>NC_030383.2:35152034-35835482 GCF_001625215.2 Daucus carota subsp. sativus
TATATAGCCCTAAAGACAACTAATTGTTCCAACTTTCACTCCATGTCAGCTCATGCTCCTATTTATCAGCACAAGTTGGTTACAAGGCCTATCATCCCGCTTGACTCGGTCTTCCGTGATTCAAAATAGTTCTCATCCGCTAATATGACGGCTCCAAACTTGGGGTCCATCCGAGGCGTCCATCTGTGGCGTCCATCTGAGGCGCCGATCTCGTCGCCTCTATTTCGTACTCCAAAAAATAGCCCCATGATTTTATTAAAAATGATAATTTAAATAAAATCATCATTTCAATTTCTGGGATATGGTGCCTCGATCTCCGCGCGCACGCTTCTTCCCGCAGTCATCTCTTAGCTTTTCAACTTCCCACGTTTTCCAAATCTTCCTTTATGTTTATCTCACATCTGTTAATTGCGTCAAAAACGTTTTCCCATTCTCATCTTCCTCCTCTTGAAAAAATCTCTCTCTAGTGTTGAAATGGCGAAAAAAGGGGCTCAATCCAGAACATCCCGCAGCGTCATTATGAAAAGCTCCGGCGAAGCAAACTCCCTCTGGTCTCCGACTGACCTTTTTGACATCAAGGATTCCAAGGAGACGTTTATGACGGCCGCAAAGCTCGATGATACTATATGTTTTCTCCCTATCGGGACTCAAGCTATTCTCCCCTCAGTTGACGAACGCGCCAATTGGTACAGAGGGAACTGGGTATGTCTCTATTTCTACCCATTTGATATTGGGTTGCACTTCCCCTTCCCCAAACTGGTGAGAGATCTCTTAGTTGACATGTGCATTTCGCCCAGTCAATTGATGCCATTTGCTTGGAGGGTTTTGGCGGCTCTTGATGCCATTGAGACCAAGCACAAACAGGGTATCGATATCGAAGTGGTTAAGTGTTGCTATGGGTTTAAGAAGTTCTTTGGTTGTCGATTCGGCTTCATTACGAAGAGGGCGTTGATCTTGAACATCGAGGGTGTAAATGACAGAAACTGGAAGGATGATTACTTTTTCACAAACAAGACTACCATGGGCAGTGAAATTGGCTTCCTACTGGATTGCTGGAATGCAAAAGGTAAACTCGAAAATCCTCTTCTCTGTAATGTTTTATTCAAAAAATCCTCTTTTTCTGTAATGTCTTTGTGAGTTACTCTGCCTGCTTGTATACATGTGTCTCTTGTTTATTTGTTTCAATAACTCTGTTACTTAAATCTTGCATTCTGTTGATTTTGCATGTCAGAACTTTCTACAGTTTTTGATCATAAGAATGAAACTGCCAAGGATATAGTTGAGAGGATTATGTCTCTTCCCATTGGGGACAGGGTCTAGCCCAATTGTTTGGGTCGCCCCGTTCGTAACTCCAGTCCAGTTGATATTGATGAATTTATCAAAAAGATGGAGGCTGAGGATCAAGCATTGGGAAAACAGTTGGGCAAGACTGTGGCCAATAGGACACGTAGCAAGGCTGTCGCTGCTACTACTAGGCTGTCATCGACTCCACAGACGGTCTCTTCTGATTCCCTTGAGAGTCCCAAAACTGAAAAAGGACTTGAAGTGAGCTCTAGCCGTCTGTTCGCCAAAGGTACATCATGTTTCTACTCGTTGTTAAAGTGGTTGCTCGTATGTATGTTCACTGTCATTTTTCTGTTGTTTCTTCTTCCTTCTACTCATGTGCTTGTAGAATACAAAACTCCTGAAATCAAACCCCCGAGCATTTCTACTAAGGACATGTTTGCTAAACGTGCACGGGACGAGAAATCTATTGGCACAAGCTCTTCTAAGGCCCCTATGTTGCCCAAGCCTAGTCTTAGCCCTGAAGCTAAGAAGATGAAGACTACTCCTTCTGCTGCAACCGCGAAGTCTGGTCCCTCGCCTTCTTTGGTGTTTTTTGGATACAATGCCCATGCCAAACCTGCTGAATTTGCTCAATATCTAGAGGATTTGTTGTTGCCTCAATATATTGAATCGTCTAACGGGAAGAGTCCCATGGTGGTGTCAAGTGAGGCCACCGGTTATGCATTCCATGTGAGTCCTTGTCTTAGTTATGACATGTTGCATTCTCTGTTGTTGTTGGGAGCTTACTGACTCATTTTCTTATGTGATGCAGGCCTTACAGGCGTCTCTTATGACCCACGAAATTATGGTTCATGAAGCAAAAAGGTTGCAGGAGTTGGAGGGGAAATACGACAAGTGCTTGGGCAAGCTGCGTGCCGCACGGGACCTATCTTCTAACTACCTGAAGACTGCTAAGGAGGTGCAGGATGAGCTGGACGAGTTTACCGCGAAAGTTAAGGTCATGGATAAGGAGATGCACGATGAGGCCCAAAAACTCATCACTCGTCATGCTATGAAGGCAAGGATTGAGGCTGTGGTGGAGTACTTTAAGGGTGAGCACGCCTCTTGGGACATGAACGAGATGATCAGGATCTACAATGAGGCCTATCCAGATGATGCCTTCCCCCTTCATGTCCAGGGAGGCGATGCTGAGATGGAGCCCCCAGCTGATGATGCCAAGCTATCTGAGAACGTTGCGTTGGAAGAGAAGGCTTCGGAAGAAGAGGACCCTGAAAAGGATCATGAGGGTCAAGATGTCTAATTTTACTACTATGTTTCCTTATTTCGAATTCTAGACTATGTTTGTTGGTTTTGCTACTTAGACTTTTGATTATGGTTCGTTAATTTTTCGTTCTGGAATTGCGCCATGTTGGATTTGTGGCTTTCATTTCTAAACGTTAACTATGTTTTGATATGATTGTCGTTGCTTTGTGACTCTTATTCATTGAGCGCTTTCATTCCTATTTCTGTCAATGTCACATTAGATTTTTGATCTCCATTTGTCGAGAATTTTTGTTCAGACTGATAAGTTTGTTTATTCTAGTTGTGATTCGTAACTTTGATGACTGTCTAGTGCCTTGGAGTTTGGTCTGAAAGGTTTCTATTTGTCATTGTTGCAACTGTGTTGTCTATGCTTGTCTTTTACGTTGTTACTTCGTCGTGTGCATGCACTTCGTTGGGCAGCTAAGAGGCCAAACTCTCTTGAAGCTCGTTATGTTATTCAAGCTGTGAAGCCTTTTGTGGTTTGTCGAAATTACCACCGTTGGGGGGAATCTGAGTGAAGGAGTTTACGAGAAGTTTGATGAAAAGTTTGATGAAAGTTTGAAAAATTGAAGACATTGTAAGAAAGATAGTTTTGAATATATATATATATATATATATATATATATTATTAAATAAAATAGAAACGATAGTTAGAGAGAGATTGAGTATGCTGTGCGTCGTCATCGTATGTTTTTTTGTTAGGGTTCCTCTTTGGAGCTTGTTGTTTCATGATACAAGTGAGCGGTGTTCATATAATCGGTGCAACAATTGTTATGGGTGGAATGCGATATTAGAGGTATTTTATTGATCTTCAAAGGGAAATACATGATGTAAAGTAAACTAATACTGCAGCGACTAATTCACGTTTGTCACCGTGATGTCCTCGCGACTTATTTAGAAATTTCAGACTACTAAAAATGAACTTCACATGTGATATGCTTTCAAATGCAAAGCATTCCAACTTCTGGGAACTTGTTTTCCCTCCAATGTCGATAACCGATAAGCCCCTTGTCTCGCAATTGCGTCAACTAGATATGGTCCTTCCCACGCGTCCGCAAACTTTCTCGCAGCTGGGTCCGTTGTGTTCTGAAAGGCCTTCCTCAGTACTAGATCGCCTACTTTGAATGTACGGACATGGACATGTTTGTTGTAGCTTCTGGCGACTTGTTGTTGGTAAGTGACTAGTCGTACTTTGGCCATCTCTCTGACTTCATCTATGGTGTCCAAGTCGTGTGCCAGTTCTTTTGAGTTCACATCTTGGGTTAACAAGCCATATCTTGCTGTTGGCATTGCGACCTCTGTGGGTAAGACGGCTTCGGTTCCATAGACCAAGCTGAATGGCGTCTGACCTGTGGAGGCCTTTGGCGTCGTTCTGTCGGACCACGGGACCCAAGGCAATTCCTCGGCCCATTTGCCTTTGTGAAACGTGAGCCTTTTCTTCAGATTATTGATGATTATCTTGTTGATGGACTCGGCTTGGCCATTAGCCTGTGGGTATCTTGGTGTCGATTTTACCAAATTGATGTTGTATCTCTTGCAAAACGCCTCGGTCTTGTCACTTATGAATTGGGATCCGTTATCACAAACAATTTCCGAGGGTACTCCAAATTTGCACAAAACATTCCTCTTGATGAACGAGATCACTTCTTTGGAAGTCACTTGACGGAATGCTTCCGCCTCTATCCATTTGGAGAAGTAGTCGGTCATTGCCAACATAAAAACCTTCTAGCCTGGTGCTACAGGTAGTTTTCCCACAATGTCCATCCCCCACTTCATGAATGGCCAAGAGGGGACTGTGGTGTGTAAATGCTATGATGGTTGATGTATCACTGGTGCATGGCGTTGGCAGGCGTCACACTTTGTGACGAAATCTATGGCGTCTTGCCTGACTGTGGGCCAGTAACACCCCGTCCTCAGCACCTTTAATGATAGATTCCTGCCGCCTGTGTGGTTTCCACATTCTCCCTCATGTAGATCTCGTAACACCATGTCTGCTTCATTGCTGGTGAGGCACCTTTGTAGGAGTCCTGATGCCGACTTTTTAAACAGGACGTCATCAATCATAATGAATTTTGAGACCTTCATGAGCAGAGCTTTGGCTTCATTGCGGTCAGTGGGTTGATCCCCCAACTGTAGGTAGTCCTTGTAAACTTGAATCCACCTATCTTTGTCATGGCGTGCAACCTCTATGTCCAAGATGTGAGCTGTCAGTTGGGTCTCCCTCCTCATGTTGGCTGGTTTCAGAATGTGGATGATCAGGATGTTGAGGATGTTGTCATCTTTCAAGACAGCACCTACTCCTGCCAGTGCATCAGCTTGCGTGTTGGATTCCCTAGGCACCTGTTGAATGATGAATATGTCAAATGAGTGTTGTAATTGTTTCACAGTGTCAAGGTACAATGACATTTTAGCATCTTTGGCCTCGTAAGAGCCATTGACGTGATTGACAATTAAAAGAGAGTCACAGTTGATGTTGATGTGCTTAACCTTTAAATCTTTTGTGATGACTAATCCCATGATTAATGCTTCATATTCAGCCTCATTGTTTGTTGCCTTGAAGTCGCAGCATATTGCGTAGGGCATGACATCCCCCTGTGGCGATTTGAGGACGAGCCCCAACCCGGTACCGTTCACGTTTGACGCGCCGTCTTTATGTAGGGTCCATAGTCCTTGATCTTGTGCTGATGTTAGGTGTCGACATTCTACCTCTGCCTGTGCCATGAGACTTAGACTAAAATCGGCCACAAAATCAGCAAGTGCTTGGGACTTTATGGCAACTCGTGGTTCATAGACGATGTCATAGGTGCTTAGGCGGATGGACCACTTCGCCATGCGTCCCGTCATGTCTGGTTTGCTCAACACCGTTCTCAAGGGAAAATTAGTCATTACCCGGATCTTGTGCGTCTCAAAGTAGTGTCTTAGTTTTGTCGACGTCATGGCAAGGGCTAAAACCAGCTTCTCCAGGGGCGTGTATCTGGTCCCAGTATCAATCAGACTTTTGCTGACATAGTACATTGGAAATTGTGTGTTGTCGACTTGCTTGACAAGTACACTGCTGACGGCATGCTCCGTGACAGAAATACAGAGGTAGAGCTCCTCTCCTGGCACAGGCTTGGCGAGGAGTGGAGGTGTGGTCAGATACTTCTTCAATTCCATGAGTGCCTTGTCATGCTTGTATGTCCATTCAAAGCCCTTGTTCTTTCTCAAGACGTCGTAAAACATCCTGCATCTGTCTGATGATCGTGAAATGAACCTGTTCAAGGCAGTCACCCTTCCTGTCAACTTTTGGACCTCCTTTACATTTGAGGGACTCGTAAAGTCGAATATTGCTTTCACCTGCTCAGGACTTGCTTCGATTCCTCTTATTGTCACCATGTGTCCTAAGAATTTTCCAGATGAGACGGCAAAGTTGCACTTGTTGGGGTTTAACTTCATATTGAATTCTCGGAGTATGTCGAATGCTTCCTTTAGGTCCCTGACATGATCTTTTGCTCGCTTTGATTTGACGACCATGTCATCAATGTACACTTCCATAGTGCGTCCAATTTGTTGTTTGAACATTTTGTTGACTAGTCTTTGAAAAGTAGCACTTGCATTGCGTAGGCCAAATGGCATGGCTAGGTAGCAGTATATACCTCTTTCTGTGATGAAGGCTGTCTTTTCAGCATCACTAGATTCCATCTGGATTTGATTGAATCCGCTCGAGGCGTCTAGAAACGTCAATAGTTCATGTCCAGTCGTGGAGTCCACCATCGTGTCGATGTGGGGCAATGGGAAGGGGTCTTTCGGACATGCCTTGTTCAAGTCAGTGTAATCCACACAAACCCTTCATTTGCCGTTCTTCTTCTACACTATAACCACGTTAATGAGCCACTCTGGATATTCGACTTCCTTGATCATTCCTGCCTGTAGTAGACGTGACACCTCTTCGTTGACGATCTTGTTTCTTTCAGCTGCAAACTTCCTCCTCTTTTTCTATATGGGTTTGAAATCTGGGTCCACATTCAACATCTGCGTGATGACATCTGGGCTGATTCCTATAATGTCTCCATGATCCCATGCGAAGGCGTCTAGTCGTGTCGTGAGGAATTCGACTAGGTTCGCCTCCAAGGTGGGCGTTAGGTCCTCTCTCACAAGAACTTTCTTATCTCCGGTTGCCAGGTCTACCTCTGCTAGATTTTCTGGTCCCCTTATGGGCACTTTGGGGTCTTGCACGCTGTCACATTAAGCCGTAGGTTTCATACACGTTTTGTAGCATTCTCTCGCCATGTTTTGTTCTCCTCGTATTTCTTGGACGCCCCAGGGTGTTGGAAATTTGAGAACTTGGTGGAAAGTGGAGGGTACAGCCTTTAGGTCATGAATCCAAGGTCTACCCATGATTATGTTGTACATTGAGTCGCAATCTATGACCAAAAATTTGGTTAGTATGTTGACGCCTTTGACATACGTGGGTAGTGTGCTTTCTCCAATAGTCCTCTTCGTCTCGCCACTGAATCCCACTAGGGTAGTCGATTTCTTGATCATGTCACTGTCTTCGAGGGCCATTTGCCGCAACGTGTCCTTCATCATGATGTTGGCAGCACTGCCGTTATCCACCATGATCCGCTTGATGAAGCAGTTCCCGACGGGTAGCGATATTACCAGGCTGTCATGTTGAGGTTCCATCACATGCTGTCTGTCAGGGTCGCCAAAGACAAGTGCAGGCGTAGTGTCGTCTCTTTCAGCAACCGCCAACATTTGTGGGCCCTTCCCCCTAGCTAGGCATTTGGCCTGTGAGTATGTAGTCCCACTAATTTCACTCCCCCTCAGCTATGAAGTTGATTATATTCTGATATGGTGGTGGCGGTAGTTGTTTTGAAGGGGTTTTGTGTGGAGAGTTCTTTTCTCATGAAGCACTTGTTGTTTTGCCTGCCATGAACTCCGTCAAGTATCCCTTCCTGACTAGATATTGTAGTTCCCATCGTAATGCTACACAATCAGACGCCTTGTGCCCATAGTCTCCATGATAGTCACACCACAATTTTGAGTCGGGGTTAGCCTTCGGCTTATTGCTCTTGGTTGGCCACTTGACTACATCTCCCATTCTGGTGAATTCTCTCATCATCTCTGTTTGACTTATTGTGAACCCGTAGCTGTCATATGTTGGGGGAAGGTTGGGATCCTGAAAGGCATATGTTCAGCCTATTTGTATTTAAAGAGGTACAACTCAACTCAGATAAGAAAGCTCAGTAAATAGCAAGTCAACGGAATCCGTACGAAGAACGTCAAATGATTCATGGGAATTATATGTCAGATAAATTCCAGGATGCTGCTGCACACCACTGAAAGAAGTTCATTAATATGTTCAAGCCTCAGTGCACAAATAATCTTTTGTGGCACGTCCAGGAGTTCAGAAGATATAAAGTTTCTATACTTTATTTTATCAGAAGATTCCAGTTAATGAAGATGTACTTACAAGACGAAGACTCGACGAACAAATCAAATTCTTAATGTTTATTTGACAAAGAATATTTGATTTAACTAGATACAGATGAACCAGACAGTGCATCTGTGTATCAGTTATTCAAATTAAATATTTGAAGTCAAGCAGAGTTGGTGGTTCGTTCGCTCGACTGATCAAGACGGAGTTATTAATGTTTAAAGAAGACGGGAAGCAATTCTACTGAAGAATGGGTGATTAAATATTTAATAGATTATTATTTCACTTCACAAATAATTATATTAATTATGTAATTTATTTGTTAAATTAATTCACTCTTGAATTAATTTAATTTATGAAGTTATATGATTAATTTAATTAAGTGGATAATTTTCTATTTAATATACATTTTAATTTACATCCTTAAATCATCAAAACAAACTCAGTAAGACAATCCAAGATTGTCTTACCGAATCTGTTTCTAGAAAGAATGGAGCATCAGCCAAGACAATCTGTCTTTGTCTTACCGAAGAACTCTAGAAGTCTGCCAGACAAATTGTCTGACCGTGTGTTCTCTGCCAAGACAAAGTGGATTGTCCTACCGAAGATTTGTGATTGCCTGGAAGACAATCTTTGATTGTCTGACCGAGGGAATGCCTGCAGACAATTCCTGAGTCTTTCAAGACAATCTTTGATTGTCTGACCGAAGGTGCTCTGCCAAGACAATTGGATTGTCTGGCCGAGAGAACAACACTGCCAAGACAATATAATTGTCTGACCGAACTATAAATTGTCTTGCGAGCCTTTTGATTGTCTTTCTGCCATGCTTTTGGCTTGATAGGCAATTGTAATTGTCTTGCCCTTGCTAGATTGTCTTTTCTACTTGCAATTGTCTTGTCTTTCAATTGTCTTACAAGTACAAATGCTTTGCCTATAAATATGGCATTGCATCCTTCATTTTCAAGTGTTCATTCACTTTGTAATCAAAGCATTTTGTAAAGCTTTCAAGTTGTTCGTAACTTGCTTGATCGTTATATCCACAGTTTTCTGTGCTTTGATAACCCGGTTGTTTTAATCACTAAATCTAGAATATACTCTGTCGAATTTATTCTACGAACTTTAGTGAACATTAAAACTGAACCATTTTAATTATATAACGACTTCAAACATTGTTATATTAATTAATTATAATCTGATTAACAAATCATATTCAATCAGATTCACTTCCGCGACGATTTGGTACTGATTGTATTCAACCCCCCCCTTCTACAATCATATCTGGACCTAACAGATCCTTCCTCCAATCCGTCTATTCCTGGTTTGAGTTGACGCGTGGCTCTTCCTTCACATCTCTGGTATCCCTTGAATACGGTCTGTAAAACCTGGTCTTGGTTGTCAAGATCTTCCTGTTAGGCCGGTAATACTTCTCGTCATGATCTCTCTTATCCTCCTCCAATCGCACTTGGGCCATTGCCTTAGCCTGGACATCATCTACTGTCTTGCAAGGGTATTTCGTCAGTTCATCGTAGAGTGGGGAATCTCGTTCCAGGCCCCTCTTGAAGGCTTCAATGGCTGTTGGAACATCACAGTTGGTGATGGTGACTTTTCTCGGTTGAATCTGGCCAAGTACTCTCGAAGTGGTTCCCTGTACCTCTGAGCGATCTTGTACAAATCACTTGTAGTTTTCTCGAATACTCGACTGCTTGCGAATTGGAGGTTGAAGGCGTCCACTAAATCAGCGAATGTCCCGATACTCCCGTTGGGCAAACTTACATACCACTGTAGGGCCGGTCCCGTGAGTGTTGAGCCAAAGCCTTTGCACATGCATGCTTCTCTGAGTTCCTTCGTGATGGGCACAGTGAACATTCTTTGTTTGTATTGCGCCACATGTTCTTGTGGGTCGGTGGTGCCGTCATAGGCCTTCATGACTGGGACTAGGGCTGAGCATTCGGTCGGTTCGGTCCAGAACCGAACCGAACCGAAAGAACCGAAAACCGAATTTGCATTTTTCTCCGGACCGAACCAACCCGAAATAAACATATGGACCGAACCGGAACCGAACCGAAATAATTCGGTTCGGTTCGGTTCTTTTCTTGAGAACCAAAATTTTGTTAACCAAAAATATAAAAAGGCTAACAAAACTTGAAATTCTTGAATTTATCACAATTCACAAACACAGGTCTGTTAATAACCTCTAGAGTCTAGGCACAGGCTCCAGCGGTCAGCATAATAGTTTCAGACTTAAACTTTCCATCAAATTTTACAAAACTTGAAAATAATCAGAGTACCATCAGATGTGCTGGTTTAGAAACAAAAACCTAAAACAGACCTGGAGTCTTGATGGCTATGGTCACCTGAAGAAGGTTAATCCCATCAGGCTTGCGTGCATTCAACTAAATGTGTTTGTGGATGAATCGCGTCCGTGTTTATGTTGTACTGATTACAACTAAGCGTATATAATAACAGTGATCAACAACACATAGTATATTTAATGTAATAAATAATTAATATAAAAAGTTCGGTCTATTCGGTTCGGAACCAAAAATTTTTCTAAAGAACCGAACCGAACCGAAATTTAATTCCGTCCGGACCGAAAAACCGAAAAAACCGAAATTTTGAAAAAAAATGGAACCGAACCGAATTTTCACGGTTCGGTTCGGTTCTTCGGTTCCGGTTCGGTTTTGCTCAGCCCTAACTGGGACTGCAAAACGCTTCGGGGTCTCCAACATAGCTATGCTGTCACAGAAAGGGTAGTCTGCGTAGCTCAGGGGTGTAGCCTTTTCTAGGGGTTTAGGTACGCCCGGGATAGGTTGCACCATTTCTTTGAGAGCTTGTAGTTCCTTTCGCATCGTGTCGTGGCTTCGTGACTTGGTGGACTTGCTCTCTTCTTTCTTTTTCTTCTTGCTTCCCCTGTCACGTTCTTTGTTTCCCTCCTGTCCCCCGGAGCCATTCTCTTTTTCGCCATTGTTGTTGACGTTCGTATCTTCTTTTTCAGGATTCTCCACTTCTATTTCTTCGTCGTATTCCTCTTCCTCTTCGTCGTCTATGTTTAGGCGTCTAGCCACACTGTTCAACACTTCCCTTGATGTGGGATTGGACTTTGACCTGGCCGTTGTAAGCTCCTTCTATAGTGTCTCCCTCTCAGTCCTCCAAGCCTCCTGTTGGGAACTCATGTCATCCTGCATCTTCCGGATCGTCTCCATCAGCTGCTGTATTGTGGGATTGTCTCCCTGGCTCGTAGAGCCGTGTTGTTGTTGATCATTCATCATCACGTGTTTCCTTGTAGAATCTTTAGCAAGTTTCCCACAGATGGCGCCAATTGTTCGTGCTAGATTTTACGGGGTTAAATGCTAAAGAATTAAAGTATAACTAAAGAAATAAAAGACGAGAATTGGTGACGCGGAAAACCCTTGTGAGGTAAAAACCGCGTGAAGGTTACTACCCTGCCAAATAAAGCTTCACTATGTTGATAATATGAGTACAAGACTAGAGGTGTAGAGTTGTGTCTTTGCCCTCTGATTACATAAGTTTATATAGCCCTAAAGACAACTAATTGTTCCTACTTCCACTCCATGTCAGCTCATGCTCCTATTTATCAGCACAAGATGGTTACAAGGCCTATCGTCCCGTTTGACTCGGTCTTCCGTGATTCAAAACTGTTCTCATCCGCTAATATGACGGCTCCAAACTTGGCGTCCATCCGAGGCGTCCATCCGTGGCGTCCATCCGAGGCGTCGATCTCGTCGCCTCTATTTCGTACTCCAACAGTATGTATGTATGTATGTATGTATGTATGTATAGAGAGAGAGAGAGAGAGAGAGAGAGAGAGAGAGAGAGAGAGAGAGAGAGAGAGAGAAAAGTTCTATGAAGACTGCATTTTGTGGAGGATAGAGAGACTTAATCACAGCCATCCAATATTTAAACATCCAAGGGCTCATGTTATTTGTAGATATTTGTCCTACATATTCGTTTTCTCTCCCTATCCTGTCCTGCACTTCTAAATCGATATACAATAAGCAGTACTTCTAAATCCTGCATAACATAAAATAATAATTCCATAATATTAGTGTTCAATCACCGAAATCCTAACAAATAAAAATGATAATTGCATACAAAACAATAATGTAGTTGGAAATTGCTATGATTGGCACTGAACTCATCGTCATTGTACGACAACGAATTGAATTTGTTGCAAGACAAGATTACACTTAGATATATCACAGATACGCGGGACAAATTATTAACATTACATTACTATAAATGCAGGATAAGAATAGTGTAAATTATAAAGATAGTTTTGAAATAAAACTAAAACAAGAAATGCAGGACAAGAATATTAATAATACATTATTAGAAATGCTGGACAAGAATAGTGTAAATTATTAGTATTACATTACCAGTATTGCAGGACAAGAAATGCAGGACAAAAAATATTTAATCATGTCCATTAATTTCCATATTAATTTAATGGTAGATCTTGTAGTCTCTAAGGACTCCAAAGTTTTTTGTTTCCATTGAGCCCAACTCATATAAAGAAAAGACTTGGCGAGGGTGGCGGGGTGAAGCTGCCGGAAATGGGGTGGAGGCAGATGCTGGGTTGGTTGGTTGGAGACACTACACCAAATATGGCCTATTGCAATGCAAAGAAATCGTAATATTAGACCCCAAAAGTGTTACAATACACTCTAATGTAACATATTTGCCAAAAACCGATGTTGCGTTTACTGCCATTGCAATAGAACCTTATAGCCACGAATTTAGTGCTTATTGTAACACTTCATTAGTATTACAATGGAAACGTTGTTGTAACATTTTTAGAAGTTATAGTAACACACATAAGATGTTACAATTGACTACTGCAACTTTTTTTTGTAACATTTATGTAGTTAAATGTGTTAAAAAAATAGTCTATTGTAACATTTATCTGAAACACATTTGTTATATTGTAATACTTTCGTATTTTATTGGCAACACTTATGTGTAACAATTTTTCTTATTCCATATTGCAATATCCTATATGAAATTGAAATATTCCATTATTAAATTATATCAAACAAAAAATTACATTTAATATTTCCTTGATTACAATGTACTAAAATTAAATAAGAAAAAAATTAGAGAATTCAGTTTTTTACAAGCCAAATCCTAATAATAATAATTTCATATAGATTATCCATAATGGCTTGTTCATGTTCTTCGGCCTTTGGTGGTTCTCGAGATACTTGGAGATACTGGCTTTCCATTCTGTTGATCATTATTAGTGGATTCGGGATCAACAAGTTTTCCATGCAAATTGTATTCTGTTTTGTGCTTTGCGGATTGCCCAACAAGTTGACCAACTGCTCCAGATGCAGCTGAGATGAAAACATACTCTCCTTTCTTTGGAGCACACACCTCGTAGAAACAGCAAACACGCTCATACCGGTCATGCCTGTACCATGAAAACAAATTGAGCAAGCAAAACTTTTGAGCTCTCCATGGAATCGGACATACCAACAACACAAATCATGTCAGATCTACCGTATTTATATATGTAATATAAAATTCCATAAACTTTATATTTCATTATTTCTTTCTTTAATTAGAGTACTCTAATTCAAATTTCAAGTCTCTAACACAAACAACTAAGATTAGTACCCAAGTAACTATGATAATCAAGGTTAAATACTGATACAATGAAGACAACACAAAAAGCTAGTTACTCACCTAGCAACCTTGTACAGTAGGAAAGAGGCACATCTGTGTGCTCAATCTTGAACAAACCATGTGCGTGCGTATTTGTAATCAGGTTGTACTCTTCCCATCCGGTTAATCCCCAGATCAAATCCCTTTTTTTGAATTTCTCATCGCCTGAATCCAAAACTTTAGCCACCCCTAATCCCACAATTGGCTGCAGATCATCATTACACAAAAGTTACAAAACAAATCTGGATTATTCTGAATACGATCTCAGATAAAAACAGTTGACTAAAATCTCATTGCCTTATATGTGCATTTGCATTTCCATCAGATTTAAATAATTTTTAAGGTCAACAAAACCAAGATAATTACATTTACAGAAACCCTTTATCCTGAGTAATTCAAAAAGTGAACCAAACATTGACAGATAATCAATTATTTTGAAATAGTCCAGACTAAAATCAATTATTGCAAAACAAGGAGGTTAGACTAGACTTTAAATAAACATTTGAAAGTCCGCCGATACTATAATCAAAGCTAGCAGCTCCTTAGTTCTGCCACTTCCCAACAAAGCAATTTCTATAGATTATACAACTTGATATACCTATAGGGTTAAATGGCTTAAACTAATTAGAGACGTTGTGGTACCTGAAGAAGGAACTTCAGATGCTCTATATTGTTCAACCTTGGCAGTGTCTTATATTTTCTTAGTTTTTGTATCCCATGGTTGAAACTGATAGCATATTTTCCAATAGCTGGTTGACTAAAAACACTGAATTATATTCCAAAATCAACAATAAAAAAGAGGACAACAACTACAATAACTTTAAAAACCAACACTATTGTCTTCTGGAAAACAGGGTGTTAAATCGATTTATGGGTGATAGACAACAGTCAACTTAACATTTTCATGTACTTATATTCATCTAAGTAGAACATACTGTCACAGCCAGAGCATGTCTTTGTAGTGTCGTTTTATTACTGTCAATTGTAATGTTTGTACACTTGGAAGAAGTTCAATTCAAAATTGTTCATGCCCCAAGGCACGAAGATAAATGATAGTATGAATAAAAGACTACTACTGTCAAGATGTTTGACAACAGTGCTACACAAAGTAGACAGTTGCAAGGTCATGACAGCAAGTTTGTATCTGACAGCAACATTGGTTGAAGCTCCGCAGACAGCAAGTTTCCGCCCGCATGACAGCAAGACACTGGCGTTTCTACCTAAAGCGTATTCAGGAAGCCACTGTCATTTCAATCATTGTTTGACAACAAGTTTTGATGTCCCTATGTCACTGTCGCTGGAGATCTTGGATTAGATTTGATTCCACATCAAGTCAATCCTGTGGCAGATAAAGATGTTCAACTCTAGGAAAGCTGTAGAAAAGACGTTTTGTAACAAACCTACCAAGTCTACAACTTGGAGCTCAAGAATACACAAAGTCGTGGATAGTTACCTGGAAAAGAGAAGAGTCACTATTCATTCACTTCTGTTGTACTCAAAATAGTATGTTCCTAGGTTGCTTTTCCTACATTGTAACAACTGTTGATTAGCATTTTAGGAATATCACATGGGCTGTAATCTCTAAAGTAGCCGCAAAAGCAAAAGCCTACTTTATAGATTTGCAGAACCTGTGGTGCCCAAGTTTGGTTTAACTCTGATATAAGTATAGGAACCTAGGTTGCTTGAGCAAGTGTGCATGAATGCAACTTGAGTAGATCAAACAGAGAGAACACAAAGGGAGTGAAACACAAGTGTATTCCTTGAGAAACGAAGCTCGAGATTTATTCTTCGAGGTTGTAGCAAAACAACGAAATAAATAAACCATTTATTTTCTGAAGTTAAACTACAAGTGTACATAACTTAGTTTGAATCTCACTCTGCTGATATAATTAAATCTTTAATTGGTTGTTGAATTAAGATTTAAATTTATCAGTATTGCATTCAACCCCCTCCCCTTCTGCAATCCATTCAAGGACCAACAACTGGTATCAGAGCAGGTCAGGTTGTTTTCATAGTCTTGTAAACAAATCCTGAGATTGTGTCAAGTATGCAGAAGTCAAGCATCAAGATTTCAGCGTTCGACAAAGAAAATTACAACATCTGGAAAGGGAAGATAATGCCATTCATCAAGTCTTCAAACCAGTTCTACCCTGGTTCATTGGAGAATGGCCCATTTATCCCACAAAAAGAAATTCCATCATACACCGATGATGACAGGATCGTTCCAGCTCACTGGGTACCAAAGAAGCCTAGTGAATGGACTGATACTGAAAAAGAGAAAGTAGCCCTGGATGATCATCTACAGTTGATCTTGCTGGATTCACTTTCAAATGACAAAGTCATGTGTGGCAATGTCACAACGTGTAGCTCAACATATGATATGTGGAAAAATATTGAGTTGATGTGTGAGGGAAGCGAAGAAGTCAGAGAGAACCAAAAGCAAATCCTAGTCTCTCAATACGAAGCTTTCATGGAAAATTAAGGAGAAGCACTGACTATCATGTTCGAAAGATTCAACAAGCTGTTAGGTGAACTTCAACTCCATGGGAAGCACTATGACAAGAAGGAAGTCAAACTGAATTTCTTACTCACTTTGCCAAATCATTCGGAAAGCAGAGTGATGGCTATCCGAGAAGGAAGGAATCTCAACAATGTTTCTCTGGAAACATTATATGGTGTTCTAAAATCTTATGACTTAGAATACTTTCAAAAGAGAGCCATTTAGTCTGGATTAAAGAACAAGATGGCTAACATGTCTAATGCTTTTATTGCTCATGATCCTAGAATCAGTCAACAAGGCAAATCTAGTCATGTCTTCCAGCAGATTCAACCGACCACTCTAAGAATTGAGGAGGTGGAAGATGCAGATGACAAGGTTGTTGTGGAACTGAAAGATGATGAGGAAGATGAGTTCTACACCCTAGAGGAAATGGAAAGTATGGACAACCCTGCCATGTCATATATGGCAAGGAAGTTCAAAAACTTTAAGTTGAAGAAGAACAAACCATTTAGAGCTCAGGGTCAATACTCAAGGTTCAACAAGACTGGTTCAAACAAGGATACTGGTGCAAATTATGGTGGTGGATATAAATCTGGGATGGTGGATAGATCAAAGTTTAAGTGCTTCAACTGTGGAGAGCTTGGACACTTTGCTGGAGAGTGCAAAAAGCAGAAGCAATTCAAAAGAAGAGACAAAGAGTCTGGCGGTCAAGGCAAGAAAGGTCAAGGAAGATCATATGTTGCTGAAGGCACGTGCTGGGAAGAAACTGATGAAGAAGAGAGTGAGCAGATGGTGAATCTTTCTCTGATGCCAAACTCAGGTGATGAGGCATCAAGCTCTTCAAGTCAGGTATCCTCACTTGTCTTACTTGATATGACTTTTGGTGAGTGCAAGAAAACTATTGAGGATATGAGTGTTGAAATGTTTAATCTGCACACTAGTCTTTCTGCAGCTCATGAAGAAATAGTCAGGGTAAATAGTAAGAATGAGACCTTAACTGCTGATAATGACTTGTTACTTTTTAAAACTGCTTCTTTAGATTCCTTAAGATCTAATAATGATAAGCTTAAGAATGACTTAGCTTGCACTAAAAAAATTGAGGAATTTATTAGGACTACATTAGCAGAAAATGAATTTAAGCTTAAGGCCTATAAGAACTCTTCTCAAGTTGTTCAGGACATTTCATAGAAAAGTACTAAGAAAAATAAGTTAGGCATTGGTTATGAATATGGTTGAAGACCTAGTAAAGAATCTGTGTCTGATTATGTTGACAATGATACTGCCAAACCACTGGTTCTCAAAAAGGTTCAGAAACCCGTATTCATCTGAGTTAAATAATGGGGACAGTGTAAGTAACAGTGTGATTGTCAATGAGAAAGTACTGTCAAGAGACCCGTGACAGTTGACTCTATACATTATCAGACAGCTCATCCAAAACTTGCTGTCAACAAAGCTGCAATAGAAACTTTTAAAGGTACTATCAAGAGGAAGCCTAAGACAATAACTTTTGTAACTGCTGTCAAGACAGTAGATATTGATGTTGCTGTCAAGGGTGACCCGACTGCAACTTTTGAGTGTGCTGTCAACACAGATGATACAAAGTCTAGAAATAGGAATGGTAAAATGAATAGAAGTAAAAATGGTGAGTATGCTAAGAGTGCACCTAGGAAGTTATGTAATAATTGTGGTTCCTATCATCACCTGACTAATGTCTGTAAGAATGTTGTAGCTACTCCTATTAATGTTGTCAAGATCAATGGTAATCTAAACAGAACCCTCATAATGGATAGATCTATGAAAGTGTGTAGTGATATTGATTTCATGCCTTGTAAGATTACTACCATAAGTATTGTTTTCAATCTGCCTATTTTATCAAATGCTAAATGCTCTCACTTATATGATGTTTAGACTCCCGATCCTACTAATGTTAGTTCTAAGGCTGCACCTACTAAGAAAAAGGCAATGCCATTTTATAAGTCACAGTGGGTGAAAAGGGATGTCAAAAATCTTGTTGTTGATAATCTTGATGTGGTTGATGACACTGTGACATAAAATTACATACATACATCTATATACACACTTCAATCATTTAGAATAATGGATTCTGATCTCGCCGATGCAAGGCATGATTTCTTCCATAATTGGCTTAAACTCGGTAATAAGCTTGTTTCTATACGCTACTTTCCGATCTCTCTTTGAATCTATTTTCGAATACTTTTGTCAATGATATGGAGTTATGCGCCGCCGTGGAGGTTGATCTACGCGCCGCCATGGTGGCTGATCTACACGTTGCCAAGCTTAGAAATCCGATGTGTGTCTCATTCTCGCAAACGAGTTCCGGTAAGAAATCTACATGCTATGATTCCTTGGGAAGAAGGAAGAGAATAATATATCCAAGTTTTATAAAGACTTCATAATAAAAACTAGATCTAAAAGATGAATTGATATGAAGTGAAGGCTGCTTGAAGTTAAAGCATTATGGAAGCGGAACTCCCATACTTTCAGGTTGCAAAAGAAATATTAAATCAATGATAGGATGAACCAGATAAAGAGAATTCCGTAACGGTAGAACCGTTGAACCAAAAACTTAACAGAGCTCATGAAGTTCATCGGTTCACCAGCTCATTAGTGTCCTTAAATCCAGCTCCTAGAGCTTTCCTAAATCTCACAATGAAATATAGTGTATTAAACTTGAAGAAGGAAGCGCTAAGCCGCGGAATCAATGAAGCATGAAGTCTTTTATAAAGTACCAAAGAAAACCTTCAAGAGGTTCAACAATCTATCTACATACTCCATCAGCTCTGGAGCACACAAAAATCATGAATCCCGATAAGAATTCAAAAATCGAAAATCCCTATTGGGAATCCAAAACAAACATATATCCCGATGGGAATCCAAAAATCATGAATCCCATTGGGAATCCAAAATTTATAAATCCTGATGGGAATCCAAAAATTATGAATCTCAAATGGGAATCCAAAATAAACTCATATCCCGATGGGAATGTAAAAATCATGAATCCTGATTGGGAGTCCAAACAAATGAATCCCGATGGGAATCCAAAAACTCAAAAGGAAATCTCATGAGTCTGACCTGAAGAAAGAGGCGTTGAGTCGTGGGACCGAGAAAGCGCTAAGCGGTGAAATCGACCAACCGAGGAGGCGCTGAACTACTGAACCAATGAAGCATTGAATTCATCCGAAATAATTATCAGACTTAATCTTCAAGAAGCAGCTCATCAGCGTCCTTACATTTAGCTCATGGAGCGTCCTTAAAAGTCACATCCTAAAGTGTTAATTAATGTAGCTTGTGAAGCATCCCGAATGTAAAGTGTCCTACCTGTGTGGCGTCCAGCCTGTGAAGTGTGCCGTCGATGAAGCATGCCTTCTGTGATGTATCCTTAAATACAAAATACAGCTCTTGGAGCGTCCAGCTCTTGGAGCATCCCTAAATTCAACTCTAAGAGCTTTCTTAAAGTTCCCTTAGATGATGATATTACGGTGGATAAACACTTCACCAAGTCACATTGTAGAAGACTCAAGGTCTCCACCGATAGTCCTTTGTTAGAAGATGTTGGAAGCCCCAAAACTGACTGAAACTTGAAGATTTTTCTGCATTTGTCTCGAGAAGACGACACTAAAGTGGTTCAACGATCTGCCTCTTCGCTTTAGCGATTTTGCTTCATTATTACACCAGCTTCCAAAGTATTTTAGGCTCTAGTTGTCCCTGACATAATCGCCTTTTCGCTTCAGCGACCCTGCCTCCTTACTTCATTGGCTCCTCAAATGTCCGAAGCTCTAGTCATCCATGACTTCTAGAGTTAGCAAGTTCCTTGTCTCATAGGGGGATTCCTATTAGTTGCGACTTCCAAAGCTATCAATCTCTTTCCAGCTCTCAAGCTCTCAAAAGCCTATAATGTGATATTAGGTGGCTATGACCCTAATAAGCCAAGTGAAGTGATGGAGTAAAGTTACCCTGACTATACTGTATCGGAACAAACTGTAGCGCTAGGGACGATCTCGTCCTG
The DNA here is from genome assembly GCF_001625215.2 of Daucus carota subsp. sativus. NCBI lineage: Eukaryota > Viridiplantae > Streptophyta > Magnoliopsida > Apiales > Apiaceae > Daucus > Daucus carota. Next base: position 35,172,255 of record NC_030383.2, read on the forward strand.
AAAATCAATAAAGCAGTCATAAATCAAGTAATAAAACACATTATGAGTCACGAGCTACTCATTTTTTCAAAGCCAAAATAAATCCCATCAAGAGTTGTCTTCACCGCCTCTTCAATTCGAGGCTCACCACATCGTTAGAATCCTTGTGATGATGACATGAACAATCTTTCCCATCATGACGATGGCATTTCTGATATTTGTCCTTAGAAACAGCTGAAACATTAATTTTTTTCAGGTCATCATCTATGATCTCAAGAGAATCATTCTACATCGTTAACACGTGTTTCGGTTTCGAGGTCTCAACATCTTTCTCCCCAATGACTTCGGGTCCCTAATTCATCACTAGAGGCTCTCCTCTTCTAAATAAAGGAACAAAACCAATCACTCCCAATAATTTTATCAGCTCTTATCTTCTCCTTAAACAATGCTTCCATACAGAGCTCGGCAACCTTCAATAACTTCCTCGAGTCCTCCACCTTTGAAAAACATCATTTCAGTCTTCTGCCCAACGCCTAAATCAGTTCCTACTCCAACGGACCATACACTCTCCTCATGGGCCAAGAGGACTCAAGCAGACAACAGAATGTTAAGTTCAAACACTTCTCCGTAGTTACTCCACCAAAACCAACTTTTTCATCGGTCCCTCGCTCATAAGAGCCAATATACATCAATGAACCATAACGGTTCTTCATCACAAAAATCAGGCCTAAGCACACATCTCCACAACCATGCTGGGAATTTCGAGTAATGTAATTCATTCAAGAATATCCATCCCGAACTGACAAAACAATAAAAGGAAAAACCCAACACGCTTGAAACGCACAAATATTACACTCAAAGAAGCTAAAGATGGTAACTTCAAGACAAAAGTCAAGCAATATTATACGAGCAACTCGGTCCATCAAGAATCCACGTCCCAAGGAACTTAAACACTGGTTCGCCATTCCCTCGGAACAAACGCCCAGAGGATATGAGCCCATGGCTTCATTACCTAATTCACCTCAATGGCCTTAGAGATACCAACCCAAGGTTTCGTCACCTCACCACCTCAACAAACCAACACGTCCCGATGTCTTTCTATGCGGTCCCACGAGAAGCATCATACCCCTTCAACAATTATCATGGTCTGATTAGTTTCAATAGTCAGGTACAAAGTTTCTAGAGAGGAAAGAAACTCTCCGTCCGCAAGAATCGCATCAACCTTCATTGCAACTTCTTACTCCTCGATTTCATTGCTACTATCGCCTCCCCATTTTAGTATAATTTTTTTTGCAGGCCAACAATCTTCACCACGACAGTCAGCATCAACCTTACCACCTCATGAAACTCCTTACAAAGATGGCTCCCCACCACCACAAAACTTGTCAAGTAACAAATCTTAACGCATCCTAAGATAATCTAATCCACATCTAAAGATTTGGCACATTTTAGAGGGGGCCTAATGTTGGCCCAGAACCCAATAAGGATAAAGCTCAGCACGTATTGAAGCCCACCAAGAACACAAGCCAGTCACATGTCTATGTATACCAGGAAAGGAGGTGGAAAATAGAGGTTGAGACCTCCCTTCCAACGTACTAGAATAAATATACATATACCGGATATTCTAATCTCAACTAAAAGAATAATTATGTATAATAATATATTTATGTTTTACAATAGCATACTTTTTAGTTAATTACATGAGATAAATATTCTGACTTGACTTTAGATATAGGAATTTTTCTGATTTTAATCATAATTCTAAATCAATTCGGTAAAACAAAATTTGATAACACTACACTTGCTAAATATATTTTATTTTATCGGATTATTCAATATATATTCTCCCAGCAAAAAAAGAGACATTTATACTGTACATATACTCCTGTGCTTACGCTTTTGTAATAGATAATTAGATATCATATATCCGGTCGTGGTGGGAGAAAATTGTCTGAAAGCACAAAGAAGAAAGATGGCAATAATCCCAGGCGAGGCCATAGCAGCAGAGGTAGAAATGGGTGCAGATTCATCTACTGTGAGAGCCACTGTGGTTCAAGCCTCCACCATTTTTTATGACACCCCTGCTACTCTTGGTAACATCATCTACTGTCTTGTTTATATGTTTCAGTGTGTGTTTATGGGGTCTTTACTTGTAATCATGCATGCCCTTTGGATGAGCGAGAATCGAAACCGGAATATATATGATTTACCAACTATGGCCTTCTATTGCTTCTTTGCTCAAAAGATTGGATTTTATTTAAAGGGTCACAGATGATTTGTATTGTAATTGTTTAGGTATGTTTGATTGCTTGATTATGTGCAATTCACTAATTTTGCTATAGATGCTTGGGTATTTATTTAGTATTGGATTTTATGAGGTTCTCTATTTTTAGTCACTCGGATAATGTTTGTTTTCTTTGCTGACTGATAAACTTCTATGAGGTCCTCTATTTTCTGATAACTAAGTTAATGTTATCTCATATTAATTGTTATGTTTGTGGTCATGTTATGACTAATCATTGTGTATAATTAGCATCAAATGAATGATAAGAACTTGTACAGTTCTATTTCTATGTTTCAAAAATATCAAGAATTTGTTTTTTCCAGAATTATTTTTTGAAATTAATATGATTGATTGTGGAGTGTGGACAGTTTTTGTGGGTACTAGTATCAGTGAAGGACCTAGAATAACAAGTAGCCCACAGGTGACAGAGCGGCTCACCTCCACTCTCTTCTCGCAGCGGTTAAGATATAAATACATTAGTAAAATTGTCAAAATATAGGAGAACCATGAACTGTAATTTTATATCATATGATCAAATTGTTAACACACACACATACATCATACATATATACTGAATTGTGTTACTTATTCTACCGGGTTAGGAGTACTGTATGTTGAAATTAAAATGATGTATTAATTGAATTTACTTCTGTTTGCGTGTTTTTATGTGTGTCTGAGGTACTATGTTGATATGGACATATGGTGTGGTGGGGGAGTGTTCTCTTCACTCTATCAAGTACGTAAATTTATTTGCCAGTACTTTTCTCCGAAATGTAACTTCAGTTTGTGATTATCTTCAGATAAGGCTGAAAGATTGCTTGCTGAAGCAGCTTCATACGGTTCTCAACTTGTTGTGTTTCCAGAAGCTTTTGTGGGTGGTTATCCACGTGGATCAACTTTTGGAGTTACGATTGGTAATCGTACAGAAAAGGGTAAAGAGGAATTTAGGAAGTATTATGCTTCAGCCATTGATGTGCCTGGTAAAAGCCTTATCCTGTGCTCTTTAGGAATTCATGTATGAATGACATTCTAGTTTAAACTAACTAGTTTTGGAACTGAAAATATCGATTCTTGTTAATTTGAGTCTTCTCTGTCAGAATTAGTTTTTTGAGGTGACTCTTTCCATTAATGTACTATTAAATTTACTTCTTCACGAACAGTTTGAACTCCTTTTTAAGGATTGATCGCTCAAATAAGTTTTTTAAGCTATATTATTTTATTGAATTATATATTAAACTACATATCTTCATGCGAGGCTGTCTATGTTAATTCTTAGTTATTGTCAAACTCAAATTAAAATAGTCGCACACATACATCCCTCGATTGAGGTTTGGACCTTGGAAAAAGCACTAGTCTTCGTGGTTGGCAATATCCTCTATAAATTATATGAAATGTTTCTTATGACCTGTTGTTTCTTTATATATATATGGTCAGAATTATGGAAAAAAAAAAGGTTTATTATGTCCACTCAAATTTCCTCAGATTTAAAGTAACAATTGGATATTGTTGACTGTGACATATCTACATGAGAACTTTGGGTTTAATAAACCAAGCCAGCCCTACTCTTTTTTGGAGGCTGTTTCGTGAGATCCCCCGGCTTGGTGCATGACAATGTACACACTCACACACAAACATATACATATATTACACAGATTTTACAATGTACTAACATAAGTTTAATCAGATAACATATTTTTTATCCAAAACATATAACAAGCGCAGAGCAAGATACAAATATATTAAAATTAAATTCGAGAGATGTGTACCCGTCACTAGCTGAGGAAGTTAACAGACTTAGCACCTTACAGCTGACCTCTTATCTTATATGAATCCTTTTTCGTACATATAATTGTTCTTTTGTGTTTTTATTTATACTTCTGCATTCTTTTTATGAGAAATTCAGGTCCAGAAGTTGATCGATTGGCAGCCATGGCTGGAAAGTACAAGGTACATTTAGTGATAGGTGTTATAGAGAGGGATGGATATACACTTTATTGTACTGTCCTTTTCTTCAATTCACAAGGTCAGTACCTTGGAAAGCACCGAAAACTCATGCCCACAGCATTAGAGCGCATCATTTGGGGATTTGGAGATGGATCCACAATTCCAGTTTTTGAGACTCCAATTGGGAAGATTGGTGCAGCCATCTGCTGGGAGAATAGGATGCCTCTTCTAAGGACTGCAATGTATGCTAAAGGTCAGTATTTTGATAATTAAACTACACTCATTTGACAGTTATTTTTTACGCTCTACAATCATCCATCACAGTGGAAAGTTATCTGTTTCTTGTAAGCTGTTTTATCTTCTTACTACTTTCTTTTGTATCTCACAATCGTTTGAGAACATCCATATACTTTCGGAACAAAAGAAGAATCCAAGATCTTAATTGAGCACACTTGTTTGGTCCTATTTAGTCCTGTACATATAGTAGGTTGATTTTAATTTTTTTTGCAATCCTCAAAGGTACACGTTGCTTCATTGGCTAGACTGCTTATCTCTCTCTTTACATGCACGTACTAGATTTTGTACTAGCTAGATAGTGCATGATTTATGCCTCAAGTGTACTCTATCTCTTTCTCTCAGTATGTGTGTGTGAGCGTGCGTGTTTTGACACTTTTTGATTGGTATGTTGAGTGCACTGGCTAGTAGAAGCAACCATAGGCTTTTTAAATCATGCAAGTATGTAACAAGTATTAGTTGCATTCCAGTTGTACCAATTTTCTCTATTCTATTGTTGCCGGTGGCTCACTATGACTACATGTTGCACCATATAAAGTTTAGTTTACCTTGTGTTTCCCTAGCTAAGAATTTGTAATTTAGTTAGTTATGGATAATTGGTTTAGCAATTCACATAGTTCATGATGAGAAACAGTTGCTATTATTGAGAAATAACCTCCCTTATTCAGACTGGGTTTGAGAACCATATTTGTTCTGATACGACTCCGCACTCATATTCTGTGTCAGACCCTTTGACTAGATATTAGACATTTTGACCAACTAAAAGACCAAATAGTACATGACTTGGGTCGTAGGATGCAAAAGATCAAGTTGTCCAGTACAAAGGAGGAACAGAGAAGTCTTCCTTGTCATTGATGTAAAGATGTGTTAAAATCAAATGGAGAAGGAAGAGGTGTTATCAGTTTGCTACTATGTGAAGAGATGAATATAACCCCAACCTTTCTTGCTTTAAAGTTTTAACTCAATATATCATAGTGTTGTATGATATACTTTTTTTATGGTCAATCACTTATATTTAAGTAATCACGCACACCTGCAACCCTCCCACCCCACCTTTTGCCAAGAGAAGAGGGGTATCCACTAGTTATAATACTAGGAACTGGTCTTTTCAACATCTTAACTTTATTTCAGCAGTAGGCTTCCCAATTGTAAGCCCGGTATGATTATAATATATGTTTTCTTTCTTATTTTGTAAGCTGGATATATTTTAATTTGGGACATGACAATCGAAAATTCGAAATGCTATTTCACCATATAAATGTATACGGTGAAAGATCAAGGGGTTCAATTGATTGAAATGGAAAACATATTCCTGATACCTTGGGGACTTGTACAGAGAGGCAAATACCCCCCTCAAATTCATCATTCCCATTCCCCATTCCCAACAAGCACATAAACCCACTAACTTCTAGATGCAATTTCAGTAACTATTATATTACTAATAAATAATTGAGGAGTGTGTACTACTTCATTAATGAATGTAAAAAATCATCTTACCAAAATTTGGTTTAGGTTTCATTGTTATAATCTTTATTTAAAACAAATTTAATTGAGTATTTACATATTTTGGAGGTTTGATTGGTTGAAATGGGAAAGTCATTCCTGATAGCCAGGTGACTTATCATGAGAGGCACATACTCCGTGGATTCCTAACTTTTTGCAGAACATTCTTTAATGATTAAAATGAACAACAAAGTGTTGTCTCAATCAAATTATTGAGGTTGTATTGTTATATTTCTTTCTTAAAAATATATATGTGATGTCTCCGTACTTTTGTCCAAAAGATTGGCTGGTCCTTCATCACCAATTTTCATTAGAGTCAGGCACTTGGATCCATGTCATGTTCGACACTCCATATTCGAGCGACTAAGGTTGTAACTGCTTACATCTGATTTTTGATTAAAGGATCTATTTATCATAATGCTTTTACGTGCTATTGCTGTTTTTATAGTGTGACTTCCTGAATCAGTAACCTTGATTATTAATTTCTTTCTGCGCTTCTTTTAATCACCGTTTGAGATAACAATAATTGTATATCATTAGGAATTGAAATCTATTGCGCACCAACTGCTGATGCAAGGCCTGTATGGCAGGCATCAATGACACATATAGCTCTTGAGGGTGGCTGCTTTGTTTTATCTTCCAACCAGTTTTGTCGAAGGAAAGACTACCCACCGCCTCCAGAATACGTATTTACTGGCACAGAGGATGATCTTGCACCAGAATCTGTTGTTTGTGCAGGTGGAAGTGTCATTATATCGCCATCTGGTACTATTCTAGCAGGACCCAACTATGAAGGGGAGGCACTTCTAACAGCTGATCTTGGTAAAGTTGAATTTTACTCTGAACCACAATTCATGATTGCATGTGTTAGATATCTGCTGCTGTAAATTGTAGTTGATAGTGATAATGTCGTCAAGTTTATTTTTTGAAGTGAATCGTTAGAATGCTTTATTGAAATAGTGATTAATAGATACGGAAACTGGCAAGTAGCAATCCAGTAATGTAACATTCTCCTGCATTTAGTAAATAATTGCTTTACAGGATGTTCCAAAGCTTTTTGTAGCAGAAAAACTATGTAGGAAAGTGTAAAATTGAGCTCCAGACTAAATGAATATATTACTATCATTTATACCAAGTCATAGTTCAGTTGGAAGAAGTTCTGGTTCCTAAAAATCCTTTTAAATAGGACAGTTCTCCAGGGAAGCCTTCCTTGTTAAATTATTTTATGACCACTATCACTATATATTTCTTCTATCACTATATATGCAACATGTATCTTCATCATTAATTTTTTTTTTATTAAAGTCTCGCCCCTGCCATTTCCTTTTCTGGTTGGCTCTGAAATCCAATCATTAACCTTGAGATGAACACGTCATTTTTTCCGTGTGAGATTGTTTCATTGAGATGTGGACACTTTGGCCAACTGAAAGCCACATATCAGATGAGCTTATGATGAAAAAAGAAAAGATGAGAAGAAAGAAAGAAAGAAGGAGAAATGAGAAAAAGAGTGGGAGAATTCACAAAGTCTGCTGCGGTGTTTGATTTTGTGATTGATGTTTGCTACATGTTCAATATATAATTAAGTTTGCTACATGTTCAATAAAAAATTATGTTGTGTCCTCGTACTTGTGTCTAAAAATAGAATAGGGTTGGTGCACCCAATTATTAAACCATGTCCAACACTCCATACGTGAGTCTGAGTAGCATAGACTTTGAAGGTTAACATAGTGGTTTTAGGAAGATAGTAGCCCAAGGTTTTAAAGATACTTTACTTTAGTCCTTGTGACATCAGGGCGTCGTTATAGAAAGACCTTTGGAAGCAAAAATTCAGTTATCAACATTTATGAATCAGCAAGAGGAAGCTGGTGCAAGTGCATAATCAGTATTCTTTTTTCCCTTCAACAAGTTTTGACTAGCTCCTTGACCTTGGCACCTCCTTGCTTGATTTCATCCTTCTAATGCTAGAAATCGTGCTTTATTTATTTTCGCACAACAAAACAAAATAAGAAGAAAAAATTAGTTAGTAAGAATTACAAAAACAAACATATAGTCATGAAATCTATATCAAATTATGCACTATCGGTTACCTGACTCATCTCAAATTGATCTTCTACCTTGGTGGAAATTGTAAAGTTATTCTTTTTTTTTATTATTATTATGATCAATGTTTTTGAGCCACATAAACATTTTGCAAGTAAGAATTTTAGTTCCTGAGTAACTACTGAACATATATGTTTTGCTTTATTTATTTGGATTCATATTTATAATTGAATGCATGCGCAGATCTCGGAGATATAGCGAATGAGAAATTCGCCTTCGACGTAGTTGGGCATTACTCAAGGCCAGAAGTGCTGAGTCTTAATGTGAGAGACCACCCTACAAGACCGGTTACCTTCACATCAGCAAAAACTGAAGATTCGAAGTAGCATGTAACTGATAAAATTCCCTAAATAATATTTGCAAAATGTTGGTGGTTAGTACACACTTGTACATCATTGGGTACTAATCTCTGAGCAATCTAAATTCCTGAAGTCCAATCAAATTATGTACTATGTTATGTTTTGGTTCATCTCAAGGGATATCATTTCAATCTGCTCACAGAAATACTATCGGTAATCTTCTTTAGCATATTATTCATGTTCTGAGTATTTGCAAGCATTGTATGCCATGCCTTCAAAATCTATACTGTTGAAATCTATTGATATAAATAATAATAGTTTTCTGCATTTGTTAACCAGCTGTTGATTCTCTGTCTGTGTGTTCATATATTCTAGATGGATTATGAAATCCAACAAAATCTTTAATTATTCTAGCAATTATTGAGTGCATGTGAAACTCTAATTATCTAAGACGACCACCGTCTTGCATAATAGAACCCAGATCCCACCATATTTTCTGGTGCAAACATAATGTCAGTAGTTAATTCTGTGTTGCTATTGGCTCTAGTTATCATATCCTTTCTGGTAGTAGCTGGAATTGTCTTTTAATAATGTGAGGTGATCATAAAACAAAAGAATAAGTTAGTATTGTAAACGGAATGACCCTTCTTGAGATGTTGAACTGTCGGTCGCAGTGACTTGAGTTGGAATGTAGGTTGATACAGGGCTTTATGTTTTTTTTTTCTGTCCTGCACGAGGGTCAGGCTACCTGCTGGTGCCTCTTCTGATCGTTTAGTGCCTCTTTCTGATAGACAAAAATCTGATACAAAGAGGAAGATCATAGAGTCCAATACCTTGTAGCATAATTTGTACACTTGAACTTTATAAATCTGATACAAAATTCTATACACATTCAGTTTAGGCAAATGCGAGAATCTGCAGTGTAGAAAAAATTAAGTAAAGAAAATAAAACTTTTGATCCAGTCAAACATGTTTGAACTCTTGCAGGCTGTCCTCTGCAACATTGGCTTTATGCTGCCCCCTGCAACATGGCCAACCCAGAACCAGAAACAATATGGTCCCTTAGATCTTTTATCATCTTGTATCTCTGGATTTCGTTTTCATAATCCTCCTTTTGATGTTGTGATGTAAATTCAAAAACTCTTTCCTCGTTCAGACCATCTGAATCTTCTTTCGGTTTGCTGTTGAATTCCCACACAATTCCGTCTGAAATTTGTCTTTCTAGGTAGCTAGGTTTCTTTTGCATTCTATCAGAAGACAAGTTCCTGTCCACTATTTCTTCATTACAGGAGATTGAATCTCCAGCATTCTGAGCTTCAAATGCACCAGCGTAACTCCATCCAAACGTCTTGCCGTTGCAGTCCATATTTAGCTCAATTGACTGATCATCACTATCAGGTGAATCGTCCCTTCCCCTATCATCTCCTTGTAGGCATGGCTGTATTAATGTTTTCTTCAAGTATTCCTTGAGCTCCTTGATTCTGTCATTGTTAGGGAAGTCGTGCCCCTTCTCTTCACCTTTTTCAGTTCTCAAATAGCTCTCCAGCTCACTTCTTAGCTTCTCCACTGCTTCATTCTTCTCTTCAAACTGATACCTGGCCTCTGAAAGCTTCATCTGGACCCTCTCCTCGCGTAATACATCGGCCAACTGAAGCATTTCTCTTTCTTTCTCCACCTCTTCACGGACTTTGATTGATTCTTTCTTGAGTTCTTCAACTTCAGCTCTGTCATCCCCTATACCTCTCGCCAATTCGTCACAAACTTGCTCGAGTATCTCCCTTGCTCTCCTTTCACCTTCTATATCCTTTTCTGCTTTTGACAATGACTCTTTTGTAACTGCCAGTTCTCTTCCTAGCTTCTTGTTCAGTCTCTCAGTTTGTCTTCGCAGCTTCTTCTCTGTTTCCAGCTCTCCTGCCAAGGACTTGACTGCATCGTGAATCCTGCTCCGTTCTTTCATTTTCCAGGCTGACCTTTCTTCTGCAAACTGTTTCAGAAGATAATCAATCTCACTATGGTGGGACTGCTGTTCTTGAATTAACTTCTCGACCTTCCCACGAGCACAATGAAGCTCAAATTTTAGTGCATTAATAAGAGATACACATGTTGATCGCTGCTCTTCCAACTCCCAAGTGTGATTCAGAACTTTCAGAAGCTCTTTCGATGTGATAAGCCCTTCTTTGATGTCTTTCAAACGTGTCATCGTTCCAACACCGTGTCTATGAGCTGGGATTTCAACCTGCATTGCCAGAGCTTATAAGCAAGTGATATAAATCTCCGACCTCTTTCTTTACCAGTACTAAAGGAAATTTGTTTCGTATGGCATCGACGTTGTAAAATGTATGATCGTTGGACAATATATGCAATTCCTGCAGTCAAAAAAATAGAAACAACCTTTTGGTGTACTGTTGTTTCCCTAGTTACTTTGTTACCTTTATCAAGTTGGCATTCCTAAGAGAATCCATTCCTCTGTAACTTTTGTCAGTGTGCTGAATTTTGGTGGAACCACCTGATTTTCTTGTCCTCTGTCTGTCCATGTACTGCAAAACCAGAATCTCAGTATCAACATGCGAGGAACTCACTTACATATTACAAATTCCGGACATCTAACAAAATCTGCACAACATAAAAAGCCAGTTTTCGTCTCACGGGGATATCATCTAAGGCTCTGTCTAGCCTTGAAACTTAATAATTCTACCTGGCTTAGTACGAGGGATGGCTGTATTTAGTCCTTAAGAGTTGGATATGTTTTGAGTAATCTTATTCACAAGTGGGATATACTGGATATGTTTCGAGTAATCTTATTCACAAGCAGGATATACCGGATATGTTTCGAGTAAACTTATTCACAAGCGGGGTATACTGGGTACGTCCAATTCCATAAATATTGGAGCGGCATCAAAGGGGAAAGTAGTGCACAACTAACTAGTTGTCTAGACTTGAAACAAGCATTGAGAAATTGCATGTACCATACATCCAACAGCTGTGATCTAGAGGAATCTGGAGGTCTATTCAATTATAGCCATCATTTCATTGTACTAGAAAAAAAAAGGTAAATCATACATACCTCTGAAACAGGAATGTGTGACAGATCAGTAGAATGCCTAACAACACTCTGTTTGATGTTACGAGAAGGAGCCTCATCAATCTCCCACAAGGTGGCCGCGAGTTTCCGCGCTGACACAGAAGCTTCTTTCACCTTTCCACTAGCCTCATCACCGCGCAATGGAGACAGCCTTGTGGTCATCTTCCAAGATGGTTCCGGTGTGCTTGATCCGCCTCTTTTCCGAACCAGGATCGCTCGTTTCAACCGAAAATTCTGCACCAGTGATGAAGATGAAGATGATGAAGCACCCCTTTTCCTAATCTTGCATTTCTCTCCTAACTTGCTCTCCTCATTCATCAACTTTCTCTGCGGCATAAGTAAAATAGAGAAATTTTAGCTTGACCCGAAACCAGACTTTTTACCGACACGAACACGACCTGATACCCGAATATGAATCGGGGAAACTAAGACCGTTTACTGACACGAACACGACTTGATAGCCGAATATGAATCTTGGAGTACTAGTAGTTGTTTGAAGTAACTTAGGGTGATGTAAAGTGAAAAGAATGGTCAAAAGAGAGAATGGAAGTCCAAGAAACAGAGTTGAAGAAGCTTTTTATGATACAAGAAATGATGAGAAGAAGATTAGGTAGCTAGAGAATGGATTAAAGTGGGTTTGATTCAAAAACCTATAGAGGGAAAAGGTGAGTAGGAATGATTGTGGTTCAAGTTAGGGTGAGATGTTGAAAACGAAAACAGAGGAGGAGAATCAAAGGGAGAGTGATTGTGTGTTTCTTTTTCATACAAAAGCAGAGAATTGAATGAATTAATATGAAAATATGAACGAGAGGGACAGAGAAGACGTGGTCTGCACGTGATTCATTTTTCTAGTTTATGAGTGACGTGCATGTGTGAATGTATGGTCACAATGTTGGCCAAGTTCTTCCCTCTTTTCGCAAACTGTAAACTTGGAACATTTACATGGGGATTCGCGTTTCTTCATTTTTTCCAAACTGTAGACTCAGAACATCTACACGGGGACTTGCCAAAGTATGATAGACTCCTTTATCCGAGTCTGGTTTAGGACTTGGCATGTAAGATGATTTAACTTAACGTGATTTATTTGATAAGTTTCGTGAGTTTAAAATATTTGTTTGTATAATATTAATTTATGATAATTTACAAGTTACTAAAAATATAATTAAAAAAAAGTGATTTATGATTTTTATTAATACTAATATGGCTTATAGGTCAAATTCAGTATTTGGGCACAGTTAACCACTTGGCTATCCAATCGTGTTCAGTATGATTTAAGAGTAACTTTTATCAAAATGAAAAATTGGTGTTATAAACTGTCCTTACTCATAACTCTCACTTCAAAATTTAATTCAGATAATATAATAATAGAAATATATTTTTTTAAATATGTTATATTACGGGTATAAAATATACTCCCTCGGTGTCCGTCACTTGTTTACATTGACACGGAGGTTAAGAAACATGTATAAAATAGCAGAAAAAAGAAAAAAGTGTGAAAGTGTCGGCATGTCGGGACTATTTTGAATGAGTTTTGAAAAGTAAGAAATTAAATAAAACATCGAAAAAAACGGTAAAGAAATTATCGTAGAGAAGTAACTATGTAATACTAAGATTGAGCTGGTATAAGATTTTTTTTTTTTTTTTTTTTTTCCGGGAGCTGGTATAAGAAATTTAGTTTCCTGTTCGGTTAAAAATAGCAAGGATTCGGAATCAGCAAAAAGGTGTTAGGGGATGGATAGGTATGCGTTTGTCAGATGGAACTAATGAATAAGATTATAATATTCTGGCGCACATTATTTTTATTGAGTTGATTTGTTCTATTTTAAAACTGTATCATCTGATTGGGCATGGTGCAGAGGATATGAAGATACATTATGTGGACAATGCCACATGCATTAATCAACTGCATGTTACTCTACCACCCTAATACACAAATTTCTTAATACAGACACTTGCCTCATTTCGTATTCTTTGATGCATATCGCTCCCTAACTCGCACTATGTCCATCATTCGTGTTTCTTGCTTGCTTCTCCCCGTGTCAAAACTTTTGATTCATGTTAACACGGATTCTCGTGTTAACGTCTCGATTAATCCCCAAAATTAACGAGCACAGCATGTAACATCCCAGTCTCGCGTCGAAAAGTAAGTAGACTTTAATATAATTTACATGTATAAGTATTATTATTAATTACACCAACAAATCATTATCATTTGGGAACATCTGATGTGCTTGTGAATTACTTAAATTGCTGTAATGGTGCTAGTATATTTTGACTTATTTTCTGATTTGAAGTTTGTGACTTTATCTGATTTTTGAAAAAGATTAGAGTTTTGACTCGAATCGCCCACATGATATTAGAGCACATTAGTCAAGTTGTTAGAAGTGGAGGCACGAAAGACTAGCGAAGTACGATTTGAGTTTATGCGCTATCTGTTTCGTCCTTGTTAACAAATCATGATTTTTTGAGAATTTATGACGAGCTTGTGAATTAGTCAAGTTGGTATAATTTACCTGGAATATTTTGACTTATTTTTGAATTCGAAGTTCGAAACTTAACTCTACAGGAAAAACTCGATTCACACAGTACCACAACCATCGAATATGAGATACATATGTTAACATCTCGACTAATCTCATATGAATTGAAAATTTTAACTATCTCATATAAGTTCCTGGAGCTAATTTCAGAAATATTATTCTCAAATTTAAATTATTAAATATTGATCGGAAACCACATTAACCACATATCTTATGAAGCCCTAATCACCTTGTTAATATGCAGAGTGACATAGCATAGAATGTGTTGAAAGTATAAGTAGGTTGATAATCAGAAATTTGTTCTAGCACCGCATGTTTTATATATTTATCTCTATTAGTTTTTTTGAGAAAATATATCTCTATTAGTTGTTTCTATAATTAGAATATTAGGTATCCATAAGTCTGATATAAAGAAAAGAAGTCTAAATGCATGTAATAATTGTGGAGAATAAAGCAGGCTGCTATCTAAAACAAAAGAAACAGGGCCGTTGGGTTGGGTAGCAAGAGTCCACGAGCTTGGGCCCACTCATGCCTCGTATTTGCGTAGGCCTACTACATTATTGATGAATATTTAATAGATTTATGTAATTTATTTTTTGTAATATATATTTGTACAAAACACCCACGTCCTGCAGGATGGTGGGTGCACTGACAGGTTATTGGGCCCACATAACCACATGCTAGAGCCTGCCATTACATGTTATTGGAAGCTGCTAATGCAAATGCAGTATTGTAAGATGTGTGAATGTCCTCTGAGAACATTGATTTTACCTCTACTAGTAGTAGGTCGTTGAGGCATACCACTTCCTGCCCTCTTCCTTTTATAGTTTCAACTTGGTCGGACCCAGGATTTCTGGTTCCAGGTTCCACTTTCAAGTGGGCGTTTCCTAAAAGCATCTCCGGTGCTGGACGTTTGTTTGGTTGAAATTTACGTGTCAATCTCATATATTTAATATTTTAATTATGTATCAATTCAATGCAATTACATACAATTTTAGATAATAAAAAATGTACACGCTATTTGTATTGATTATTAAGAAATGCTACGGTCATAAAATTGGATACAGAATTCTCTGCATAATGAGTGGCGTGTGTGATATGCGTCTGATGTGTAAAACTTGTCTGCCACTAACCTAATATATCATGTGATAAGGCCAAAATTATCTCCTTCCGTTGACCTCGATTCCACTGTCTTGATGCTGGGAAGTGGTGGAAAGAATCGGGAGGGAGTCATGCAAAACAAGGCTCGACCGGGGGTGGTGGCGGTCAAGCCCCTCCGGCGTAAGAATGAGAATATGTTTATACAAAAAAAGGAGAGCGCCTGTGGTTGAAATTGTGTCTGTAAGAGATAGTGATACCATAACCTTTATAAGGAGTGCCTATCTCGTCCCGTCATCCTCCTGTTCCATTATTTGTGTGATAGAATATATATATTGTTATAGTAAAAAGCATTGTAGAGCTGGATAAAAGACTACGGAGGAGGTAAAAGACCGCGGAGGCGGGGGTACTATCATTGCCCCGCCTCTCCTTTAACTTATTTTAGTGAGTTGGAGGAGTATAAGATACTTAGAATGTGTTTAAGGATTTTTTTTTTTTTTTTTGCCTTCATGAATGCTGTCAAAAGAGTATGCGTGACTTGATCATTTAACCGACTCTGTTTTGTGCAAATTTTACAACTAGTAAAAAGCAGATAATTATATTGTTGTCTAGAGTATTGTTTATGTTGGTGTGTAGTGATGCACATCTATTTATATTATATATTGATACCTGTTGCAACATGACCTCCGTTGCTAATAGGCACATGCTCTCAAGCGTTCCCGTCATGTCTCCGAGTGGCAGGCATAGTTCTCGTAATCCATTGCTTAGGTGGTTGTTAGCGGGTACTTATGGTAGCAGGTACTAATATTGCCCCCCTGCTTCTTTGAATTACTAGAGTAGTTCGAGGAAGCAATGAGATTTGATGCCTTGGATCTGAATTTTGAGTACAAGATCTATAGGCAATTTAAACTGGAGGAGGCGGGTACTACAACCATGAATTGCGCTCTTTCACATGTCTTCTTTCCTGTATAGTACGTAATGTGATAAAATGTACATGATTTAAAATTAAATGATATGCCATGCGTGTAAAGAATATATTATGATGCGGAGAAGGCGGGTGAAAATGATAATGTTCCGGAGGCGGGTACTATCATTGCCCCATAGTCCTTTAACTTAGTGTAGTGAGTTGGAGGAGTATAATATACTGATAGAATGTTTTGATGTTTTTTCCGTCTAGTCATGTTTGAATTTTGGTGAGTCTTGGATCCGGGTAATGGGGTGTATTCAGTTATATGACATGTTTGTGTATGGGAGTTAGGGATCTCGTGCTATTGAATAATAACAGGGTGAATTCCATTATGTGTTGTGTTGGTGTATGGGGGTTGAAGTCCCATGTTATCTGATAGCAACGAGGTGTCTTCCGTTATGTTGTGTTTGTGTATAGGGTTGAAGGTCCCATGTGATCTGATAGCATCGGGGTGTATCCGTCATGTGTTGTGTTGGTGTATGGGGGTTGAAGGTCCCATGTTATGTGATAACAACGGGGTGTAGTCCGTCATGTATTGTGTTTGTGTATGCATGGGGGTTGAAGTCCTATCTTATCTGATAACAACGGGGTGTAGTCCGTCATGTGTTATGTTTGTGTATGGGGGTTGAAGGTACCATGTTATCTGATAGCAACGTGGTGTAGTCCGTCATGTTTTGTGTTTGTGCATGGGGGTTGAAGTCCCATGTTATCTGATAGCAATGGGGTGTAGTCCGTCGTGTGTTGTGTTTGTGCAAGGGGCCATGTTATCTGATAGCAACAGGGTGTAGTCCGTCATGTGCTGTGTTTATGGATGGGGGTTGAAGGTCCCATGTTATCTGATAGCAACGGGGTGTAGTCCGTCTTGTGTTGTGTTTGTGCATGGGGGTTGAAGTCGCATGTTATTTGATAGCAACGGGATGTAGTCCGTCGTGTGTTGTGTTTGTACAAGGGGCAATGTTATCTGATAGCAACAGGGTGTAGTCCGTCATGTGTTGTGTTTATGGATGGGGGTTGAAGGTCACATGTAGTGGCGGAACCAGGAATGAAATTCAAGGGGGGCTCGAATTTGGAAGTGAGATTATAAATGACATATTGAAATTTGAATATCGAACATCGATACCACATTCATCAAAGAGAGACGGTCATCTCTCTAGGTTGCAGGTATTGATTAGTTAAAAGGTCTCAAAGAGAACGTTGTTCTGAGTGCATTAACATAAATACAGCAGTAAGCTGCGGCGTCGAAAAAAAGGTTGACTTATATAATAGCGATTTTTTTACGCCACATAATGGTCATAGACCTCTGAAAAAGCGTAAGCAACCAGTTCCAAGTGACATGTGTGTCGTGATAAGATAAGGATCATTAAGGGTCCGGTTTGTCCTTCTTCCTGCAAGAATCCCATTGCCGGAAATATTAAGCCTACTAAAGGCAGGGAGAGTCGGAGAGCGCAGCTGATCAGGTTGTCGCGGATTCGCGGCTAAATGAACACAGTGAGAAGCTGAGTTAGGATAATGTCAAGTGTGTGCGTATGACTTATGAGTGTATGTGTTTGAATGTATTTGTTAATCAGACGAGCAAGTGATCCGAAGCAGAGAGAAAAAGAGTATGTATAAGAATTTATTACAATAAATTTTTACAATATATAAGAATTTAGAACATGTTATAAGGCATATCTTGAACTAGCTCTAAGTACCCCAAATTATATTGACATGAATAATTCAGCGGGGGCTGAAAAAAAAATATACACTGTTTTTTACAGGTTTGGGGGGGCTCTAGCATCCCCTAGCCCCCCTCTAGTTCCGCCACTGGACTCACATGTTATCTGATAGCAACGGGGTGTAGTTTGTCATGTGTTGTGTTTGTGCATGGGGGTTGAAGTCCCATCTTATCTCATAGCGACGGGTTGTAGTCCGTCATGTGTTGTGTTTGTGTATGGGGGTTGAAGTCCCATGTTATCTAATAGCAGTGGGGTGTAGTCCGTCGTGTGTTGTGTTTGTGCATGGGGGTTGAAGTCCCATGTTATCCGATAGCAAGCAACGGGGTGTAGTCCGTCATGTGTTGTGTTTGTGCATGGAGGTTGAAGTCCCATGTTATCTGATAGCAACGGGGTGTAGTCCATCATGTTATTTATATTGTTATGAGGATGTTGTTCGCTTTTGTTGCCTCATGACTTTCGCGAGATTGGTGTCTTTTATGATTTTGTCGCCTTGTTGATTAAGCAAGAAGCATGTCATATATATTAGGAGTCTACAGTTGTGTAGTTTATTGACGAGGAAAGGATGACCGGGTGTCTTTCAATCGAGACTTGAGCCTTGCAAGTTGCATAATGTCTTTTAATTGACCGAGTTGGTACGATCATAGCTGGAACTGGCTTCAAATCCTGAACAAGAGTTGTATTTATCAATCCTCTTCGCAAAAGAGAATTCGACTCTAGCCAGGCTCTTGAAAAATCGATATATAGCTTGCTTGTTTTTTGACTGTTTTCTATAGAGAAGTTGTGCCATTTTTAGAAACAAGAGTTGTGGGTAGCCATTTGCATCTTCAATAGATTTGAGTTGCTCGATTTGTCATCATCTTCACCAAGTAAAAGCATTAGAAGAATTAAAAGCATTAGATGACAAATAAAATGAGACAGTAGATATTGAATGGATATTAAAAAATAATATTAGTGAGATTAAATTATATGATATATGTAAAATTTCAGTCAAAATATAGTCAATTTGACTGGTCAAAAGTCACACGGGGACATGTAAAAGGGGACGGAGAGAGTAGTAAAACATAAGAGGAAAAATTAATTAAATGAATTTTGTAATGTAGGAAAAGTAAAGTTAAATAATAAATAAAGAACAAATAAACAAATGTGAAATAACAAGGTAGATTAGGTTAGTGCAGACAAATTTTACGCATTAGGCGCACATCACACATGCCAGCTCATTCGTATAAAATTCTGTTTCCAATTCTGTGGTCATAGCATTTCTCTTGATTATTTAACCATTATCAATATTAAGCCACGTCTATCATCAGTTTCAAATCTTATAGTGTAACCCTAATTTTAGTGCAACTTTTTTACTATATTTTACTTTTATTATTTATAATATATAACACATTAATTTGAATCATTTTTAATATTTACTTTAAAATATTTAAATTACTTTTTAGACGTGATGTTATAATATGTATACATTCTCCTCAGTATTTTAAGTATTTTACATATTGATGTACTATTTGTTTTTATTAATTTTAAATATCATATGTTTTTCACTATTTGTTTTTATTAGTTTTACCATTGTATAACTAATGGTTATAATACTGAGGAGAATGTATACATATTTTACCATGGTAAAATACTTTTTAAACATAATGTTATAATGTATACATTCTCCTTAATATTTTCCCTATTGATGTACTATTTGTTATTTTTAATTTTAAAATAATATTAATAATTATAATTGTGAAAAATATATAATATTATATTATTTTCACTAAAATAGTTAAAATAATTAAAATTAATAAAACCATATAATATACCATTGTATATAACTAATGGTTATAATTGTTAACGGGAGAAAATGGTTAACAACAATGTGGCCACTTGCGTGATTGTAGGAAGAATGTTACGAAGAACACGGGACGAAAAGTGATGGATATTGTAGTTGATCTTGTGTTTGATACTCGAGAGAAAGAGGCAGAGTATAAGCGTTCTTAGAAAGAATTATGTTATGAGCCACAAGAGGCCTATGTACCTTATTTATATACCCTATTTATAGGGGTTCAAGCCTATGTTGCTTAGACTCAGGTACGAAGTGTCCGACACGACACATATCCGAGTGTCGGACTCAGCATTTTTAAAAATCTAGGACACGGGGACACTCTCCGGATTTTGGACACGGGTACGGGGACTCGGCGTAAATAAAAATAAAATTAATTTTTTATAATAAGTTACAAAATTATTCATTTTAAAATATTAAAGCTTTTCAATTTAATTTATGACTAACATTTTAAATTGAATTGTTGTTTGAAATAATTAGTGGAAAGAAAGTTATTTTCTCAAAAGAATAAGAATGCACATGAAGATATAAGACTCCTCCTTTGACTTTAAGGCTTCATTTACGTTATTTCATACACTGATTCATTAAACTTATTAATACACGCAGCTGTACTTTGTCTCTTCTTTCGAGGAGCATCGTCTTGTTCATTCTGCATCTTCTACATCTGTGAATCCTTCTCCAATTCTTCTCAATCTTCTTCTCAAAACCATCGATCATTACCTAAAACTAACCTTCAATGTCGAGAGAATCATATAAAGAAAAACAAAATTCGAAACATCGTCGATAATTTTTCCTGCGACGACGACGATGAGTCGGTTTTCGCGATAGCGAATCCGCCCCATATCCCGTGTCGTGTCCCGTGTCGTGCCGGGTCGACACGGGTACGACGCCCGAAAGTGACGGGTCGGAGTAACACAGGTTCAAGCTACCACGTAATTCTTTTGGGCCAAACTTTCTAGCTCGGGCCAGGTGTCGGTATGGGCCATCAAGGCTCAGGTCCGTAGGACCGTGAAAGTCGCCATCAAAAGAGGCCCGTACTCGCATGGCCCATTCCCATGTGGCAATGGGTTGTCATTGAGCAGGTCATAGAATGAATATCGATCAAATAAGCTGAGGTAGAGACCTCGAGATGTATACACATGGGCTCCAGCCGGGACCTGTCATGAGCCTTCATGTATTGATCACCCTCGTATGGGGTGAAGGAGCCCAATCATCGTCGTATGGGTTGAGAGAACCCAAAATAGAGGGCGTAGCCCTAGTGAGAGCCCAGAAAGGACTTAGTAAAATAAAGTGGGTGACCCTCTGATGAGGCCAACTTGTAGTAAAGATGATGAGGCCTTAGAGCCTATCCGGAGATTAAGCCCTACGATGACGAGCCCTAAGCTAATAATCTTTAGAAATGATGACCTAAAAAATAATGAGGCCATCAGGTTGCGAGGCCCAGAGCTTGCGAGGTCAAGGTGCGATGACCCCTAGGCTCACTTAGAGATTGTTCGCACAAAATCACGCAAGCGTACGTGGTCACAAGTAGTATAGAATCAAATTCAGTTCGTTCCCACAGAGACTGGTGTATTCAGAAATATGCACTTATGCACCAATGTATGATTATTATTCAATGCTTGGACAAGTACCAAATTGGGTTTTTTTGTTATCTAACTTAACTAATTCAATTCGACTTATGAAGCTAAGAATTAAAAACTAAGAGAATAACGAGTTACTAATGAGAATAAAAACATGGGATTCTAACTTCATCATATACTTCATTCAGAGTTATGCCTTATCGATATGTGATGGTTGATAACTAACCAGATAACACGAAACTGATACACGCTAACTGTCGTTATACGTGCACCATACTGCTACACATCCACAATTAAGATAGAAGGTAAACAGACACCAATTATGCTTAGACCCTATATGTCTATAGAATTTGAAAGCATAACGGTTGAAGAACAAGTTATCTATCAAGATTACATAGGGCGATGCAAGATGGTTAAAATCACACCACTAATCATGTATATCGAATACATAATCCTATGTTCGCATGGCAAGTTCTAAATCAATATATCCACTGTCGCTTCAATAAAGATTAACAAACAATCTGAGATGTTAGCTACGCATCCAAGACGAATAAGCACAACCAATACGAAGAAATCAACATTCATCACACAAATAATTAAGGCAAATCAACTACTGAAATCCATATATAAATCCGCTAGAATCCCACGATAATGATTAGTTCATAATCGAACTTCTCATCATCATGGGAATAAGAGTAAACATGGTCCTAAATAGTCTAAACAATATTAAAAGAGTAAAACAAGAGTTTCGAAACAAATCCGAATGAGCATCCAAAAGTATCGCCTAATTGGAAGAAGACAAAAGAAAAACTATGAGTCTCGATCTTGATCTTCTCCGTAGCCGTCACGTGCTCCTTAGAATGTTTCTAGGTTATCTTTTAAGTCCCCCAAGCATTCCTTTTAGTTTCCCAGTGAACGGGCCTTCAAACGGATCAAAAACGGGCAAAACGGGCCAAAATTCCCGCTCAGGTCGTGGGGCGGCCGCGCCAAAGTTGGGGCGGGCGCGCCAAAGTGGCAGCCTCCCGTCCAGGAGTTGGGGCGGCCGCGCCAAAACAGCAGCCTTGCACCCTAATGCTTCCGCGTGCATAACTTTCTCCTCGTGCATCCGATTGCTTCGCCGTTTTTTTTCACTTGAAGCTATGATTCTCCTCTTCGTTCTCCTTCCAAGAAACCTACACAACACAACACTAAAATATATCAAAAACATCAAAAGCTTGAGGCCATTCCATCAATTTAAGTCAAAACGAAGGCTTCCAAGTGGATATAAAATCCACTTATCACACCCTCAAACTTAAACCGATGCTTGTCCTCAAGCATAGACACACGCAAATACTACTAATGCAATGCATGAATGCAACTAAATGCCTACATCTAATCAAATCATGAAGTGTAATCCTTGTTAACATAGCATCCTCAGAATATGCAACATTCTCGGCATTCATCTCTTTCACATATTAGCCATGTTCTCTTCCCCTACAAGTGTGAAGTGCATCGTGTGTGCTAGCATGCTCTCTAGTGAAACAACACACAGACTATCAAACTTCAACAGAGTCCTCACTATGAGCCGTTAATCAGAATAAGGTTTAAACACTTCCTTACTACAGAGCCAACTACAATTTAGGGTCACCAAAGGAATTCTATGCCTCTCCTACTTTTCTACTCTTTTTTTTTCTTTTTCTTGCTAAGTCTAAGGTTGGGACGCTTCTCAGTGTAAGTAAGTCACGACCGCCATTCGACTTTGCTTATTCTCTCTTTTTTTTAATCAAGTAATTCTCCAGTAATCAAAGGTTGTGAAAGGTCACCAAGAATTTGCTTATTCTAATACATTTGCACTTGATACCAGCACAAGTACATGGATCGTCCCTTTCACATGACATTGCATTCTACCCATTGATCTCAAAGGAGTACCTGATAATTTTTATTCTCCTTTTTTTAGAAAGGCATATTCATCCCTTAACTCCCCCAAACTTAAGATTTACCAACTCTAAGTTCAAAAAGGGAATAATCCAAACTCTACACCCGACTCAATGCAAGGACTCAAGAAATAAGTTAGTCTAAGTCTTATCTCTAGAGCATAAGTGTAAGTACAATTTCCACACAAGCAGTTTCCAAATAACACGGCATCATATATGATAAAGACTACTAGCCAAGAATTATGCACATAAACTCATCATAGGACATCAACTTGGACAACTTCAAGATTCATGCAATTACAACTATATGAAACTACTAACACATACTAAACACAAGCATATATATATATATATATATATATATATATAAAAACACATACTAATATGCAAACAATATGAGACAATATGCTAAACTAAATGCATCATGCAACCTATATGAACACACCCTAACTAGTCCTTAGATTGCCACCCCCAACTTAAAATACTCAATGTCCTCATTGAAGGTGATAAAAAGGATCGAATGTACCTAGAAGTCAGGAGGATCACCCTCCTCGGGTGGAGGATCAGGTGGTGAATATACCATGCCATCTCCAAACACTGGCCAATCAACCTCGACACCAATGGCTCGAAAAGCACTCCCAAGAGCTTGAGTCAAATCATCTACAAAACGGTGGTGAATGTTATGCATGGCATCCATATGCCGAGTCAACCTCTTAAACTGCACATCACTTAAGTGATCTGGTGGTAGTTTGAGTTCGATTATGGGAGCTTCTTCAATCGATGGTTTAAGATGCTCCTGAAAATTTCTAAGCTCTTCTACTCCTTCATCTTCGAAATCAGAATCCCATGTTAAGACGCTCTCTAAGGTACATGGCCTTAGCTTTTGCTCCATCTCAGAATTTTCAACAGCTTCTAGTGGCTCAACCTTAAAGCATTCTTCTTCGTCGGTTGGAAATTTCATTGCATTGAACACCTTAAAAGTGACACTTTGATCTTGAACTCTCATTGTAAGCTCTCCTTTTTGCACATCGATCAAAGTTTGGCCTGTAGCTAAGAACGGCCTTCCCAAGATAATAGGAATCTTCTTATCCTCCTAAAAGTCTAGGACGACAAAATCCGCAGGGAAGATGAGCTTATCCACCTTAACCAAGACATTTTCCACTATACCTCTCGGGTATGTGATGGACCGATCAGCCAGTTGTAATGACATGTTCGTAGGTTTCGGCTCCGGCAGCCCAAGTTTCTTGAAGACAGACAACGGCATCAGATTGATACTAGCTCCCAAGTCACACAAACACTTGTCGAAAGATAACTTGCCAATAGTACATGGTATTGTGAAACTTCCGGGATCTTTAAGTTCGGAGGCAATTTCTGCTGTAACACCGCACTGCACTCCTCGGTCAACGCCACAATCTCCAACTCCTCAAGTTTAAGTTTCCGAGATAGAATACCTTTCATAAATTTAGCATAACTCGGCATTTGTTCTGGAGCCTCCGCAAAAGGTATGTTGATTTGTAATTTCTTGAAAACCTCTAGAAATTTAGCGAATTGTTTGTCGAGCTTATGCTTCTGAAGTCTCTTCGGAAATGGGGGAGGTGGATACACTTGCTTGACCCCAACATCAGCTTTTGGACTAGACTTTTCGGCTGGTTCTTTGCTTGCTTCCTTGTTGATTTCATCCTTGTCAGTTTCAACAACAGTTTTTCCACTATTAGACTTAGATGAGAGCACGGGTGTTTCAACCTGTTGATCACTCTCTTCTTTGTTTCGCTCTGTTGCTGAATCTTTTTCCTTGGTTACCTTTCCGGACCTCAAGGTGATAGCTTGTACCTGTTCCTTCACCTCTTTCCTACCCGGATTGGCCTCGGTATCACTAGGAAGAGTTCCTTGTGGTCTGTTTATCAACGCGTTAGCAATCTGCCCAATCTGGTTCTCCAAAGTCTTGATTGACACTGCTTGGCTTTTAATCATTAATCTTAATTCTTCCAATTCTGATCTTTCATTGGAGGACTGTCCAGCCACCCCATGATTTTGTTGCTGGAATCCGGGTGGATGGAATTGCTGCCTCGGTGCAAACTGTTGTTGAAAACCAGAAGGGTTAAAAGGTCTAGATCCTTGCTGCTGAAACTGTTGCTGCCGTTGTGGCATGTAGTTCTGATTATTGCTCCAGCTGAAACTCGGATGATTCCGATTATTGGGATGATAAGTGGCCGGAGTAGGCTGTTGCGACCTCTGAAAGTTGCTCACAAACTGAGCGGATTCGCTCGATATAGCACACTGATCCGAAGAATGTGCTCCAGCACAGAGCTCGCAGACTGAAGGTGGCTGCTGATTTCCTAGATTTGCCATAGAATCCACCCTTATAGTAAGAGCCTTAAGCTGAGCAGCTATGGCTGAAGTAGCATCAACATCCAGAATCCCTGCTACCTTACCCTGATGAAGACGCTGAGTAGGATTCTGATATTCATTCGCGGCCATCACCTCGATCAACTCATAAGCCTCATCATAGCTCTTAGCCCATAGAGCTCCACCTGATGCTGCATCGAGCATTGGCCTCGATTGAGGACCCAAGCCATTATAAAAGCAATTTATCACCATCCAATCAGGCATCCCATGATGTGGGAACTTTCGAAGCATCTCCTTGTATCGTTCCCAAGGTTCACATAAAGTTTCACCAGACAGCTGAGAGAATTGAGTGATAGCATTCCTGATTGCAGCTGTTTTAGCCATAGGGAAGAACTTAGTGAGAAATTTCTGAGCCAGATCCTCCCATGTCGTAATAGATCCTGCAGGAAGAGAATGCAACCATCCTTTAGCTTTATCCCTCAGAGAAAATGGGAATAGCCTCAATTTGATGGCCTCATTAGCAACCCCATTGAACTTGAAAGTGTCGCAGGTCTCAATGAAATCCCGAATATGCATATTAGGATCCTCTGTCGGAGAACCCCCAAACTGCACTGAGTTCTGTACCATCTGAATAGTGCTCGGTTTGATCTCAAAAGTGTTGGCCTCGATTGCTGGCCTGACAATGCTCGACTGAATGTCATTGATTTTAGGCTCAGAGAAAGCCTTAAGAGCCTTAGTATCATTCGCAACTGGTGGTGGATCACCCATTATAGTGTTCACTTTCGTTTCTGCTTTTGCCAATGCTTCTTTACGGCCTGAGAACGTGTTCGCATACACGTCACTCAAGTACCTGAAACACACACAAACGAAATACAAGTGAGAAAAGAATCCAAGTCACTGAACTTTAACGACCACTAATGACAAGCACATAAACTAAAATATAACACCGAGTCCCCGGCAGCGGCGCCAAAAACTTGTTCGCACAAAATCACGCAAGCGTACGTGGTCACAAGTAGTATAGAATCAAATTCAGTTCGTTCCCACAGAGACTGGTGTATTCAGAAATATGCACTTATGCACCAATGTATGATTATTATTCAATGCTTGGACAAGTATCAAATTGGGTTTTTTTGTTATCTAACTTAACTAATTCAATTCGACTTATGAAGCTAAGAATTAAAAACTAAGAGAATAACGAGTTACTAATGAGAATAAAAACATGGGATTCTAACTTCATCATATACTTCATTCAGAGTTATGCCTTATCGATATGTGATGGTTGATAACTAACCAGATAACACGAAACTGATACACGCTAACTGTCGTTATACGTGCACCATACTGCTACACATCCACAATTAAGATAGAAGGTAAACAGACACCAATTATGCTTAGACCCTATATGTCTATAGAATTTGAAAGCATAACGGTTGAAGAACAAGTTATTTATCAAGATTACATAGGGCGATGCAAGATGGTTAAAATGTTAGTATTGGTGTCCTAGAGACAATGCTATTGTGTTCTATTGTAGACATTTATGGATTATGTTATATTGATTATTGAATAAATATTTATTATGTCCTCATTTACTGCGTAATAAATTGAAAGCGTAATAAATGTCCTTGGAATATTATATGTAATTCTATATCTCTAAGTACGTGACTTAGAAATGAGATTATGAGAATAATATCAATATTCCTAAATGTCCCTAGTCGAGTATCATTGTTAAGGGACAATAATGATGCATTAAGACTAGTATGTTTGTTGACTGATGATCACATCTCATTGATCATAGGTATAGTGATGCTAAAGTCAAGAACATAAGTGCATGTATCGACACATGGCACTGGAATGACCCACCGTGAGATTTTACATGTTAATAAGTGTCATTGGAAATTCTCACAGTGATAATGATGTAATGATCCTCTGACTTGATATCATTATATTTCTATATGAGAATTAATATACTTTGGTTGCACTAAAAGTTACCTTTGACCGGGTGATGATGAAATGTACATTGGGTATATTATGAATCATATGAGAAATATGAATGATCTATAAAGGATTTAACCCTCTTATTTTAGGAGTGATATTATTGGCCTCTTGATTGAGTAAGACTATAAAATGCATGGCCGTGCTCAAATATTGATTTGTTTAATAGTCTACTCATTGATCAAGGAAATTCGGATTAGACGATGAAGAGGATGACACAATACATGCCTTGAGTCTGATCTATAATATAAGGTTAAAGGGATTATATTACATTGTACATTATTCACAAAAGGTTTAATTGAATCACCAATTATTATTATTACTTGGGTAGCAATGATGTATTACTAGATGCCGCTCATTGTTTATAATTTTATTATTGGATATTAAAATTATTGCCAACGTAATAATAACCTAAAGGGTCACACACTTTGAACGTTTAAAGGAGTTTTAATTTAAATTCTGAATTTAAATTAAATGATTAGGTTCGAAATAAATTAATTTAATTGAGCCAGTCTTAATTAAGTAATAGAATTTCGAATTTAATATTAAAACCAAAATCGGATTAGGTTTGGAGAAGCCCAAATCCGATTAGGGTTTGGCCCATCTATCTCTCTTCCCTATAAATACATAATGATGTATTGTTTTAGGGTTAAGAAACATAAAATTCGTTTTATGATAAAAACCCTAGCAGCTCTACATCAAGAGAGGCTAGAGAGAGAGAGAGAGAGGCTGCATTCGGCTAGTACCGGCTCCGGTGATCTTTGGCGATCAGACGTTCGTGTGGACTGCTTAGAGACGCGATCCTTAGACGAGGGCTGCGTGGTGATTGCTTGTTCCGGACCTCCGTGTTTCGTTTACGTAAAGCTTCTTAAGGTACTATTTCGTATCTCCATGATCAGCCGGTCTTTATAGATGGATCCTCGGGTTAGGGTTTCGGATTTTTTTTTTTTGATTTTACGTCGATTATCCGCTGCGTTTGTTGCCCCGAAACCCAACAGTGGCATCAGAGCTACGTCTATAAGGGGCTGATTTGGTTACGTGTTTACAGTATTCGATGCATGTATGCATGTTTTATGAATCTGCCTTTATATGGTTTTGAGATATGTTGATTATAACATGCTATATTGATCATATATAATTCTGTTATGTTAGATATAGTAATATGATGATACTAGCATGATTATGATTTGCCATGACTGATCAGTATGCGATTTGTATGTTCTGCATATGATGTGTTGTTTATATAATGATATAAACTGTTTATTAAGATGGTGTATGGACATGATCTGGTCACTGGGGAACGATCAGTATGTATATGATACATGCTTCTGAAACTGCATATGATGCAGTAGTGGCAGAAGGTAACAGATATGATCTGTTGTTCCGAAATTGATGATTTTTGTCAGCTCGACCCCAGCCTGGGGCTGCCGCCCCCGGACCCCGCCCGGTGGCTGCCGCCCCCGGACCCCCGCCCGGTGGCTGCCGCCCCCGGACCCCCGCCCGGTGGCTGCCGCCCCCGGACCCCCGCCCAGGGGCTGCCGCCCCCGGACCCCCGCTTTGTATGGTTATGTGTTCTTATTTGTTTACTTGAGCATGGTGATGGTTATGGCCTTATGGACCCCTAGTTTAATGTTTTTTGGTTTTGGTTGTATAAATACGACTTGCATGTCGTGATATTTATTCTTGTAATTTTAATCTCGAATGTAACTCGAGTTTTCTCATGTAAGTACATTAGAATAGGATGTATTCAATTATTCATTGTAATGTACTTGAAGATTGAAGGATGATCCACAAGGAGGGGCAATCAAGGAGCATGAAGACTTGTAATAGTTATACATCTTCACCATAGATTGACCTAGATTCTTTCATTAGCTTGAAAGAATCATATAGGATAAAGGCCATAACCATGCACGTTTACATACTGCACTTTACATATATAATGCATGAGATGATGATATGTATGCGTAGTTATAGAGATGCATGCTTAATTAGATTAAGATGTATGTATTCGATACGACACCCATGCCATGCTTGTTTAAACAAGATAAAATCTGTAACGACTCAAGATTTTAAAAGGAATACAACGATCATGAGATTCTCGTGTTTATGAAACATGGAATTAATTATGGATTTTCGATATTCAATGAGAGGAAGATTCCGTCGGATTTGGGGTTTTTAAGTATAGCCGTTGTGCCAACACCTCAAGTCGGGTTTTCAACCAATCAAAGAGTATTGATTTGAAATATTTAATTCAAGGAAAAATTGAGGATCTCTTTATGACAGGATCATGGTCGTTTTAATAAAATCCCTAATTAAAATATTAAGTTAATCAGATGCCTTCCAATGATTAATACTCGTCAAGATCTAGATTGAAAGAAGTAGGTTTGCCAAAGCAAAGTGCTTTAATCAATCATGGGAAGACGTGATAAGTAAATGTACTTAGTTATTGAATTATTGGGTCTAACTTAACTAAACCATCACAATAGGATTGTGGGTTTAGAGGCATAGAGTTTGGTGAGATTTATTACATAAATATGTGCAAAGGGTTGCTCCACCAAACTATCCAAGAGTTATATTTGATATAATTGACAAATGTTGTCTACCTAAATAGTCATGTTTTGAGGGTATTAGCCCACGCTAACTTAAAACATGGATGAAATATGGATCTTGGCTCACTAGAAAGATTTACAGAAATGCTTTCCGAATTAATAGTTAGGGCTATTGATTTGAACAAAATAGTGGGAGATATATATTTTGAATATATATTTATAATCACTTGAACATAATTTAATAAACATCTGTAGACTAATTTATCTTATGCATTTGAAATATTGTAGATATCCAATGGCAAATAATTCAAACAACTTCTCTGTACGATCAGTCCTTGAGAAGGACAAGCTGACAGGAACCAACTTCCTTGACTGGCAAAGGAATTTGAGGATTGTCCTCAAACAAGAGCGCAAGCTCTATGTCATAGATATTCCTCGCCCTACACCTCTCGCTGAAGGATCAACCCGTGCTCAACATACTGCTTATCAGAAGCATATCGATGATGACACGGATGTTCAATGTCTCATGTTAGCGACCATGAGTGCTGAACTTCAGAAACAACATGAGAATATGGATTCTTATGATATGATTGAGCACCTTAAGCGTATGTTTGAGGGACAGGCTCGTCAGGAGAGGTTTGATACTTTCAAATCTTTGAATGCTTGTAAGCAGGGTGAACGTGATCCG
This sequence comes from Daucus carota subsp. sativus, assembly GCF_001625215.2. Classification (NCBI taxonomy): domain Eukaryota; kingdom Viridiplantae; phylum Streptophyta; class Magnoliopsida; order Apiales; family Apiaceae; genus Daucus; species Daucus carota. Next base: position 35,202,959 of record NC_030383.2, read on the forward strand.
GTAGGACCGCATGTTCTGAAGATGATAGGGTATATTGATTATCTTGAAAAATTGGGTGCCCCGATTGGTCCTGAGCACCAAATTGATTTGATCTTGCAATCTCTAAACAATAACTATTCTCAGTTTGTAATGAATTACAATATGAATGAGATAAACAAGAACCCCGCCGAATTGTTGGCAATGCTGAAAACTGCTGAAACCAACATTCAGAAGGTGTCCCCTACTCCCATATTGATGGTGAATAAGGGGAAGGCCAAAGGAAAGGGTAAATGGAAAGGCAAGAAGAAGATGGGATCTAATTCTAATGCCAATCCGAAACCTGGTCCGACTAAGGCCTTGAAACCGAAAGGTGGTGTTCAGAAGGATGGTGATTGTCACTATTGCAAGAAACCAGGTCATTGGAAGAGGAACTGTCATGCTTATTTGGAGGATCTGAAGAAGAAGAAGGCTGCTGCCGCTTCTGATTCAGGTATTTATGTTATAGAAGTCAATTTGTCTACTTCAACATCTTGGGTATTAGATACTGGATGTGGTTCTCACATTTGTATTAATGTGCAGGAACTACAGGGAAGTAGGCCATTGGCAAAGGGAGAAGTCGACCTACGAGTTGGCAATGGAGCAAAAGTTGCTGCTATAGCTGTAGGGACTTATCATTTATCGTTGCCCACTGGGCTTATTTTAGAACTTGAGAATTGTTTTTACGTGCCTGCAATTTGCAGAAACATTATTTCAGTTTCTTGTTTGGACAAGATAGGTTTTGCTTTTTCAATTCAGAACAATAGTTGTTCCTTTTCTTTGAATAATGTTACCTATGGGGTTGCACGTTTATTTAACGGTTTATATGTTCTTGACTTGGATACTCCCATCTATAATGTGAATAATAAACGACTTAAAACTGATGACTCAAATAAAACATACCTCTGGCACTGTCGTTTAGGCCATATAAATGAGAAGCGCATTTCCAAGTTACATAAGGATGGATACTTGGATAAGTTTGATTTTGAATCATACGAAGCATGCGAACCATGTCTCATTGGAAAAATGACTAAAGCACCTTTCACAGGACAAGGTGAGAGGGCCACTGAGAGATTGGAACTAATACATAGTGATGTATGTGGTCCAATGCGAACTATGGCAAGAGGTGGCTTTTACTACTTCATAACATTTACTGATGATTTCAGTAGATATGGATATGTGTATCTTATGAAGAATAAATCCGATTCTTTTGAAAAGTTCAAAGAGTACAAAGCTGAAGTAGAAAAGCAAACTACTAAAAGTATTAAGACTCTACGATCAGATCGTGGAGGTGAATACTTAAGCCAAGAATTTAAGAATTTCTTAAAAGAGTGTGGTATTGTATCACAACTTACTCCTCCTGGAACACCACAATGGAATGGAGTTTCCGAGAGGAGGAATCGTACCTTGTTGGACATGGTGCGATCAATGATGAGTCATGCAGATCTTCCAATTAGTTTTTGGGGCTATGCCCTAGAGACGGCTGCCTATACACTTAACCGAGTTCCTACTAAAACGGTCCAGAACACTCCATATGAGATATGGACTGAGAAACGACATAGCATGTCATTTATGAAAATTTGGGGATGTGAGGCGTTTGTGAAACGTCAAAATTCTGACAAGCTAGGACCTAAGTCTGATAAATGTAATTTTGTGGGATACCCAATTGAAACAAGAGGTTATTCATTCTATAATCCTACTGAGAACAAAGTGTTTGTTGCTCGAACCGCTGTGTTTCTGGAAAGAGAGATGCTTTCTAAGAAAAACAGTGGGAGGATAATAGATCTCGATGAAGTTCGAGAACCACATGATAACATTGAACCAGAGCAGGAACCTGAGCAGGATGTACATCAAAATACTGAGAGTAATCCTGTTCCTGAAACACAGGTTGTTCGTAGATCTAGTAGGGTTCGCCATGAGCCAGAGAGATATTATGGTTTTCTCTTGACTCAAACTGGTGATGTGATGCTTATGGATAATGATGAGCCTCTAACCTACAAAGATGCTAAGAACACTCCAGATTCCAAGAGATGGCTTGATGCCATGAAATCTGAGATGGATTCCATGTATGAAAACCAAGTATGGACTTTGGTTGATTTACCCGAGGGAGTTAAACCTATCGAGTGTAAATGGGTTTTCAAAAAGAAAACCGACATGGATGGAAATGTTCAGACCTATAAGGCACGACTAGTTGCAAAAGGTTTCAGACAGATTCATGGTATTGACTATGATGAAACCTTCTCACCAGTTGCTATGGTCAAATCCATCAGGATTTTGCTTGCAATAGCTGCTTACTATGACTACGAAATCTGGCAGATGGATGTCAAAACCGCCTTCTTGAATGGAAGCCTAGAAGAGGATGTGTATATGACACAACCTGAAGGTTTTGTCGATCCGAGATTTCCCAAAATGGTTTGTAAGTTGCGACGATCTATATACGGATTGAAGCAAGCCTCAAGGAGATGGAATATTCGTTTTGATGAAACAGTCAAAGAGTTTGGCTTCATTCAAAATGAAGATGAGCCTTGTGTTTACAAGAAAGTGAGTGGGAGCCATGTGGCATTCCTAGTACTATATGTGGATGACATATTACTAATGGGGAATGACATACCTTCTTTACAGGCTGTTAAGACTTGGTTGAGCAAAAATTTCTCGATGAAAGACTTGGGCGATGCGACCTATATATTAGGGATCAGGATCTATAGAGATAGACCAAGAAGACTAATCGGCCTAAGTCAGAGTACATACATTGATAAGGTATTGCATCGATTTGGGATGCAAGAGGCAAAAAGGGGATATGTCCCAATGTCTCACGGGATATTGATCTCGAAAGAAAACAGTCCGAAATCATTGGATGATAAGGACCGTATGAGCAAAGTTCCATATGCTTCGGCAATTGGTTCCATAATGTATGCAATGATATGTACTCGTCCTGATGTCTCGTATGCCTTGAGCATGACGAGTAGATACCAGTCTAATCCAGGTGAAGGTCACTGGACGGCAGTCAAGAATATTCTTAAGTACCTAAAGAGGACTAAAGATCAATTCTTGGTATATGGAGGAGAAGAGAAACTAGTTGTAAAAGGTTACACAGATGCTAGTTTCCAAACAGACAAAGATGATTCGATCTCTCAGTCTGGCTTTGTATTTTGTCTAAATGGAGGTGCTGTTAGTTGGAAAAGTTCAAAGCAAGAGACGGTTGCCGATTCTACAATGGAGGCTGAGTATATAGCTGCTTGTGAAGAAGCCAAGGAAGCTGTTTGGATCAGAAAATTTCTTACAGGACTTGATGTGGTTCCTTCAGTATCAGATCCGATAGATTTGTACTGTGACAATAATGGAGCCATTTCACAGGCTAAGGAACCCCGATCACATTCCCGCACTAAGCATATACTCAGACGATACCACCTACTCCGAGAGATTAACACTCGAGGGGATATACATATATGTAAAGTGCATACAGATGATAACATTGCAGATCCACTGACCAAGGCTTTGTCGCAGCAGAAGCACGAAGGTCATACTAGTTCCATGGGTATTAGATACATCAGGGATTGGCTCTAGTACAAGTGGGAGATTGTTAGTATTGGTGTCCTAGAGACAATGCTATTGTGTTCTATTGTAGACATTTATGGATTATGTTATATTGATTATTGAATAAATATTTATTATGTCCTCATTTACTGCGTAATAAATTGAAAGCGTAATAAATGTCCTTGGAATATTATATGTAATTCTATATCTCTAAGTACGTGACTTAGAAATGAGATTATGAGAATAATATCAATATTCCTAAATGTCCCTAGTCGAGTATCATTGTTAAGGGACAATAATGATGCATTAAGACTAGTATGTTTGTTGACTGATGATCACATCTCATTGATCATAGGTATAGTGATGCTAAAGTCAAGAACATAAGTGCATGTATCGACACATGGCACTGGAATGACCCACCGTGAGATTTTACATGTTAATAAGTGTCATTGGAAATTCTCACAGTGATAATGATGTAATGATCCTCTGACTTGATATCATTATATTTCTATATGAGAATTAATATACTTTGGTTGCACTAAAAGTTACCTTTGACCGGGTGATGATGAAATGTACATTGGGTATATTATGAATCATATGAGAAATATGAATGATCTATAAAGGATTTAACCCTCTTATTTTAGGAGTGATATTATTGGCCTCTTGATTGAGTAAGACTATAAAATGCATGGCCGTGCTCAAATATTGATTTGTTTAATAGTCTACTCATTGATCAAGGAAATTCGGATTAGACGATGAAGAGGATGACACAATACATGCCTTGAGTCTGATCTATAATATAAGGTTAAAGGGATTATATTACATTGTACATTATTCACAAAAGGTTTAATTGAATCACCAATTATTATTATTACTTGGGTAGCAATGATGTATTACTAGATGCCGCTCATTGTTTATAATTTTATTATTGGATATTAAAATTATTGCCAACGTAATAATAACCTAAAGGGTCACACACTTTGAACGTTTAAAGGAGTTTTAATTTAAATTCTGAATTTAAATTAAATGATTAGGTTCGAAATAAATTAATTTAATTGAGCCAGTCTTAATTAAGTAATAGAATTTCGAATTTAATATTAAAACCAAAATCGGATTAGGTTTGGAGAAGCCCAAATCCGATTAGGGTTTGGCCCATCTATCTCTCTTCCCTATAAATACATAATGATGTATTGTTTTAGGGTTAAGAAACATAAAATTCGTTTTATGATAAAAACCCTAGCAGCTCTACATCAAGAGAGGCTAGAGAGAGAGAGAGAGAGGCTGCATTCGGCTAGTACCGGCTCCGGTGATCTTTGGCGATCAGACGTTCGTGTGGACTGCTTAGAGACGCGATCCTTAGACGAGGGCTGCGTGGTGATTGCTTGTTCCGGACCTCCGTGTTTCGTTTACGTAAAGCTTCTTAAGGTACTATTTCGTATCTCCATGATCAGCCGGTCTTTATAGATGGATCCTCGGGTTAGGGTTTCGGATTTTTTTTTTTTGATTTTACGTCGATTATCCGCTGCGTTTGTTGCCCCGAAACCCAACATAAAATCACACCACTAATCATGTATATCGAATACATAATCCTATGTTCGCATGGCAAGTTCTAAATCAATATATCCACTGTCGCTTCAATAAAGATTAACAAACAATCTGAGATGTTAGCTACGCATCCAAGACGAATAAGCACAACCAATACGAAGAAATCAACATTCATCACACAAATAATTAAGGCAAATCAACTACTGAAATCCATATATAAATCCGCTAGAATCCCACGATAATGATTAGTTCATAATCGAACTTCTCATCATCATGGGAATAAGAGTAAACATGGTCCTAAATAGTCTAAAAATATTAAAAGAGTAAAACAAGAGTTTCGAAACAAATCCGAATGAGCATCCAAAAGTATCGCCTAATTGGAAGAAGACAAAAGAAAAACTATGAGTCTCGATCTTGATCTTCTCCGTAGCCGTCACGTGCTCCTTAGAATGTTTCTAGGTTATCTTTTAAGTCCCCCAAGCATTCCTTTAAGTTTCCCAGCGAACGGGCCTTCAAACGGATCAAAAACGGGCAAAACGGGCCAAAATTCCCGCTCAGGTCGTGGGGCGGGCGCGCCAAAGTGGCAGCCTCCCGTCTAGGAGTTGGGGCGGCCGCGCCAAAACAGCAGCCTTGCACCCTAATGCTTCCGCGTGCATAACTTTCTCCTCGTGCATCTGATTTCTTCGCCGTTTTTTTTTTCACTTAAAGCTATGATTCTCCTCTTCGTTCTCCTTCCAAGAAACCTACACAACACAACACTAAAACATATCAAAAACATCAAAAGCTTGAGGCCATTCCATCAATTTAAGTCAAAACGAAGGCTTCCAAGTGGATATAAAATCCACTTATCAGAGATCCCCAGGGCAATGACCTCTTAGGGATGATGACTCCTAGGGGTGATAAGCTCTTAAGTCTTCACAAATATTTTAAGTAGTGGAGGCTCATCACTAGAGAGTGACCTAGTAGAATGATAAGCCCAAAGGACTTAGTCTAATCTTCCTATTGGGCTGGAAAGCAAATAATCTGTATTAATAGAGGTTGATGGTCCCACATTAGTGATCCATATCTGAATATGGGCCTGCCAAGGCCCATGCCAATTTTGGGCATAAAAATAGCTAATACCACCGGAGGATTATTTATTATTATTTTCAATCTAAAATGTTTACTTTAAAATATTAACATAAATATAAAAAGGGTATAATATTATCATTAATATATTATTTTCTTTTCCCGGATATAGAACAAAAATAGATGATTATATATTTCAAATGAATAAAAAATAATAATATATTGAATATAGCTAATGGTTATAAATAATATCACTGGAGCATAAAAACTTATAGGTTCAATAAATTTAAACTAATCATGTTTTAGCTAACAATTTTATCTCTTCCGATTGGAGATGCTCTAAGCCCAACTATGCTCAAGTCCTCCCCCTTTATTATCGAAACCTATTTTAAAACTCATCTAAAATACAATTTCATAATTTATTTTTAAATTCTTTATATAAATATAAATTTAATATTCAAAATTCTATTTAGAAAATAAAATATTAAAAAGGACTTGTAAATGTTTATTGTGTGTGGTGAATTCAAGGGGCCGTTAAATTAGATTGATCTAATGGCTTAGATTAGTTTGTAGTTTGTATTTTAGTTTTGGTTTGTATAGGCTCATGATCAAATACAAACCACCCTCTAAACAAAAACTAAAAACCACAGCCTATTCCAATCAAATACTAGCCCATTCCAATCAAATACCAGCCTAACCCAATAGCTTTAACATGTCCACTTTCGAAACAGTCTGCTAGCGTGTTTTTTAGAAACCAAACCAGTGATATACACGCACAATACATACAAATAATTAACACTCATACCAAACCCCCTCTCTCTTTCTTGTTAATCGTCTTCTTCGATCTGTAAGTTTGCTCATTAACAGTGTTTCCATGGAGTTTCCGAGCAATTACTCTGTGTTTTGAAGTCTAACTCTATTGCGTTACAATATTTTGAACAAATCACTAATTTTGTAAGAGAAATCATTAGTTTTTGGAACACAATCACCATTTCACAAAGGCAAAATCACTAATTTCTGAAGTGCATATCACTAATTTGTACAGCAGAAATCATCGATTTCTGTAGATATATCATCATCGATTTCTGTATATTAAGGCTTCACCAACGTTATAATCCACGATATTGAGAGAGAGAGATCGTCGAGAAACGATCAGAGGAGGGACGGAGGTGGTGATGGCAGAGAGAGGACGGAGGTGATGATGGCGGAATGAGGGCAAGGATGGTGATGACGGGGAGAGGGAGGGGCAGAGTTGGTGAAGGTGATGGTGAAATCAGGCGGTGAGGTGGGCGGTAGTGTTGGCATGGGTGTGACAGCGAAGGTGGAGATCTGTGCAGGTGGTGGAAGAGGTGGAGGGGGCGGTGGAGTTGGGGTGGACGTTGTTGGTAGTGATGGTGGAGGCGGACTGGAGGGATAGCTGTTAGGTCCTCAAACGATTGTAGAAGGGGGGTTGAATACAATCGTCACTAAAAATCGCGGCGGAATAATCTGATTTGAATTAAACTTGTTAATCAGATTTTAATTAATTAATATAACAATGTTTTAAGTCGTTATATAATTAATAAGGTTCGTTTTAATGTCCACTAAAGTTCATAGAATAAATTCGACAGGATGTATTCTAGTTTAGTGATTAAAACAACCGAGTGATCAAAGCACAGAAAACTGTGGATATAACGAATAGCAAGTTACAAACAACTTGAAAGTTTACAATGCAATGAACACATGAGAAATGAAGAAGTGAAGCCATATTTATAGGCAAAACACTTGGATCTAGGTATGACATTGAAAGGAATGACTTTCTAGCTTAGGAATGACATTACAATGGAAGATATGACATTATTACACAAAGCCATGCCCTAAAACAAAGAAGGAATGACATATATAAGGAATGTCATACTGCCAGGGGCGGTATGACTTTATTCCTTGGTCACTACTCTTCATTTGGCATGACTTAACCAAAGAAAGCCATTCGGTAGAGCCTTATATGACATTTTAAGTCATATATATACAAGTCATACACGCATAAGCACAAAGCCTGAATAGAGGACACGGTATGACTTTTTTTAAGTCATATCAGACAAAGCCTAAAGCAAGCAAACGGTATGACTTTCTATAAGTCATACAACAGCACACGGTATGACTTGTTAAAGCCATACGGACAATGTCTGTAGCACAGACACGGTATGACTTCTTAAAGTCATGCTGAGAAAGTCTAAAACAATGACACGGTATGACATTCTCTGAGAATGTCATGCCGAGTCATTTACTCAATAAAACCTTTATATTTAATTGAATAAATACTCAATAATCACTCACTTAATTATATTAATTATATAAATTCATAAATTAAATTAATTCGAAGGTGAATTAATTTAATAAATAAATTATACAACTAATTTAATTATTTTGATAAGTGAAATAATTAAAGAAATATTTATTAAATTATATTTCTTCAACAGCAGGGACTCCAGGCTTTGATGAACGTTGTAAATCTTTGTCTTGATTGAACGGCCATTTGTAGTTGATGCAGAACACTTAATCTGAGTAGCTGAAACACAAATGTACTGTCTGGTTCATCTGTATCTAGCTGAATTAAATATTCTTTATCAAATAAACATTTGAAACGAGGCTTGTTCGACGAGTCTATGTCTTCGTAGATCTTCTTCATAAGTAACAGTAGTATGGAATCTTCTGAATAAATAAAGTATTAAAACTTTATACCTTCTGGACTTCTGGACGTGCTACAAAAGATTTTTTGTACACTGAGGCTTGAACATATTAATGAACTTCTTCCAGTGGCTTGTAGCAGCATCCTGAAATTCTTCAGACATATAATTTCAATAAATCACTTGACGTTCTTCGTACGGATTCCTTCAACAGTACTTGCTATTTACCTTGCATTCTTATCAGAGTTGAGTTGGTACCTCTTTAATTACAAATAGGCTAAACATATGCCTTTCAATAGCGGACGTGAACGAGGCAGCAGATGTGGAGGGAGCGGAGGCCATGGAGTTGTCGAAAGTGAAGGCGGAGTTGGAGAAGACGGAGGTGGAGGTGTGGGGTTGTTGAATGATTTAGTGATATTGTGTTTATAAATTAGTGATATTGTAGTTGGGTTTTTAGTTTGTAGAATTAGAGGGTTTGTAGTGGAGCAGCACTCTATATATGCTCATGATCAAATAGAAACCACCCCTAAAATAAAAACTAAAAACCAATATAAGTTAGTGATATTCTCAATACATTTTAGTGATATTCTATTTAGAATTTAGTGATCTGTGTTGCAAAAATTGGTGAAAATCTCCAAGAGTCAGCGAAACCTCCATATTTGTGCTTAGATCTGTGCTTTCTATCAATTCTGGGAGTAATAACGACGGTGGAGATAGCGGAGGAGGTGGACATGGAAGGGCCGGAGAATGGAGGGGATGTGGCGAGGCAAAAGTGGGGCGGTAGAGGAGACGGCTGAGATGGAGGAGGAGGGAGACAAAGGGATGAAGTTGTGGTTTCAGGAGGCGTAGCTTCGCCGGAGCTGTGGACCACAACTGGGGTTGCAATGAAAAGGCGTAATGGAGGTGAAAGAGGCGGAGCCGGCAGCGGTGGAGGTGAAGGAGGCAGTGGAGGAGAAGGCAACGATGGAGGTGTAAGTGGCGGAGATGGAGGTGGAGGTGAAGATGGAGATGGTGGGGAAGATGGAGAAGGAGCTGTTGATATTAGTGATATGTGCTCTAGAATTTTAGTGATATTTGAGGTGGGTTTCTAGTTTGTATAATAAGGAGGTTTCTATTAGAGTAGTACTCTCTCTCTATCTCTCTCTCACACACACACACACTCTCTCTCTATATATATATATATATATATATATATATGGGCGGGTTCTGGTACAAACTTACAAAGTTTATGCGTTCAACACATATATAATTTGAGTTCGACATTTTTTTAACATATTTTATTGAACATCGATTAAAATTGTGTTGGAGAAGTATATAAACTAATTTTTCAATGTAAGAACTAAGTTAAATGTATTATATAAGTAATATTTATGTTTCTAGAACCTACCTACACCCTAGAGATATAGTTTAAGCATCTTTATAGATATATTCAACACAATGTTAATTAATGTTCGACACCCGATGTTGAACCCCAGTTACAAATGTGTTGAATGGACGATTTATTTATGTGTTATTTTTAAAAATTGTGATGTTTTTTCAAGAATTTTCAACACGGATACTTTTCATAACTAGGGATTAACACGATGGGAGAATAAAAAAATTCAAAAAAAAAGTTTGTAACTTAAAAAAAAAATTATTCGATCCAATCCCTATATATGTGTGTGTGTGTGTGTGTGTGTGTGGAGAGAGTGTTACTCTAGTGAGAATCCTTAAAATGAGATAAAAAAATGAGAATTATGTCGAAACATAGCACATCTGGTATGCAAATTGATCATTGGAAGATGAATAAAAATTCAGTGAAGGATTATGAAAAAAGTTTACCGATTGACGGGAAAAATCAAATTAAAAACATAATGGATTAGGTAGGGTTGTTTTTGTGAGGGTGTATTGTATTTGTGTGTGATGCCCCTGGCCGGGCCATTAGATTAGATTGAATATATGGTTGAGGTTAGTTCACATATCTCACATAGTTATGAGGTTCTCATTTGAGCACCTGCCTATATATATATATATATATATATATATATATATATATATATATATATATATATATATAGGGATAGGATCAAATAAAAACTTTTTTAAGTTACAAACTTACAAACTTTTTTTTATTCTCCCATCCTGTTAATCCTTAGTTATATAAAGAATCGATGTTGAAAATTCTTGAAAAAACATCACAATTTTTCAAAAAAATGCATAAATAAATCAGACTTTCAACACATTTATAACTGGGGTTCAACATCGGGTGTTGAACACTAATTATCATTGTGTTGAATATATCTATAAAGATGCTTAAACTATACCTCTGGGGTTTGGGTAGGGTCTAGAAACATAAATATTAGTTATATAATACGTTTAACTTAGTTTTTACGTTGAAAAAATAGTTTATGTAATCCTCCAACACAAGTTTAGTCGATGTTCAACAAAATATATTAAAAAAACGTTGAACTCAAATTATATATGTGTTGAACATATAAAGTTTGTAAGTTTGTAAGTTTGTACCAGAACCCACCCCTATATATATATATATATATATATATATATATATATATATATATATATATATATATATATATATATAGGGTTACTCCAGTGAGAACTTCTTAAAATGAGAACTGTGAGAACTTCCTTAATTTATCATATTTTGACTAATCTAAACATCAAACTAGTGGGCACCCAATATAAAAACGGTTTTTCTATGGTGTGCCCAAGGGCACACACTAAGCACTAATTTTTATGAGTTTGGTGCATTCTTATTGGTCATGTAATCATGAATATGGATGGCCCCCCTGCATTTACACCAACTCCACCAATCAAAATCCACTAAACTCATCAAATTTAGTGCTTAATGTGTGCCCTTGGGCACACACTAGAAAGACCCATATAAAAAAGGTATATAAAACTAGTCTCTCCCTAGCTAGTCAAAAAAAAAATTCAAAAAAAAATTCAATAAAAAAAAGTCCACTGCCATGCCATCAGTGATTTTTTTTCCGCCTAGCTAGGTGGAGACCTTAATGATATACATTTGTTGTGAAGGTGCCCCTGGCGGAGCCCTTCAAATGAATGAGATTTTGATAAATTAAAAAAGTTCTCACGGTGTTCATTTTAAGAAAGTTCTCATTTGAGCAAGTGCCTATCTCAAATGAGAACTTTCTTAAAATGAGAACCGTGAGAACTTTTTTAATTTATCAAAATCTCATTCATTTGAATGGCCCCGCCAGGGGCACCTTCACAAAAAATGTATATCATTTAGGTTTCCACCTAGCTAGCCAAAAAAAAAAAATCACTGATGACGTGGCAGTGGACTTTTTTTTTAATTTTTTTTTGACTAGCTAGGGAGAGACTAGTTTTATATACATTTTTTCTATTGGGTACCCACTAGTTTGATGTTTAGATTAGTCAATATATGATAAATTAAGGAAGTTCTCACGGTTCTCGTTTTAAGAAGTTCTCACTGGAGTAACCCCCCCTCTCTCTCTCTCTCTCTCTATATATATATATATATATATATATATATATATATATATATAGGGGGAGGTTCAAAAGAGACGGTTGCTTAGCGAGAGACGCGGAAGACTGGATAATCAGCCATTGGATTGATTTTAATCCGGTGGTCACAATTAATCAAACTATTTATGGATATTCATTAAAGAATAGGTACATGGGTAGTATTGTGTACTGCACATTGTATTTTCCTTGAGAATACGTACATGTAGCGTAGCATTGTATCCAATCAATATCCCATCAATAAAACTGCCGTTTTTATCAAGATTCTACACCAATTATATACTATTTGATTGACGTTGATCTAATTAAAATATCGTGAGCATCATTAGAAAAATTATATTCTGTTGCTATAAACAATATTATACACAACAAGGGTTCATGGAGAACCCTAATTTGACTGAAGAATTTTTACACCAACCTGGTTCGATTTTTTGTTCTATTCGTGTTTCATATAGTATATGATTTAGAACCCTAGTTCATTACATATTTTTCATACATGGCTTTATTCTTTTATAGGTTCTTACAGCAACAACCCAGTTGAAGGTTCTTGTAGTTTTGAGAACAAAATGTAGTATTTTTTCAGTATACGTACATGTACCATAACTATTGTATCCAATCAATAAAATTGCCTTTTCTTTATTAGTTTCCTTATTTATGTTTCAATAGTACGATTTGCTTGCTACAAGTGAGATCCTTTCTATTATTTTAGGATTCTCTTCATATTCTTACCGCCAAAGCTAATGTTATAATTTAACAAATAAATATTACTCAAAATGAATCAATGATAAGATAAGTGAAAATACAAACAAATATGAAACTTTTATAAATTTGAAAATTTACAATATTTACTCAAAAAAAAATATTAAATTTTATATTAGAAAAATTTATATATTATGCACAAACCTAAATATTACGAGCAAAAAAATGTTGTAAGATTTTTCATTAGAACCTTCGTTTTTTTTGAGAACACCCCTTAATGAATCTAAATATTAATCAAATAATAAATCTCTATTAGTTAAATTTTATAAAAACACAACCATATATTTTTATTATATGGCTACGTAACACCTTAAAGAATATCTACGAAAGAAAATATTAAATTAATATATGAAAATTTTAAATTACTAGGTCACTTAATGAATTAATTTATTTGTTTTTTAGATTTACTATCTAAAATTAAATAAAACACAAAGGTACAATTTTTATCGTATAATTCGTAAGTAACATCATAAAGAATATCTATGAAATCAGTAAAAAAAATTTAAAAAATAAATTATTCCATAAGATATTTTACATTGGTGAAGAACTCACGAATTAGTATAAATCTTAATTAAATAATTTAAAATATTTATATCTTGTCATCTAACTTTTAATAAAACAAAATATTTTTGATCGTGAAATTATTATCATGTATCTAAGAAACACCTAAAAGAATCTTTTAAAAATAGGTTAGTAATTTAATATTAAAAATTTATAAATTAGTAGGTAAAATATACTACAACTGTAAAGAAAGAATGAGATTTTCTTCTTCAAATCATAATAGTAATAAATACAAGAGATTTTGCCGATATTAAAAGTAGATCTTATTAGTATTATTTTGTTTTTATTTTTTTTAAATTTTAATATTTAAATATATAATTATTTATCACTATTTACGAACACGTTATGAAATCTTGTAAAAATATATAATTTTCTAAGGAACACTTTAAAATATATAATTGTCTAAGGAACACCTTAGAACTTTATTGGTATTATTATAGTTTTAAATAAAATTTGTTTTAATATTAAAATATAATTATTCTTATCACTTTCATGAACACGTTATCGAATCTCCATATAAATTAAAACGTTAAATTCTTAATACAAATTTTTTCAAATCTCTGTTCACTTTATCAAAACTCCAATCAAAAGTCCAGATACATTTTCTCACATTTTAAATAATAATAAATTAATGAGAGATTAATTTGAATATATATAAAACTTAATAAATTTTAAAATAAACATTATCTACTTTTAACGGATGGTAAATGGACATTATTGATTTTATTATGTATTTGAAAATTATTAAAAGTGAAAATTCAACTTAAATTAAATGAAAATGTATAATTCATAACACTTTCTTCGAACACCTTAATGAATATATCTATATTTGCAGATTACGTGTTCGGACGAATGGGAGGGCGAAAGCAAGAATCCGCAACGGCAACCAGAATTCAAAATCATCGGCAAAATCAGCGGCGCCGGAAGGAGATCAAAGCAAGGATACCTGCAGATGGGAGGAGGTGATTACTATTTCAAAAGACAAGTTCAAGGAAATAAAGGAGGAAGCCCTTAAATGGGACAAGCTAATAGAAGGAGAAGCTATCGGAGTTTTGAAAGTAGGTAATCAACTAATTCTCAGATACTTAGTTAATAGACTGGAGAGAATCAGGAGGTGTTTAAGTAGAGAAGTACTATTGAGAATGGAAAAGGGGGATGATAAAGCAGTAGAAGAGGCTCTGAGGAGTTTACTTCTTTGCCCATGGGAGGGGCCAAGAGTAAAAATCAAGGATCCATCGGAGAAGGACAGGCTTGAAAAAGGAGAGAAAAGATATAAACAGTTCGTAATTGGCAACAGGGAATGGCTAGATGTAAATCTTCAGGCTAATTTGATAAAAGGAGATAATGATAGTTGGAGGGTTGCAGGGAATCAAATCCATTATAAATTAATGAGAAATATGAATAAGAAGGAATATGAGGAGGATGCCAAGACTAGAAACTATGTGGAAGCTTTATTAGGTACAAACAGTAGGTGGAAAGAGGAATATAGGAATGGAAACGATGACTCGGAATGGACAGTGGTTGAAAAGAAGAAGAGAAAGGGTATAAAAGCAGGGGCTACAATTTCTGTGGCAAAAATACCGTTGAAAGCAAAGGCCAGAGATCTATGGAGCTACTTCGGAAGGGCAGTAAGGGTGATGGACATCATTCTTCCAAGGAAAAGAGACAGGAGAAATAACAGGATAGGATTTGTCAAAGTACAGACGGAGCAAGAGGCCATCAGGGCGGTGGAAGTTTTGGCACATACGAAATTTGAAGGGGTCAGGATGGATATTCTGCTAACTGGAAAAAATCAGAAGAATGGAGGAGATAGTCCTACAAGAGAGAACATGGATTCCAAGAATCGATCAATGGATAGAAGAGAGACAAGGATTCATGAGGCTTCAAACATAAAGCAGTTGGATACTGAAGATTGCAGAGCTGATCCCCCTAAAAAAGAAAAAGAGTCCTGTCTTGACCAGGACATCGCAAATTCCCTCAATCTAGTCCCAGTTAAGGAAGACAGTATTGTAGACACAAGGAACTGTTTAATAGGATTTTCAGCTTTTCATCTTAGGGGAGAAATCCTACAGGAAGTGCTTATAGAAATGGGTATGCCGTATATAGAAGTAAAAGAAATCTCTTGCTGGAAATTTTTGCTAAGATTCAGCTCAGTAGAGGAAATGAAAGTTTGGGATGGGGAAAGGTTAAAAGACTGGTTATGTCTCACAAGGAATCTGGAAGAGGAGGATTTATTTCCTAAAAGAAGAGTGTTGATTGAGATCAGAGGGCTACCTATTCAATTCTGGTCGGAGGAGAATTTGGAAAAGATGACTCAGAAATATGGTCTATGGGGTTGGTGGTATAATAGACCAGACTCACAAGTTAAAATTGAGAATCCCTTAATCTGGCTCTACTCGGACTGTCTGGAAAAGATTGAGGAAATGATTGAAGTTAAGTCTGGAGAGACTAAAAATGGGGTTAAGATTGTGGAAATTGAATACAGCTATGGATATCTTTTTGATACAGTTCACCAAAGAATTAATAGTCCTAAAAGTCTAGGACAATCCAGGAAAGGGAAAAGAGAGGATAAACAATCAATGGGGGGAGTGGTAGATTCTTCTCTAATCTCACATATTTCTGAAACGGAAGGATGGCATTATGTGGGGTGTGTCATTGGTGAAACTGCCATGGATAATCTAGTCACTAGAGATGAGGGGAATGGATCAGGCAGGATCTCTATAAGGAAGGATGATAATCTTGAGTGGGAATTTCCCAACTCAATTGACAGAAGAGACAGGGATTTGGTGGAGGTGGGGGATTTGGAAAAATTGGAGAGCTCACAGGAAGAGTCTTTATGTAGTCTTATGAAGACTATTAAGCTCAAAGGAGTAGGCAGACCTAGAAGGAAGAAGGGTAAAAACAAGTGCCCTTTTGATATTGGGAGATGCAAATGGTGGAAACAGAATTACAAGAAGGCTATCAAGAATACTCCTCTCAGAGTAGAAGGATCTCAAAAATATAGTAAGCAAAATGTGGCACAACAAATTGTACATACAACCAACTTATTGGGTCTGGAATTGGCAAAAGGAAAAGAAGAAGCTACCTCCATCATCAAGGAGCAGCTCCTATCAGGCGTAATTTAGTTAATATATGGATGCAAATCATTGGAGAATATTGTCCTGGAATATAAGGGGATTAAATAGCGAGGTACATAGAAGAGACTTGAAAGCTCTGAGATCTAAGTGGTTGCCAGATATAATTTGTCTGCAAGAAACTAATATGAGTAAAATTTCTAGGACTGACATAAGCTCATATTGGTCTACTAATGAAGTCAAAGCAATCTACCAGGAAGCAAGAGGATTGTCGGGGGGTTTGCTTATATGTTGGAATGACGAGAAGATAGCTTTGAAGGATTATTGGAATTTAGAGTACTCTTCAGCAGCTTTGTTCAAAGATAGGACCACTGGGAGAGAATTTGGCCTATGTAATGTTTATGGACCTCATAGAAATCAAATGAGAAGGAAATTGTGGGGTAACTTGGGCCTGTTAGTTGAACAATTCAAGCTCATTCCAGCTTTGTTTATTGGTGACTTCAATTGTACTAGACAGCAATCTGAGAGAATCTTATGTAAGCCGAGATTCAAAGAATCAAGATACTTCAATGCATGGATTAATAGGAATAATCTTAGTGAAATCCTCACGACTAATGGATTCATGACATGGGTAGGAGCAAATGGCAAAAGAAGCAAGTTGGACAGAGCCATAGGTAATATGGATTGGACTAGTTTGGGTTCATGGCAGTCAAGACTTCTCACCAGGAAGAGTTCTGATCATAGAGGTCTGCTGGTAGGGGTTAAAGAATCAAATTGGGGCCCTAAACCTTTCAATTTCAATGTGTGGCTTAAGAATAAGAGTTGGAGAGATTGTATCAATCCTCTTTTACAAAAAGAATCAAAAGAACCTGGGGTAGACATTCAACAGATCTTTAGAAAAATCAAGTCTATCACTAAGTCCTGGAAGGAGGAAGAAGGAGACCTACACTCCAGAATTCAAAACCTAAAAGAATTACTGGCTTCAAAAGAGGATCAAGGAGGTAATCTGGAGGAAATTCGAGGTTTGAGCCTGGAATTGGAGGATCTAAAGAAATCCTATGATAGTATGCTGCTTCAAAAATCAAGGATCAGTTGGTTAAAAGAAGGGGATAAAAATACAAGATTCTTTCACCAGGCCATACAGAAGAGAAGGGCAAGGAATAAAATCACTCATTTGAATCAGGATGGACAAGTGATCACTTCCCCTAATGGAATTAAACAGTACCTGACAGATCACTTTTCTAGCCTTTTCTCAAGAAGAGACACAGGTAACCTGTTCAAAATCTCTCCAGGATATTTTAATTCCCTGTCAGAAGAGGAGAAACTTGGATTGGAGGAACCTATCTCAGTGGAGGAAGTTACATTGGCTCTAAGACAAAGTTCAGATATCAAAGCACCTGGACCAGATGGGATTAACTTTGGAGTTATTAAAGAAGTATGGTCAGATATTCAGCCTAAAATCATGGAATACATCAAGGAATTTGAACTATTAAAAACACTGCCTAAAGGTATGAACTCATCATTCATTACTTTGGTTCCTAAGGTTCAAAGTCCAGAATCAGTCAAAGATTTCAGACCTATAAGTTTGATTAATTGCTCTATGAAAATCCTATCCAAAGTCTTAGCAAATAGGCTTGGGAAAGTCATTGGTAGTCTGGTTAGTCCTGCCCAAATAGGTTTTATAAAAGGTAGACAGATTGTGGATGGGATACGAATTGCAAGTGAAGTTGCACGTTCAATTAGATCGAAGAAGCTTAAGGGAGTCATGCTAAAGCTAGACTTTGCTAAAGCATTTGACTCAGTGGATTGGGATTTTCTATTCAATTGCATGGAGGTCATGGGTTTTGGACCTAACTAGCTAAAATGGATCAGAGCCATATTGACAACAATGAAAGCTTCAGTATTAGTAAATGGATCTCCATATAAGGAATTCAAGTTCTATAGGGGATTGAGGCAAGGAGACCCCCTCTCACCTTTACTGTTTAATTTGGCTGGGGAATTCTTTAGTCAGCTTATGAGTAGGGCTGAGGGACTGGGATTAATTCAAGGTTTAAAGTGGCAAGAAAATGGTATTAGCTTATCTCATCTACAATTTGCAGATGATACGATATTATTTATACAACCAGAAGAAGAGAGCTTTGGTCATTTGAAGTGTATTCTACAGTGTTTGCAATTAGTCACTAGGTTGAAAATTAATATGGATAAGAGCTCTATCTTTTACCACAATAAAGAGGATGCAGAAAGGTGGTCTAAAATTATTGGTTGTAAAAGGGGGGAATGGCCCATATCATATTTGTGTAAAGCATAATGTAACGTAAATGTAATTACGATAACTCAACACAACAAAAGACAGGAAACAATACGTAAGTATAATACAGGAATCTACAGGTTGGAGATTCGATACGAACAGACAAAGACAATCAAGATATCTGAGACAAGCATCAGCACACTGCAAGAAGTTCATTCATATGTTCAAGCCTCAGTGTAGAATAAATCACAATCAGTTTCTGCTATCAAGATTGCCTGAAGATCAAGTATCAAAGACCAGATGATTCCAGTACATTTAATTTGATTATTTATAATCAAATTTATCGAAGCAACATCTAACCCGGAATGACTGATCAAGTATATTATCAAGCAAAAGGATTCAAGGAATTATTTCAGTTCGAGTCGTTCGTGAACCAGACTAGTGCACAGGACGTCAGGACATACGAAAGTATTCAGTGGATTCGATCAACGAATTAATTGATCAAGTCAATCGAGCTGTTCCAGAATATATTGCCAAAGAATTTAATTAATATGTATATGTATATATATATTAATTAATTGTGAATTACTTGGATATAAATAATTTAAGTAATTAATTAAACACAATTAATTATATATATATATATATATATATATATATATATATATATATATATATATATGTCTTAGTGCAAATATGGAACAATTGATTTTTTATCTAAGTCACCTACATGGCAACTCTATTACACTGAGAAGCGCAAGTTCACTAGGCGCAATTGTTGACCTTAAAGTCAAAGCGCAAGTTTCCTTCCTTGGAAACTTTCTAAGTATTGCACACAAGGGAACACTGTGAAGGCGCAAACTTTGACTCCAAGTCAAAGCAAGAGGCGCAACTTGTTTTTCTAAGTGAAATTCTAAGTACTCAACAGAGTACTACTGTGCAGCGCAACATTACTTGGAGCGCAACGTTTGACCAAGTCAAATGTTGCGACTCCAAGTCATCTACTCTGTGGCGCAAGGTTAAATATATCAAATTTATCTAAGTGTTACTACAGGAGGAAGCATAAGCGCAATGTTTGACCGAGGCGCCAAGTTTGACTTTCTAAGATACAAAATCTGTATACATATATGTGTCCAAGCGCAAGTTTGTGATATATATATATATATATATGTATATATAACTGGCGCCATTTCAAGTGTATATTGGAGTTAGTTTTTGTTTTGGACAAATCAATTTAACTACAGTTAAATTGAATTCGTCCAGGACGAACTCAAGTCGTCCAGGACGAACTCGTTAACCATGGTTAGATTTTGAAAACCTATAAATAGAGCTTTGAAGTTTCATTTGAAACTAACTACACACTTTGTAAGTGCACACACTATACACATTCTCGAGAGTTAAATTAGAATATCGATTTTATCGAGAGTTTGTATTAGAGTGATTGTAGTCTCTGCAGCCGACACTTGTGTTGGAATTTGTAGCACCCGAGGATTATTTCTAATACAAAGAATATTCCCCGACTTGCTGGAGTTGTTTATTTACGATTGATTTGACATGGACTGAAACAGAATTATTCCGCAATTAAATTAAATCGAAGAAATTGGTATAGACGTATTCAACCCCCCCTTCTACGTCTGATTGGACCTAACAATTGGTATCAGAGCTACGCTGATCGATATACAGATCTGAGATCCGTTACCAATCTGAAAAGCTAGCAGTCCGTACAATCGTTATTTTATCTGATAAAAATGTCGACACACAAGTTAGGAATCAAAGTACCTCCATTTGACAAGGATGACTACAACAACTGGAAAATGAAGATGTTGCTGTACATCAGAGTTGCTAATCCCCTGTACATTAGGATTCTGGAAAATGGTCCATTTATGCCTATGAAGATTATTCCTGAATCTGTTGAAAATGGTGTTCGTATTCCACAGAAGTCTGTTCCCAAAGAGAAAAGCGAATACACTAAGACTGACAAGTAATATATTGCACATGACCATAATCTGCAACTCATAATTGTTGAATCAATGACCAAGACTATGACACATCTAATTCTGAGTCTGAAAACTTCAAAGCAGATGTGGGATACTATAGAGGCATTGATGGAGGGATCTGAAGAAGTCAGGGAAAACAGATACGATATGCTAATTGCCAGATATGAAGCATTTCAGGCAATACCTGGAGAAAACATTTCTTAAATCTATGGAAGGTTCATGTTGCTGTTGAATGAACTCACCCTGCATGGAAAGACTTATCCACAGAAAGAGATTAACAGAAAGTTCTCATTTGTGATGCCACCCCATCTAGTTGTGAAGACTGAGACCATCCAGGAAAGAAGCGACTTCAGAAATATGACTTTGGAAAAGCTGTTTGGGAAACTGAAGACGTTTGAGATGGAACTCGAACAAAGAAAGATCATATATGGTGGTGGATCATCTGAAGCCAAGAGTATGGCCTTACAAAAGACCACTGCACTTATTGCTGATCAACCATACTTTGGTTATCAGCAACTAGTTGAATATGGTATTAATGATCACACTGTTGCTCAGAGTGATTGTTCATCTGTCAAAACTGATTCTCAAGTACCAATACTGAGATTGTAGAAGCTGAAATTGATGAAGTTTCTGGTGAACCGAAGGATGAGTTTTATACTCAGGAAGAGCTGGAGCAGCTGGAAGATAAGTCTATGGCTTATATGGCTGCAAGGTTCAAGCACATCAAGTTCAGAAAGAACCCCCGGTACAAGAAAACTTCAGGGAACAAGTTTCAGGCTAAAGGAGGATACTCAGGGTCAGGGTCTAGAAGTACTGGCATTTACAAACCAAACATGTACGACAAGAGCAAGGTCAGATGCTACAACTGCAATGACTTAGGGCACTTTGCAACAGAGTGCAGGAAACCCAAAGCGGCTCCTGTCAAAGAAAGAAGCAACTCATATGATAAGAAGAATTCTTATGAGGATCTGAAGAAAGAGAATGAAAAGCTGAAAGCTAAGTTGGAAGCAATGGTAGCCAAGCATAAAGGAAGGGCTTACATTGCTGAGGGAAAAAGCTGGGATGACACGGATTCTGATGATGAACCTGTCCAGAGCAATTATGCATTTACATTAATGGCTGACACTGTCGAGGAATCTCCATCTCAAGTATCTCCTGAAATTTTTGTTGATGACATGACTACTGCTGATTATAAAAAGACTATAAATGAACTAGGTCATGAGATGTATAACTTGCACACTAGTTTATTAGCTTCAGAATCAGATAATTGTAGTCTCTCTCTAAAGATAGCTAAACTTGAAGAACGAGTAGACGAATTAGCTTTAGAGAAACTCATGAACACTAACCTTAAAGATAGAATTGAATATCTAGAGAATAAGGAGAAGTGTAGTGCAGAAATTGAGGAATCCCTTAGGTCCCAGATAGCTGACCTAGAAACTAAGCTTAAGGCCTATCAGAATTCTGCTTTTCTACAGAAAGAGATCTTGGATAGTCAAAGGGTCGATAAGAAGGTTGGTATTGGCCCTGACTATAGTTCCTTAGAAAGTTCTAAAAGAAAGAAGAGAAAAGAAAATGAAGGTATATTTGCTTCAGCGGGAACTGAGAATGCTCCTGAAGGAACAAATGTACCTAAAATTCTAAAGAACACCAAGACCCCTATCTTTAGAAAGGCACAAACAGAACCTCTGATAGAAGAAGACCTTGTCATCAAGGAAGAGTTGAAAAGTGAGGAAGTTGTTAAGCCTCAAGTAAAACAGGAAACACAAGATGTACATTCTAATCCCCAAGTTAGAGAAGATTCTGATAAAACTGGATTAGGAAGTACTAGTTCCAACAAAAAGAAGAACAACAGGAATGGTAAGCTAGATGCTAAGAAAACCAACTCTAGGACTCCCAGTGCTAGAAAGGTTTGTAACAATTGCAATTCTACTAATCATCTTACTCATGCATGTAAAATGATTAAAGTAGATACTCCTGTAACTAGCATGCCTAATACTGTTAACATGAATGTTGTTCATTTGCCATGTGGTAGAGTAGGTTGCATGCAATGTGCTATGAATATGATGTCTGCATGCTTCACCATGTTAAACGCATCTTTTTCTGCATCACCTACTATGAATATGAATATGCCTGCACCTTCTGTTGCCCTTGTGGCAAAGACTGCTAGTCCTTCTAAGAAGAAGGAAACTCCAAACTCGAAGTCTAAAAGCACTTCTGCTAAGACTAAAAAGGAGAAGAGTCTAGTCACCCCTGAACAAGCACATGTTAAAACAGATTCTGTTGATACTCCTGTTTCTACTAAACCACCTGGACCCAAGAATGTCTGGGTACCAAAGAAAGTTTAATCCATTTGTGAATGCAAGGCACAGGAAGAAAAGCAAAGTTGTGTGGGTTCTTGATAGTGGTTGTTCAAGACACATGACTGGAGAAAAGTCCATGCTCACAAATGTGGTGATGAGAACCGGCCCAATTGTAATCTTTGGAAATGACAGCAAAGGATTTACAACGGGATATGGTAAGCTGAAAGTTGGAAATGTCATCATTGAAGATATCTCTCTGGTGGAAGGACTCAAGCACAATTTGCTGAGTATCAGTCAGTTCTGTGACAAAGGATACGACGTAATCTTTCAGAAGGAAGTTTGCTTCATCCAGAACCGGAAGAACAAGAATCTTACACTCCGTGGTGTAAGAAAATCAAGTTTGTTTATAGCCGACATAGATTCAGCAAGTAAGGGGGAGGTCAAGTGTTTCTACAGCAAGGCCTCTGCTGATGATAGTTGGTTATGGCATCGGAAGCTCTCACACTTGAACTTTAAGACTATGAACTCTTTAGTCAAAAGAGAACTTGTGAGAGGACTGCCACAGAAAGAATTCTGTCAAGAAGAACTCTGTGATGCATGTGAAAAAGGAAAGTCAAAGAAAGCATCACACAGGAGCAAAGGCATGACTGACATTGGTTCACCCCTTCAACTGATTCATATGGATCTGTTTGGACCAGTCAACATTCCTTCTATATCAAGGAAAAGATATGCTCTTGTGATCGTCGATGACTACTCAAAATACACGTGGGTAATATTCTTGCATTCTGTTGCGTAAAATACTAATATGCAAGTGTACACAATCGCAAACAAGTAATATAGTAATAAATACCAGATATCGTTCCTCAAGGACTATTTAAACGTATCAATCACAAATAATATCTAACAGTCTAGTTATCGAACACAATAAATTGTTGATGGGTTTTATATTAAAACTAAATTAACAAACTAAAATTATACTAAAGAGCTTAACGAGTTTCAAATATGAGAAGATAAGTCAGGATAATTACTTCCCCCTAACACAAGAATATCGGCAAAAGAGTCGCGAAATATTGCAGCAAATCACAATTTACTAGCTAGAATTCAATGGTCATAGGCTTCTCTCGAAATCACTATGGTATAATTCCTATAAATAAATTAACATATGTCTATGCCAAATTAATATTCGGAATCCAATTAAGCATCAATTCACAAAGCTATGCATGGTCACAATATATGTCTATACCGCAACTATATTATAATCAAAAGATATAATCATGCACCATTCAAGTTTTGTGTCAGTTAATCATAACCCTCAGTATTATGATTAACTCGATAACCCAGACAATAGCAAGTATTAACATGAAAAACACTTGAGTGAGTAAATCACGAAATTGCATACAATACTCTTCAACAAAACACCAAAATCCTCATGCTAGGGTTCCATAAAAATCCCAACTTTATACAATTAGTTCATACTGAAAGTATCAAAATCAACTAAAGATGAAGAGAACATGTTCATAATAATAAGAGTAAAGGAGAGAATTCTAAACAAAGAGATGAAGGAACAAATCCACTGAATGTCTTCAATGGCCGAAATCTCTTCCGTCTCGCTTCTTCTTTCTCTCTAAGCTTGTGCCTCCCTTCTCTATCTCGTACGATGTCTCTCTCTAATTAGGTCTCAATCTTAATCCCTAATATCTCTATTAAAAGTATTTTTTTTAATGAATTAATGAAAATACAAGGAGATTTCCGAATCAGAATAGAATTCCCAAAAGTGAAAATTCGCAGTTGACTTTTTGACTCTGATTCTGGGCTGATTGGACAGGGATAAAAATGCAAGTCCACCTCTGAATTAAAGGCCTTGTTCTAAGCTTCGCGTGGGCTCTTGAATCACCTGATTTGGACTTCTAGAACTCCAGATATGGCCCAAACAGTGAATGCTGCGCAGCTAGCCTTAAAATCCGAATTTTATTCGAATTAAACTCCAATTCTTGCTATTTAAACTCCAATCCATATTTGATTAGAATTCCTTGCATCCTACAATAAAACATTAAAATTTATTAAATAAAATCCAATTAAGTACAAAATAACTAAAATACAGGGACAATATTAAGATATAATGCACGCTTATCACATCCCCACACTTAGCATTTTGCACGTCCTCGGGCAAAGAAAAAACAAAAAAAAACTATGCCTAAACTAACTAGTACCACTTCCGTAGGTGATCACGGTTGCATTTGGCATATGCAACAAGCCCTTTAAACCCCTAGACGGCTCTAGTGGACGAGTAAGGTCTCGTGAGGGTTTATAGTGAATATACCCACAAAATCCATTTTTTTGGTGTGCCAAGTCTCAAATATGCAACATACATGAATGCAAACTAAATGAATTAAATCACAATTCCAATCATGCAAGTATCAACCTTGTTAACATATAATCCTCAGAAAATGCAACAGTCAAGGTATTCATCTATCTCACAGATTAGTCATGCTACTCTTTCATTGCAAGTGCGGAGTGCATCGTGTGTGTTCAAAATGCTCTCTAGTGAAACAAAATAGAGACCAACAAACTTCAACAGAGTCTTAACCATAAATCGTTAATCAGAATAATGCTTAAACACTCCGTTACATTAGAGTCAACTCTCGCTTAGGGTCACCAAGGAACTTCCATGTCTCTCCTATTTTTTTTTTCACTGCCTATTATTTGGTGTGTATGTGCTCGGTCTAAGGTCGGGACGCTTCTCAGAGTAAATGAGTTACGACCACCATAAGACTTCACCAACCAAATTGTTCACACATGGGATTTAGGTGGCTTATGTGACCGTGCAATGGTTGAGATCCCTAAAGATTTATGCACTAATACCCATTTAACGAGTGTTGGGTCAGCAATCCCAAACCATAAAGGCTTTAGGTTACTAGGCACAAGGTCCCCTCAGACTTAATTACTCAAGTATTAATGAGCTCAACCTAGTCAATTATACCACCATTTTTTTTTTGTGAACTTTATTGCTACTACAATCTTCTTTTTTTTTTTTTTAATTTTTTTTTTTTGTTCTATTTTTTTTTAGAAAGGCATTTATATCCCAAAGTTCACCCTTACTTAAGAATTATAGGCTCTAAGCTCCAAAGGGAATAATCAAAATTCTACGCCCGGCTCATAGCTAAAACTCAAGAAATAAGCTGGTCTAAAATCTTGTCTCTAGAGCATTATATAGTGTAATTAAATCCGCACAAACAACTTCTAAGCAAGCACAACATCACATATAATCAAGATTACTAACCAAGACATTATGCAATATAAATAATCATAGGATGTCAACATGATATAACAAACTTTCATAGAATTATGAAAATGCACCTAAAAAAAAATAAAAAATAAAAAATAAAAATTAATCTACTAAAAAAAACATGCATCTATATGCTCTACAATTATTGCAACTAATATGAGACAAGGCAAAACAAATTCTATAAAATTATTCTAAAATATATATCTATATAAATAATTTTATTGTTGAAAACCCCTCCCCACACTTAAGTGGTTCATTGTCCTCAATGAATATAAAAATATGCTGCAAAACAATATAATATAATATAATATAATATAATACAAGTATAATATTAAGAATAACTAATAATAATGTTATAAAAAACGAAGAAGATAACTCCCCTGAAAAGTTGTTGAGAGCCAGCAAATTTTTCAGAATATTACAATTGCCATCCAATCTTTAAAACAGCTGAAACGGTGATCAACTGGCTGCGATGTTGACATAAAAGCTTGGAGCACTTTTCCTGGAGGGTGAGGGTTCGACCCATGGCTCCTTCACTTTCCTTTTTAATTCCAGCGCTAGGCAGTTTGCATACAAGATTAATCAGGAACAGAACATAAAATGCACGCCGTGAGATTCAAATGAGAGACGGGCTGGGCCTGTAGCAAGAACTTCACTTCAAATGATAAACGGGCTGGGCCGGTACAAAACTTTGGATTGCAGACAAATAAGCAGGCCCAGCTTGTGGACAATTGCAAGAGCTCGAGTACTGTGGACTGAGCTGTTAAGTGGCTAAGTGGGCTTGGATGCTACTGGGCCTGATGCAGATTTCAATCCACAGACATCAATAAAAGGCAAGCGAGATCTTCCTGAGAGATGGGCCGAAAATGGATGGACTGGGGCCGAAAATGGATGGACTGATTTAGTGGCCCATACTATAGTCTGGATTGCAGACAAAGTTGTTGATCCAAAGTGTTGGAAGGTCAACTGCTGCAGTGGGCTGGACTTGGATTAGATGGGCTGGGCTGGCTTCAGAAGTAATACGGAGCAGAGTAAGCGCGAGAGCAGCTAGTGCTGAAACAGTGAATGGACAGAAGCCTTATACTCCAGTGCGCTAAAAAATAATTGCCGGTATCGTTGATAGTCTTGCGCGCAAACGAATCAGTAGCTCTTCCCCGCGGAGTAATTAAAAGAAATTGCCGGTTTACATTCTGAGAAAACACCTGCTTTTTTTTTTTCACAAAAACAATTCTTCTAAAATTTAAATAAAACACTGAGTGTTTTAAATAAATTATTCTCTCAGCTAATAAATTACCTGAAACACTTCATAAAAATTCATCAAGGCATCTTGTGGGAGTAGAAAAAAAATAATCTAAAATCCTAAAAAAATTACAAAAATATATTATAAAATATAATAAACTTACAGAGACCTTGGGGTGCCTCCGAAGAAGTGCTTTTCTTTAACGTCTTTGGCTAGACGTAACTTCTTTTCAAGGCTCCATCAAATGAATAGAGGTCTTGTCACGAGCAACTCGACCTCCCCAGTAATGTTTCAACCTCTGTCCGTTCACTTTAAATTCACCTCCTTGATTATCGCGTAATTCCACAGCTCCATAAGGATACACTTTGATGATAGTGAAGGGTCCAGACCACCTAGATTTCAACTTACCGGGAAATAATTTTAGCCTCGAGTTAAATAATAAGACTTGTTGCCCCACTTCAAACACTCGAGATTGAATGCCTTTATCATGCCATTTCTTTGTCTTCTCCTTGTAGAGCTTAGCATTCTCATAAGAAAAAAATCTGAGCTCCTCTAACTCATCAAGCTGTAACATTCTCTTTTCACCGGCCAGTTGCATGTCAAAATTTAAATTTTTCAGAGCCCAATAAGCTTTATGTTCAAGCTCAACCGGTAAATGACACGCTTTCCCAAAAACTAAGCGGTACGGAGACATACCCAACGGAGTTTTATAAGCAGTGCGATAAGCCCAAAGAGCCTCATCCAATCTTGTAGACCAGTCCTTACGGTTCGGATTCACAACCTTCTGAAGAATACCCTTGATTTCTCTATTAGACAACTCAGCTTGCCCATTAGTTTGAGGATGATAGGCTGTGGCAACTTTGTGTCTCACATTATACTTAGCCAATGTATTAGACAACAATTTATTCACAAAGTGCGTACCTTCATCACTGATAATAGCTCGTGGAGTACCAAACCGAGTGAAGATATGTTTGTCCAAGAACTTGACGACAACCTTGGCATCATTAGTGGGATAGGCAGCAGCTTCCACCCACTTAGAGACATAATCAACAGCCACTAAGATGTATTCATTTTTATAAGAAGGAGGAAACGGGCCCATGAAATCAATTCCCCACACATCAAACAACTCAACCTCAAGAATATTTGTCAAAGGCATCTCATTCCTTCTTGATATATTTCCAACCCTTTGACAACGATCACATCTAAGACCATAGGCATGAGCATCCTTAAATAAAGAAGGCCAAAAGAAACCAGATTGCAATACCTTTGCAGCTGTGCGTTGTCCACCAAAATGTCCACCAGAAGGAGATGAATGACAGTGAAAAAGAATATCTTCTACCTCATAGTCAGGAACACATCTTCTTATCATCTGATCAGCACCTTGTTTGAACAAATAAGGCTCATCCCAAAAATAAGATTTCATGTCATGTAAGAATTTCTTCCTTTGTTGGCTAGATAGATTTGGTGGCATCAATCCGGTAGACAGATAATTAGCAAAATCAGCATACCATGGTGTAAAATCAGAGAGTTGTACCTTAAACATTTGCTCATCTGGGAATGTCTCTTTGATAGGAATCATCGAGGAAGATTCATCAATGTACTCCATTCTCGATAAATGGTCAGCCACTTGATTTTCTACACCTTTTCTATCTTGTATCTCGATATCAAACTCTTGAAGTAGAAGCACCCACCGAATCAGCCGAGACTTTGCATCCTTCTTTGCAATTAAATATTTGATTGCCGAATGGTCAGTGAAGACAATCACTTTCGTGCCAACCAGATAAGAGCGAAACTTGTCAAAGGCAAATACTACGGCAAGAAGCTCCTTTTCAGTCACCATGTAATTCAATTGAGCTCCAGTCAAAGTACGACTTGCATAGTATATAGGATGAAATACCTTGTTCTTTCTTTGACCCATGACTGCTCCCACGGCATAATCACTAGCATCACACATTAATTCAAATGGCAAGCTCCAATCTGGTGCAATGATAATAGGTGCAGAAATCAACCTTCGCTTTAGCTCCTCGAAAGCCTTTGAACATGCTTCGTCAAAAAGAAAAGGAGTATCATTCTCCAATAACTTGCAAAGAGGTTTAGAAACTTTGGAGAAGTCTTTAATGAATCGTCTGTAGAAACCTGCATGCCCAAGAAAACTTCGAATGCTCTTCACGGAGGAAGGAGGAGGTAACTTCTCGATGACTTCAATCTTCGCCTTATCAACTTCAATTCCCTTCCTTGAGACTTTATGCCCCAACACAATTCCTTCCTTCACCATAAAGTGACATTTTTCCCAATTGAGCACAAGATTGGTGTATTCACATCGCTCCAAAACCTTCCCCAAGTTAGAAAGACAATCATCAAAAGAATCCCCAAATACTGAGAAATCATCCATGAATACCTCTAGAAAGTCACCAACCATGTCTGAGAAGATAGCCATCATACATCTTTGAAAAGTCGGAGGGGCATTACATAGCCCGAATGACACCCTTCTGAAGGCAAAAGTACCATAAGGACAAGTGAAAGTAGTCTTGTGTTGATCTTCGGGAGCAACTGTTATCTGATTATAGCCAGAGTACCCATCAAGAAAACAATAATACTCTCGTCCAGCCAGTCTGTCTAACATCTGATCAACAAAGGGCAATGGAAAGTGATCTTTTCTAGTGGCTTTGTTCAGCTTCCGATAATCAATGCAAATTCTCCAACCGGTGACTGTTCTCGTAGGGATCAACTCGTTATTTTCATTTTTTATCACCGTGATTCCACCTTTCTTTGGCATACACTGTACTGGGCTCACCCATGCACTATCTGAGATCGGATAAATAATTCCAGCATCTAGCCACTTAATTACCTCTTTCTTCACCACTTCCTTCATAATAGGATTCAGTCTGCGCTGGCCTTCAATTGAACCTTTGGCGCCATCTTCCAACAAGATTTTATGCATGCAAATAGAAGGGCTAATACCTTTAATATCTGCAATACTCCACCCAATAGCTTTCTTGTGATTCTTCAGAAGCTCTACCAATTTCTCTTCTTGGGCAATAGATAATTCAGCAGAGATAATAACAGGCAAAGTGGAAGAAGGTCCCAAATAAGCATATTTCAAGTGAGAAGGAAGAGCCTTTAGTTCTAACTCTGGTGGTTCATCAATTGATGGCTTAGGAGTCTTGAACTCCCTTGACGACAGATCCAATGACTCAAAGCGTCCCCTAGTTCTTGTAACCTGTGAATTAGCTTCCAACCAAGCTAAGAGTTCAACATTATCATCTTCTTCTTGAGAAACATTCAATATTAATTGCTCCAAAGGATCATGAGAAGAATTAGAGTCTAATTTATCAGAAATCAGCTCATCAAATATGGTGATAGCCGAGCAATCTTCTACATCATCAGAATATTTCATTGCTTTAAAGACATTAAAAGTCACCTTTTCATCTTGAACCCTCATAGTTAGCTCTCCGTTTTGAACATCGATAAGAGTTCTTCCCGTAGCAAGAAATGGTCTTCCCAAGATTATGGGAACCTCTCGATCAGCTTCATAGTCCAACACGATGAAATCAGCAGGAAATATGAACTTGTCTACCTTGACCAGAACATCTTCAATCTTTCCCTCTGGATGAGCAAGAGATCTGTCAGCTAGTTGAAGAGTGACAGTAGTAGGCCGAACTTCTCCAATCCCCAATTTTCTGAACACCGACATAGGCATCAAGTTTATGCTAGCCCCCAAATCACATAATGCCATCCCACAATAAGAGTCACCAATAGTGCAAGGAATAGTGAAACTCCCTGGATCCTTCATCTTTGTAGGCAATTTATGTTGCAAGAACGAGCTACACTCCTTAGTTAGAGCTACAGTTTCAAACTCCCCCAACCTTCTCTTCTTTGTAAGAATGTCCTTCATGAATTTCACATAGTTGGGCATCTGCTCAAGAGCTTCTACAAGAGGAATATTGATGTGAAGTTGCTTTAAGACATCAAGAAATTTCTTGAACTGAACATCCTGTTTTTGCTTTTGAAACCGCTGAGGATATGGAGGTTGTGGGTGAATGTGTGATTTTTCAGAAGAAGCCTTTTGTGGAGATACCTTGTCATTCTCGATTTCCTTACCTTCAGAATTTTCCTCATTGCCACTCGGTTCAACAGAATCATCCTGTTTAGCATCAGTAGTAGTGTTCCCCAAAACTTTTCCGCTCTTCAATGTCATGGCCTTACAATGTTCATTCCCAACACCCTTAGGCTTTTCGGTGTCGCTAGGGAGAGTGCCATGTGGTCGATTCCTTAGCTCATTCGCTAGTTGCCCAACCTAATTCTCCAAGTTTCGTAAGGATGCCGCTTGACTTTGGACCAGAGCTTCAGTCTGAGATCTACTAGCTTCATTCTTGATAATGTACTCCTTCAACATATTTTCAAGTGAATTAGATTGAGGTGCTTGTTGAGAAAATCCGGGTGGATAATTGGACTTTACGTTGCCATTTGAAGTTCCAGAATTTGCCCCTTGATTGCTCCAAGAAAAGTTAGGATGTTGCCTCCATGACTGATTGTAAGTATTTGAATAAGGGCCACCCTTATTTTGATTTCCCATGTAAAAGACAGATTCTGGATTTGAAGGACAACTATCATAAGTATGAGCCTCACCGCAATATACACAAGAAACATTCTTGGTTTGATTAATCTGTGAACTGAGGGATTGCTCCTTCGATTGATTATTGCCCATGCTCAGATTCTTGAGCATATGCTCCATAGATGCTAGTTGAGCCTTCATCGAAGTTATAGAGTCCACATCATAGATTCCAGCTACCTTTTTACCTGTTTGAGCTCTAGAAGATGGCCACTGATAGTTGTTGGTAGCAATTGTCTCAAGAATTTCATAAGCCTGATTATAGGACTTAGAGAGAAGAGCCCCATTTGCTGATGCATCCACCACCATCTTTGTTTGAGCATTGAGACCATTATAAAAAGTCTCCATCTGAATGCAATGAAGAATACCATGATGAGGACATTTTCTGAGTAATTCTTTAAATCTCTCCCATGCATCATACAAAGATTCATCATCCTGCTGTTGAAAGGAATTGATCTCATTCCGGAGCTTTGCATTCATATTGGGAGGAAAATACTTGCTCAAGAACTTTTCTGTCAAATCATTCCATGTTGTGACTGATCCTGCCGGTAAAGAATTTAGCCAGGTTCTAGCTCTGTCTCGCACAGAATAAGGGAATAATTTCAAGCGCAAAGCATCTTCAGGTACTCCTTGAAATTTGAAAGAATCACTAATCTCCATGAATAGACGAAGATGAAGGTGAGGATCCTCGGTAGGCATCCCACTGAATTGACCAATAGTCTGAAGCATTTGGAACATGACCGGCTTCAACTCAAACTATGTTGCTTGAATATTGGGTCTTATGATCCCCGAATTTAAATCTTCGAAACGGGGTGCCGCATATTGCCGAATAGCACGATCTTTATCATCCACAATAAATGCACCCGCTGGAATGTCTCCATTATTAACATTGTCATCCATAGCTACTAGTGTTTGCTTGATCTTGCGTTGTGCTTTTCTTCTTCTATTAAATGTTCGCTCAATTTCAGAGTCAAAAGCAAATACCACTGGGTGTCTTTTGCTCATGCACAAAGAGACCTGATGAACACAAAAAAATTTACTCCCGTTAGAACAGAAGTAACAAAAACCAAACTGTGAGAATATCAAATTCGCAATTAATAACTAAAATAGTCCCCGGCAGCGGCGCCAAAAACTTGTTGCTTAAAATACTAATATGCAAGTGTACACAATCGCAAACAAGTAATATAGTAATAAATACCAGATATCGTTCCTCAAGGACTATTTAAACGTATCAATCACAAATAATATCTAACAGTCTAGTTATCGAACACAATAAATTGTTGATGGGTTTTATATTAAAACTAAATTAACAAACTAAAATTATACTAAAGAGCTTAACGAGTTTCAAATATGAGAAGATAAGTCAGGATAATTACTTCCCCCTAACACAAGAATATCGGCAAAAGAGTCGCGAAATATTGCAGCAAATCACAATTTACTAGCTAGAATTCAATGGTCATAGGCTTCTCTCGAAATCACTATGGTATAATTCCTATAAATAAATTAACATATGTCTATGCCAAATTAATATTCGGAATCCAATTAAGCATCAATTCACAAAGCTATGCATGGTCACAATATATGTCTATACCGCAACTATATTATAATCAAAAGATATAATCATGCACCATTCAAGTTTTGTGTCAATTAATCATAACCCTCTCAGTATTATGATTAACTCGATAACCCAGACAATAGCAAGTATTAACATGAAAAACACTTGAGTGAGTAAATCACGAAATTGCATACAATACTCTTAAACAAAACACCAAAATCCTCATGCTAGGGTTCCATAAAAATCCCAACTTTATACAATTAGTTCATACTGAAAGTATCAAAATCAACTAAAGATGAAGAGAACATGTTCATAATAATAAGAGTAAAGGAGAGAATTCTAAACAAAGAGATGAAGGAACAAATCCACTGAATGTCTTCAATGGCCGAAATCTCTTCCGTCTCGCTTCTTCTTTCTCTCTAAGCTTGTGCCTCCCTTCTCTATCTCGTACGATGTCTCTCTCTAATTAGGTCTCAATCTTAATCCCTAATATCTCTATTAAAAGTATTTTTTTAATGAATTAATGAAAATACAAGGAGATTTCCGAATCAGAATAGAATTCCCAAAAGTGAAAATTCGCAGTTGACTTTTTGACTCTGATTCTGGGCTGATTGGACAGGGATAAAAATGCAAGTCCACCTCTGAATTAAAGGCCTTGTTCTAAGCTTCGCGTGGGCTCTTGAATCACCTGATTTGGACTTCTAGAACTCCAGATATGGCCCAAACAGTGAATGCTGCGCAGCTAGCCTTAAAATCCGAATTTTATTCGAATTAAACTCCAATTGTTGCTATTTAAACTCCAATCCATATTTGATTAGAATTCCTTGCATCCTACAATAAAACATTAAAATTTATTAAATAAAAATCCAATTAAGTACAAAATAACTAAAATACAGGGACAATATTAAGATATAATGCACGCTTATCACATTCAAAGGATGAAGCAGCACTCGTCATCATTGATCATATTAAGAAGATTGAAAAGGAAGCAAATTTGCCAGTAAGGGCAATCCGATCAGATAATGGAACAGAATTTCGCAATGCTGTTCTTAATGACTTCTGTACTGATAAGGGCATCTCTCGTCAGTATTCAGCTCCAAGGACTCCACAACAAAATGGTGTCGTAGAAAGGAAGAACAGAACCTTGATTGAAGCAGCAAGGACAATGATTAGTCAATCAAGACTTCCAATCTATTTCTGAGCTGAAGCTGTGAGTACTGCTTGCTACACTCAAAATCGTACCCTGATAAACAAGGATTTGGATAAGACTCCTTATGAAGTAATGGCCAACAGAAAACCATCACTGAATGACTTTCATGTGTTTGGTGCAAAATGCTTTGTGTTAAAAGAAGAGCATCTTGGAAAATTTGATGCCAAAGCTGAAGAAGGCATCTTTCTGGGTTATTCTTTAGAGTCTAAGGCCTACAGGGTTTATCTAATCAATGACGACAAGCTGATTGAAAGCATCAATGTAAGATTTGATGATACCAAGCTCCCAAGTCTTCAAAAGGAAAATGGATCTGATTCTCTGGAATTTGAGAATTTAGAAGACATCTCTATAGGAGAAGATGAACCTGAAGCTGATACTAGGGAACTTAATGCAAATGAAGGAACTGTTGATCCTGAACCATCTGAAGGAAGTATTGGCAACAATACAAATGTTCATCCTGATCACAATGGTCAAAGTGGAGGATCATCAAATAGAATTAGCATCAGCTCAGGGGGAGCAAGCCAAAGTGGATCTACTAGTCATCACACCCAACACAACTATAATTATAGTGAATCATCAAGATTGAATCTGCCAAGACAAAGAGTATGGAGTAGAGCCCATCCTGTTGAACAAATCATTGGTGATCCAGACACTGGAGTGCAGACTAGAAGAGCAACTCAGAATGAATGCAACTTTGCTGGATTCTTGTCTCAGACAGAACCAAAGAAAGTTGAAGAGGCTCTAAGTGATCCAGATTGGGTATCTGCAATGCAGGAAGAACTCAGTCAATTTGAAAGGCAGAAAGTATGGAAGCTGGTGCCAAGACCAAAAGAAAAATCTATAATTGGCACTAGATGGGTTTTTAGGAACAAACTGGATGAAGATGGTATTGTTACGAGGAATAAGGCAAGACTGGTTGCAAAGGGTTATTCACAAGAAGAAGGAATCGATTATGATGAAACCTATGCTCCAGTTGCTAGGCTTGAAGCAATCAGGATGTTCTTAGCATTTGCTGCACACTCCAACTTCAAAGTATATCAAATTGATGTGAAAAGTGCATTCCTGAATGGTGATCTGGAAGAGGAAGTCTATGTTGAACAACCCCCTGGGTTTGAAGACAAGGAATTTGAAGATTTCGTATACTTTCTCTTCAAAGCACTTTATGGCCTAAAGCAAGCCCCTCGAACCTGGTATGACACTCTTTCCAAGTTTCTACTTGAAAATGGTTTCACCAGAGGTATCATCGATAAAACTCTTTTCCATAAAAAGCATAAAGATGATATAATTCTTGTACAAGTATATGTCAACGACATTATATTTGGTTCTACTAATGATCTTTTATGCGAGAGATTTGCTAAGCTTATGCAGAGCAAGTATGAGATGAGCATGATGGGAGAATTGTCCTTCTTCCTAGGACTTCAAGTTATTCAGAAGCCTGACGGTATTTTTATCTGCCAATCTAAATACATCAAGGATATTCTGAAGAAATATGGAATGGAAGAAGCATCTCCTGCCAAAACCCCAATGCCAACTGCTGTCAAACTTGATCAGGACAAATCTGGTAAGTCAGTTGACATCACGAAGTATCGAGGTATGATTGGCTCTCTCTTGTACTTAACTGCTAGTAGGCCAGATATCATGTTCGCAACTTGTTTATGTGCTAGATTCCAGGCTGATCCCAAACAGTCTCATCTTATAGCTGTTAAGCGTATTTTTAGGTATCTTAAGGGAACCCCCAATCTAGGGATATGGTACCCTAAAGATACAGGTTTTAATCTGATTGTCTATACAGATTCTGACTTTGCAGGATGTAAGATTGATAGGAAAAGTACTTCGGGAAGCTGTCAGTTTTTTGGACGAAGGTTGGTGTCATGGTATAGCAAGAAGCAACACTCCGTGTCTACGTCTACAGCGGGAGCTGAATACATAGCTGCTGGAAGTTGCTGCGCTCAAATCTTGTGGATGAGGAATCAACTACAAGATTGTGGACTCATGTTGGATAAAATTCCGATTCTGTGTGATAACACGAGTGCCATTGCCATTGCCAACAATCCTGTTCAACACACCAGGACAAAGCACATTGATATCAGGTATCATTTCCTTCGCGAGCATGTCATGAATGGAACAGTAGAGTTACACTTCGTACCTACTGATCAACAAATTGCAGACATCTTCACTAAACCACTAGACGAATCCACTTTCTCTAGACTGGTTGGTGAACTTGGGATGTTAAATATGTCTAATTAATTAGACAATAAATAACTGCAATTTGTTCGTAAGTTCACAAGTTTTAAAATGCACATATTTTCAGGACTTGTGAATTTACAAAGAGCATCCAGTATTTTACATATTTATCTGATAATTAGTTTTAATTTTTTGCCATAATCTATATGATTTGCATGATTTTATGTGATTATGTGATTATTTGCTAAGTGGTAGATATTTAGAACTAATTTTCTTGAATTATTTAAGTGCTTATATTCAATTAATGAATATTAAGTGTTTATTTGATTCATATTTTAATTATATTTGATTAATGGATTTGAAGCAATTCAAATTATTTTAAGTTGTCCATTAATTAAATTTTAAATAAAATAATTGCAGCATAATTTATTAAATATCTCTTAACAAAATTTTAATTTAGTTCAAATTTATTTAATTTAATTGTGATATCAATTTGTTAGAATATTTTGATTTTAATCAAAATAAGTTTGACAAAATTGATATGACTTTGAGAGAAAACTATTTCGATTTTTTTTCTAAGTACATATACTGTTAATGGATAACAGTGCGCCCCAGGTTAACATATATATACAATGGGACTTCGAAATTCTTGTTTTGTTTTCTAAGTCACTCCAAGGCGTCACTGTACTGAGCGCAACATTTGACCAAGTCAAATGTTGCGCCCATGTTCTCTCTTCTCATAACTATCTTAAGGGCTCATTCTTTTTCTAAGTCCTAAGTTGCGCCCTTATACACTGTATGTATGTATAAGGGGCAAGATAGTCATTTTAAAGGTTGCGCCTTGACTGTGTACCATGAGGGGCAAGTTTGTAATTACCAAACTTGCGCCTCGAGTTATCTCTGTATACATATATACACTCACTTAGCACTTTTCGTTTATTCATCAGTTTTATATATACACAGGATATACACACATCGCAGTCACTGTTTCAAAACCTCTCGAGCTCGAGATTTTCATATCTCCAAAACACCGACGAATCCTTGTCCATTTACTGATCTAAGAACAATTTTGGATTCCCCGTGTCAAGAGCTTTCGATACATACCTGTTTCATCACGATCCATAGTAGTTTTTCGAAAGGGTTTTTCGAAACCTTTAGACTTCTAGGCTAGTTTTGAACGTAATCTAAGGGTCGAAAATTTGCATAATCGATCCCATTAATCTTAGAATTTCGAGAGGAACAACATACGTTAATTTCATCGAAATCTAAAATTCTTGGATTTAGGGTTTTTAGGAGCGTTATTAATTAATTATTTTCGTAACATAAGTGAATATTTGTTCATTATTATTCGTGAAACGAAATTTCTAATCATTTTTAATTTTAATTAAAAATGGCTTCAAATTTTGATATTCCGAAGACAAATTTCACAATTGTTGAAAATAATAACTTAATTACGCAAGCAAATTATCGACGCTGGGTTCGATATATGTCTGAATTTTCATTTGCTAGATTTGCTATGACAGAGTCTGTTATGCTTAACAAATCTCTTCTTCGAGATTTCTTGTCTTCTGTTTCTGTTGTAAATGCAGGACATGTACTTGGACTTACTTGCACAATTCAGGGACATACACTTTCTATCACTGAGAACACCCTGAACACTGCTCTACAACTTCCAACAGAAGACTTTGATGCAGTACCTGACAGAGCAGAAAGGATTAATTTCTTCTATGCTATCCACTGTCAGAGGGAGACAGACGGAGAACTCCCAGCCAAGCTGTATGTCAAACACTTGCCTCGGGAATGGAATTTCTTCTTTAATTCCATTTCTCATGTGTTTGCCCCAAGACTGGTGGATTCCATGGCATTACAACTTTTAATCAAGAAATTGGAATTGCCATTGCTCAAAACACAAGGATCAACCTAGGTCATCTGATTATGGGAGCTTTTCAGGACTTTCTGAGGAAGAACAGACACGTGCTTCTATACCCTCGATTCTTCCAGATTGTGCTGAATCAGATGTTGACCCCTGCTGAACGTGCTGTCTATCCAAATATAGACAATGTCATCTGTTCTTTCATGACTACTAGAGTCATCTCAATGCTGGAGAATCATCAGAACTACTCCAACAATGAACATGTGGTGCTTCCTGAGGCAATGCAAGAATTTCTCAATATCTAGAACTTGCCTCCACCTCATGTTCAAAATGTTGCTGCTCCTGTGGTTGCTGAAGAGGTTCCTGAGCAACAAGCTGAGCCAGTCACTGAGCCACTCATTCAAGACAATATTCCTGAGGCTCAGACTACTCAAGTAGAGGAAGAAGTGATAATGGAAGATGCTGCAGAAAACTCCTCTGAGAGTAATGCTCAATCTGAAGGAGAGGATTCCCTACAGGATAATTCCACTGATTCTGAAGATGAAGTGGATAGTCCTGTCCAACCCACTGTAGCTGCACCAACTGATGATGTCATGGTGGATATTGATGAACTTTTCACCAACACCTACAATCCAATGCTTCAGTCAGGTATCCCTTCTGACTCTGACAATTTATCTTTTAGTGCTCCTGAGGATTGGGTTCAGAATTTACTGGACTCCAATCCACTATCTTCACCCCTCACACATGCCAGTGAATTTGAAATCCCACAAATTCATAACCAAGGCATCACTTCACAAATTCCTGTAGCAACCATTGGTAATTTCTGAGCGAGAGGGAGAAAGTGCCTTAAGTGCACCACATAAGGAGAATGTTTCTGAAACTGCAGCTCGGTCTCCTAGTCAGGAAAGGAGAATAGAACCTGAGACAACTGCAGACATGTCTATTTCTTCACCACCTCAACCACATGATATTTCATTGCACAGTGAGGTTGCACACACGGTTGAAGAATTGACGGTCGCCAACACTTTGTTGTCCATGTCAGGGATAGACACTGTTGTTTCTGATCCAATTCAGGATCAAGTGCCTTCACAGGCTTTTGGGGAAACTTGGGTGATTTACCAAAATCTCCACCCTTGTCTACCCCCCTGGGAGGAACATTCCCAGATCCCTTAAGGGACTCTTCACCTCTCGAAGGTGAACGGCAATCTGTTTCTGAGCCCTTCATATCAGGAAGTGTTCCAGTTACAGAGGACTTGTCACAAAGTCATTCGCCGTCAAAGGCAGTTGTGGGAAACCAGGGTGCTTTGCCAATTCAAGGATCACATCCTTCGAGCCCTGTGTCTACCCGCCCTGAGATTCCAACTCAGGATCCACCTAAGGACTCACTACCTTCGAGTAGTTGGCAACTTGTTTCTTATGACTCAGATTCATCTGACGAGGAAACTGAGGACGAAGGCTCACGAACCTTCATTGCACCTTCTGTGACCTCTCTAGAAGAGGCTAAGAAGATTTCTTCAGCAGGTACCACTTCTATGGATGCTGGGACTTTTTTGAGTGAGAGGGAAACACCTACAAAACTTGCTATATAGAAACCCTCTAACCCACTGAGTGTTCTAGTTCTGAGTGAAACGAGAGAAACACATGCCGAACGAACAAGTGAGAACCCAACAGCCCAACCTACAATTGAATCTACAATTCCAACTGTATCTGTGACAGAATTTGAAGCTCTAAAGTTCAAAGTTCAACATCTTAAAGTCGAAAATCTTGTTCTACGGGATGAGTTAGTAGAGATTAAATCTACAATAGAGCAAAGGTTGGCTGCTCTCGAGGCTAAGTTGCTGGCATCTCAACCTTCCAGAGAGGATTACTCAACTGAGGGGGAGAGAGCAGCAGAAAAAGCACGAGAAAAAAGGGTGATTACTGGGGTGTCAGAAGAATTAATTGACTCTACTCTTAGAGGTCAATTTAGTTACAATCATGATGAGTACATTCCTGAGTTTGTTGATGATAGGGTAATAAGGATGGTTGGTACTGATGATGATGATCTGGAGGAAGGAGAGATCCCTGACAATGAAGTCTTTGCCGATGAACTTGCATATCATAATGACATCTTCCCTCCTGAAGAGTATGAAATTGCAAATCCTCAAGATATTGCTGATGTCTCTAGAGATTTTGCTGAGCAAAGGAGAGCGAGGGAGAAGTTAGAAAATCAAAGACGGATTCGTAGGGAAAAGAGACTTGCTAACTTACATAAGGATGGAGAGGAATGGGATGTTGTCAGGGCAGTGTTTGATTTTCCAGAGGTCATTCAAAAAAATAATGATGATGAAGTGAAAGATATCTTTGACTCCTTCAGGAACAACTACAAGGATCTACATGACTACCACGAGGTGTTAAATGATATCATTTCTACTGTGTCAGTTGCTATTCTTCCCAGAAGAGGATGGATGGTGAATATATCATTCGAGCTAAAGAAAGAAGGCCATGGACTCAAGCATGTGTCAAGTCAATTTCTCAGAGATCTCTCACTGACTGAGCTGTTTGTAGTAAGGAACAAGGTCATCTCAACAGGCAGGAAGCATAATGAAGTATTCAGAGATATGGTGGAAGAATGGATCAC
Source organism: Daucus carota subsp. sativus (assembly GCF_001625215.2). Taxonomy (NCBI): domain Eukaryota; kingdom Viridiplantae; phylum Streptophyta; class Magnoliopsida; order Apiales; family Apiaceae; genus Daucus; species Daucus carota. Next base: position 35,244,813 of record NC_030383.2, read on the forward strand.
TGATATTGGAGTTGAAATTCACGACAAGCCTTCAGTTATCAAGTATTTCAAGGATGGTATGATTCAGAGTATTGGACTCACTGATGAAGCATTATCAACTTACTCTCCTCGTATACTGAAGTATCTGGAAGTATTGGACTCACTGATGAAGCATTATCAACTTACTCTCCTCGTATACTGAAGTATCTGGAAGCTCAAGTGAGAGAAAAGTGCTCGAGGACCAGCAAGGGAAGACTAACTGCTGAATTGCTATATGCTTATCGTCTGAACTTTGCTGCTATTAGAGACTTGGACTTATCAGCAATCAATCGTCAACCACCATATCCACTGCCTCCACTCAACCCTGAAGTTCCTGAGAATCCCAATGCACCTGTTGTCACTTACAATCCAACCTCCATTATATTCAAAAAGAAGAAAGATTCTGAAGCCACCGCCATACGACTTGCAGATATTGGAAAATTCTCATCTAAAAGAATTGCTCGTGCAGTTGGTGCTGTTAAGTGGTCAGTGGTAAAAGAAGACAAAGGTGTGCTCAAAGATCTGATTGATCTTCTGGAAATAAGGAAAGCTGTAGAGACTGTTCACAACACTTCAAGGGTTCGTGCTCATCCATCAAGGGTCATCATGAAAATTGAAGGGATGGAGCTTAATATCACTTTCAAGAAATTGAAGAAAATGGTCCATCTGCAGACTTTAGAGAAGATGAAGAAAAATCTAGAGCAACCACCTCCTGAAAATACATTGGAGCAAGTGGCACTAAGTACCATAACCGCCAGGATTGAAGAGATTGAGAATAAACTCACTAAGAAGAAAGAGGAGGAAGCTGCAAAGAGGAGAGCTGAGCAATACCTGATAAATGCAAGAGCCAAGAAAGCAAGGAAAGATTAGTTCAGGCTAGAGGAACAATGGCTACTTGTATTTTCTTTTGAATTCTGGAAATTATAAGATATAATCCAGACTGTACTTAGTATTATTTCCTGTTTAAATTAGTGTGCTTTTTCATTGTGTCAGTTGAGTTATCCTCTTAAAGGATTTGCTTGTCGAACTCTAACAAACAAATAGGGGGAGATTGTAAAGCATAATGTAACGTAAATGTAATTACGATAACTCAACACAACAAAAGACAGGAAACAATACGTAAGTATAATACAGGAATCTACAGGTTGGAGATTCGATACGAACAGACAAAGACAATCAAGATATCTGAGACAAGCATTAGCACACTGGAAGAAGTTCATTCATATGTTCAAGCCTCAGTGTAGAATAAAGCACAATCAGTTTCTGCTATCAAGATTGCCTGAAGATCAAGTATCAAAGACCAGAAGATTCTAGTATATTTAATTTGATTATTTATAATCAAATTTATCGAAGCAACATCTAACCCGGAATGACTGATCAAGTATATTATCAAGCAAAAGGATTCAAGGAATTATTTCAGTTCGAGTCGTTCGTGAACCAGACCAGTGCACAGGACGTCAGGACATACGAAAGTATTCAGTGGATTCGATCAACGAATTAATTGATCAAGTCAATCGAGCTGTTCCAGAATATATTGCCAAAGAATTTAATTAATATGTATATGTATATATATATTAATTAATCGTGAATTACTTGGATATAAATAATTCAAGTAATTAATTAAACACAATTAATTATATATATATATGTATATATATATATATATATATATATATATATATATATATATATATATAAGTCTTAGTGCAAATATGGAACAATTGATTTTTTGTCTAAGTCACCTACATGGCAACTCTATTACACCGAGAAGCGCAAGTTCACTAGGCGCAACTGTTGACCTTAAAGTCAAAGCGCAAGTTCCTTCCTTGGAAACTTTCTAAGTATTGCACATAGGGGAACACTGTGAAGGCGCAACATGTTTTTCTAAGTGAAATTCTAAGTACTCAACAGAGTACTACTGTGCAGCGCAACATTACTTGGAGCGCAACGTTTGACCAAGTCAAATGTTGCGACTCCAAGTCATCTACTCTGTGGCGCAAGGTTAAATATATCAAATTTATCTAAGTGTTGCTACAGGAGGAAGCATAAGCGCAATGTTTGACCGAGGCGCCAAGTTTGACTTTTTAAGATACAAAATCTGTATACATATATGTGTCCAAGCGCAAGTTTGTGATATATATATATATATATATATATATATGTATGTATATATAACTGGCGCCATTTCAAGTGTATATTGGAGTTAGTTTTTGTTTTGGACAAATCAATTTAACTACAGTTAAATTGAATTCGTCCAGGACGAACTCAAGTCGTCTAGGACGAACTCGTTAACCATGGTTAGATTTTGAAAGCCTATAAATAGAGCTTTGTAGTTTCATTTGAAACTACTTTGTAAGTGCACACACTATACACATTCTCGAGAGTTAAATTAGAATATCGATTTTATCGAGAGTTTGTATTAGAGTGATTGTAGTCTCTGCAGCCGACACTTGTGTTGGAATTTGTAGAACCTGAGGATTATTTCTAATACAAAGAATATTCCCCGACTTGCTGGATTTGTTTATTTACGATTGATTTAACATGGACTGAAGCAGAATTATTCCGCAATTAAATTAAATCGAAGAAATTGGTATAGACATATTCAACCCCCCCTTCTACGCATCCCCTTATATTGGTTCCAAATATACAGGGTGCCAAGTAGTATTAGAGATTCTCTAGATAAATTGAGAAGAAGATTCTTCTGGGGGGAGATAGGGCACAAATTTGCTCAGGATGGGAGAAAGCTCCACCTTATCAAATGGGACACTGTCTGCTTGCCTAAGTATAAGGGAGGACTGGGGATTGGTAATTTGAAAGCTAGAAATCAGGCACTGTTACTCAAGTGGTGGTGGAGATGGTTTAGAGATAAGAATTCATGGTGGTGGAAAGTGATCAAAGAAAAATACAGCCTGTTGCCCCATTCAGGGTTAGAATCATGTGTTAATAGGAATGATACCTCTCATGTTATGAAATCTATATGTTTAATTAGTTCAGAAGGAACCATGGTGGAGCTCTAATTTCTCCAGTAGAGCCTTTTCTTGGAAAATAGGTAATGGTAAATTGGTGTATTCCTGGGAAGACATGGATTCTGTAGAGACCTTTGGCAGCAGTTTTCCCAAGGCTATATAGACTCTCAAATTTCCCAAACTCTACAGTAGAGGAGATGGTTGAAAAATGGAAGAATTTGGAAGATTGTGTCTGGAAAAGATCTCTTAGAACCTGGGATAAGAACCAGTTAAATGAAATCTTCTCACTAATACAGCAGATATCTCTTGAAGAAAGACAGGATTCTATCAAATGGTCAGCTAGTCCCAAGGCTATATAGACTCTCAAATTTCCCAAACTCTACAGTAGAGGAGATGGTTGAAAAATGGAAGAATTTGGAAGATTGTGTCTGGAAAAGATCTCTTAGAACCTGGGATAAGAACCAGTTAAATGAAATCTTCTCACTAATACAGCAGATATCTCTTGAAGAAAGACAGGATTCTATCAAATGGTCAGCTAGTCCACAATCTTACAGTTCTAAAAAAGGATATAGTATTATAATGGGGTTAGATAATTCTGGTGTTGATGAATGGAGAAAAATTTGGAATTATAGAATACCCCCAAAGATCCTAATATTCCTGTGGAAATCCTTTCATGGAGTTCTACCACTCAAGAAGTTGTTAAAGGAAAGAATGACTGGTGTTCTGGACTCTAGCTGCAGTCTTTGTGCTAAAGACGATGAGACAAGAGAACATTTGTTCTGGGACTGTCAAACAGTTAAATCTATTTGGTCTACTTTCTTTGATTGGTGGAATATAAGCAGAAGTGTAACACAAAGGAATGGCAATTTCTTTCAAATCATTAGACTGGTCAAAGGTACTGAACTTAAAATTGCTTGGTCTACCTCAGTTATAGCACTGCTTTGGACCATCTGGATAGCAAGAAATAAATTGGTCTATAGGAACACTAAATGGGAGTTGGATCAAGTGATATGGTTGGTTAAGATCAGGGCTTTTAAGTGGTTACAAGCTGCAAACAAACGTAACATGGGTTTGGAAAACTTCTGGCAAGTTAATCCAAGAGGAGCCTGTCTTCTTTTTAACAAAAAGCACAGAAGAATGGATTATATTTGGTGCAACTCTACTGTGATAGGTTTTTCAGATGGGTCATGGAAAATCACCAATGGTGGGAGTAAAAGAAGTGGCATTGGTGGCTGTATAACAGATTTAGAAGGCAATTTGTTATATATTTTCTCTGGTCCATGCTTAGCTAATAGTCCACTTGAGGCTGAGAGGGAAGCACTCTTATTTCTCTTTCAAAGGATCAAGGACAATTCGAATCTACAAGGTATATTAACTCTTTGTACGGATTCAAAAATTGTTAGGAATCAATAATTTTTGATGATAACATAAACATTTTGTAACATGTCTTACTTAGTATGTTTATCAAATTTCAGTTGTAATTGTTACATTTCTTGTCTTTAGGAATTATCAACGGATGGGTAGAATAGGATGGCTAATTGTAAATATCCAATGCCATGTAATTTTGTCTAAGTGAAGGATATTCAACTGATGAGATGTAACTATTCAACTGATGAAGAATGGGGATCATGTTTCAACTGATGAAAACCAAGCATTCAACTGAAGACAAAGTATTCAACTGATGATGCTAAGGAATTCAACTGATGAGACTGGAACATCATTCAACTGATGAAGCTTGTAATTCGTTCAACTGATGAGACTAGCGCAACATTCAACTGATGAAGTCAAGAGTAGTTGAAAGTAACCAGAACTTTCAACTGATGAAGCAAAGAGCAGTTGAAAGCGATTAGAGCTTAAGCCTGACAAATCACATGGATCGAAAATCACATGGATCGAATTACACTAAAATGGACATGGAAGCCTGATTAGGAAAATAAAGAAGAAGCAGAAACATTCTTATCTCATGCAATGCAATCTGGATCAAATCAAGATGATGGTCAAAGATCAAGACATCTCAGAAAGCATGCATAAGACAAAGATGTGCAGCATTGTTTTTAGATTAGAGTGCATTTTGTAATCTAGCTAAAAGCTTTGTAAAACTTGGAGTATATAACCAAGTTAGAAGCATCAGTTGAACTTATTCAAATTACTTGAGAGAAAATCTGAGAGTTAGAACTTGTTTTGAGTCATGAACCAGCAGCTGTGCGAATTGTAATCAATCCACAGATTCTTCTATATAAAATCTCACGGGTGGATCATTCAATCCACCCGTATTTTTAATACTTGGTGTTTTCTATTTGCTGTGTTTAAAGTGTATTGTTCTTGAATCTTTAAATTTGTAAAAGATTGTATTCAACCCCCCCTTCTACAATCTTTCTTATAGTTAGTGTAAAATAACAATTGGTATCAGAGCGAGGTTCCCAACAAACAGGGAAAAAGATCAACACTGCTAAAGAAAGATGGGAAAGAAGGATGCTGGAGTGAAGATTCATGTTCTTGACAAAGACAACTACTTTCACTGGAAAGTAAGAATGCATCTGCACTTGTTGTCTATTGATGAAAGCTATGTTAACTGCATTGAGAAAGGACCTCATGTCCCAATGAAGGTCTGCACTAGTATGGGAGCTGATGGTGAGGATATGGTAGGAAAAATGGTTCCAAAACCTATCCATGAGTATTCTCAAGAGGATATTGAGGAAGTGCACAAAGACAAGAAAACCATGAACCTCTTGTTTAATGGTTTAGATCAAGAAATGATTGATAGTGTCATTAGCTGCACAAGTGCAAAAGAAGTTTAGGATACCATCAGAACCATCTGTGAAGGAAATGAGCAAGTAAGAGAAAACAAGATGCAGTTGCTGATTCAACAATATGAGTCATTCCATTTCAAGGCTGGTGAAGGTTTGAGTGACACATTTAGCAGATTCCAAAAGCTGTTAAATGGTCTAAAACTCTTTGGAAGAGTATATCAAGTTAAGGATTCAAATTTGAAATTCTTAAGAACTCTTCCTAAAGAATGGAAACCTATGACAGTCTCTCTTAGAAACACTCAAGAATTCAAAGACTATACTCTTGAGAGACTTTATGGAACTTTGAAAACTTATGAGCTTGAAATGAAACAAGATGAAGAGATTGAGAAAAGCCAAAAGAAAGGGCATTCATCTGTGGCTCTAGTTGCATCCCTTGACGATACTGCCAAGGACAAGGGAAAGTCTCAAGTTGAAGAAACTGAGAATTTGGTCAAAGAAAGAGAGCTCAGAGTCAAGCAAGGGAAAAGGAAAAGAGAAAGATGTAGCTGATTCTGGTGAAGAAAGTGATGGAATTGATGAGCACCTAGCCCTCCTGTCAAGAAGATTCTCCAAACTGAAATTCAAAAAGAATTTCAATCCTGCAAAATCATTTAAAGGCAATCCCAAGTCTGATAGAAGCATGTTAGACAGATCAAAATTCAAATGCTTCAACTGTGGGAATTCAGGCTAGTTTGCTAATGAATGCAGAAAGCCAAAAGCTGAGAAGAGATCTAGTGATCACATGGATTACAAAAAGAAATATTATGAACTTCTCAAGCAAAAAGAAAAGGCATTCATTACAAAGGATGACTGGGCAGCTGGAGATTATTCTGAAGATGAGGAAGAGTTTGTCAATCTTGCTCTAATGGCCAATTCCACAGATCAAGAAGAGAACACTGGAAGCAGCAGTTAGGTATTCACTACAAACTTAGTTGAGTTAACTAAAGATGAATGCAATGCTACCATAAATGAAATGTCTACAGAGTTGTATCATTTGCATGTTTCTTTAAAATCTCTCACTAAGGAAAATAGTAGAATTAAGGAAGCTAACACCTTTCTTAGTGACAGGAACAGTGCTTTAGAAGCTCAATTTATTGAGTTTGAGAAACTGAAAATTGAGTGTCAGACAGCCAAAGATGATCTCTTGGTTGTTCTGAAAAGAGAAGAGATCATAAGAAAACAGCTTGATAAGGAACAAGAGATTATTGTCAAATGGAAATCTGGGAGAGATGTTTCCACTAATATCATCAACATGCAAGGCAGAGAAACCTTTGTGGAAAATCAATGGAAAAGGAATAAGAAAGCTCTTGAGATATCTGAGAACAGTTCAAGTGATGAGAATACTGATGATGATCATTAGTTGAAAAACAAAGCTTCAACTGATGAAAGTCATCAGTTGAATAAAAACTCACCAGTTGACAAGAAAGTTCTCAAGAAACACAACAAGAAATATGGTCCTGTTAAAAAGAACTTTGTTAAAGGTGAGAATAATTCTTCTGAGACTAGTGAAAGTGTTAACAACACTCTTAATTCCAGTAATAAGACCAAGAAGAAGTTGGATGCTAGTGAGCACAAATCAGAAGAGACTAAGAAGAAGAAAGGGAATAGAAATGGTAAAATTGGAGTCAACAAGCACACTAATTACATACCCAATGCCAGTGCTCCTAGGAAAACCTGCAGTAAATGTGGTAGTGTAAATCATTTATCTACTAATTGTAAAACTGTGATTGCTCCTAATCTATCATTGCCTATTCCTATGCCATCTGTTCCTCACATGAATTTATCTGCTATGAACATGATGCCTGGTTTATTGCCTCACAACTCATATTCTCAGCCTAGCATGCCATATATGTTCAATCCATATTTCAATGCTTTTAACATGCCTCAATTCCATTCAAATTTGCATGGTATGAACAATGTATGCATGCCTCAAATGCCTGTGTTTAAGAACAATGTTGATGTTCCAATCTCTCAACCAAAACCAAAGATTGAACCACTTCAATCCAAGAGAAAATTTGATGTTAGGTCCCGATACGATTGTAGAAGGGGGGGTTGAATACAATCGTCACAAAATTCGCGCGGAATAAATCTGATTTAAATATAACTGGATAATCAGATTTTAATTAAATAAATAAACAAGGTTCAAGTAAAAAGTAATTTAAACTTGAAAGTCGTTATTAAATTAATTAAGGTTCAGTTTTAATGTCCACTAAATATTCTAGAATAAATTTGAGAGGAAGTATTCTAATTTAGGGATTAAAACAATCGAGTGACCAAAGCATAGAAAACTGTGGATATAACAAGCAAGTTACGAACAACTTGAAAGCTTAACAATGCTTTGAAATCAAAGAGAATGAACACTTAGAAATGAAGAAACTAAGCCATATTTATAGGCAAAGCTTTGTACATGAAAGACAATCACTAGACAAGACAAATACAAGCTAGGAAAGACAAATACAAAGAGGGTATGACAATCTAGGCTTGGGCAAGACAATTCAAGGCAAGGAAAGACAATTTCAGATTGTCTACCAAGCCTTAAACAAGCCAGAATGACAATTTCTTGAAGGGCAAGACAATTTGAGGGAAGGAATGACAATTACATAAGCCAGCAAGACAAACTAGGAAAGAAAGACAATCCATCCAAGGGCAAGACAATCCTGTCACAAGGTAAGACAATCTGATTGTCTTACAAACATTGTATTGGCCACACATGAAGGAAACGGCAAGACAATTAAATTGTCTTGCTGACCACCCTTGATTCGGTCAGACAATTTCCAAGGGATTGTCTGGGCAGTGGAGTGTAGCTTCGGTAGGACAATTCATTTGAATTGTCTTGCTGCTTCATTCAACATTCGGCAGTACGCTAGTTTATAAACTTTCGTCCTTTAGCCAGCCCTTAGAACTGCTTTTAATCCCGCACAGCTTATAATCTTTAATTAATAAATATTTAATTTAATCCAAAAATTATATAAATAAATATCTAATATTATTAGACATTTATAAATATAATTTTCTAATTAATTAAAATATTTATTAATATAAATAAATCCTTACGGCCCAAGCTGCGGTCTCTAGAGGGCCGGGAACCGGACTCCTTTTGCCTTGCAAATAATAAATCAATTCCATCAGGGGTTCTAGCTTTAAGATTATATCACTTCCCATAGTGTTGGTGATAATTCTTTTCCCTCATACTCAGACAGGTCTAAGATTCGGTCTCCTGTGGGTCTAGAGTCGGATCCCTTTTGCTTTGAAAATTATAAATCAATTCCAACCGGGGTTCCAGCTTCAAGAATATATCACTCTCCATTGCGTTGGTGATAATTCTTTTTCCCATAGCTAGACAGGTCTGAGCAGCGGTCTCCTTGTCCTTCCTTTTAGCCTTCTTTCATTTGCTTTCTTTTTGTAAATTAATTCTAAATCAATTAACTTATTAATAAACTTAATTATCAAATTAATTCTAACTGAATTAATTTAACAACTAAATAAATTAATAAAGATTAATTAATTAACAAAGAATTAATTAAAAAGTGTATATTCTAGAAAGCAAATGTCTTGAGCCTTCGTCTTGATCATCACTCGGCTTGAACGACCACCTTCCTTTGATGTTAAATATTCAATATAAATAGCTGACACACAAATGTACTGTCTGGTTCATCTGTGCCTAACTAAATTGAATATTCTCCATCAATTAAACATTTGAGCTGTGGTCGGGTCTTCGAATCTTTGTCTTCTAGTTCTTCTTCATTTCACTACACATATGGAATCTCTGATGAAATAAATACTTGAATCTTCGTACCTTCTGAACTCCTTGAACTGCTACACAATTTATTTGACACTGAGGCTTGATCATATGAAATGAACTTCTTCTAGTGGCTTGCAACAGAAATCTTGGAATTCTTCTGACATTCTGATTCTTGTATCTACTAGACTTTCTTGAACTGATTCCAACTAAACTATCTACTATCACTGACATTACTTATCAGAGACGATTTCAGGTTGAGTTACAAGTTGAGTGGTTATCAGACACTAGTTGAGTTATCACTGGTTGTACAGGATTAGACATATACCTTTGAATAAGGCCTTTTAGTTGAGAATGAGGGAAAAGCTGTTAAGACTAACAAATCTGGACCCAAAACAATTTGGGTACCAAAATCAACTTGATCTGTTTTTGGAATGTGTGCAGGGAAACCATAAGAAGAATTTGTGGTTAAATAAGAGTTATTTCTTCTCAACGGTAATTTCTCAGCCAATCACAGCAATTTTCTGAGAAAATATTTAAGTGTTTCAGTTTATTTTCATTTCTTTTCATCTCACTCTTTCGAATTCACAAGCCCTCTTCTCTCTCTCTGTGCAAACACAAGTTCACATTTTCTTCAAGCTTTTTCTGTAAACTGCAATGGCGCCAATGAAGAAATACACTTCACCAACTGGGTTCATCTATAAGAAGAACAATTTTGCTTCATTTGTGGACACGAAAGCTGTAGAAGAAAAGGAGTTTCACAGGATGATGGAGTTTATCAAAGTCAGCCAACTCTCCCACGCCATGCTTTCAACTCCCACTATCTATCATGAAGTAGTGGAAGAGATGTGGACTTCAGCTGAGTTCAATAGTGAGGATGAAACTCTAACCTTCTCTCTTAAAAATAAAATGCATACTGTTAATTCTGATGTCATGAAAGCATGTTTTAGCATTCCTGAGGATACTGTTACTTCATTACCTAGTGATATTCAATTGATTAACTTGCTTTATGCCATGAACTATGTTTTACCAACTGATGCTTTGGGTAAGATTGAGAGGAGAGGTCTTAGGAGAGAATGGAGTTACCTTTGTGATGCTTTTGTTAAGTCATTCTCTGGTAAAATTAGTAATTTCAATGCTATTACTTCTCAAATTTTGCAAATGCTTTATATGCAAATGAGTATTTTAATTTTGGTGGTTTGATGATCCAAGAAATTGGGGAGAAACTAGGTGATAAAACTGATAGACCTAAGAACATATATTATGTTAGGTTTCTCATGATGCTAGCTAATCATCTTGATGAGAAGCTAGTTATCACTAATCAGGAAGCCAAGCTTCCAAGTTTTGTGCAGGAGAAGAGAGTCTTTAAAGACCTCTTAAGGATGAATCTCTACCCCTCCTTGGAGGTGATTTACCTGCCAATCATGGAGCCTGGTAAAGAAAAAGAGGTACATGGCTATCCTACTACTCCCTCTCAACCCTCACCTTCTTTGCTTTCTGCCATCAGAGCTGTTGAAGAGGCCCATCAACAGTCCACACAAGTGGCACAACCCTCTAAATCCAAGTCTTCTAAACCCACCTCAGGTGCCTCCCAAAAGGCATCTGTTGTAAGAACTAAGAAACAAAAACCTGAGGGGAGTGTGATTGGAGTAAGTAAGGGGGAGGGAAAGGGTGAAAATCAAAGAAGCCCTAAGAATAAGGCTGGAGAGAAGAGTGATGCCCTCCCAAGCCACTCTGCAGTCTCCCAAAAGTCTGCAGAGCTTAAAATGGATTCAAGCACATCCTAGTAGCATCCTCCCAAAAGTATGTTGTTATTGAAAATAGTCCCCATCCAGGGACACAGCAAAAGAGGGGGAGGGACACCACTTCTTCCCCTATAAAGGCCTATGGGAGAAAGAAGCAAAGAGGTGAGAAGGTAAAGCACACTGCACACACACAGGCATCCATCCTGGATTTTATGCCTGTATCTTCTTCTCAAAGTAAGCTTGATGTGACTCCAATAAATGTGGAGTCACAGCCCCCTTCTTCTTCTCAACCTATTGTACATATACATGATCTTACCATATCTACCACTCAAACACAATCCCCAACCTCCTCTGTGGATATGGAATTAATCCACACCACACTTGTAAATTCTCCATCAATAGATTTCATGGAGAAGCCCCATTCTGGGATTGATCATCATCATTTTGCTGATTTGTTGGATCAATCTCATCAAATTTATTCTACCGTGACAATGTGTTCTGTGGATTTACATGCAAAATCAATCACCACAGACTCAACTCTCACAGCTTCTAAGCCCATTTCTTCATTATCTTCAACTGATCTCCTTCATCAGTTGAATAGTGTTTGTCCTTCAACTGATGTGCTTGACAGCTCTCATCAGTTGAATGCCTCCACTACTCATGTTTCAACTGATGTCCCTCATCAGTTGACAACTGCTGCTACTTCACTTCCTTTACCTCTTTCTACAGCAGTTGATCACATGGTAGCACAAACACTACTAAGATTGAGTGATGTGAGCACTGGAGTGGAGAGGCACCCTTGGGTGCTGGCAAAAGGAGAGGGTGTGGAGAGTCTGGCAATTTCTTCTAGCCAGGAAAAGGGAGAGATAATGAGTGATCCTTTAGTAAGGATAAGTGAGGGAGAGGTGAGCTGTGAGGTGAGCCAAGGGGAGCCCTTGATGCAAGAACAGAGAGAAATTGAGAGAAATGCAGGTGTCAACGAAGGGTTTAGTGAGCAGCAGGTGAAATTACCTGAAGAATGTTCCAGAAGTAACTGAGATTTCAATGGACCCAAAGCCCTCATCAGTCTCTTCTTCATCATCTTTCAATTTCTCTCCTTCACTGTCTGCTTTTATTTACCAACTTTGCTCTTCCCGTAATGTTGCTGTTTGCAAGCGACATTGCTTTCTATTTATAACATAATAAGAGCATCTCTCGCGAGACTCCTAAATCATTTTTTAAATAATAATATAAAATGTGGCTCCCAGTGAGTTAGTGCATTTGAGTGATGTGAGCACTGGAGTGGAGAGGCAGCCTTGGGTGCTGGCAAAAGGAGAGGGTGTGGAGAGTCTGGTAATTTCTTCTGGCCAGGAAAAAGGAGAGATAATGAGTGATCCTTTAGTAAGGATAAGTGAGGGAGAGGTGAGCTGTGAGGTGAGCCAATGGGAGCCCTTGATGCAAGAACATAGAGAAATTGAGAGAAATGCAGGTGTCAATGAAGGGTTTAGTGAGCAAGCTTATCAAGAAGAATACAGATCCATATTGGATAGTGTGCCACTAGACCCTGAGACTTTTACTCATGGGATGTCTTCAGTCCAAGCTTTTGCAAGGATGGATAATCAAGCAGCTGAGAAGAGCCTAAATCTGATTCACACTTCCTCATCTATGATTAGAGCAAAGGAGGCACTTGCAGCTCTGCCTGCCAATGCTGGAGATGATTTTCACTATGATGACAGTGATGAAGACCTCAATGATGCTCTTGAGGATTCTCTTGGTGAAGAGCCTACAATCTCTCTTCCATCTTGAGTCTCCATACAATCTGCAAATGCAACTGCAGTTAGTCTTGAGTTGCAAAGGCAAGCTACATCTCTACTTCACCCTCAAGCTGGAAGCTCTTCTTCTTCTCCATCCATTGCTGCTACTTTTGCCAGTCAAGCTCTTGAAAATCTAAGACTGCACAAGTACCAGTCTCTCCATTTCCAGAAGGAAGCTGAGCATCTAAACTCTCTCATCACATCTGTCAAATCAGACTTATCCAAAAAGATTGATGAGAAGTTTTCTACTCAAGTCCAAACTGCAATTTCTGCCTCTGACAAGAGACAAGCTCAGCTAGAAAAGAAAGTGGATGCTCTGGAAGAGAATGTCCAAGTTTTAAATTCCAGAATGGAAGAGATGCTCCAACACCAAAGGCTGCAAACTGGTCTTCTCCAACATCTTCTATTGGCATCTGGCATTTCTCTTCCCAGTTCTCCACTTGATGCTAACAAAAAGGGGGAGAAAGAACCCTTACCTTCTCCTGCTGAGTTGGTGAGCAGAATTCCTCCTCTTTTTCATACTGCAAAGGAGCAAAAGAGGCTTGAAAGGCTTGCAGCCTTGGATACAATTGAAAAGAGATTGGCTCTGCTAGATAAGAAGGCTGCTTCTGCAACTTCAAATTCTCAATCTACATCTGCAGTTCCAACTTCTTTTCCCACAACAACTACAATTCTCAGGGTGATCACACCTGAAATTGTCATCCCCTCCAAGAAGGAAAAAGGTGAGCCATCAATTGTGAATGTGTTCAAGGCCATCTTATTTCCAAACAACTGTGGGTACTCCAGGCCTGGAAAAGACTCAAGCTCAATCTACTTTCCACTAGCCAGGCCTGAAAAAAGTGAGTACAAGCTTTTGGGCCTAGAAATTAAGAGCTACAAAGATTCTACAGATGTGGCCCTAAAATCTCATTTTGCCATCATCTACAGAGAAGGCCAAAAGCTGTTTATTGGAACTAGTCATCCTCAATACTCATTTGCTAAAGCTGAAGAGGTGGCCAGAGACTGTGAAAGAAAGGAGTATGAATCTCAACTTTCTATGAATCAAGAAATAGAGGTAGATGAAAGGTATGCTATTGAGCTTGAAGAGGAGTTGGCAGCTGAGCTACAAAGTGAGAATATATTGGCTCTTGAAACTTCTCCAAAAAAAAAGAGGGTCAAGTCTAGATCAAAGATGCCTGAGGCTGCCAAGAGAAGAGAAGAAGTGCCTGAAGAATCTGTACCTATATCAAAGCCTTCTTCTCCAATCAAGGACACCACAGTGGTACATCCAGATGTCAACTTCCATGATGAGCCAATAATGCCAAAGGAGGAGCCAATTGACCTTGAAGATATTGCTATCCCAACCTTTCTTGTTCAAGAAACTCCAAAGCCAAAGAAGAAAGGGAAGACTGTGGCTAAGAGAATGGCTAATCCTCCTAAACCTCCAAAAGAACCTAAAAATCCAGATGACTATCTTGTCATTGCCAATATTGAAGAAATTTATGAGTTAGAGCAGGAGCTGGATGATCTTCAAGAAGTGAGAGGAATAGAAGCAACTTCCAAGCTTCCTGAAAGATTGGTATTCTCTTACAAAAGCAAGGGTGATGTCACCTGACCTCTTCACAGAGTTCTGAATTCTGAAGGATTCAGCTCTTTGACAAAGATATATGCTTCCATGAAGAGGACAGGAGGATTTACACCTCCTGCAAAGCAAATGGTATTAAAGAGAATCCTTGAAATCAGGAAGGAATGGTCCTCAGATACTAGTCTGCAAAGAAGGCTGAAAATTCCCTACACTGGAAAGAAAATTCATCATGAACCTACTCCAATCATGGAGTTTTGGGACAATCAAGGTGTTTGGAGATTTTTCAGACCTAAAGATCAACTTAAGGTTGCTAGCTTGAATACTCTGAAGACTCTCCAATCCAAGCTCAACAGGCAAGACACTGATGAAGAATGGTTCTACAGGATTTTTCAGAAACAGATTGACATTCTTGAAGAAAAACTTAAGTCCAGAAGAAGAAGATCTTCTAGGAATAAGTAACTGCTCAGTCTAGAGGAGCATAATCATCTGTTAGGTCCTGGAACGATTGTAGAAGGGGGGGTTGAATACAATCGTCACTTAAAAATAATCGCGGCGGAATAAATCTGATTGGAATGTAACTTGTTAATCAGATTAAGATTAATTAATATAACAATGTTTTAAGTCGTTATATAATTAATATGGTTCATTTTAATGTCCACTAGTTCGTAGAATAAATTTGACAGAAAGTATTCTAACTCAGCGGAACAAAACAACCGAATGATCAAAGCACAGTAAACTGTGGATTTAACGAATAGCAAGTTTAGCACAACTTGAAAGCTTACAAGCACTTTGAACAAGAACAAATGAATGGGGGGAGGCCATATTTATAGGCAAATCCCATGAACTAGGCAAGACAATGGTGGCAAAGACAATCTAGTGGTGGCTAAGACAATAGAGCACTTTGTCTTGCCAAAACAAGCAAGGCAAGACAATCTAAGCTAAGGCAAGACAATGAAAAGGGAAGGTAAGACAATTTAATGGGAAGGTAAGACAATCAAATGGCTTGTCTTGGAAGCTAGGGATTAGACAATCTAATGGGAAGGTAAGACAATCCTTTGGATTGTCTTACCTTGTTGTTTTCACTTAGACAATCAAATGGATTGTCTTTCCTTGTGATCCAACAAGACAATACTTTATATCCTTTAATTAATTAACCAATTAATATCCACATAATTATATTAAATGCATAAATTCATAAATTAAATTAATTCGAGATAGAATTAATTTAATAAATAAATTACACATCATATATAATTATTTTGAGAAGTGGATTAAATAATTAGATAATCAATTATCCCTTTTCTTCTTCTTCAGAGTCTTCAGTCTTCTGTAAACAATTAAGATCTTCGACTTGAATGAACGGCCACTTTCTTTTGACGTAGAATAATTAATTAGATGAGCTGATACACAAATGTACTGTCTGGTTCATCTGTAACTAGCTCAATTAAATATTCCTTGTCATTTAAACAATTAAGCTGTGACTTGTTCGTCGATTCTTCGTCTTCTTAGTTCTTCTTCATTTGTAGACACAATAATGGAATCTTTTGAGTAAATAAAGTATTGAAACTTTATACCTTCTGATCTTCTGGACATGCTACAAAAGATTATTTGTACACTGAGGCTTGATCATATTAATGAACTTCTTCCAGTGGTTTGCAGCAGCATCCTGAACTTCTTCTGACATAAAATCTTCAATAAATCATTTGATGTTCTTCGTACGGATTCCGGATAACAGTACTTGCTATTTACTTGCTTTCTTATCAGAGTTGAGCTGATTCCTCTTAAATACAAATAGGCTTAACATATGCCTTTCAATCTCCCCCTATTTGTTTGTTAACATAACATGCAAATTATCGAGAGGATAACTCAACTAACTGATAAGACAAAGGATTAAACATTGAAAGATAAATAGCAAAAGTTTCTGGTATTCATTAAACATTCACCAAATTCAAACATAAACAGTAGAATACAAAAGGGGTGTTCATTTAGAACATATATTACAATACCCTATATAATCTAAGTATCAACTTCTCCTTCTTCAGTATCAGAACTTTGAAGAATAGGAGTTGAAGGTTCATTTCTGGTTGGCTGTTCTGCAGTAGTGGCTTCACCACGTTTCTTCCTTTCGTTAGCCAGAGCCAGTTGGTGCATAACTTCCAAATCTACAGGGTCCTCCTGAAAGTCAGCAGGCTGAGTCTTCTTGACTTGCTTCATCTTCCTTGTGTATTTAGAAATACCATCCCGAAGACAGTAGTCAGCTATTACACTATCAGCATCAGCCTTTTCTTTCGAAGCGAATCCCTTGGTTCTAAGGAGAGTAGATGCAAGGATCAGTTGGTTCACAGGGTACTTGGGGAAGGACTCATCATTCGGATACAAGGTATTTATGACGTCGTCATTGATGAACTTCAGACAATAAGGATTCTTGACAATCTGAGGACTATTGAATTCAGCATGTTCCATCAGCTTGTCTCGAAGGAGTTCATTCAAATTAAAGCTTCGTTTGACTTTGTTACGAAGCACCCAGAGCTCAGTTACTGTAAATGACTTTAAGAATTCAACTGAGAGTCTGAATGTTCCGTTTCTCCTTGTGTATATGATGAGCTCCCATTGATCTAGCAGATTCCTGACTGCAACAGTAATGTACCACAATTCAAGAGATAGGGCATGCATAAATAAATCCTCATCAGGGTTTACCTCCCTTAGATCATAGATAAGAGACATGAACTTCCTGTCGTCGAAGGGTTCCCTCTGAGGTCCATTGAAAATTCTACGAGCAATGTCCCAACTCTTACCAACTTTATAATTAACATCAAGATTCTTCTGCACACAGGCAGCATCATAGATCTTTTGCTTTTCCTTCTTGATTTCCTCTTCAGTAATGAGCTTGTCCTCCAGAAGCTTTTGAAAGTCCCTGAGTTTTCTCTTTCTAGCTTCATTCTCCTGCTTAAACTTTCTCACAAGCTCCTCATGTTCTTGATCCACAGCTTTCTCTTCAGTGTGGAACACATAAGCTTCATCAAATACACCATCTTCGTGATTCTGGCAGTAAGTGGCATCAAACACATCATCATCATCCATTTCCTTAGGAAAGGCATCATAATTGTCTTCCTGTTGATGCATGGGTTGCTTGCCTTTTGACTTTTCAGTTTCTCTACCAGGTGCAGAATCAGAAGTGTTGGTGTTTGTGTTCCCTTTGTTACTCTGGTTGGAGCTGTTTCCTTTGTCTTCTCCTCCCTTGTCTCTATTCTCCCCCTTAGTTGAGGGATCCTCTCTGGAGGTTGGATCATCAGACTTGGAATTACTGAGAAGTTGATCCAGT
This sequence comes from Daucus carota subsp. sativus, assembly GCF_001625215.2. NCBI lineage: Eukaryota > Viridiplantae > Streptophyta > Magnoliopsida > Apiales > Apiaceae > Daucus > Daucus carota. The sequence continues at coordinate 35,262,749 of NC_030383.2, forward strand.
TTGCTGTCGATTTCATCAAATTTAGACATATAGAGCTCATGGTTGGATCTCATCTCGACAGCTAAACTCTGGATATTAGCTCTAAGCTCATCCCTGTAAGAACTGGATGGCTCCTCCTCTACTTTCTTCTCTAAGGTGACCAGTTGTGCACCTTTCAATCTTTCATTCTCAGCAATTATTCTTGCAAGTTCAGCTTGTAACCTTGCAATCTGTTCCTCAAAAAGAGCTGTTCCAGTGTGTGCACTCACCTCACGTACACTCAAAGCTGTTTCACTAGCCTCACGTGCATGTGTATCGCTCGGTGTTTGCCTTTCATCACTCGATTCACTCATAGCTCCAGTTGTACCTGTATATACTACCAATGTTCCCTGAGATGGGTTCAAAGGTAGTGGAGGAACAAATTGTCCTCCAGATGCCATTGACGGCAGATGTACTTGCACATTGCCAAGCAGCTCCTGATCATTAAAGAAAGAATGATCAGCAAATTTTTGATACATAGTAAATTGGTTTTGAAAAACTGCGCTCTCAGAAAGTGTAGTAACCTGTGTATTGCTTGATTTTGCACTAGCGTGAGTGCTAGAGTAGTGCTTGACTCTGTACAGATTACCGTGGCTGGACGGTCAACTTCAATGGGTTCACTCTATTGAGAGAATGACTCCAGAGACTGTATTGCCATATCAGTGTCCAAGCCCTTTTGGGAAGGCGAGGATGTGGCTGTAGTTGTCTCCGAGGCTTCTACTCTTTGTTTCTTTTGAGAAGACAGAGCTGCGGGTTGATCCATTAAACTACTCAAACTCCTCTTTCTGGCAACCTTCTTAACAGGAAGTAGTGTTGGTTGAAGTGTTTGGAGAAGAGATAGTTGGTAGAAATGAATCATCAGCAGGGTTATGAACCTGTGTGTTGTCAGGGTCATTGCTGGAAGGCTCGCAAAACAAGTCAAAGTTACAACCATAATCAAAGATATCAATATTAAAGTTAGATGAGAAGTCAGTAAGTACCTGAGCTACCTGTAAGTTATCTCTGAATTCCTGAAGATCAGGATCGATATCTGAATCTGATGGCAGTGGTTGTGAGGTTGATTGTGTTTGAGGAGAGTATTGTGGTTGAGTGGTAGGTTGAGTGGGTGCAGATGAAGATGGTTGAGCTTCGAAGAAGTCAAATGGTAGAGGCTCATCTTCATATGATGGAAATTGTCGTTGGGGGATTGGTGATTGAACTGGTGATTGTTCAGGGGTATGATGTGGTGATTGTTGTTGTTGTTGATCTTGAGGTTGAGGTGGTTGTTGGTGTTGAAGTTGAAGTTGCTGATCTTGCTGCTGTTGTTGTTGATGTTGTTGTGGCTGAGCTACTTGAACTTGGTAAGGAACACGTTGAGCATTAAAGCTTTCCGACATAAAAGGAGTAACAATGAGTGGAACTTCGTTGTACTTGTTTCCTTTAGCCAGTTTGTTGATCAACTTGAGACTGGTCTGTTTGACATTGAGTCTCTCAGCATTGAAGTAGAAGTTCTTGTCAGCTTCAGTCATCTTATCATTTAAAAGCAACATCAGGAATCGTGGATAAAAGCATTCAACTTTATCATTAGTTTCCACCTTCCGACTTCCAAGTGGTCCCATCTTCCTCAGAATTTCCTTCAAGATAATTGTGCCAAAGTCAACTTGACAATTAAAAGCAATACATACTCCAAATACTTGCAGTATGTTGGATATGTTGTGAAAATTTCTCCTGTCAGTGGGAGAGAACACCTTAGCAAGCGTGTCGAAGAAGATCTCCCATTCTGGCTTTAGTTTTCCCTTCGTCATTTTAGACAAGTGAATTTCCCCTTGATATTGAGTAGTCTCAAAGAACTACATCAACTCAGGTTCTTCAGGATGATTAACAAAATTAGCACGGGGGAAACCCAAAACACGATTCACATCATCAGCAGAGATTGTGATCGTCCTTCGTCCATTAACGTCACCTACCCTTATATCTCCCGTAACCCTGTGATTGTCCAGAAGGGTAGTATTCAGAGCCGTGGAGTAGAAGTCATACAATGGTTGGATTTGTAATTCAGCTGAGGCAGTGATAGCAGTACTCGCCAGGCATTGTTCGTTCAGAAGTTTGACCCAGGGTCTGAACCGGGCAGCAACTGCTTCAGGGTCTTGAAATCCATTGTAGTTCGTCTCCATAATTTTGAATTTACCAACCATTTTGTTAATTAAAAGGTGAATTAAGCGAGAATTTTTCAAATAAAATAATAATTCTCAAATGTCTCGCAAATTTCACGTAATAATTAATTTAACGATTAATTAATTAATTAATAATTCGAAATATTAAATAATTCCGAATTAAAATTTAATTAATTTTAACGGTTGTAATATTCAATCCAAAGTGTAATGCAAGGGTTTAAATCAGTCCAAAAGTCCCAATAATCTCCAAAAATTCGAAGTAACTCGAATTAATTCGAAAACCCCAAATAATCAAGAACACCGAAAGAGGGGTTTTGTTTTAACACCACAAAAACGAACTGCCAAGAGTCGAAATGCTTCAAGTCAGTGCCATTACACACATGTAGTCAATAATCAGTTCGTTTAAGCCCAGAAACGCAGCAACTAGGTTCGAAAATCGCTAGGTTTGAGTCGAAAATCCGGCAGCGTTTTGTTTGATTATGGACAAATAAACCAAACCAGCAAGTTTTTAAGCATAAAACTTGAAAAACTCACAAAGAACCAGCAAGTTTTCCGATCAAAACTTGAAAAAGGCGATTGGAAAGTGTGTGTATATGCGTGTAAGCGAATGGAGATGAAGAAGATGAAGTAACTAAGTGCTAAGACAATTATATCGATTGTCTTTTTGATTCAAATCTCGGTAAGACAATCTGTGAGATTGTCTTGCCGAGAAATGAATGGGAAGTGTGTGGAAGACACGGTAAGACAATTATCAGAATTGTCTTGCTGTGGGAAGTGTATAGAGGAAGCCAGAACTCGGTAAGACAATCGAATAGATTGTCTTGCCGAGTTAAAAATCAGCAATAATAATAAAAAGAAATGTAAAATGCGGTAAGACAAATGCAGGCATTGTCTTGCCGAAAAAAGAAAACGAAAAATGCTTGAAAAATGCGGTAAGACAATTACTCAGATTGTCTTGCCGCTTTTAAAATAAAACAAAATAAAAGAAAATGGTTTTAAAAACACGGTAAGACAATTATTCGAATTGTCTTGCCGCGTTGTTCATCCAGAAAATTAAAGAAAAATAGTAAAATTATGATTTTTGATTTATTTTAAAAGATAAATGTTTTACACATTAAATCAAAAATCTAATATAAAAACAATATTATATAATATACAAATATTTTTGTAAATTTCAACTTTAATTAAATATAAATATTTATGAACTTAACTTTAATTCATGAAAATGAATTAACTTATATTCAAATATTTATGCTTAATTAATTTTGAAAAATACAAAATAAATACAAATAATTATCTAAATGCTTAGAGAATAATACAGGGGAGTAATCAGGCATTTAGAAAATTACAGGTAAACATATAAACATGCATAATTACACAGATAATTATCAAATAATATACAGACAATCATATAAAATCTAATAAAATACCTATAAATACACAGAAAATTCACAAAATTATATAAAAATATATAAAGCATATTAAAAATATATACAATGAGAATCATGTCATATTTAACATCCCTAGCTCACAAACCAACTTAGAGAAAGTGGATTCATAAAGTGGTTTAGTGAAGATGTCAGCGATTTAATCAGCCGTGGGCACAAAATGTAACACCACTGTACCATTCATGACATGTTCTCGAATAAAATGATACCTGATATCTATGTACTTGGTTCTGGAATGTTGAAATGGATTGTTGGAAATGGCTTTGGCACTTGTATTGTCACAAAATATTGGAATTTTGTCGACAGAAATACCATAATCATTCAATTGGTTTCTGATCCACAGTATCTGAGCACAGCAGCTTCCAGCAGCTATATACTCAGCTTCAGCAGTAGAAGTAGACACTGAATGCTGCTTCTTGCTGTGCCAGGAAAACAACCGACGTCCTAGAAATTGACAGCTTCCATACGTACTTTTCCTATTAATCCTGCATCCTGCATAATCAGAATCTGTATAGCCGGTTAAGTCAAAACCAGTATTCTTAGGGTACCAAATACCTAAACCAGGTGTACCCTTAAGATATCTAAAGATTCTTTCGACGGCTATAAGATGTGATTCTTTAGGATCAGCTTGGAACCTAGCACACAAACATGTTGCAAACATAATATCTGGTCTACTAGCAGTGAGATAGAGTAAAGAGCCAATCATACCTCGATAGCTTGAGATATCAACTTTCTTACCAGATTTATCCTGGTCAAGCTTTGTGGCAGTGGCCATGGGTGTCTTTGCCGGAGAAGAGTCTTCTAGATTGTACTTTCGCAGAAGATCTCTGACATACTTTGACTGGAAAATGAAGATGTCATCTTCCTTTTGGCTTACTTGAAGACCAAGAAAGTAGGACAGCTCACCCATCATACTCATTTCATAATTGCTCTGCATTAACTTAGCAAACCTCTTGCACAAGTTATCGTTAGTAGAACCAAATATAATATCATCAACATATATTTGAACAAATATCATATTATTATCATGCAATTTATAAAAGAGAGTTTTTTCTATGACACCTCTAGTGAAATTGTTTTCAATTAAAAACTCAGAAAGAGTGTCATACCATGTTCTTGGTGACTGCATGAGCCCATAGACAGCTTTGAATAAGAAGTAAACAAAATCAGCAAATTCTGGATTTTCAAAGCCAGGGGGTTGTTCCAGATATACTTCTTCTTCTAGCTTTCCATTCAGAAATGCACTCTTCACATCCATCTGATAAACTTTGAAGTTGGAGTGTGCAGCAAATGCAAGGAATGTTCTGATGGCTTCAAGACGAGCAACTAGAGCATAGGTTTCATCATAATCAATTCCTTCTTCTTGAGAATAACCCTTTGCGACCAGTCTGGCTTTGTTTCTTACAACAATGCCATCACCATCTAACTTGTTATGGAAGACCCTTCTAGTTCCAATTGTAGACTTTCCTTTTGGCCTTGGAACTAGGGCCCAGACTTCTTGTCTCTCAAATTGATTGAGTTCTTCTTGCATGGCAAGAACCCAATCACGATCAGCAAGTGCTTCATCTACTTTCTTTGGTTCTAATTGTGAAAGAAAACCAGAGAATAGACATTCATTCGTCGTAGCACTTCTAGTCCTTACACCAACATCAGGATCACCAATTATAAGATCAAAGGGATGATCTCTGCTCCAAATCCTTTCCCTTGGAAGTTGTGTCCTAGATGATTCAGCTGTATTGTCAGTAAGCTGAAGTGTATGACTAGTTGATCCACCAGCTCCCCCTGAGTTGTTGCCAGGTTGACTTGATGATCCACCACTAGCATCAGTGGAATCTCCAGCATTATTGCCATTTCCTCCACCATTGCCTGGATCATTATCATCATTGTTGTCATCACCTGTTGCAACCTCAGGTGGCACATCATCATCTGAATCAGAATCTGGATAGTTGTCAAACTTCAGAGATTCAGATGGATCAGCAGATTGTATACTTGGAAGTTTAGTGTCATTAAATGTAACATTGACACTAACTTTCACTGACAGAGTATCAATTACAAAAACTCTATAAGCATTATTAGTATAACCAACAAAAATTGCTTCAGATGCCTTTGGTTCAAACTTGTTCAAGTTCTCTTCACCATCCTTGAGAACATAACACTTGGCTCCAAAGACATGAAGATGTTTGACATATGGTTTCTTGTTGTCATACAGCTGAAATGGAGTTTTCATGTGATCCTTGTTGATCAAAGTTCTATTCTGGGTATAGCAGGCAGTAGACACAGCTTCAGCCCAAAAGTACAGAGGAAGTTTTGCTTCAGCAATCATAGTCCTTGCAGCTTCAATCAATGTACGATTCTTTCTTTCGACGACTCCGTTCTGCTGAGGAGTCCTTGGTGCTGAATACTGTCTAATTCCACAGTAAAAGTTGATTAGAGTTTGATTCTTGAATTCCGTGCCATTATCTGACCTTACAGCTTTCACTGGCACACCCTTATCCAATTCAACTAACTTTATATGATCAATTACTGTCAACGAAGTTTCATCCTTAGAAGTAAGGAAGTAAACCCAAGTAAATTTTGAGAAGTCATCCACAATAACCAAGGCATATCTTCCTCCATCAATTGATGCAACATTTACAGGGCCAAACAAATCCATGTGCAGTAAATGAAGTGGATCTGTAATGGTATTGATGGTCTTGCCTTTGTGAGATGCTCTCTTCGCTTTTCCTTTCTGACAAGCTTCACAGAGATCATCAGTTGAGAATTCTAGGGAAGGCAAACCTCTCACTAGATCTCTCTTGACTAAAGAGTTCATGGTTTTGAAGTTGAGGTGTGAGAGTTTCTTATGCCACAACCAACTATCTTCAGCAGACGCTTTAGCGTAGAAACAGTGAACTTCGTTTCCTGGTCCTGAAGACAAATCAGCTACGTATATGTTGCCTTTCCTTACGCCACATAGTGAAGGACGCTTATCCTTGATATGTTTGATGATACATATCTCCTTTTCAAAGTGAACATAATATCCCTTGTCACAAAATTGACTGACACTCAGGAGATTATGTTGAAGTCCTTCAACTAAAACAACATCCTCTATGATGATCCTTCCAATTTTGTACTTGCCATATCCCACAATACGACCCTTGCTATTATCAGCAAAACTGACTGTTGGGCCAGCTCCTTCTCTTATGTCTTCCAGCAGAGATCTATTGCCAGTCATGTGGATTGACGCTCCACTGTCAAGCACCCAAGTAACTCGTACAATTCCACTGGCACCCTACACAAGACAACTTAATTAAACATTCTTTGGGACCCACATTTGATTGGGTCCAGAAGACTTAAAGAATTGATTTCTATCAGGTAATACAACAGAGCCTCTTGGACTGATATTTGGCTCACTCTTGACTGAACTTACTTCCTTAACAACAGCCTTGTAAACCTTGGTTTTAGGCTTTGGAACATAAGTCTCCTTTCTCACATGAGAAGGACTAGCAGTCTTTGATCTAGCATGCTTATTGTTTGTGTGTTGTCTAGGTGATGTGTTTTCATTTTTAGCATGCAAATTTCTAAAATAAGCAGACATAGTATTGAAAGCACAAAGCATACAGTTATCAACACCACAACATTTATGACATGCATCAAAAACAGGAGCAACAGGCATATCAGTCATGGTAGTAGGAACATCAATAGATTCTACTCTAACCATGTTAACAGATTTAAAGTTCTCAGTAGAATGACATCTATTGTCTCTGTTCTTACTATTCACAAAGTTATTAGGCTTGTTGAATTTAGTTCTCTCAGAGTTGACACCTAAACCAGCTTTAGGCAACCTAACATTGCCTTTCACTTTGATTGGTTTCAGTGATGTCAGAATCTCATCTCTAATCTCATTACTCTCTTTCATTTTAAGGTCTTCCTGTTTGAGGTCATATCTAATGACAACAGGAGTTTCTAACATAGGTTCAGCTTCTGAGGATTTAAACAATGGTGGAGGGGAATCTTTCAAAACAAAAGGAATTTCTCTCTCCTCAGCACTCTTCTTAAAAGGAGTAATGTTACTAGCCTTACCTACAGATTTGTTATAGTCAAAACCTATTCCAACAGTTCTCTTCATCTCATGTTTATCATTAAGTTCTTTGACTATAGTGGAGGCATCCTTAAAGGCTTTACATTTCACTTTCTCTTCGTCTAGCTGAAGTCTTAAAGCAATCTCACCTTTCTCTAGAACTTTGACTTTAGCACATTGTAATCCTAAATCCATAGTCAGTTGTTCTATTTTAGGTTTTAATACTTTCATCTCATTCATCTTATAAGCATGAATTTCTAAGACTAACGTATCAATTTTAAGATTGGCAGCTTTCATCTTTTTAATAGCATCATCTCTTTCAAGTCCTAATTGCATAAAAAGTTTAGGGCATGTAGGATCTACCTGAAAGCTTCCAGCAGGAGGAGGTGAAGATGATCCAGCATTAGCCATGAGAGCAACATTCCCTATTTGCTCTTCTTCATCACTGTCTGTATCATCCCAGCTTTTCCCTTCTGCCAGATAAGACTTGCTTTTGAAACTTTGACTTCCAGAAGTATCCTGATGCTTTCTCACTAATGCATCATACTTCTGCTTCAGCTCGTCATACGAATCTTTTCTCTTTCCTTGAACCTTGGGTTGTTTGCATTCAGTTGCAAAGTGTCCTGGTTCACCACAGTTGAAATATTTAAACTTGCTTCTATCCACCATCCCAGTCTTGTATCCTCCTTTGCTTGTAGAAGATGAGTAACCTCCTTTTTGAAACCTGTTAGCAGTAGGTTTGTACTTGTAGGAGGGGTTCTTCTTGAATCTCATGTTTCCAAATTTCTTGGCAAACAGTGATAGAGATTGATCTTCTAACTGTTCTAGCTCTTCCATTGTATAGAACTCTTCATCACCACTGGAAGAAGCAGTCTGACCCATCTCAGGTACAACAAATTCCTGAGTGGTCTTAGAAGGAACAACAACATCCTTCTTTTCTTCCGGTGTAGGTGATTCAACAACTAGAGCTCTCGAATGGTTCAGTGTTTTACCCCAGCCATATCTCTGCTTACTTTGAACCTGCTCGAGTTCATAAGTTTTCAAAACTCCGTAGAGTCTTTCCAGAGAAATCTCATTCAGATCTCTACTTTCCCTGATGGCAGTGATTCTGTGTTCCAGATGTTCGGGAAGGGTTAAGAGAAACTTCATGTTGACCTCTTTCTTGTCGTAGTATTTCCCATTCAGATTCAAGTTATTAATCAGATTATTAAGTCTGATAAATACTTCTGAAATCCCTTCTCCGGGATTGGAACCAAACTGTTCATACTGAGCCATCAGTATCTCTTTCTTGTTTTCCCTAACTTTTTCTGAGCCTTCATTTATAATCTCCAGTGTATCCCAGATTTGCTTTGCGTTCATACAATTTACAACAGCATTGTACATGACTAGATCGAGAGATTCAACCAAAATCAGTTAAAGAGCGTCATCTAAGTTCATCTGTTCATTCTTTTCATCCGTATACTCAGAAAGTTCTTTCGGAATAGTCTGATGAGGTATTAACACACCATCTTCTTCGTGTGCTAATATGACGTTCATTGGAGTATAAACACCCTTGTTCAGAATCCCGATGTATTTTCTGTTTGCAGTGTGGAGGAATAGTAACATGTGCCTTTTCCATAGGCCAAAGTGTTCTTTACTGAACGGTGGGATTTTAATGCTACTAATCTTTTGTGTACTCATGTTTAAGGATTTAAAGTGAATAGTGTTTGGATGAGAAATGGATTTTTAAAAGAAAAATATTTTAAATTAAATTAAATTTATTTAAAAAAATAAAATTAATTCGAATTAGAAATATTTAAATTTGAAGTGAATAGTGTTTGGAAGAGATTTGGATTTTTGAAAGAAAAATATTTTTAATCAAAATTAATTTTTAGAAAAAAAATTTAATTCGAATAAAAAGTATTTGGACGTTACAGAGTGTTTATAGGATCTGATACGGTAAAATGGTATCAACCTCGCTCTGATACCAATTGTTAGGTCCTGGAACGATTGTAGAAGGGGGGGTTGAATACAATCGTCACTTAAAAATAATCGTGGCGTAATAAATCTGATTGGAATGTAACTTGTTAATCAGATTAAGATTAATTAATATAACAATGTTTTAAGTCGTTATATAATTAATATGGCTCGTTTTAATGTCCACTAGTTCGTAGAATAAATTTGACAGAAAGTATTCTAACTCAGCGGAACAAAACAACCGAATGATCAAAGCACAGTAAACTGTGGATTTAACGAATAGCAAGTTTAGCACAACTTGAAAGCTTACAAGCACTTTGAACAAGAACAAATGAATGGGGGGAGGCCATATTTATAGGCAAATCCCATGAACTAGGCAAGACAATGGTGGCAAAGACAATCTAGTGGTGGCTAAGACAATAGAGCACTTTGTCTTGCCAAAACAAGCAAGGCAAGACAATCTAAGCTAAGGCAAGACAATGAAAAGGGAAGGCAAGACAATCTAATGGGAAGGTAAGACAATCAAATCGCTTGTCTTGGAAGCTAAGGATTACACAATCTAATGGGAAGGTAAGACAATCCTTTGGATTGTCTTACCTTGTTGTTTTCACTTAGACAATCAAATGGATTGTCTTTCCTTGTGATCCAACAAGACAATACTTTATATCCTTAAATTAATTAACCAATTAATATCCACTTAATTATATTAAATGCATAAATTCATAAATTAAATTAATTCGAGATAGAATTAATTTAATAAATAAATTACACATCATATATAATTATTTTGAGAAGTGGATTAAATAATTAGAAAATCAATTATCCCTTTTCTTCTTCTTCAGAGTCTTCAGTCTTCTGTAAACAATTAAGATCTTCGACTTGAATGAACGGCCACTTTCTTTTGACGTAGAATAATTAATCTGATGAGCTGATACACAAATGTACTGTCTGGTTCATCTGTAACTAGCTCAATTAAATATTCCTTGTCGTTTAAACAATTAAGCTGTGACTTGTTCGTCAATTCTTCGTCTTCTTAGTTCTTCTTCATTTGTAGACACAATAATGGAATCTTCTGAATAAATAAAGTATTAAAACTTTATACCTTCTGATCTTCTGGACGTGCTACAAAAGATTATTTGTATACTGAGGCTTGATCATATTAATGAACTTCTTCCAGTGGTTTGCAGCAGCATCCTGAAATTCTTCTGACATAAAATCTTCAATAAATCATTTGACATTCTTCGTACGGATTCCGGATAACAGTACTTGCTATTTACTTGCTTTCTTATCAAAGTTGAGTTGATTCCTCTTAAATACAAATAGGCTTAACATATGCCTTTCATCATCTGTAAACTTTTCTAACTCTTGTATTTAAATTATGCATTTTATTTTATTTATGTTTTGTTATCATCAAGTGTAGAATTTATGTCTGCATCTTCTCCAGTCATAAATTGGGGGAGATTGTTAGGAATCAATAATTTTTGATGATAACATAAACATTTTGTAACATGTCTTACTTAGTATGTTTATCAAATTTCAGTTGTAATTGTTACATTTCTTGTCTTTGGGAATTATCAACGGATGGGTAGAATAGGATGGCTAATTGTAACTATCCAATGCCATGTAATTTTATCTAAGTGAAGGATATTCAACTGATGAGATGTAACTATTCAACTGATGAAGAATGGATCATGTTTCAACTGATGAAAACCAAGCATTCAACTGAAGACAAAGTATTCAACTGATGATGCTAAGGAATTCAACTGATGAGACTGGAACAGCATTCAACTGATGAAGCTTGTAATTCGTTCAACTGATGAGACTAGCGCAACATTCAACTGATGAAGTCAAGAGCAATTGAAAGTAACCAGAACTTTCAACTGATGAAGCAAAGAGCAGTTGAAAGCGACTAGAGATTAAGTCTGACAAATCACATGGTTCGAAAATCACATGGATCGAATTACACTAAAATGGACATGGAAGCCTGATTAGGAAAATAAAGAAGAAGCAGAAACATTCTTATCTCTTGCAATGCAATCTGGATCAAGATGATGGTCAAAGATCAAGACATCTCAGAAAGCATGCATAAGACAAAGATGAGCATCATTGTTTTTAGATTAGAGTGCATTAAGGAGAGAGCTGGCTTCAGAGAAGAGGATAAACTGGATTTTAATAAGGACTGGCAAGACCTTATAAATGATAAAAGATTTAGAATTCAATTCATCTTTAGGGAATTTTTAACTAGAGCAGATCTCTTAGCAAAAGATGGTGGGCTGAGGAATAAAATGCTGCAGGCATGGTGTTAATATAAGTCTGGGCTTTTCTAAGAGGGTCTTGGTAGAATTTGGAAGAGCTGCAAGCCTTGCTGACTAGATATTCCACTAAGTCTAAATAGCCAATTAAAATCCTTGCAGCAGTGGCGTGGGAAAAAACGGGAAAGATCTCATCGGGACTTATCACTTCGGGCAGTGAAGAGCGTGGCTGGGAGAGTTATAGTGGTAGAGTATAGCTATCATCATTACTCCAGGGTATTTCAAGAGACATGCAAACCCTCTATTTAACTCCAGTTATTCACAGTTACATGCATTCTTCTCAAAATACCTCTCATAATTTCTCCCATCTCTAAACCCTCTCGAAATCTTGCTCTCTCCATTTCAGTATGCAGAAAACCTGGGTCTTTCCTGCCAAAGGTTTTGTTAAGGTGAATGTTCATGCATTTACCTTGCCAAAACCCTACCCGAATGGCAACGACTTAGGTATTGGTATAGTGATAAGGGATCACAAGGCACCATCATTGTCATGGTTTCTGGTACTATTAGAAACCTGACTGAGAGGGCCAATGAGCTCTGGGCCTTGTTGGCTGGTCTGAAGATGGCTTTTCTGGAAGGAGAGGAGAAAGTGGAGCTTGAGTCTGACAATGCTGGTGCTGTTAAGGAATGGGAGCAGTGGATGTGGGACTATGATCGAAACCATGAGAATGTGATCCAACAACTCAACCAGAGGAAGACTGACCCTAATCTATCCCTGGTGGTTCGTTCTATGGAGCCATCCCAGAATGCTCTTGCTCGCTATCTGGCTCACATGGGCTCACTCCAGAGGACTAGGCTGGTAATCATCAGGAGGCTCTTCGGGGAGGTTAAGGAGTTGTGGAGCTTGGACATGGGCCTAGGCACTACTAAAGGAAATTTCGAGGCCATGTCTGAGGAAGAGTATGAAAACTGGCTGTGGGAAGATGAGGAGGAGGAAGACCAGGAGGCTGGGATCATTGAGATAATTGATGATGAAGATGAAGAGGCTGTGGCTATGCTCATGGATGGAGTGGGTCAGCCTGGGATGGGGGGACGCCAGTGAAGGGTTCTGCTGCAGATTCGAAGGCCCATTCATTTCTTCTGGATGGGTTTTTAATCTGTGATTATTATTATCTATTAGTTTATTAAGTTTAAGTTAGTAAGTTTAAGTGTTTGTTTAGTTTGGTTAAGTGTTTTGCTTGGAGTTTCACCCAGTTCGTACCCTGGGGTATGTCCTAATTATATTTATGTGGATTGATTGTGTTGGTGGAGGCCCTGGAGCAAGTTGGTGTAAGCTCTAGGGCAAATTTTGGCCCTTTTATATATAATATTTGGCGTTTCAAAAAAAAAATATTGATATTTTATTAAAAAAATTAAAATTACAATGACATCAACAAGTTTCTACTAGTAATGTCTACAAAACCTTTTGTATTTATTAATATTATGATTTAATGAAGAAAAACTCATTTTTTTCCGTTACAATTGTAATATGTTTATTGACTAAATTATAAATTTTTATTATTAATTTATTTACTATCTTAACAAGATTCTTTAAGGTGTTCATTAAAAACACAATAAAATTTTTCCCTTTGTTGATTAAGAATTTGGGTGAAGGTATTATTTATATTAATAGATCACTTGATAGATTACGAACTTGATAATTTACTAATATTTTATCTCAAATTTTTTATTAAGTGAGTTACGAAAATATTTTAATATTTTAATAAATGATCCTCTTAAAATTATACTGAATCAATTTGAAAACTAAAATAAATTTTTAATGGTAAAATTATGTTATTTTACTGAATCGGCTCTATTTTTTTGCATGTACTTCTTTAATGATGATCAATCATATTTTTTTTTATAAGTAATGGATTATACAATATACAAGAAAAAGGTATAAAAAACTTGCAAATATTTTCACTCCACATCGGAAAAAAATTTGTTTGATGTTTAATTGAATCTCTTAAAACCAATAATATATTGCCAATAAGGAACCATAGTGTTAGGCCGAATTAACTCACTATATAACTCTATATAGTGAAGACAATCAATAACAGAATACTCAATTAAGAGAATTAACAAAGTAAACTCCTATTCACAAAACTCAGTAGGTTACAAAAACTCTCTTAGTGATTTATATCTTATCACTAAGAGCTGCGGGGTTACAAGAATAATATTCTCGATGTTCTAACTCCTATAGAGTAAACCCTAATCTGTGTTTATATACACAGTTACATGATACCTACTGATTGATTTATAATTATCTGCTTACTAAAATAATCTAATCAGTAGCTATCCTTCTGCTGTCCTGATTTGCACAATCTCCCTTGATCTTTATCTTCCTTATTTAGTCAGATCTGCTCCTGAAAATCAGCCGCCTGTAAACTCTGATCATCGATAAACTCTGATCCAGCTGTCAGTCGTTAAACTCTGATTTCAGTTAAACTCTGATATTTGCTTCTGCACACTAAACAAGTTAGATACCTGTGACATCATCAAATATGTAACAATCTCCCCCAACTTGTACATTAGACAGAATGAACAAGTTATATATATATGTACTGATGATGTCAAAAACTATCAAGGACAAATGCATAAAATAATTAATTTACAAAATTAATTACAACTTACAGAACCCGCAGAACTATCTATCAAATCAACCTATATCCATAGCTTTCTCTGACAAACTGGTTGATCAGATTTTCTTCTTTTAGCTTCAAGGTCTGTATCATCTGGGCTTTAACATTTCTGAGTTCTTCATTTTCATCCCCAGTTTGATAGATAGCTGCTCTCAAAGCATTCACTTTGCTTCTTTGCATTGCTTCTCCAAGCTGAATCACCCTTGGTATGTCTGCATCATTGTTGTAACCTAAGATTCTGGTGTTTGCAATAGTCTCCATTACAGAGCTATTCTTTTCCATACAAATTTCAGAACCATCATCTTGAGCTATCTTTGGAATGTATTCCTCAACAGACTTCACTCCATAAAATCTTCTCTTTTCATTTATAGTCCTTTTCATCAGATCAGACCATCTCTGAGTAGCTTCATTCTTGATCTCCAGCATATAGTGAAAATGTTCCAGCTCTCTCAGAGATTTCAGCAACAAATCAGCTTCTGAGACTCTATAAACTCTGCCAGACTCCAGAAATATTGCAATTTTCTCTTTGTCTCCTGTGCCATCATGAGTATCCATGAGGATCTGCACTGATTCAACTTTATCTAGGTCCTTCTGAGTAACAGCATCTCCCACTTTCTCAGTCAGAGGATAAGGATCTCTGAAAATGGTTGCTGAATCTGTTTGAATTTTCTCCTTCCTGTGACCTAGACCAGTTGTATCATAAGCTTCCTTTCCTCTGGTTCCATGAGTCCTGATCCTGGTAAGCATTGGGCTTTCCTTGTACAGACTTGTACCAAGGCTTCCAAAGAGACTTTTTTTCTTCTGATCTTGAGTCTTTTCAGAGTTTATCTTCAGCCAGGAGGCTTTAGCATCTTCAATCTTATCAGCTTTAACTTGAGCATTGTCAGAGGTTAAAGTCATGTCAGAGATTGATCTATCATCACCCTTTCTTCTTCTGGTTAAACCAGCTTCCTTTTCTTCTACTTGATCAGATACATCAGCAATTATGTTCACATTCTTGCTTATCTTGATCATCCTCTGAGAAGGATTTTCTGATGCTATCTTGATCACTGATTTCTTTATCACAGGAGGAACTAGAGGAACTCCATAAACAGGTTTCTTCCCTTTGTCTATTGAATCAGACTCAGATTGAGTTTGAGACCTGGTTCTTGGTCTGTTGATGTCAGTGTAGTTCACCTCACTAATTACTATTCCCTTTTGCTTTGGAATCTTCTGTTTTTGCTCATCAGACTTTGTTTTGCTGATCTTCTTCTTCTCAGCAGCCAGTCTTTCTTCTTCAAGTCTGATGGCTTCTATATCCACTCCTGGATTTTCCTGTTCAAATATTTTCCTTGCTACAGCTTCATCAATGGCTTGCAAAGAAGGAGATTTGTAGAATATGGTGGTTTCTCTTCCTCTGAATTTCAGAGTTTGGCAGAACTTCTGAGACTCAGGGTCTCCAGCTTCAATCAACTTACCAGATCCAGGAATCAGATCTTCTTTCTTCTTTTCAACCTCAGAGTTCACAAGAGCTAATTCTTTAGATATAACATTAGAATCTCTGACTGCTTCACTTATGCTCTGAACTTGAGACATAACAGTCATCTCCATAGACTTGTGCTTTTGTTTAGATTCTCTAGGTCTCTCAGAGTTTGCACCCTTATTACTCCTGTCTCTGACCTATACCAGCTGCTTGATGGATTTTACTCTATTAACAGCTTCCTCAGCAGCTTCCTTATTGTCCTCTTCATCATCATCATCTGACTTTTTGTTCATTAATAGCTGGTCATCTTTGCATTTGTCTTTAACTTTCTCCCCCTTTTTGACATTATCAGATGTTAGAGCTGTAACCAGCTGAGCTACAGAGGAGCTCAAATCAGCCAGAGCATGCTGCATTGAAATTTGAGTGGTCTCAATGGTAGTAAGCCTGTCTGCAATAGAAGGAGATGTAGCTCTGCACATCCTTTGGCAATAAGTTAAGTTGCAGACTATTCTTCTGAAAGGCTCAGAGGATGGAAGTGGAGGGCTTGGAACTGTAGGAGCTATGATAGGAGAAGATTCTCTGACTGGTGACAGTGCTTTAATTAGAGAATCAGCCCTTTCTGGTGTAGTATCTCTGACTGGCTCAGAGATTGAGTGGTGAAGACCAGAAATCTGGATAGGAGTGGATGTGACCTCTGTTGCATCATCATCTTCATTATCAACAAAGATGCTCAGAGTGTGAGATGCCAGAGCTTCAGTATCTGCATCAGAATTTGCAGCTTGAAGAATCTCCTGAGCAGGAGCTGCAACATTTACTTCAGGTTGGTTCAGAGAGTCTTGAATCATCTGCAAGACAATCTCTATCTGTGCATCTTCTGATTGCCTTGGAACATCAGAAATCTTTTCTGACACATGAGTATCAGCTGCATTTATATCTTCATGTTGAATCAGAGATTCCTGATTCAACTTCAACCCTTCATCAGATTTTGTCACTGCTGGTTGATCATTGTGCTCAGAGAATGATTCTGACATTTGTGTGTCAGCTGCCACTGTGTCAAGTGGAATTGCAGAAAGAGGTGCAATCATGACTGGCTCTGCAGCTGAGGGTTGATCAGAGAATGGGATCAAGGCTTGTGTGGGATCCTCTGACTGAGGTGGCTCAACAGTCAGGTCAGTGATGGTGGTTGGCTTGATTTTCTTTCTCTGTTTCCTTGCTGGGGGAGGAGGTGGAGGTGCTTCATTAGAGTCAGAGTCTGATATCTTCTGCAGGAATCTTCTTTTTCTGGGAGGAGGAGTGGGTTTGGTTGGAGACTTTTAAGATCTGAGAAACCTTTTTGGTGAAGCTGTTTCAACTGGCCCTTGTTGGGAAGGACCAGAGGTTAGGGCTTGAGTTAGATTTTACAACTGGCCCCTTTTGGGAAGGACCAGAGGGTGAGACAGGTTCTGGTTGAACAGTAGAGGAGGGAGGCTGTGGTACATTATCATCAGAGAATAAAGCTGCATACTTATCAGGCATAGCTACCCTTAACTTATCTTGTACTGTCACAGGAATAGCAAACACAGGTGCATTTGGTTTCTTGTTATCCTTCTTAATAAGATCAGTAAAGGCACGTTTGGTGATCTTAAAGGGCAATTCATTACCAGTCTCAGGAATGGGCACATCAGGAAAGTAATAAGAGAATATAAGCTGACAGAATCTAGCATAATACACAATGTTCATATTCTCTTTTCTTCTATCTCCAATAAAACGCAGTATGGATGTAGCAAGATCAAGTTTAAGGTTATGAATTAGAGAGTACCCGATCTGTTGGCTGAATATTGGAATAGCATCAAAGTTACTGCACTTGTTTCCAAATGCCCTGGTGATGCAGTCATAGAAGAAGCTCCATTCCTTGCAGAGGTTTGGACGCTTGAGCTCACCCATCTTGTCAGTACTTGCTGTGTACCCAAAGAAAACCATCATGTCCCTTAGTGTTTGAGTAGGGACTGGAGAATCAAATTTCTTCTGATCAGGAAGATGAAGAGCCTTCCTGACTGTAGCTGGGGAGACAAAATACTCCTGACCCGCATATTCACAGGTCAGAGAAGGAGAGCCATGGTCACCCCCATCGTCATAGTTAGCTGTTCTCCAGAAGGTGAGAACCTGAGTAGGAGAGATTGACTCTGGTTGAGTCAGTGCGTACATAAGCTCACTGTGAGCCAAGAAATCCTGAATGAGATGAAACTCCTTTGGGACTTCATCATTATCTAATATGGCAGCATAGTTGTTGGTGACAAACTTCGCCCCATTTAACTCAAATGCTGTGGTCGACATGATTTCTGAAAGAAAATGAGAGTTTGAGATAGTGCAGATAAGGTGTTTGATAGAATGCTGGTGAGAAAATGAGAAGAGAGTTTGAGAGAGAGAGAGTAAAAATCGTGTGATAAAAAGTAAAAAAAACTTTTTAAAACTGATATAAATCTGTGTGTGCACGATTTACTGACTCAAGGTGATAGTGGGACACGTGGCTAGTGTTTAACGGTAAAAAAAATTGTAGTGGAGAGATAATGATGACAGGCGTGTGAATCTGAATTACCGTGCAACAATTATCGAGAAAACACAATTATTCACCGTGTTTTTCTCCACTCAGGAATTCAAATGGATTTCGTACCGTTTGACAATTAAATCTAATATTCTCGTGACCAAAAATCATTTATTTTAAACTCCGACTTGAATCAGATGTTTGACCATTGACCAGAGTTTAAATAAATGGCAGATTATGAAACAAAACAGAGATTGTTCATAAAATTTTGTACTGATGAGAGATAGACATTGAAAGTCTGAATAGCAATTTTTCCTCAGAGTTTGCAAACGATTATTTGAATTCAATCAAAAGTCACTCGATGTCTTAAAATTTGTTAATCACAGATGCAGATTGAAAGGTGTGTATTGACATGATTCCTCTAATTGTAACAGAGATTGACAAATTTCTTAAATAATATTAGAAAGAATCAGATGTACAGAAGATGTTTTAACCATCTCATAAGCGGAGTTTCTCACAATATGGATCAGAGTTTAAGTTTTCTTCTCTTTTCTATATCATTTATCTTTTGAAAGGAAACTTCTCATGGTAAGTGAGGCATAACCTTCATCAGATTTTTATTTTCTCAGTGTATTTCTCCAGTAATCAGAGAATGCGAAAGGTCTCCAAGAAAAATACGATTTTTCTGATGCCTCTGCTTAATACCAGCAGTGCACTTGGATCTTTCCTCTCACAGAATTTCTAAGATCTCAAAGGAGTACCTGAGATGATTTTTCTTTCTTTTCTTTTCTTTTCTGAGAAGAAACAAATTTGTGATCCATATTTGAGACCTAATCACTCTTAGCTCATAAGGGGAGTAAAGCAAGTTCTTCACTGAGTACTTATCTAATATTTAAGAAGTAAGGCAGTCTAAGTAACAAATTTAAATCATGTTTTGTGTAACATAGATTTCCACATATGTAATGTCACAAAAATCAAACTGTAGAGGTTTTCATGATCTAATTCAAGTATTGGCAACATATTCTTCACAGGAATTTCTCTTATCAGTGAAAATTCATGTCATCAGAGTTTGTCAGGTCAGAGTATAAATATCAGAGTTTGTCAAATCAGAGCATAATCATCAGAGTTTAGATCATAGAATAACAGATGCAGATGTTGATCAAGTATGTAAAAGAGATTAATAACAGATATCTTATTATGAAATGTAGCTGAGTTTGGAGAGGACCAGAGATCATCCCTAATTCGTTTACAAGTCTTGTGAATGTTGCTTCAGCCTAGGGTTTGGTGAAGATATCTGCTAACTGCTGATCTGTTGGGACAAAGTGAAGTTCTACAGTCCCTTCCATCACATGTTCTCTGATAAAATGATATCTTATGCTGATGTGCTTGGTCATGGAATGCTGTACTGGATTCCTGTCATAGCAATAGCACTTTGGTTATCACAGTAAATAGGGATTTGAGTAAGAGATAAACCATAGTCCAACAATTGATTTTTCATCCATAAAATCTGAGCACGGCAGCTTCCTGCAGCAATATACTCTGCCTCTGCAGTAGATGTGGAAATTGATTTCTGTTTCTTGCTGAACCAAGACACCAGTCTTCCTCCAAGAAATTGACAACTCCCACTTGTGCTCTTTTTGTCTATTTTGCATCCTGCAAAATCTGCATCAGAGTAACCAATCAGTGTAAAGTCTGATTCTCTGGGATACCAGAATCCCATCTTAACTGTTCCCTTGAGATATTTGAAAATCCTTTTGACTGCTACCAGATGTGGTTCTCTTGGATCTGCTTGAAATCTTGCACAGAGACAGGTAGCAAACATGATATATGGTCTACTAGCAGTCAGATATAGAAGTGAGCCTATCATACCTCTATAGTTAGTAATTTCTACTGGGTGTTCCAGTATCTTTATCTAACTTGGTGGCTGTGGCCATGGGAGTAGTGGCATGTTAGGTCCTATAAACTCACTATATAAAATAATATAGTGAACACAATCAATAACACAGTATGACAATATAAGAGATTAATTGCAATAAACTCTTATTCACAATGCTCAGTAGGTTACAAAAACTCTCTTAGTGATTTATATATTATCACTAAGAGCTTCTAGGGTTCTTCTAAGAATATACTCGTTAACTTAACTCGTATAGAGTAACCCTAATTTGTGTTTATATAGACACAGTTACAAAATCAATCTCTGATTTGATATCCTATAAATCAGCCATGTATTCTATCAATCAAAGATTGCTACTGTTTTCTGTTTAGTTTCCATAGTCAGCAAATCACTCCTCTGCTTCTATCCTTCCTTGAAGTATATCCGCTTCTGAGCTCTTTCCACGTGTAAACTCTGACGAGTCTTGACTATGTAAACTCTGATCAGACTTTATCAAACTCTGGTCAGACTTTATTAAACTCTGATCAGCTTCCAGCTTAAACTCTGATCACTCCTGTTCTAAAACAAACTTTAAGAACATTAGTAATCATCAATTATATCTAACAATCTCCCCCAACTTGTGCATAAATATGTTATGTGCAAGTTAACAGATAATTGATGATGTCAAAACAAATAAGTCAAATGCAACAGAGTTTAGCTACATAACAGAAAACTTTTAAAACTTACAGATACTTTTACTCCTTAGCTTCATAGACACCATTGGCTGTCTTTAAGTATTCTCTGAGGAGTTCTCTTTCAGCTTCTGCAAGTGCTGTGATCATCTGTCTCTTGATCTCCCTTAGTTCTGGATCTGAAACTCCAGTTTGATAGATTGCAGCTCTAAGATCATAGATCTTGTTTCTTCTCATGTCTTTATCCAGCCTGATGTAGTAACCTTTGTCAGACTCTTCATTGAAACTAAGAGTACTGATTCCAGCTATTGTTTCTATTTTTGCTGAATTCTTCTTCATCTCAACTAGCTGACCTTGATAATTGAAGTACTTTGGAACAAAAGGTCCAGCATTCTTGTTTCCAGTTATACCCATCTTTCTCTTGATTTGATCCTTGATCAGATTTGAGATGTGCTGACATGATTTGTTCTTCACTTGAAATATGTACTGAACATATCTCAATTCCTCCCAGTGTTTAGCATAGAGATCAGCTTCAATAACTCTAAACACTGTTCCATCAGACATGAAGTAGATAAGAATGTTATCACTTCTGTCATTCTTTACCAGTTGGACTGAATCAAGTTTGTCCATTCTTTCTTGCAATGCTCCAGTCTTGGGTGCACAGAGAGATGAGGGGTCTGTTGACATTGATCCTATACTTTGATCAAATTTTTCATATTTAGATCCTAATCCTCCTTTATCTCTTCCTGCTTTTCGATGAGAGATTGGTTGAATTGAGCCCTTGTCGAAATTTATCTCAGTCATCAGACTTGGCTTTGCAAATCCTGGCAATGGAGTTGTTGTTGGTTTAAACACTACTTGAGCCTTGTCAGAGGTTGTGTCTTTCTTTGCTTCCTCATTAACTTGAGCTGTGTCAGAGGTTAATTTTTCTTCTTGTGATTCTGCAATATGAGCTTTGTCAGAGATTGCAGCTTCTGATTTCTTTCCTTTTACAACTTGATCTTTGTCAGAGGTTGTAGGCTTCTTCTGAATCCAGCCTTTCTCAAGGCTATCATCTACTATGATTTTGCCTTTGCTTGTATATTCATCTTCAGAGTATACCTTTTTGATTGGTAAACTCTGATCAGCAATAGTAGTTTCCTTGATCATTATTCCTTTTTCCTTTGGTCTGGCAGTTGATTTTGCAGGTTTCTGGATTTTGCCTGAGATTATAGCTTCAACATATTCTTTCTTCAGTTCAGCTTCCTCTGCAGCAATCAACTCCAAATCCAATTTAGCTTCTGGATTTTCTTGTTCAAATATCAGTCTAGCATATTCTTCATCAGTCATTGGTTTATCTGATCCAGCCACTGGTCTTTGCTTTGATCCAGATGTGACATTGTGTGTTGGAGTTGGAGCAGACTTTGAGCTTTGCTTAGACTGTTTTGCACTGTCAGAGTTTGAAACTCTTCCACTAGTTGCAGCTTGAAATCTCTTGTTCTTTGTGAAGTCATCCACATCATCATCATCATCATTTTTCTTTCTTTTCAGAGTTTGAGAAGTAGACTTGCATTTGACTTGTGCTACTCTCTCCCCCTTTTTGACATCATCCTCATCAGGAATCAATACTGAGGTTATCAGAGAAAGTGAAGATTGGATGGCTTCAAGCTGTTTAGACATTGTCTCTTGAGTGGACTCAATGTTTGACATCCTCTGTTCCAGAGATTGATTTGCAGACACCAGCTTCTTCATATCTTCCTTCAGAGGTAGGAGGTTTCTTTTCTTGTCCATGTTTTGAGTTTCAGCCAAATTTGCTACCTCAGTTCTAAGACTATTTACAGACTTGGATGTCTGAGCATGAGCAGTATGAAATGTCTTCAGATATAGAACTGTGGCTTTGAGACTTGACATGACATCAGAGTTTGTAATCTTATTCTCTGCTATGGATAGAAATTCTTCAGCCTTTGCTGGCTCCAGAGAATGCTGGTGACTCAGCCAGAGTTTATCCCATACTTCATTAGGTGGATCAACCTGAAGATCCCTGGGAAGAGGCTCAGAGTTTGTCTTCAGAGTTTGCAGTCTGGCATTGTATTGACTGGTAGACTCCCAATTCTGTTGTTGAAGAGACATGGGAACTTCATCCTCATTTTCATCATCGTCATTATCATCAGATGCAGAATCAACATCATCTTCAACAGGATCTGGAACAACTTTCTCTTGATCTGCAGATTGTGATTTACTGGGCTCTTCACCAGTCTGAGCAAGTGACTGCAATGCTTCCAATGCTACCTTGTCAGAGTCTGTAATTACAGCATCTGACTTGTAATTTTCTGGAGCTGTATCATGGATTATTGCACCCTCAGGAAATTTCAATGGAGATTGAGGAATTGGAATTGAGGGTCCGTGATCAGAGATTGGAGTATGAGGATCAGACAATGTTGTCCCAGCTTCAGTTGTAACTGGTTCCTTGCAGATTATTTCCTCATCTACTTCAGATGAAGTAGAAGATGCTGTAGCAGTAGAGAGTGGAACAGCCTGAAGAGGATGCACCATCAGAGCTTGAGAAGAATCAGGAAGTGTAGTAGATGGTGCTTGCTATTCCTCAAGAGTGAAATCAGTGATCTCAGTTATTGGTACCTTTGCCTTCTTAGGCTTGTTTGCCCTTGCTTTAAATCTGACTTTTCTTGACTGAGGGCTAGCCTGAGGAGGTTCAGAGTTTGTTGCAGGAGAGGCTTCCAGATCATCATAGTCATAAGCTGCAACAAGTCTCCTTCTTTTCTGCTTTGGTGGAGAAGCAGCTTCAGAGTTTAAAGTCTTAGAGACTGTATCAGAGTTTACAGTAGGAACTGTATCAGAGTTTATTGGCACATCAGACTTTGTCTTCAGAACTTGTGTAGCAACAGAGGTTCTGGTCTTCACAGTGGAAGGGGCTGCATCAGACTTTGTAGCCCTTGTTGACTTGGATGCAGAAGATCTGCTTGCTGTGGAAGTTCTGGAAGGTTGAGGTTGTTGTTGTTGGACTGGGGGCAAATCCATCCTAGCTCTAACTGGAGCTGGAATTAGGAGGGGCCTCTGGATTGGATACTTCTCATCTTTTGAGATGAGGTCCTTGAACACCCTTTTATGAAGCCTAAAGGGCTTGATCTCATCATCAACAGCAAAATCCACCTCACCAATAGTGGCATTGAACAGTAATTGACAAAATCTTGAGAAATATATGATTTGTCTATTTTCATGCATTCTTTCACCAATATTTCTAAGAACTAATCTACCAAAATCAAAATTAGTAGAGTAGATCAGAGAATACCCAATTTGTAGCATATCCATGGGTATAGCATCCCAGTTGGTGCTCTTCTTCTGAAACGCCCTCGTGATACAGTCAAAGAAGAAGCTCCATTCCCTTCTTAGTCCTGGACGCTTTGATTGTCCTAATTTGTCAAGTGATTCACTGTAGCCCAGAGCATTCATCATGCCCCTGAGATTGGTATCTCCATTTGTGATGTAAGCTGCATTCTCTGGCATATTGAATGCTTGACAAACTGTGGCTGGAGTAACAGCATACTCCTCCCCTTCATATGCGAACACAATAGATGGTGATCCATCTGCACCACCATTATCATATTGCCATGTCCTCCAAAAATTGATGATTTGGCTCCCAGAGAGTCTGGCAGGAGCGGTAAGAGCAGTAGCCAGGGCACTCTATGCCAGGAATTGCTGGATTGGATGATAATCCCTTGGAGCATCTGCTGTGTTAAGAATGGCAGCGTGGTTGTTGGGAACAAATTCCACACCTGCATGAATAAACGCTGAAGTCGCCATTAGAACAGAGTTTGTAAAGGAAGAAAGGTGTTTGAGAAAGTGTGTAAGAGAAGATTTGAGTTGCAGAGAGAAAAGCTTAAGAGTTTGTTGAGAGAGTGTGTGTAAAGATGAAGTGTATAAGTGAATAACAAGCAATAAAATCTGATGTGATAAACTCTTCAGATTTTGTTTAGCTGTACACGCTTGGGCTTTTGTTCAGCTGTACACCTGTCAGATTTTAACTGGTAGATGAGTGTTAGTGGCATGGAGAAAAGAAAATAGTAATCATGAGCGCAGTAAAACTTGTGCAGTTATAAATGCTGATTACACGTTCTCCTATTAAAATGTTTTACATGTAAGCCCACTAACAATACAGCCGTTTGGTACACTCTCTTCACATTCTCTGAATATTTAAACTCCTGAGATATACAAGATTAAAAAATCAAGATAAAATTCCTCGAATTTTAAACTCTGAGATTTAAAACAAAGAAAATAAATTTCTAAGTACCTCAGAATAAGACATAATGTTTAGAAAGTTCATAAAAAATCAGAGTTAGTCATAAAATCCATAGCTCAATAATGTGCTGGTGAAATAATGTGTGTGATTTAACATATTAAATCAGAGACTAAAGAATTTCATAATTTCCTAAGAATAAGGAAGACAAATATAATCTGTTCAAACTCTCAAGACATAGAGAAGTGACATACTCTGATGAAGAATTATGCAATTAAATACCCCTTTTTCTTTTTCTTTTTTAATATAAGGACGCTTCTCAGTGCAAATGAGGCACGACCTTTAAATATAATATTGCATCAGTAATTCTCCAGTAATCAGAGATTGTGACTGGTCACCATAGATTTTAAAATCTTAGCAATTACTTAATACCAGCAAATGTTTGGGTCTTCCCAGTCACTGTCATATAGACATCTAAGATCTCAAAGGAGTACCATGCTTATCATCTGGGGTGTATTGGCTTAGATATAAAGTCATCAGAGTTTATAATCACTGTGCATCTCTAATTTAATGAGAGAAAATTCAAATTAATCAGTCTCACTTATAATTAAGATATGTGAAGTAAAAGAGTCTCAATGATATTAACATGCTTCTTGTGAAATACAGTTGCACAAAATTGAGATCAAGATTGAAGAACTTAACTGAGATTCATGATTACTAATTCAGATCATGCTTCATAGTATCTTCACAGGTTATTTGTCTCAAAGAAATAAAATGAGATCATTTATCAAGATTCAGAGTTTACAAACATCAGAGAATATCGTCAGAGAATGACAATCAGAGTATAACAAACAGAGTATATCATCAGAGAATGTTATCAGAGTTTAACAATCAGAGTATATCATGGCAAATTTGTGAGCAATACATATGGTAATTTGACAATTTAAGCTTGAAAGATCTGACCATTATGTTTACTCAGTTCCTGATATCATTCCTAGCTCGTTCACCAGCCTAGTAAAGGTTGCTTCACTTAGTGGTTTGGTGAATATGTCTGCTAGCTGCTGTTCAGTGGGAACAAAGTGAAGTTCAATGGTTCCTTCCAGCACATGCTCCCTTATAAAATGATATCTTATACTGATGTGCTTTGTCAGCGAATGTTGAACTGGGTTTCCTGTCATAGCAATAGCACTTTGGTTATCACAATAAATAGGAATTTTAGAAAAGGATAACCCATAGTCCAACAATTGATTCTTCATCCAAAGAATTTGAGCACAGCAGCTGCCTGCAGCTATATACTCTGACTCTGCTGTTGATGTTGATATTGACTTTTGCTTCTTGCTGTACCAAGAAACAAGTCTTCCACCCAGAAATTGACAGCTCCCACTTGTGCTTTTTCTGTCAATTTTGCAACCTGCAAAATCTGCATCAGAGTATCCAATTAGACTAAAATCTGATTCTCTAGGATACCATAATCCCAATGATGTGGTTCCCTTGAGATATCTGAATATCCTCTTTACTGCAATCAGATGAGGCTCTCTTGGATCTGCATGAAATCTTGCACATAGACATGTGGCATACATTATGTCTGGTCTACTTGCAGTCAGATAAAGCAAAGATCCAATCATTCCTCTATAGTTTGTGATATCCACTGATGCACCAGTATCTTTGTCTAGCTTGGTTGCTGTTGCCATAGGAGTAGTTGCAGCTGAATTGTCTTGCATACCAAATTTCTTCAAGAGATTTCTGGTATACTTGGCTTGATTGATAAAAATCCCATCTTCAGTCTGTTTAACTTGTAAACCCAGAAAATAACTGAGTTCCCCCATCATGCTCATTTGGTACCTAGACTGCATGAGCTTGGCAAATCTTTGACAGAGTTTAGCATTAGTGGAACCAAAAATGATATCATCAACATAGATTTGAACTAAAAGCAGATCATTACCATGATTCAAATAAAACAAGGTTTTGTCTATGGTACCTCTAGTGAATCCACTTTCAATAAGAAATTGAGCTAGAGTTTCATACCATGCCCTTGGAGCCTGCTTTAGTCCATAGAGAGCTTTATCCAATCTGTAGACATAGTCTGGATGCTTTGGATCCACAAATCCTGGAGGTTGTTCAACATATACCTCTTCATCCAGTTTCCCATTAAGAAAAGCACTCTTGACATCCATCTGGAATACCTTGAATTTCTTGTGAGCAGCATAGGCCAGAAAGATTCTAATTGCCTCCAATCTTGCAACTGGAGCAAATGTCTCATCATAGTCAATACCTTCCTGTTGTGAATACCCTTTTGCCACAAGTCTTGCTTTATTCCTTGTAATGACACCTTCACTATCAGTTTTGTTTCTGAAAACCCATTTTGTACCAACTATGGATCTATCTTTAGGTCTTGGTACTAGGGTCCAGACTTTATTTCTCTCAAACTCATTTAGCTCTTCTTGCATTGCTTGAATCCAGTCAGCATCTTGAAGAGCTTCCTCCACCTTTTTAGGTTCTGTTTGTGACAGAAAGCAATGATGTAAACACTCATTTGCTGTAGCTGTCCTTGTTTGCACACCTGCTTCTGGATTTCCAATTATTAAATCAGGTGTATGAGATTTTGTCCACTTCCTAGCATGTGGAAGTTGGCTACTTTCATCATTGGATCCTCCCCCTTGATCCATGCTCTCTTGATTCTGTTGATCTTTCTCTGTAGCTCCCCCTGAATTTGTGCTATCAGAGTTCGAATCAGTATTCTCTGATGAGTTTGAGTCAGCATTCTCTGATGAGTTTGAGTCTTGGGTAGAGTCTGAAACATTCTGATGCTCCCCCTCAACATATGCTTCATCATCATGAACTTGTAAATTTTCACCAGAGTTTGCTGTATTTTGCTCACAGTCAGAGTTTGACTGTTCATCAGAGTTTGTCGAATCAGAGAATATTTCTTCATTTTCAAAATGCAGTTCTTCATGATCATCCATATCTGCTAAACCCATAATTCTCTTGTCATCAAATGACACATGTATGGATTCCATGATTACCTTGGTTCTTAGATTATAGACACTGAAGGCCTTTGTTGTCAGAGGATAACCTACAAAAATGCCTTCATCAGCTTTTAAATCAAACTTGGTAAGCTGTTCTGGATGAGTCTTTAATACAAAGCATTTGCACCCAAATACATGAAAGTACTTCAGATTTGGCTTCTTTTTCTTCACCATTTCATATGGGGTCTTGCCATGCTTATTAATCAGTGTTGCATTTTGAGTGAAACAAGCTGTTTGAACAGCTTCTGCCCAGATATAAGTAGGTAATTTAGCCTCATCAAGCATAGTTCTGGCAGCTTCTATTAGAGTCCTGTTTTTCCTTTCAACTACACCATTTTGCTGTGGTGTTCCAGGTGCAGAAAATTGTTGCACTACACCTCTTTCTTTGCAGAACTCTTCCATTGTTGAATTTCTGAACTCAGTTCCATTATCACTTCTAATGATCTTTACTTTGTCTTCAGATCCATGGTCCAGTTGCTTCACATGATCCATCAGATGCAAAGTTGTTTCATCTTTAGAGTGAAGAAAATATAATCAAGTGTATCTAGTATACTCATCAACAATGACAAGAGCATATTTCTTCCTTGCAATGGATGGTACATTAAATGGTCCAAATAGATCAACATGTAGAAGATGATATTGTTTCTTTATTGAGAATTCAGTCTTACTCTTGAAGGATGTCTTTCTCTGCTTGGCCTTTTGACATGAATCACATAGACCATCTGAAGTGAGTATTGATTCAGGGAGTCCTCTCACAAGCTTTTTCTTTATAAGCTCATTTATAGAGTTGAAATTGAGATGTGAGAGCTTCTTATGCCACTTCCAACTTTCTTCTGCAGAGATTCTTGTAGATAAGCAAATTGCTTTTCCTTCAGAGTTTGTAGGCAAGTTGATCTCATAAATGTTTCCATGTCTGTGAGCAATCACTGCCACCTTGCCTGTTGACTTGCTTTCTATCTCACTGTGTTCTTCATAGAAATCAACATGATATCCTCTGTCACAGATCTGACTGACAGAGAGTAAATTGTGTTTTAGCCCTTGAACAAGAGCTACATTTGAGATGATGACATTTCCAAGATTGATGTTGCCATATCCCAGAGTCCTTCCTATGTTGCCATCTCCATAAGAAACACTTGGGCCAGCTTTCTCCACCAACTCTGACAGCAGGGCCTTATTTCCAGTCATGTGTCCTGAACATCCACTGTCCAAGACTAGGATATTCTTCCTGTTGCCCTGCAATCACAAAGACCACTAATTGTTAGTTTTAAGAATCCAGACTTGCTTGGATCCCTTGGCCTTATTAAGTTTGTTAGCTTTTGCAGCGGAATTATTATTATCAGAGTTTGAGCTAACAGACTTTGAAACAGAGTTTGTACTAGAAACAGATTTTGTACTTGCAGAGTTTTTATTAACCTTTTTCAAAGAAGGTTTCAATTGATAATAATCATAATACAAACTATGATATTCTTTGCAAGTATAAATAGAATGCCATAAACTACCACAATGAAAACATGGATCTTGTGGTTTATATCTAATACTACTTTTTCTAACTCCAGACTTTGTAGGTAAGGAGTTAATGTCCTTGTTCTTCCTGCAAAAATTAGCAAGATGATTAGTATTTCCACAGTTATGGCATGTCTTCCTAGGTGCATTTGGAATAGGCATGTAGTTATTACTCTTGTCTATTCCAACCTTGCCATTTCTATTTTTCCTAGGCTCCTTGTTTTTGTTATCAGACTTTACCTCTTTAAGCTTATGCTTAAGCTGTTTCTGAGTCATCAGTCCTATGTTAACCTGTTTGGGCTTATCAGATTTTAAATTGTTGTTAATCTCTGATTCTGGTCTACTCTGTTTAGACTTAGAGGATTCAGCAACAAATTTAACAGGTTTAACCTTAGGTTTTTGAGTTTTAACAAACTCTGTTTTTGATGACTCAGCTTCTGAGTTATCAGTGTAACCTAGTCCCTTCTTCCAGTTTCCACTACCTAAGATATCCTGAGTAGTTTTGCCTGACTTAGTCCATGTCTTAATAATATCCCTTTCCTTAGCAAGTTCTGATTGAAGAGATGCATACCTTTTTAATAGTTCATCTTTGACAATGACAGCATCATCTCTCTCTTTCTGAAATCTAACATCTGAACTAATTCTTTTTCTAGATAATCATTCCTTTTCTTTACACTTAGAGTTTCAGATTTTAATCTTTCATTCTCTAAAGTCTGATCTCTAAAGCTGATATGCAAAGTTTTAAGGAACAATCTTAACTTAGTTATATCTTCAGTATCAAAGGCAAGAGTAGAATGAGGTACCTTAGCAGTAGATTCAGAGTTGTTGTCAGTGTTTGCCATCAGAGCATAATTGACTTCTTCCTCTGAATCAGATGTATCTGTCCAGTTTCCTTTCTTGGTGATAAAGGCTTTTTCTTTTTCTTTCTTGGCTTTCTTGCATTCAGATGCAAAGTGACCCTTTTCACCACAGTTGAAACAGGTATACTTGTCAGCTTTTCCAGCTTTTCCTTCCTTGCCCTCATTCTTCCTGAAGTTCTTCTTATCATAAACTCTGTCAGAGTTTCTGTCTTTCCTTGAGAAACTTTTGCCTTTGTTGAACTTTTTGTAAGCCAACTTCTTGAAGCTTTTCACCATCAATGCTGCTAACTGCATCATCTCATCATCACTTTCTTCAGAGTCTGAGGGAACATCAGAGTTTGAGTCATCAGAGTTTGATGACTCAATGTCAGACTTTGTGACATGAGTTTTTCCTTTGCTCTTAGCAGCTTCCTCTTGAACTTTTAGAGCAACAGACTTTGATTTGCCTCCATGACGTTTGCTCCTCTGCTCCATCTCAAGTTCATGAGTCTTCAGTCTTCCAAAAACATCATCAAGAGACATTTCTCCAAGATCAAGATTGTCTCTTATTGTAGTGACTTTCAAATCCCATTTTTCAGGAAGAGCCAGAAGGAATTTGAGGTTTGAGTCTTCAAAATCATATTCCTTGTTCACCAGAGATAAGTCATTCAACAGTTTGACAAATCTGTCATACAAATCTGTCAAGGACTCACCAGTTTTTGAGTCAAAGTGCTCATACTCCTGTGTAAGGATGGTTTTTCTGTTCTTCTTGATGGCTTGAGTTCCCTGACATCTGGTTTCCAGAGCATCCCAGATTTGTTTAGCAGTTTTGCACCCAATCACCCTATTAGACATTGCATTATCAAGGACACTGTGCAGAAGGTGTTTCACCTTTGACTCTTTGCCAATTGACAAGATGTCCTCAGGGGTATAATCTTTCTTGTCTTTTGGAACCATCTTCTGAGGTTCATCTCCAAGCCCAACAGAGAGCTTGGTGGGCATATGTGGTCCATCATAGATCCTGTCAAGGTATTCTGGATCGACAGAGTCTAGAAATATAATCATTCTCTCTTTCCAGACTGGATATTCAGATGCCTTAAGGATTGGAACTCTAAAAGACGAAGCTTGTGATTTTTCAGACATGATTGTGACTAAGATCTCACTGTAGTTATCTTAACAGAGCTGGCTCTGATACCACTTGTTAGGTCCTATAAACTCACTATATAAAATAATATAGTGAACACAATCAATAACACAGTATGACAATATAAGAGATTAATTGCAATAAACTCTTATTCACAATGCTCAGTAGGTTACAAAAACTCTCTTAGTGATTTATATATTATCACTAAGAGCTGATAGGGTTCTTCTAAAAATATACTCGTTAACTTAACTCGTATAGAGTAACCCTAATCTGTGTTTATATAGACACAGTTACAAAATCAATCTCTGATTTGATATCCTATAAATCAGCTATGTATTCTATCAATCAAAGATTGCTACTGTTTTCTGTTTAGTTTCCATAGTCAGCAAATCACTCCTCTGCTTCTATCCTTCCTTGAAGTATATCCGCTTCTGAGCTCTTTCCACGTGTAAACTCTGACGAGTCTTGACTATGTAAACTCTGATCAGACTTTATCAAACTCTGGTCAGACTTTATTAAACTCTGGTCAGCTTCCAGCTTAAACTCTGATCACTCCTGTTCTAAAACAAACTTTAAGAACATTAGTAATCATCAATTATATCTAACATGGCAGCTGAACTATCCTGCATACCAAATTTTGTTAGCAGATTTCTGGTGTATTTAGACTGATTAATGAAAATTCCCTCATCAGTCTGTTTAACTTGTAGTCCCAGAAAATAGCTCATCTCTCCCATCATGCTCATTTGATATCTAGACTGCATAAGCTTAGAGAATCTTTCACAGAGTTTAGGATTAGTAGATCCAAAAATGATATCATCTACATAAACTTGAACTAACAGCAGGTCATTACCATGATTGAGATAAAACAGTGTTTTGTCTATTGTTCCTCTGTTGAAACCACTGTCCAAGAGGAATTGAGCCAGAGTTTCATACCATGCTCTTGGTGCTTGCTTTAGTCCATACAGTGCTTTATCCAGTCTGTAGACATGATCTGGAAATTTTGTGTCCACAAATCCTGGAGGTTGTTCAACATACACTTCTTCCTCCAGCTCTCCCTTTAGAAAAGCACTCTTTACATCCATCTGAAACACTTTGAATTTCTTGTGTGCTGCATAAGCCAAGAAAATTCTGATTGCTTCTAATCTGGCAACTGGAGCAAAGGTCTCATCATAGTCAATTCCTTCTTGTTGAGAATATCCCTTGGCTACCAGTCTGGCTTTGTTTCTGGTGATTACCCCATCACTGTCTGTCTTATTTCTGAACACCCATTTGGTACCAACTATTGATCTGTTCTTTGGTCTTGGTACTAGTGTCCAGACTTTGTTTCTCTCAAATTCATTTAATTCCTCCTGCATTGCTGTTACCCAGTCTGCTTCCTTTAAGGCTTCTTCCACTTTCTTTGGTTCTGTCTGAGATAAAAATGAGTGAAAAAGACATTCATTAGCTGTTGCAGTTCTGGTTTGCACTCCTGCATCTGGATCACCAATTATTAAATCTGGTGTGTGAGACTTTGTCCATTTTCTCTCATGTGGCAGTTAACTTCTGGAATTTGATCCTCCCCCATAATGCATGCTATTTCCAGTGTCATTCTGATTTTGATTTTCTGATGCCTCTCCCCCATGATTCATGCTGTCTTCATGAGTATTCTGAGTTTCTGATGCTCCCTCTAAAGATGTGTTCTCATGATTCTCTGATGCAGAATGATCAGAGTTAGATGAGTCAGTATCAGAGTTTGTGTTTTCTGCTGAGTCTTCAACATTTTCACCCAGATTTTCATTGTGAAAGTGCTCCCCCTCAACATGTGCTTGAGGTAGATGAGTTGGAGTGACATACTCAGATATGATCTCAGAGTCAGAATTTATGGAATCAAAGAATGCATCTTCATCTTCAAATCTCAGCTGCTCATGGTCAGCAAAATCTTCCATTCCAGTAATTTTCTTGTCATCAATGGATACATGAATGGATTCCATGACTACCTTTGTTCTCAGATTGTAAACTCTGAAGGCTTTTGTTGACAGAGGATAGCCAACAAAGATTCCTTCATCAGCTTTTAAATCAAATTTGGTCAACTGTTCAGGATGATTTTTCAGAACAAAACACTTACACCCAAATATGTGGAAGTAATTGAGATTTGGTTTCCTGCCTTTGACCATCTCAAATGGTGTTTTCCCATGTTTGTTTATCAGAGTTGCATTCTGTGTGAAACAGGCAGTTTGCACAGCTTCAGCCCAGAAGTAAGTTGGTAACTTTGCTTCCTCCAACATGGTTCTAGCAACTTCAATCAGAGTTCTGTTCTTTCGTTCTACAACACCATTTTGCTGAGGTGTTCCAGGTGCTGAAAATTCTTGCTTAATGCCATTTGCTTTACAGAACTCTTCCATCTTAGAATTCTTGAACTCAGTGCCATTATCACTTCTGATGATCTTGACTGCATCTTTGGAAATTTTGTCCAGTTGTCTGACATGCTCAATTAAAAGATATGATGTCTCATCCTTGCTGTGTAGAAAATATACCCAAGTATATCTGGTAAATTCATCAACAATGACCAGAGTATATCTTTTCTTTGCAATGGACATTATATTTACTGGTCCAAAAAGATCAACATGGAGCAGATGATATGGCTCAAGAATTGAGGACTCAGTTTTACTTTTGAATGTGGATTTCCTCTGTTTTACCTTCTGACAGGAGTCACAGAGTCCATCTGGAGTAAAAACTGATTTGGGAAGTCCTCTCACAAGATCTTTCTTCACTAACTCATTAATGTTGTTGAAATTTAGGTGAGATAGTTTCTTGTGCCAATTCCAGCTTTCTTCAATACTGGCTCTGCCAAGTAGACAGATTGCAGAGCTTTCAGAGTTTAAAGAGAGCTTGGCTTCATAGATATTTCCATGTCTATATCCTTTCAGAACAACTTTCCCAATGCTTTTCCTAATGACCTCACAGTGTTCTTCTAGGAAATCAACATGATATCCTCTGTCACAGATTTGACTTATGCTCAACAGATTGTGCTTAAGTCCTGAGACCAGAGCTACAGATTGAATGATGACATTTCCAAGATTGATATTGCCATATCCCAAAGTTTTCCCTATGTTGCCATCTCCATAAGAAACATTTGGGCCAGCCTTCTCCACACAGTCTGATAGCAGGGCTTTATTTCTTGTCATATGTGCTTAGCATCCACTGTCCAGAATTAGGATGTTTTTCCTGTTGCCCTGCAATCACATACACAACTAATGATTAGTTTTAAGGACCCAGACTTGCTTGGATCCTTTGTTCTTGTTAATTTTGTTAACACTAGTAGCGAAAGATTTATCAGAGTTTAAATCAGAGTTTGTGCTAACAGACTTTTTAACAGAGTTTAAACCAGGAGAATTAATCTTTTTCTTCAAAGAAGGTTTCAATTCATAATAATCATAGTATAAACTATGGTATTCCTTACAAGTGTAAATGGAATGCCATAAACTACCACAATGAAAACAAGGATTTTCTGGTCTAAATCTAGTATTCCTAGTCTTAACTTCTGATTTGAAAGACATAGCATTTATGTCCTTATTCTTCCTGCAAAAAGAAGCAAGATGATTAGGCTTACCACAATTATGACAAATTTTCCTAGGAGCATTTGGAATAGGCATATAATTGTTACTTTTGTTTATTCCTACCTTTCCATTTCTATTTTTCCTAGGTTCCTTAATCATGTTTTCTTTCTTAACCTCCTTGAGCTTATGCTTAAGCTGTTTCTGAGTCATTAAACCAATATTGACCTGTTTAGGTTTATCAGTCTTTGATTTGTCCTGAGCCTTTCATTCTGCAACAAATCTTACTGGAACTACCTTAGGTCTCTCATTTTTAATGGTTTCTTGTTTATGTGACTCAGCTTCATTTTTATCAGAGTATCCTAAACCTTTCTTCCAGTTTCCACTTTCTAAGATATTCTGAGTAGTCTTTCCTGAGTTAGTCCAAGTTCTGATTATCTCTCTTTCCTTAACAAGTTCTGATTCAAGAGAAGCATTTTTCTTTAAGAGTTCATTTTTAACAAAAACAGAGTCATCTCTTTCCTTCTGAACTTCTAGCATCTGAACTAGTTCTTTCTCAAGATAATCATTCCTTTTCTTAACTTCTAAGATTTCAGATTTTAGTCTCTCATTTTCTAAAGTCTGATCTCTATAACTAACATGCATATTTTTGAGAAACAATCTTAACTCAGTTATATCTTCAGTGTCAAAAGCAAGAGTGGAATGGAGTACCTTAGTTTCAACAGCCTCAGTGCTGTTGTCCATATTTGCCATCAAGGCATAGTTGACTTCTTCCTCTGATTCTGATGAGTCTGCCCAGCTTCCCTTCTTTGTGATAAAGGCTTGTTCCTTTTCTTTCTTGGCTTTCTTACACTCGGTTGCAAAATGACCTTTCTCACCACAATTGAAGCAGGTGTATTTAGACTTATCAGCTTTTCCAGATTTTTCTTCTTTGCCTTCATTCCTTTTGAAGACCTTCTTATCAGAGTTTCTGTCTTTCCTTGAGAACTTCTTCCCTTTGTTGAAGTTCTTATAAGCCATCTTCTTGAAGCTTTTCACCATCAGTGCAGCTAGCTGCATCATCTCAGTATCATTGTCATCAGAGTCTGAAGGTATATCAGTGTCTGAGTCATCATCAGAGTTTGATGACTCAGTATCAGACTTTTTGACATGTGCTTTTCCCTTGCTTTTCACAGCTATTTCTTCTTGAACTTTTAGAGCAACTGGTTTGGGTTTCCCACCATGTCGTTTGCTCCTTTGCTCCATTTCAAGTTCATAAGTTTTCAATCTTCCAAAGATATCATCAAGAGACATCTCTTCAAGATCATGATTATCTCTTATAGTGGTTACCTTCAAATCCCACTTTTCAGGAACAGCAAGCACAAATTTGAGATTTGAATCTTCTAAGTCGTATTTTTTATCCACTAGAGATAATTCATTCAGCAGCTTGACAAACCTGTCATAAAGATCAGTCAATGATTCACCAGTTTTTGAATCAAAGTGTTCATACTCTTGAGTAAGTATGAACCTTCTGTTCTTTTTGATGGCTTTGGTTTCTTGACATCTGACTTCCAAAGCATCCCATATTTCTTTTGCAGTTTTGCATCCAATCACCCTATTTGACATAGCATAGTCAAGAGCACTGTGCAATAAGTGTTTTACTTTTGCATCCTTACTGATTGATGAGATGTCCTCAGGAGTATAGTCTTTCTTTTCTTTGGGGATCATCTTCTGGGGTTCATCTCCAACTGCAACAGAGAGCTTTGTTGGCATGTGTGGACCATCATAAAACCTGTCCAGGTACTCTGGATCTGTAGATTCCAGAAACATAGCCATTCTAACCTTCCAGATAGGATATTCAGATGCCCTGAGGACCGGAACCCTAAGTGACTCATATCAACTGTTTGAAGTTTGTGATTTCTCAGACATGATTGTGTGATTAAGATCTCACTGTAGGTATATCAACAGAGCTGGCTCTGATACCACTTGTTAGGCCGAATTAACTCACTATATAACTCTATATAGTGAACACAATCAATAACAGAATACTCAATTAAGAGAATTAACAAAGTAAACTCTTATTCACAAAACTCAGTAGGTTACAAAAACTCTCTTAGTGATTTATATCTTATCACTAAGAGCTGCTGGGTTACAAGAATAATATTCTCGATGTTCTAACTCCTATGGAGTAAACCCTAATCTGTGTTTATATACACAGTTACATGATACCTACTGATTGATTTATAATTATCTGCTTCCTAAAATAATCTAATCAGTAGCTATCCTTCTGCTGTCCTGATTTGCACAATCTCCCTTGATCTTTATCTTCCTTATTTAGTCAGATCTGCTCCTGAAAATCAGCCGCCTGCAAACTCTGATCATCGATAAACTCTGATCCAGCTGTCAGTCGTTAAACTCTGATTTCAGTTAAACTCTGATATTTGCTTCTGCACACTAAACAAGTTAGATACCTGTGACATCATCAAATATGTAACACGTAGAACACCTAATATCATCTCTATACAAAAATAGTTAATAGAACCCATCTGTTCATAAGAATACCTATTAGAACCCGTCTGTTTAATCTGACCTTAGGAGAGAACAGTAACATTATGTTTGAACTCAGAATCAATAACATCAACAACCATTGTTTTGGTGATTACACTGCGAATATCGCCGGGAAAGATTTCATCGAAATGTTTCTTGCAACCAAGAACCTTGATCCGGTGATGTATGACCTCCGTTCAGTCTGTAAAAACAAAATCAAAGTTACCCATAAGAAGTCCAAGAATTTCCTGCACATCCTGCTCGTATATCTCGAATACCTTCCATTTAACCTCATACTCAAGGATTTGATTCTTAGGAATTTAGTAGTAAATTAAATATATCATACGAATAGTTTTTCATATCAAAACTTAAGATAGAACCAAACTTGTAGTATTAACCCATGTCTTTTGTTCATCAAATAGCGAAATCATAACTTCAATCAGTAAAGATGGTCTAAAACTTATCAACGATTTCTTCTCTTTACAAGGAAAAAGAATTTTCTATTTCAGAATAGTATGATATCATTATGAATAGTAAAGTATTCTTAGCAGTGTTCACTAAACAAAACATTCGACTTTAATACATAACAAAAAAATAAACCTTTGATCGGACATGTTCACATCCATTGTTGATGTTGAAAGTGTCTCTAAAGTGTTCTTCTCGAATAGCAAAGGAAGTATTATATAAGAGTAAATGTAAAACTGATGATGATAAGGTGATCCTGAGGTACAAAACTTACCGCAATTAAGGAGATCCATGATTGATGAAAGAAGGAGGTAAGATACACTACTTTCCTTAAACTTGATAATACGCTGCGTATATGGATAATTTGTACAGTATAATTTATAAACAAGTTTACTAGCGTGCCCCTCATTTTTAAAGTGCAAAATCTATTTGATCAATGGTCCAGAAGTGGTCTCTTATGTCTCTTGATAATGAGTGTCTCCCTGGAACTCAACCCTATATATATATATATATATATATATATATATATATATATATATATATATATATATATATATATATATATATATATATATATATATATATATATATATAGGCGGCAAATCCTAAGAGAACCCAGCTTATCAAGAAAACCGAGGAATCCTGCTAATCACCGTTGATCACGTATGCGTATTTTAGTATACTGTATTGTAATGATTAATCATGTCAATCAAATCTAGCGTATACAGGGAAATTCTGTAACATAAATATATCCCGAATCAATCACACATTAATACCAGCTTTAAATAGATTCTTCATATCTTAATCAATCAATCATTTAATGTTAATTCAATTCGAATTTCAAATTTTAAAAGATTCACCTTGAAAAGATTTTTTTTAAAAAAATACTATTTTACATTTAACATATAATATCTGTAATAAAATATCTCAGAGAATCTTGTATATACATATTTTAATAAAATCTTGATACAGAATGATAGAATATATTGGAGAATCTCGTATTGGAGATATTTAACAATATTATTAAAATTGTAATAACATTACACTAACAATATAAATTACCATAAGTTTCTAAATCATGTGAATGAATATATTTTATAAATATATTAAGATTCCAATAAAAAAATTATAAGAAAATTCGTTAAAACAATGGTTAGAGATTCGTTAGAAACACATGTAGAACACGTTAAAAAAATATTGTATTATATATAATCAAACTATCAAAATTCATAATAAAACTTTTAGCAGAATCTTAGTTTCTTTATTAAATAAGTTTAATAATAAACTTAATAATTAAATTAAATTAAATCATAAAACTAATAAAATTATAGATTTATCAACATAACTATTATAGATTTAGTTGCTCAGATGCATGTATATAAATTGTAATATAAGGTAAGATATACTAAGGTGATCAGCTTTGTTTTTGTTAGTATTTATTAAATTCATGTATATTAGTGTGTTATTTCGAATTATCTTACTATTATTGCAGATGGAGAACTTTATCAATGAAGATATAACGAGATCGAATGTTATCTGTAATTTGAGTGGAGATGATGAAAGCCTAGCCCTTCACATGATTCAGAAATTGAAATAGTTGGTGATGATATTTTGACGATGATGGTTATTTTTTCGATGGAGGATATCACTATGGTAGGGCTGAGCGTTCGGTCGGTTCGGTCCAGAACCGGACCGAGCCGAAAGGACCGAAGATCGAACTTCTAAAATTTTCTAGACCGGACCGGACCGAAGTTTGCATAAGGACCGAACCAAAATAATTCGGTCGGTCCGGTTCCGTCCGCAAAAACCGAATTTTTTAAAGCATCATTCTTTTTTTCTTTTATTAATAAGCAAGTGAGCAGTATATGAAGCTTTGAAATATTTCAGCGGTATGACCCAAGAACATGGAATTTCTCCCTGTTTGGAGCAAGTCACTGTTCTAACAGGGCTGCAATCCGGTGTCGTGATTAAGGTGCTGTTCAGGATAGGGAATATAGCTGTGTTGAAGTATGGTATTCGGGAAAGTACTTAAAAAACAATCTGTGGTGAGGAGCTCGAATCGAATATGTGGTGGAGTATCTTTGATTTGGTTCGAATTTGTGGAGTTTGAATTTGACCGAGTGAGGAGATTGTGTGTGGGGTGACCGGTGTATGTGTACTGACTACTGCGGGGATACAACGGCGCGGCTGTGGAGATAATAGATCATATTAGGTTTAGTCGACTAGTATAGATAATAGAACAGAGAAAGTATAATATGTTATTTAATATATAAAATAAAAATATTAATTATATTATATATAAAGTTCGGTCTATTCGGTCCAGGACCAAAAAATTTCAATGGGGACCGGACCGTATTTTATTTCGGTCCGGACCGAAATACCTGAACAGACCGAACCTTCAGAAAATTAGGACCGAACCAGACCGAAATTATTCGGTTCGGTCTGATTTTTCTGTTACATATTTGATG
This sequence comes from Daucus carota subsp. sativus, assembly GCF_001625215.2. Taxonomy (NCBI): domain Eukaryota; kingdom Viridiplantae; phylum Streptophyta; class Magnoliopsida; order Apiales; family Apiaceae; genus Daucus; species Daucus carota. Next base: position 35,303,597 of record NC_030383.2, read on the forward strand.
ATGTCACAGGTATCTAACTTGTTTAGTGTGCAGAAGCAAATATCAGAGTTTAGCTGGAAATCAGAGTTTAACGACTGCTAGCTGGATCAGAGTTTATCGATGATCAGAGTTTGCAGGCGGCTGATTTTCAGGAGCGGATCTGGCTAAATAAGGAAGATAAAGATCAAGGGAAATTGTGCAAATCAGGACAGCAGAAGGATAGCTACTGATTAGATTATTTTAGGAAGCAGATAATTATAAATCAATCTGTAGATATCATGTAACTGTGTATATAAACACAGATTAGGGTTTACTCTATAAGAGTTAGAACATCGAGAATATTATTCTTGTAACCCAGCAGCTCTTAGTGATAAGTTATAAATCACTAAGAGAGTTTTTGTAACCTACTGAGTTTTGTGAATTAGAGTTTACTTTGTTAATTCTCTTGGTTGAGTATTTTGTTATTGATTGTGTTCACTATATTGATTTATATAGTGAGTTAATTCGGCCTAACAAGTGGTATCAGAGCCAGCTCTGTTGATATACCTACAGTAAGATCTTAATCACACAATCATGTCTGAAAAATCACAAGCCTCAAACAGTAGATATGAATCACTTAGGGTTCCGGTCCTCAGGGCATCTGAATATCCCATCTGGAAGGTTAGGATGGTTATGTTTCTGGAATCCACAGATCCAGAGTACCTGGACAGGATTTATGATGGTCCACACATGCCAACAAAGCTCTCTGTTGCAGTTGGAGATGAACCCCAGAAGATGATCCCCAAAGAAAAGAAAGACTATACTCCTGAGGACATCTCATCAATCAGTAAGGATGCAAAAGTAAAACACTTGTTGCATAGTGCTTTAGACAATGCTATGTCAAATAAGGTGATTGGATGCAAAACTGCAAAAGAAATATAGGATGCTTTGGAAATCAGATGTCAAGGAACCCAAGCCATCAAAAAGAACAGAAGGACCATACTTACTCAAGAGTATGAACACTTTGATTCAAAAACTGGTGAATCATTGACTGATCTTTATGACAGGCTTGTCAAGCTGCTGAATGACTTATCTCTAGTGGATAAAGAATATGACTTAGAAGATTCAAATCTCAAATTTCTGCTTGCTCATCCTGAAAAGTGGGATTTGAAGGTAACCACTATAAGAGATAATCATGATCTTGAAGAGATGTCTCTGGATGATATCTTTGGAAGATTTAAAACTTATGAACTTGAGATGGAGCAAAGGAGCAAACGACATGGTGGGAAACCCAAACCAGTTGCTCTAAAAGTTCAAGGAGAAACAGCTGTGAAAAGCAAGGGAAAAGCACATGTCACAAAGTCTGATGCTGAGTCATCAAACTCTGATGATGACTCAGACACTGATATACCTTCAGACTCTGATGACAGTGATACTGAGATGATGCAGCTGGCAGCATTGATGGTTAAAAGTTTCAAGAAGATGGCTTACAAGAACTTCAATAAAGGGAAGAAGTTCTCAAGGAAAGATAGAAACTCTGATAAGAAGGTTTTCAAAAGGAATGAAGGCAAAGAAGAAAAATCTGGAAAAGCTGATAAGTCTAATTACACCTGCTTCAATTGTGGTGAGAAAGGTCATATTGCAACTGAGTGCAAGAAAGCAAAGAAAGAAAAGGAACAAGCCTTTATCACTAAGAAAGGAAGCTGGGCAGACTCATCAGAATCAGAGGAAGAAGTCAACTATGCCTTGATGGCAAACATGGACAACAGCACTGAGGCTGTTGAATCTAAGGTACCTCATTCCACTCTTGCTTTTGACACTGAAGATATAACTGAGTTAAGATTGTTTCTCAAAAATATGCATGTTAGCTATAGAGATCAAACTTTAGAAAATGAGAGACTAAAATCTGAAATCTTAGAAGTTAAGAAAAGGAATGATTATCTTGAGAAAGAACTAGTTCAGATGCTAGAAGTTGAGAAGGAAAGAGATGACTCTATTTTTGTTAAAAATGAACTCTTAAAGAAAACTGCTTCTCTTGAATCAGAACTTGCTAAGGAAAGAGAGATAATCAGAACTTGGACTAACTCAGGAAAGACTACTCAGAATATCTTAGAAAGTGGAAACTGGAAGAAAGGTTTAGGATACTCTGATAAAAATGAAGCTGAATCACAAAACCAAGAAACCATTAAAATTGAGAGACCTAAGGTAGCTCCAGTAAGATTTGTTGCAGAATCAAAGGCTCAGGACAAATCAAAGACTGATAAACCTAAATAGGTCAATATTGGTTTAATGACTCTGAAACAGCTTAAGCATAAGCTCAAGGAGGTTAAGAAAGAAAACAGGATTAAGGAACCTAGGAAAAATAGAAATGGGAAGGTAGGAATAAACAAAAGCAATAATTATATGCCTATTCCAAATGCTCCTAGGAAAACTTGTCATAATTGTGGTAATCCTAATCATCTTGCTTCTTTTTGCAGGAAGAATAAGGACATAAATGCTATGTCTCCCAAATCAGAAGTTAAGACTAGGAATACTAGATTTAGACCAGAAAATCCTTGTTTTCATTGTGGTAGTTTATGGCATTCCATCTACACTTGTAAGGAATACCATAGTTTATACTATGATTATTACGAATTGAAACCTTCTTTGAAGAAAAAGATTGATTCTCCTGGTTTAAACTCTGTTAAAAAGTCTGTTAGCACAAACTCTGATTTAAACTCTGATAAATCTTCCGCTGCTAGTTTTAACAAACTTAACAAGAACAAAGGATCCAAGCAAGTTTGGGTCCTTAAAACTAATCATTAGTTGTGTATGTGATTGCAGGGCAACAGGAAAAACATCTTAGTTCTGGACAGTGGATGCTCAGGACACATGACAGGAAATAAAGCCCTGCTATCAGACTTTGTGGAGAAGGCTGGCCCAAATGTTTCTTATGGAGATGGCAACATAGGGAAAACTTTGGGATATGGCAATATCAATCTTGGAAATGTCATCATTCAATCTGTAGCTCTGGTCTCAGGACTTAAGCACAATCTGCTCAGCATAAGTCAAATCTGTGACAGAGGGTATCATGTTGATTTCTTTGAAGAACACTGTGAAGTGGTTAGCAAAAGCACTAGGAAAGTTGTTCTGAAAGGATATAGACATGGAAACATCTATGAAGCCAAGCTCTCTTTAAACTCTGAAAGCTCTGCAATCTGTTTACTTGGCAGAGCCAGTATTGAAGAAAGCTGGAACTGGCACAAGAAACTCTCTCACCTGAACTTCAACAATATAAATGAGTTAGTGAAGAAAGATCTTGTAAAAGGACTTCCCAAATCAGTTTTCACTCCAGATGGACTCTGTGACTCCTGTCAGAAGGCAAAGCAGAGGAAATCTTCATTCAAAAGTAAAACTGAGACCTCAATTCTTGAGCCATATCATCTGCTTCATGTTGATCTTTTTGGACCAGTAAATATAATGTCCATTGCAAAGAAAAGATATACTCTGGTCATTGTTGGTGAATTTACCAGATATACTTGGGTATATTTTCTACACAGCAAGGATGAGACATCATCTCTTTTAATTGAGCATGTCAGACACCTGGACAAAATTTCTAAAGATGTAGTCAAGATCATCAGAATTGATAATGGCACTGAGTTCAAGAATTCTAAGATGGAAGAGTTCTGTAAAGCAAATGGAATTAAGCAAGAATTTTCAGCAACTGGAACACCTCAGCAAAATGGTGTTGTGGAACGAAAGAACAGAACTCTGATTGAAGCTGCTAGAACCATGTTGGAGGAAGCAAAGTTGCCAACTTACTTCTGGGCTGAAGCTGTGCAAACTGCTTGTTTCACACAGAATGCAACTCTGATAAATAAGCATGGGAAAACTCCATTTGAGATGGTCAAAGGCAGAAAACCAAATCTCAAATACTTCCACATATTTGGGTGTAAATGCTTTGTTCTAAAAAATCATCCTGAACAGTTGACCAAATTTGATTTAAAAGCTGATGAAGGAATCTTTGTTGGCTATCCTCTGTCAACAAAAGCCTTCAGAGTCTATAATCTGAGAACGAGGGTAGTCATGGAATCCATTCATGTATCCTTTGATGATAAGAAAATTACTGGAATGGAAGATTTTGCTGACCATGAGCAACTGAGATTTGAAGATGAAGATGCATTATCTGACTCCATAAACTCTGACTCTGAAATCATATCAGAGTATGTCACTCCAACTCACCTACCTCAAGCACATGTTGAGGGGGAGCACTTTCTCAATGAAAATATGGGTGAAAATGTTGAAGACTCAGCAGAAAACACAAACTCTGATACTGACTCCTCTAACTCTGATCATTCTACATCAGAGAATCATGAGAACACATCTTCAAGGGGAGCATCAGAAACTCAGAATACTCATGGAGATAGCATGAATAATGGGGGAGAGGCATCAGAGAATCAGAATCAGAATGACACTGGAAACAACATGGATTATGGGGGAGGATCTAGTTCCAGAAGTCAACTGCCACATGAAAGGAAATGGACAAAGTCTCATACACCAGATCTGATAATTGGAGATCCAGATGCCGGAGTACAAACCAGAACTGCAACAGCAAATGAATGCTTATTTCACTCATTTTTATCTCAGACAGAACCAAAGAAAGTGGAAGAGGCTCTTAAGGATGCTGATTGGGTAACAGCAATGCAGGAGGAGTTAAATGAATTTGAAAGAAATAAAGTCTGGACACTAGTACCAAGACCAAAGAACAGATCAATAGTTGGTACCAAATGGGTGTTCAGAAACAAGACAGACAGTGATGGAATAATCACCAGAAATAAAGCCAGACTGGTAGCCAAGGGATACTCTCAACAAGAAGGAATTGACTATGATGAGACCTTTGCCCCAGTTGCCAGATTAGAAACAATCAGAATTTTCTTGGCTTATGCAGCACACAAGAATTTTCTTGGAGGAAGAAGTATATGTTGAACAACCTCCAGGTTTTGTGGACACAAAATTTCCAGATCATGTCTACAGACTGGATAAAGCACTGTATGGACTAAAGCAAGCACCAAGAGCATGGTATGAAACTCTGGCTCAATTCCTCTTGGACAGTGGTTTCAACAGAGGTACAATAGACAAAACTCTGTTTTATCTCAACCATGGTAATGACCTGCTTTTAGTTCAAGTTTATGTAGATGATATCATTTTTGGATCTACTAATCCTAAACTCTGTGAAAGATTCTCAAAGCTTATGCAGTCTAGATATCAGATGAGCATGATGGGAGAGATGAGCTATTTTCTGGGGCTGCAAGTTAAGCAGACTGATGAGGGAATTTTCATTAATCAATCTAAATACACCAGAAACCTGCTAATGAAATTTGGTATGCAGGATAGTTCAGCTGCCACTACTCCCATGGCAACAGCCACTAAGTTAGATAAAGATACTGGATCACCAGTAGAAATTACTAACTACAGAGGTATGATAGGCTCACTTCTATATCTAACTGCTAGTAGACCTGATATCATGTTTGCTACATGTCTCTGTGCAAGATTTCAAGCAGATCCAAGAGAACCACATCTGATAGCAGTTAAAAGGATTTTCAAATATCTCAAGGGTACAGTTGAGATGGGACTCTGGTATCCCAGAGAATCAGACTTTACACTGATTGGTTACTCTGATGCAGATTTTGCAGGGTGCAAAATAGACAGAAAAAGCACAAGTGGGAGTTGTCAATTTCTTGGAGGAAGACTGGTGTCTTGGTTCAGTAAGAAACAAAAATCAATTTCCACATCTACTGCAGAGGCAGAGTATATTGCTGCAGGAAGCTGTTGTGCTCAGATTTTATGGATGAAAAATCAACTGTTGGACTATGGGTTATCTCTTACTCAAATCCCTATTTACTGTGATAACCAAAGTGCTATTGCCATGACAGGAAATCCAGTACAGCATTCCATGACCAAGCACATCAGCATAAGATATCATTTCATCAGAGAACATGTGATGGAAGGAACAGTAGAACTTCACTTTGTTCCAACAGATCAGCAGTTAGCAGATATCTTCACCAAACCTCTGGCTGAAGCAACATTTACAAGACTTGTAAACGAATTAGGGATGATCTCTGGTCCTCTCTAAACTTTGCTACATTTCGTAATAAAATATCTGTTATTAATCACTTTTATATACCTGATCTACATCTGCATCTGTTATTCTCTGATCTAAACTCTGATGATTATGCTCTGATTTGACAAACTCTGATGTTTATACTCTGACCTGACAAACTCTAATGACATGAATTTTCACTGATAAGAGAATTTCCTGTGAAGAATATGTTACAAATACTTGAATTAAGTCATGAACATCTCTAAAGTCTGATATTTGTGATATTACATATGTGGAAATCTATGTCACACTCAACATGATTTAAAGCTGTTACCTAGACTGCCTTACTTCTTAAATATTAGACATATACTCAGTGAAGAATTTGTTTTACTCCCCTTATGAGCTAAGAGTGAATAAGTCTCAGATATGGATCACCAAAATTTGTTTCTTCTCTCAAAAAAAAAAAATTTGGTTTATCTCAGGTACTCCTTTGAGATCTTAGAAACTCTGTGAAAGGAAAGATCCAAGTGCACTGCTGGTATTAAGCAAAGTGCATCAGAAAAATATTATTTTTCTTAGAGACCTTTCGCATTCTCTGATTACTGGAGAAATACACTGAGAAATAAAAATCTGATGAAGGTTATGACTCACTTGCCATGAGAAGTTCCCTTTCAAAGGATAATTGTCTTAGAAAAGAGAAGAAAACTTATACTCTGATCCATATTGTGAGAAACTCGGCTTATGAAGTGGTTAAAACATTTTCGGTTAATCTGATTCTTTCTAATGTTTCTTAAGAAGTTTGTCAATCTCTGTGACAATAGAGGAATCATGTCAACACACACCTTTCACTCCGCATTTGTGATTAACAAATTTTATGACATCGAGTGATTTTTGATTAAATTCAAATAATCGTTTGCAAACTCTGAGGAAAAATTGATATTCAGACTTTCAATGTCTATCTCTCATCAGTACGAAATTTTATGAACAATCTCTGATTTGTCTCATAATATGCCATTTAATTAAACTCTGGTCAATGGTCAAACATCTGATCAAAGTCGGAGTTTAAAATAAATGATTTTTTTTTGTCAGGTGAATATTAGATTTAATTGTCAAACGGTACAAAATCCATTTCAATACCTGAGTGGAGAAAAACACGGTGAATAATTGTGTTTCCTCGGAAATTGTTACACAAACACGCAGATTCACACGCCTTGTTAATTATTACCTCTCCACTATCTCCTTTTGTTACCGTTAGTCATATGCCACGTGTCCCGTTATCTCTTTAAGTCAGTAAATCGTGTCTATACATATATATATATATATATATATATATATATATATATATATCCGTTTTAAAAAGTTTTTCACTTTTTACACACGATTTTTACTGCTCTCTCTCACACGTTCTCCATTCTCTACTTTCACTTGTGCATTTCATCGAACATCTCATCTACACTCCACATTTCTTGCATTTTTCACAGAAAATGTCTACTAAAGCCTTCGAGTCTGATGGTGCCAAGTTCGTCACCAACAACTATGCTGCCCTTCTATCCAATGATGATGCTCCACGTAAGTTTCATCTCATTCAGGATTATCTTGCCCACAGTGATCTCATGTATGCTCTGACCCAGCCTGAAGTTTTATCACCTGTTCAAATTCTCACATTTTGGCGCTCGGCAAGATATAATGATGGAGGTGAACATGGATCCCCCTCGCTAACCTGTACCTATGAGGGTCAGGAGTATTTGGTAACGCCTGAAACAGTTCGAAAAGGCGCTTCATCTTCCAGAGCATTCCAAGTTCTCCAGCTCTGTCTCCACTCAGACCCTTAAAGATATGATGCAATTCTTTGGCTATTCTGGTAACACTGATAAAATGGGGGAGCTCAAGCGTCCACATCTCTGCAAGGAGTGGAGCTTCTTCTACGATTGCATCACCAGGGCATTCGGCAACAAATGTAGCAACTTTGATGCCATCCCTATTTTCAGTCAACAAATTGGGTACTCTCTTATTCATAATCTCAAGTTTGATATGGCTCCTTCTATTTTGAGATTTATTGGAGATAGAAAATCGGAAGATGAGAATATTGTTTATTTTGCTCGTTTCTGTCAATTAATATTCTCCTATTGCTTTCCTAATGTACCCTTGCCTTACTCTGGTACTGAGTTACCTTTTAAGATCACTAAGCATGCCTTTACTGATCTCATTAAGAAGGATAGCAAGAAACCCAATGCACCAGTGTTTGCTATTTCTGTAACAGTACAGGATAAGTTAAGGGTAGCTATGCCAGATAAGTATGGACCATTATTCTCTGATGAGAATATACCACATCCCGCCTCCTCTACTGATCAACCAGACACTGTCCCAACCTCTGGTCCTTCCCAACAAGGGCCAGTTGTAAAATCTGACCAAATCTTACCCTCTGGTTCTTCCCAAAAAGGGTCAGTTGAAATATCTTCACCTAAGAGGGTTCTCAGGTCCTCAAAATCCCCAACCAAACCCTCTCCTCCTCCCAGAAAAAGAAGATTCTTGCAGAAAATATCAGACTCTGACTCTGATAAAGCACCTCCACCTCCTTCACCAGCAAAGAAATAGAGGAAGAAAATCAAGCCCACCAACATCACTGACCTGACTGTTGAGCCACCTCAGTCAGAGGATCCCATACAGGCCTTGATCCCATTCTCTGATCAACCCTCAAGTGCAGAGCCAGTCCGGATTAAACCTATTTCTGCAGTTCCACTTGAACCGATGGAAGCTGACATTCACATGTCAGAATCAACATCAGAATTTAATGATCAACCAGCAGTGGCCAAATCAGATGAAGGGTTGAAGTTGAATCAGGAATCTCTGATTCAACATGACGACATTATTGCAGCTGACACTCATGTGTCAGATAAAACTCCTGATATTCCAAGCCAATCAGAAGATGCACATATAGAGGTTGTACTGCAAATGATTCAAGATTCTCTGATTCAAACTGAGGCTAATGTTGCAGCTCATGTTCAGGAGGTTCCTACAGCTGCAACTTCTGATGCAGCTACAGAAGCTCTGGCATCTCATACTCTGAGTATATTTGTCAATGATGATGATGATGATACAACAGAGGTCACCTCTGTTCCAATTCTAGCTTCTGCTTCTCCAATCTCTGATCCAATCAGAGAATCAACTCCAGTCAGAATTGATTCTTCAGTACATACACTGTCACCAGTCAGAGAATCTACTCCTACTCCAGTCATTGCTTCTCCAATCCAACATCCCATTTCTGCACAGAGAAAAGTCTATCAAATGTCATATTTCAAGAGAATGTGCAGAGCTCCACCTCCATCTGTGGAAGACAGACTGACCTCTATTGAGGCCACACAAACATCAATGCAGCACACTATAGCTGATTTGAGCTCCTATGTAGCTCAGCTGGTTCAATTTCTCACCTCTGCTGATGTCAAAAAGGGGGAGAAAATATCTAAAGACAAATGCAAATCTGACCAGCAAATGACAAAGAGAAGGCCAGATGGTGATGAAGAAGGTAATAGGGAGATGGCTGACAAGCAGCTAAAGCTGTTACAAATCAAAGAGAAGGAAAGGAGTGATAAGGAAGCAAACTCTAATAGACCCAGAGATTCTCAACAAACACACAAGTCTATGAAGTTGACTGTTATGTCTCAAGTTCAGAGCATAAGTGAAGCAGTCAACATTTTTGATGATATATCTAAAGAACTTGCAGTTGTGAACTCTGAGGTTGAGAAGAAGAAGAAAGAAGATCTGATTCCTGAATCAGATAAGCTGATTGAAGCTGGAGATCCTGAATCTCAGAAGTTCTGCCAAACTCTGAAGTTCAGAGGCAGAGAAACCACCCTATTCTACAAATCTCCTTCGTTGCAAGCTATTGATGAAGCTGTTGCAAGGAAAATATTTGAAAAAGAAAATCCAGGAGTGGATATAGAAGCCATCAGACTTGAGGAAGAAAGACTAGCTGCTGAGAAGAGGAAGATCAGCAAGACAAAGTCTGATGAGCAAAAACAAGTTACTGATCCCTCACAGAAACAGAAGAATCCAAAGCAAAAAGGGTAGTAATTAGTGAGGTAAACTACACTGATATCAACAGACCAAGAACCAGGTCTCAAACTCAATCTGAGTCTGATTCAAAAGACAAAGGAAAGAAAACTGTTGATGGAGTTCCTCCTATTCCTCCTGTGATCAAGAAATCAATTGTCAGAATAGCATCAGAGAATCCTTCTCAGAGGATGATAAAGCTGAGTAGGAATGCAAATATAATCACTGATGTCTCTGATCAAATTGAAGAGGAAGAAGCTGGACTAACCAGAAAAAGAATGGGTGAAGTGAAACAAATTAAACTAAGACTAAGACTGAAGATGCTGCAGTCTCATGGCTGAAGATAAACTCTGAGAAAATTCAAGATCAGAAAAAGAAGAGTCTCTTTGGAAGCCTTGGTACAAGTCTGTACAAGGAAAGCCCAATGAACACCAAGATCAGAACTCATTGAACCAGAGGAAAGGAAGCTTATGATACTACTGGTTTAGGTCACAGAAAGGAGAAAATTCAAACAAGTTCAGCAACCACCTTCAGAGATCCCTATCCTCTGACTGAGAAAGTGGGGGAAGCTGTCACTCAAAAGGACTTAGATAAAGTAGAAAAGAAGATTCTATGGGATAAAGTCTGATGAAGAATACATTCCAAAGATAGCTCAAGATGATGGTTCTGAAATATGTATGGAGAAGAATAGCTCTGTGATGGAGACTATTGCAAACACCAGAATCTTGGGTTACAACAATGATGCAGACAGACCAAGGGTAATTCAGCTGGGAGAGGCAATGGAAAGAAGCAAGGTGAATGCCTTGAGAGCAGCTATCTATCAGACTGGGGATGAAACTGAAGAACTCAGAAATGTTAAAACCCAGATGATATAGACCTTAAAGCTGAAGGAAGAAAATCTGATCAACCAGTTTGTCAGAGAAAGCTATGGATATAGGTTGATTTGATAGATAATTCTGCTGGTTCTGTAAGTTGTAATTAATTTTGTAAATTGATTATCTTATGCATTTGTCCTTGATAGTTTTTGACATCATCAGTACATATATATATAACTTGTTCATTCTGTCTAATGTACAAGTTGGGGGAGATTGTTACATATTTGATGATGTCACAGGTATCTAACTTGTTTAGTGTGCAGAAGCAAATATCAGAGTTTAGCTGGAAATCAGAGTTTAACGACTGCCAGCTGGATCAGAGTTTATCGATGATCAGAGTTTGCAGGCGGCTGATTTTCAGGAGCGGATCTGGCTAAATAAGGAAGATAAAGATCAAGGGAAATTATGCAAATCAGGACAGCAGAAGGATAGCTACTGATTAGATTATTTTAGGAAGCAGATAATTATAAATCAATCAGTAGATATCATGTAACTGTGTATATAAACACAGATTAGGGTTTACTCTATAAGAGTTAAAACATCGAGAATATTATTCTTGTAACCCAGCAGCTCTTAGTGATAAGTTATAAATCACTAAGAGAGTTTTTGTAACCTACTGAGTTTTGTGAATGAGAGTTTACTTTGTTAATTATCTTGGTTGAGTATTTTGTTATTGATTGTGTTCACTATATTGATTTATATAGTGAGTTAATTCGGCCTAACATTTTCAGTTTCGGTTCGGTTTTGCTCAGCCCTACACTATGGTCAGGCGACAATCAATATGATTGAATGTTTCAACGTACTCTTAAGGTTAGGTCATTTTAACCCACTCACGTTAATGGTTGAGTATATCTATTATCGTTCGGTGAAGTTGGTTGCAGAAAGAGTACTCAAATATTGAATGACCTTCAAAATGGACATAGATATTGCAAAAGATCGAGGGAGCTGTTTGAAAAAATAGAAGAGAAGAATTTAGTCCACGAGGTTATTCCATTTAATGAATAAAAAAGGGTATTTGAGGTTATCACTGCACGTTATTGAACAACGAATGGATATTGAAAAGGCAGAAACAAACATACGTTAAATTTGTTTCAAGGTTTCTATCCTTGTGAAAAATGGAGTCGATATTACTCTCAGTGTTCACATATAGTTGCTGCTTGTTTGGTATGTAATCTTGATTGGAAGCAGTACACTAGGGTTATCACAATAGTGTTAATGCTCTATTTCATCACTGTACCTGATCAAAACTTTTATTTGGCCTACCGAGTGAAAAAAGTATTCAGTCAACTAATTGTACCATTTAAAACTTGTAGAAAGGTCATTTCGTTAGTTTCTGTTAAAACTTAACGGATTAGTGTTCCATTTGATCACTATTTTCGATCAAAACTTTCAATTGAACTAATTCTGAAATAAAAAAAACAACTTTTTTATCTCTGATCAAATTGGCTTGCCATGAAACACCTCCAGACCTTTATCGCTTGGAAACTCAAGAATGTTGGGGAGTTTGTTAAAATTTACAAAACAAAGAATCACAAAGCTCACTTGGTAAACTTGTATTCGGCTATCCTTCACCGTGACATGCCATTTCTCTTTAGTGTTAAAATGATCGCATGTGCCACCCGAGAGTGACCATGCTTGCATTTCTGCATCAGATGGAACATCATACCTGATGTCAACAACTTGACTTCCAAAACGGATGTGTCGTAACAAATCAAAATTAGAGGCATAGGATTGAAGATATTCAAACACCTAGGATTATGCAGGGAAGTTCCTTTTTAGTTTAAAACATGAAACCATTTATCTATAGGAGAAAGATACAGGATATGGTTTCAGCTGAGAGACATAATTGTGCACTAAGAGGTGACTTTCCGGATTTGGATGATCTTGCTAATCAAAATCACCATTTTCCACTTTCCTCAATTCAAGTTGTCCAACCTTAGCTTCGGAGGAATTGTTTGATTCAGACATGTTGTTGCAAGAGCTGGACGACAAAAGAATAAATCACAAAGAACAATTTGATACAGTATCTCCAGTACACTCAAACCATCCATCTTCCCCATCCCTCGTCCTCCCGTCGCCATCAACCCCTTAGCAGCTTAGCCGTTTTTCCGCTGCCATTACTCATACAAACTTCACGTACACACAACAAACACACAAGCCACCGACGAGTGTTCTGCGGCGGGGCTCAGCTCTCGTACCGGCCCCTACTGCCTCTATTGCCCGCCATAATCCTTCACCTTCCACCCCTTGTTCGCAAACTGACGCATCGCTGCTTCTTAATATCCCCCACCTCATCCTTTCTTAAGAACTCTAATTTTTGTAGCAATTCCGTTAAAACTAATGTTATCCGTTAAAGTCAAACACATACTTAACGACGTTGAAATCTTTTTTTAAACTTAATCTCGTGAATGAAAGTTTTTAGGGGTCGTTTGGTTCAGGATTTTGAGGTATCAGGTATGGGTTTAGATCATTCTAAACTCATACCTGATATTTGGTTGGAAAATTTATTTGTATAAACCCATACCTCAAACCCCCAAAATATGGGTTTTTGATACCTTAGGGGGGAGGTGGATATGGAACATATATGGGTATGAGGAATCAATAATATTTTTATTTTATATACAATTACATCAAATGTTTGACACAAAATTAAATCAACAACTCAAAATTGGATAAAATAAAATTGTAGAATTATTTTCATCAATAAAAAATAATAATTTAAAAATATTTAAATTCAATATATTATTCATTCCATCACTCAACCAAACACATGATATCAAGAATGATATCTAATCCCCATACCAGCTTAACCCGATTCCTCATTCCAACCCCATACCATTCTGTGAACCAAACGACCCATTAGATGCTTTGTTATTTAAAAGGAAACTTTTTTTAATCGGGAGGCCAACTGAAACTTTTGGTCCATTAGAGTGACGAAATAAAGTATTAACCCTATCACAATATGACAATATTGTATGAAATATGGAACTATGAATTTGATCCACTGCCCAATCAAGCGTATTGGACATTTCCACTAGCCTACAATTAAGAGATGTATGGTACCCTCATTGTTGAAAAAAATCTGAGAAAGAAAAGGAAAAAATATGAACGAGGATAAAGTCAACATATTCGAACTGAAATGGATAACTCTCAAAGATCTAAAACTTGTGGGAGATGCAGTCAAGAAGGTCATATATACGAGACGCAGTCAACGATGCTCACAACACTGACATTAGTTTTAAAATAATTATGTTGTTGTATTTTATTGTCAAATTTTTGTTTTACCTAAAAATCGTTATGAGATAATATTTAAGAATTGTTAAGTTCAATATTGAATTTTTATTTATTTACATGTTTAAATAAATATTAGTTAATAATTTATAATTATTATAGTTGATTAAGTAAGAGAAGGATTAATTTAATAAAAATAAGATATTTAAGTGATCTATATGTAAAGTATGCATAAATGCTTGTGTGATATATTGCTCCTTTTTTTTTTTTTTACGATGAGTTCCATTTTATTTTTTCTTAATTATGTAAAATATAAAAGTTAGACAGTTTGGGAACAAACAAACAGACTTGGGCAGATTGGGAATATGCAAGTGGAAACATGGGTTAGTCAGTTAGAGCAAGTCCAACACTATGCTAAGAGGGAAGGGAAGGGGAGGCTTGTGCTAGTGATTTAGCACATCACTAGCATAGTGTTGGAGTGCAATTTTATCCCATATTCCCTATTTTTGGATTTAAAACTTGATTTAGCACACCTATTGGACTTGGTCTTATGGATTCTTTGAATAAGCCCATCTGAACTCTGGCCTCTGCGTAAAAGTTTAAACCTAACACTGCAGTATGTGAAAATAAATAAATATATAATAGTGAGTGAAGACTTGAGTTAATTTTCACAGTTTCACAGTTTCACACCTAACAAGTTGTTGGTGTACCTGTATTCTTTTTGTACTGAGCGATTGATCTCCAACAACTGTACTGTGTCGTGGGATCCACATGTGTACATGCGAATATCATCATGACATATGTAAGGTGTTGCATCACCCAGCAAAAAACCTAATTATTCGGGAAAAATGCTTATGCAGTTACAAAATTTTATACATATATAATAATATGTGGTGAGTTTTAATTGAAATGAGCTCCTTCTATTTACATTAACCATTTCAATTAAAAATTTTCACATCAATTGCCATGTTATTATATATAAATTTATGCACACATTTTTTTATATATAAATTTTATGCACACAATTATGTGCACTTAACATTATTGGAATGATACAGAATTGTTTGCGCCAGATAATGGTTATCGGATTCATGTATTCGCACCGTTCTAATATTTTTTACATTTTAAGTTATTCTGTCCAACTATTTACATTTCAAAATCTACCAAACATAGTCAATAGATCTCATTATTTCCTACCTTTTTTTCTTTTTTTCCACTATTTTTACTCTACTATCTTCATTTTATATATTAAAAATCAATAAGTTTCACCACTCCACCCACTTTCCTTTAAATTTTCCGGACCGAGAGAGTATTGATTATATAATTCAAATTATGAATTGAATAATAATTCATGCATGTAAGAAAATATTTATTAATCAAAATACTATTTTCAAAATAGTATGTGATTATAAACGCATGTTAAAAAATTTGATATGTTATTAACATTCCTTTATTCAGTAATAGCTACCCTGTTCCTGTTCATCTGGTTAAACATATTTACTCGGAGACTAACGCGGGACTCTATCTAGAACGCATTATTGTTTTTAGTGGGATTTGCTTAGTGCGCAGCGCACTACAAGTACTTTGATGTGTTTTATAACCTTAGATATGTTTGTTGGGAGAAAAGTCTTGTACGTAGGACATGCAACATGGCGTGGAAGTCTTGATTGGTCTTTTACACGTTTAGTTCCTACTTGTCAGTAAAATAACACGTTAAACTAACCCCTCTAGTAGTTTAAATACTTGCTCATTTCAGTGTGAATTACACAACACAAAACAAACAAACATACCAAATATATCTCAAATGACTTCTAACTCAGCTAATCCCGAATCCACATTCGCTGCCCTTCACTCGGATATCATCGAAACTCACCTGTTAACGAGGTTCGATGGCGCATCTCTCGCTTCAGTCGCCTCGACGTCGAATTTGTTACATGCGCTCTGCGATAAGCAGAGTTTGTGGAAAGATATCTGTGATTCGACTTGGAAGTCGGTGCAACATCCGCTTGTGCAGGAAGCTATCTCTAACTTTCCTGGCGGGTACCGTTCTTTTTACTCGGATTCGTTCCCGGTTCTAGGTGCAAATTCTAGACAGGGGAAAAACCACGGTCTGGTTGAGAACCAGACCGTGGAAATAATTTCTGCTGTTGATATACACTACGGGAAAAATCCCGTTTTTTCCAGGGTAGCTGTCACGAATACGGATGCTAGCAGCTTCCCTGGATCATTGTTCAGTGTCGACTTGATTGACCGCAAGGAAACTGTGGAAATTCCATTAAAATGCGAAGGTTTTGAGAAAATGTCAGAGCTGGAAGATAAGTTGCGATTGAGTTGGATTGTAATTGATCCGACTTTAAAACGGGCAGCCAACGTGTCGAGTTTGAGGCCGGTGTCTGTGCGGCCGCATGGCGATAAGCGTGCTGTAGAAGTAACATACGCCGCAATTCTTTCTGGTAAATGTTGTGACATTGATACGACAGAGTTTGTCGAATGTAGGATCGTGGCAGTATTCGGATGCGAAGAAGGAAACAACATGGAAGTGAGGGAGCTGAGTCTGTGCTTGGTGGACATGGTGAGATCGCGTTTGAACGGGGAATTGAGTTTGAGAATATTGCAGGAGGCTATGGAGAATGGTGAAAGAAGAAAAGAAAGCGGGCAAGGGAAAGAAATGTATGCGAAGAGTTTGGATTTCAAGAGACAGAGATTTGTTTTCTGGGTATTTTTTGCAAGTTTCTTGATCAGTTTGTTCTGGCTTGCTTGATATGTACGAGGACTTTAATATATAGCGATAGATCATATGTGTAGGGTGGCAGATTTTGTTTTGAAAACTGATGGAATTCTGAGAATTGGATTCCAATATGACATGTATTTAGTGATATCATAAATTAGGGGTATATCGAGATTTTAATCGATTATATGTAAGATATAGATTTTTAATGAATCGTACCTGATTTGATTGTGTGTAGATTCTAGATAAAATGTCGTAGAGTTGAAATTCAAAACATTTTAGTGGAATTTCAAAAAATTTAAAGTACACCGAAACAGTCCAAAAATTTCATCTTTTAATAAAGTCCAAATAATTCCATCACTATTTAAAAAGCATCGGATTTTAATGAATTTTAAATAATGTCAATTAAATACCATCAGATTATTAAGTATCATTGAATAGCACCAGATTTGATAGAATAACTTAAAAACCTAACTGAATTCAAGTTGAAAATACTCAAACTTCGTAAATGAAAAAAATTCCTTTAATATCTTAATTGAACACACCCCTCGGTAAATAAAGAGCCCATGATTATATATTATTAACATTAAACAAAATTCACAAGAATCTTTCAAAATATTCCCAATTTCAATTAGTACTCAATGTAAGGACCTAAATTAATTAAAATATTTCAAAATATTTAAAATTTTGGGGGCTCAACGCTGAGTTTAAGAACCTCATTAAAACACGATCCCACATTTAGGAGCGTGGAGACGCTAGTTTAGTATATAAATATAAGTATGATTAGCAAATGCACCAACAAATCATGTTTTTTTAGGTGTCAGTGTTGACTTGTGAATTACCCAAATTGTTGCATCTAGACCAGTGTATTTTAGCTTAGTTTGGATTCAGGATTCACGATTGGACCTAGTTCTCGAAAATAACTCGGGATTTGACCAGAGTTGTCATCTATGGACTATGTTATTCACTCTCGAAAGCTTGATTCATTAAATTGTCAGAGATGGGAAGACGAAGGCGGGTGGTACCTACAAGGGCTAAATATCTGAACCTAGGGATTTTATATTTCGATCTAACGAGGATGTTAGAAATTTAAATGGGGGAGTTTCTAGCACCTCAGTCGCTGTTGGTCCTAGAATGTATTGCAGAATGGGAGAGGGGTTGAATGCAATACTAATAATTTCAAATCTTAATTCAACAACAAATATAAGATTCTAGTTTATCAGTAGATTAAGATGTAAGCTTGAAGAACACAGTAGTTAACTTCACAAAATAAATATATTATTTATTTCTTTGTGTTGCTACAACCTTAAGAAAGAGTTTCTTGAGTTTTCGTTCTCTCAAAAGATACAATGGTGTTCGCTTCAATTGTTGTTTCAATAGAATTTGTGATGTTTTTCTATATGACTTGCTATATTAAAACATCACCCGTTAACACAGGTCCTTGTAGGAGTGCAAAGCAGACTCTACTTTGCAGCAGCTAACAAATTACATCCCCTGTGACTTTCCTAGAATGCTAATCAAATAGATATTACATTGTATGAAAAGCAACCTAGGATACATTCTATTTTAAGCTTATCAAATCTCAGTGGATGGGGACTTGACACGTTTCAGGCGGCTATCCATGACTTTTTATATATACTCTTGATCTTCTGTCATAGTCTTTGCAGGTGTTTTACAAAACAAATTTTATGCCGCATCCCTGAGTTTTGAAAATCTTTATATGCCACAGGGTTTGACTTGATGAAGATTCAAACCAAATCCCGTATCTCCGATTTCTGTGACATTGTGACACAAGTACTTACTGTCAAACAATGACTTTGGATGACAATGACTCTATGTAGATGATTCTGTCAGAAAATCCAAGTCTTACTGTCTTTCGTACGAAACTTGTTGTCTCCGGAGCTTCCACCAATGTCGCTGTCAAATATAAACCATTTATCGTGACCTGCAATTATCTGTCTTTTATAGTACTACTGTCAACCAACTGACATTAACATTCCTTTATTCTTACTATCATTCCAATGTGCGACTTGAGGCATGAACTATTTAATGAACTTTTTTCAAGGACATTCTTATTCCATGACAGTTATTGAAACAGTAGAAAGACATACTCTAATTGTGGTAGTATGTTCTACTTAGAATAATCTAAGTAAATAAAATGTTAAGTTGACTGTTATCTGTCAGTCATAAATCCTAACAATCTCCCGCAATTTGTTTTTATGGACAATAACAACAAATTCTTAATGTTAGGGATAAAAAATATGATATTCAACTTCGAATGCAAAACACGCACATAACAATACATTTGACATGGAAAACCTACGTCCCAACTTGTATTATTAATCAAAATCGTTATCAATAATACAATCAATCAAACTTGGATACTGAAGTATCCGCCCGCAAGCGATACCTAAGTCTACATCTTGAGCACACATATCAAACATAATATGACTATGTATATATAGCCATCTCAAACTTAGACAAATCAGAATCTAGCTCTAACTCTGAAATACCTAACTGCAATTGGAATCCAATTCTGAAATCTTCAACTCAAATCAGAATCCAATTCCAACTGGCTTGTCTCGCCCAGGAGGTTAGAAGAGTTGAGCCTTCCAACTTTGTGGCCAAGACATATCTTTTATAATGATTGTCTAAACATACAATTATTATCCTTATATATTTTGGATCACCAAAGTTCATGCTACCATTGTAATAGGCTGATACCTAATAATCCTCCTCTTCAGCCCAATACAATTCCATAATCGAATCAACACTGACGACCAAGACACAGACGTCCATCCGCCAATGCCTCCCCTCGAACAAGAATCTTCATGTCTTGTTCGTACAAACTTTATCCATCTACAAAATCACGTGCATCAACCACGAGTGCCCCTCAATCTGATGAGTCACCCGATCCTTGCTTTCACAATCCTCCGGCCTCTAGAAAAACTACTAGTATCATCCAAATAATTCACCTGGTTATTAAACCATTGAAACAATTGCAATGATCCCTTCAACTTTCTTCCATCTTGAGTCCATCATGATTGATCCACAGTGCAAGTCAACCGTCATACCGCATGTAACTTTGTCTCTTCTTGCCAATTAACAAACATTCACCGTACTTTGCATTCTCGACTGAATCCCAAATTTTCCTCCAACCTCATCAATCACGATCCTGACCTCGGCTCTTGATACCACTTGTTAGGGATAAAAAATACAAAATTCAACTTCGAATGCAAAACACACACACAACAGTATATTTGACGTGGAAAACCCACGTCCCAACTTGTATTATTAATCAAAATCGTTATCAATAATACAATCAATCAAACTTGGATACTCAAGCCTACCACTCAATTGTCCGCCCGCAAGCGATACCTAAGTCTACATCTTGAGCACACCTATCAAACATAATATGACTATGTATATATAGCCATCTCAAACTTAGACAAATCAGAATCTAACTCTAACTCTGAAATACCTAACTGCAATTGGAATCCAATCCTAAAATCTTCAACTCAAATCAGAATCCAATTCCAACTGGGCCTTCCAAATTTGTGACCAAAACATATCTTTTATAATAATTGTCTAAACATACAATTATTATCCTTATATATTTTGGATTACCAAAGTTCATGCTACCATTTTAATGGGCTGATACCTGATACTTAATACAATCATGTTGTCAATCTAACTAACATAGATCAGAATAGTTAAAACTTTGTTTCTGAAAAATGTTAAAGAAACTGAATCAATAGTATACGGGATATACAAATTGTATGAACAAATGACACAGTTAATTAAGAACATGTTTCTGTAGACTAAGAAGATAAAAGAATTAAGCACTTAGCTCATTTTTCAGCTCTCCTTTCCTCGCTTGTTTTCTGTTCTCTTTCCTTTAGTTCTTCGACTAACTGATTGAGATCAGCAACCAAAGCAGCTTCTTCTGCAGACTCAACGACGTCTTCAACTTCCTCAATTCTATCCTTGATAGCAAATGAGGAAAAGAATATTGCTCCATCAACATTAAACCATAATATATGTCCACTGGAACAACACCTGAAGTGCATCTCATCGTTTTTCTTCTTGTATTTCTTTCCAGGAACAACATATAAGGTTGATCTTCTCTTTTCATCAAACTTGGGATCTTCATCCATTCCGCTAGCCAAAATAAGTATACATTCTTGTGCGAACAAAGCTTCCAAATTATTCAAGGAGCCCACCATTTTAAGA
Organism: Daucus carota subsp. sativus; assembly: GCF_001625215.2. NCBI lineage: Eukaryota > Viridiplantae > Streptophyta > Magnoliopsida > Apiales > Apiaceae > Daucus > Daucus carota. The sequence goes on from NC_030383.2 coordinate 35,324,751, forward strand.
TACATCTTCTTCACAACTTCAGTCTTTAGCTTTGACAGACTCTTAAAGTGAATTTCTGTGCTTGAATCTTAATGGATCACCAAGAACATAAGGAATATAATGTGGACTACTGGAATAATATATGTTTAGATTCCTGAAGAAATTCATCTTTCCATTCTTGATGAGTAGTCTTAAAATCAATGGGATTTTGAGTTTTAATTGGATTTCTAGATAGTCGACGTTGTTCTTCTTCATCATCAGCTGTCAAATCAATGACTTCATCATCATGTGCCTCATCAATCTGTTCTTCCTTTACAGGACTGAGATAGTCTGAATCATCATGCATCCTCTAATCTCCATAAACACTCTCATATTGTTTCTTTCTAAGATCATAGTAGTCAAGAACATGATCCATTGTCTTAGTAAAAACAGTGTGATCGTCCTCCAGAATTTAAATCATTCTTTCGAGTTCGAAGAAGTACATTGATCGAGAGTCTTTACTTCTATGATTTTTGAAGTCCTTGTCAAAGGTAGTGTGGTTCATATGACCACACCACCTGATTTTAGTACATAAGGGATTTAGTGATTTACTGACCTGATTTTTGATGCCGTCGACTTCTAAAACTAGGGTTCTAGCCGCCACTATTCCAGAGAGGCTCATCTTATATAAAGTCCCGTAGAGAACCATTTGGTTCTACTTTAAAATCTCATTAATAATTTTTAAATTAGTTATACTTGCGCATAAAATTTGAGTCTGATGTAGAACACTAATCATCCATTGCACGTATAAAAATTTTAACTTTAAGATCTAAGCAGATATTTTTTATTTTTAAATTCAGTTCTACCATAAAACTATTTTGGACGAATATGATTCTATTATGAAAATAATTTGGATATTATTTGTTATTATTATTCACTGTTTTTGGAGGGAAAATGATGAAATTTTATTTATTGATTTACTAATTATATATTTGATGAATAATAAGATTGATATATATATGTTATGTGTATATATAGGTGTTCTCTACTAGACTTTATACAAGTTGGTTCTCCATGGAGAGAGAGGGAGAGGGAGAGGGAGAAGGAGAAGGGGGGGGGGGGCGAGAGAGAGAGAGAGAGTGCAAACTGAAATTCGGAGATTTGTGTCGATGAAGCGTTGTGCTTGTCAGAGAGAGAAAGTGAGCGGGAATCGAGCTAATAGTAGTGTCTGACTCGGGAATCGAGCTAATCGTCTGTCGAGCACGCTTGAAATTGTGTAAATCCCTAATCTAGCACGCTTGAAATGGGTGTAATTGAAAAGAAAAAGAAAACTGGTATAAACTAAAACAAATTTCAAATCCCAGCAATATCTCATTGCGGGATGTTTTAAAAAATTATTTGATATAAATAGTTTATATTATTAAAAATTCATATGAAATTATTTATTTTAATATAATAAAGTAAATAAGTTTATTTCAGTTGCAATGTAAAAATATTAATTAAAATAGAAAGAAAAAGTTGTGGAAGGACAGTTATGGTTTAAGAAAAAAGGAGAAAATTATCAAGATCCCCACAATTTTTCATTGTAGGTACCAAGTCCTCGCAATGTTTCATTGCTAGCACTCTAGGTTCCCGCAATGAAATATTGTGGGAAATTCTTTTCAACTAACGGTCCCGATTTGATTATTCAATGATGGCTGGATAACAACTCCAAATATAAATCTACAACATAAATAAAGTTGTTAGTGTTCCCGAATCATGAATGAATTAAAAATTATATATTAAATCAAATATAATTACAATATTATATTTAAACTATGCTATCTCATTAAACCTACATGGCTGACACGCATTCCTACATGGCTGACACACAACCTCGGGAAAGGAAGATTCCCTAACTGAGTCCTCACTATCATAATCGGGTTGAGGAGCATCCTCATCTATCTCGAGTGATATTACAGATAACTCTTCAATGTCCTCTTCGGATCTTCTTCAAACTCTTCTTCCAGACCCCAAATATTGTCATTATCCCCCATCTACACAAATTTCCAAAACGATGTATTAAAACCTATTTTTAAAAAAATAATTATTTATCCCTAATCACATAACTCAATCCTAGCAGGTAGTCGACAGGAAGCTAACCTAGCCTCTGAATACCAACTGTAACAACCCGATTTTTCGGACGATTATCATTCTATAATCCGATTTTTCCCACAATATTCCCGCAATGAAATATTGTGGGAAATTCTTTTCAACTAACGGTCCCGATTTGATTATTCAATGATGGCTGGATAACAACTCCAAATATAAATCTACAACATAAATAAAGTTGTTAGTGTTCCCGAATCATTAATGAATTAAAAATTATATATTAAATCAAATATAATTACAGTATTATATTTAAACTATGCTATCTCATTAAACCTACATGGCTGACACGCATTCGTACATGGCTGACACACAACCTCGGGAAAGGAAGATTCCCTAACCGAGTCCTCACTATCATAATCGGGTTGAGGAGCATCCTCATCTATCTCGAGTGACATTACAGATAACTCTTCAATGTCCTCTTCGGATCTTCCTCAAACTCTTCTTCCAGACCCCAAATATTGTCATTATCCCCCATCTACACAAATTTCCAAAACGATGTATTAAAACCTATTCTTTAAAAAAATAATTATTTATCCCTAATCACATAACTCAATCCTAGCAGGTAGTCTACAGGAAGCTAACCTAGGCTCTGAATACCAACTGTAACAACCCGATTTTTCGGACGATTATCATTCTATCCAATAAAATAAATTCAAATTTAATTCCATAAATAATATAAAGTAAAGTCACATAATATCATAAATCAATCTCTCAAAGATCCCAATTCTGAAATTGAACATAAAACTAATATTCTTCATGGAGATACAGCTCCTAAAAATGACTGAAAATAAAATATAATCATTATTATTAGACTCTTGCCCAATCCAATCAAACCAACTCCAAAGCTATGCCAACAACATTAACCTGAAATTTGTAAGTCGTGAGCTACACAACCCAGTAAGAAAACAAATTCGACTAACAGACCAAAAACTTTTAGGACTTGCTATCGTTCATAATTTCATAACCAAGAATCATAAATCATAATTTTATAAATTAAATTCCACAGTTCGCTAGGCCACTAATACCCGATGGCACGGTATCATAGGTTCATATGTGTCAATAATGCGCCCCTAATTACTAAGGTATCATAAATTGTGCCAAACACGCCCTAGTAAGGTATTATAATTTAGTTCCGGAACTATACGCAATTACTAATAGGTTCATAATTTATTGCTAGCTGGGTATTTCTTATATCTAAAATATTTTCTCAATCTCAAACTTTAATAACAAAGCAGTATAAAACATTAAAACAATTCTAAAAGTGTGAAAAGTAATCTTACCTTAACAAAACAATCACTTATAACTCGCAGCACTGAACCCTACACAGATTTTTAATCATAAAAATAAAGGATTATTTGTCTACTAGACAATAAATATACAATCTTTTAAACCCAATGATTTCTAACATTATGCAAGTAAGGTTTGAGACTAGTATATATTACATATAATCTAACCCTGCCCGACTGGCCAACACTGATATACAAGGAACAATAGTAAAATATTACTTGTAAATAAATTAAGAACTATAAAAAATCTCTTTTCTTTTATTTCTAGAAAACATCTTATATAAAAATATTTTAATGTACACAAAAATCAATTAAATGAATAAGAGAAATTAAATAATTTAATTGTTTCCAAATCAAAATATACAATAATTAATAATATGGTAAATAAATATTAAAAACCTTTGCCAAATACAAATATCACTGGTAACACATATTTAACACATCCACACATATTACCAATACATAAAATACACGCATATATAATTCGTAAAGTCATATAAAAATATAATAATTAAATATAAGAAAAATATAGATTTGAAAAAAAACCTTTTTCCTGTTGCAGAACACTTATTTTCAAAAATATAAGTAACCTTCATTTACATAACAATATGAGATACAATATACATTAAAAAAATATAAATAAATAGAGAAAAACCTTCATTTACATAACAGTATCAGATACAGTGCACAATCAGAATAACAAAGAGAATGACAGGTGGATTTCAAAACATACTGTACATAACCTATTTTTACATAACAGCTTTAACAGTATAGAATATAAAGAAAAACACAATAACAGGAGAGAATAAAAGTAGGGTAAAAGAGAGCATACCTTTTATGGTTAGAACATTTACAAGGCTATCGTATAAATAAACATTTTTGGCATAACCTATTTTTGTTACGTAAAAGATGTCTTAAATAATAGTAGTGATCATAATAATAAAGATAAACCTTAGGTATTAAAAATAGCACACGATGCTTACCCTATTTAACACTAGAACCCCAGAAACATTAACAAAATTTTATAAGCCAAACATTAATAAAATCTTATTAAAAAAATACTTTTAAAATATTGCACAATAAAATATTTTTTTCAAAAATTTATACAATACATATATATACATAACAATTAAATATAAAAAAAACTAAGAATATTACATTCTACCCTCTATTCAAACCAAACTTAGATTTCCAAATAATGTACTCTTAAAATAAAATAAAATCTTACTTTAATTTTCCTTCGGTTGGTGTTGATATACTCGCCCATAAGTTGGACAAAGTAGAGCCGCTACGGTTGCTTTGTTTGCATTGTCTTTGTCTCTGGTTGGGTCACGTTTTGGACATTCTGCACCTCTATGTCTCATCTCACCGCAACTGAAACATGCTCCTATGTTCCATCGGTAGTCCTTATCCAAGTGATTACGACCACACCTTAAATATTGGAGCTTGCCCCCTTGACTCCCCTTATTTGCATTTCCACCCGTTACTCGATTGTTAAACTTCTTCGACGATCCAGTACCATTAAATCCTCCTGAAGGCTCGCTTCGCTTCTTAGTTTCTTCATCTTTCTTCTTTAATGCTTCGACTATGCCCCTTTCAACCACTAATGCCTTGTTAAGTACTTGCTCATACGTGGTTAACTCAAAATTTGCAACAACATGCCTACTATTTTCCCCAAGTCCTTCCTCCAATCTTCTAGGCCGACTGATCTCGTCAGCAACTAAGGTAGGAGCATATTTGAAGAGCCTCACAAACTCTGCTTCATACTCTACTACCGCCCTATCTCCCTGCTCAAGCCTAATGAAATCCCTCTCTTTTTGCACACGAACAGTTCTTGGAAAGTATTTATCAGTCAATGCCGTCTTGAATCTATCCTATGTCATCAGATCAGTATTTTCCTCATTCTTCCTTTGTTCCATCAGCCACCAATCATATGCACTGCCATGTAATTGATACACAGCTAAATTAACCTTTTGCCCATCATTACTTCCCATCAAATCAAATGCCTTTTCCATCTTTTGCATCCATTTTTTCCACAATAGCAGGGTCAGTTGCACCATCAAATGTTGGGGGGGGGGGTTTAGACCCTTGGATTCTGACACAATATTTCGTTGAGCTGGTTGTTGATTTCCAACGAGTGTTGCCAAGGTTTGCGCGAGCTAGTTCAACATATTTCCACCTTCATCATTGTTGTTATCGTTATCGTTTCCACCGCTCCCGCTGTTGTTTCTATTATTGCGATTGTTAGCACCTCCACGTCGAGCACTCATGATTCCCTCAAACAAAAATAAACTATCTATAATATGGATCATAATTATCAAGAAAGTAAATATATTCATAATCCAATAAATTAAATTCATAAAAATGTCGAAACAATAATACTAAATTTATTAATCTAGGCTCGAAATAGGCCACAAAATGTGTCTTCGAACAATACCAAATAAAATCTAGACCTACACGACTTGATATTTGGGAGAAACAATTGATAAACTAAATTATCTAATCAATAAACTAATGTTCTTCTAAAATCTCAGTCACCCTTGCTCTAGTCGTCGTGATTGCTCTTCGATGCCCTTGTAGAAAATCCGTGGTGATCCTCTTGATCCATGCGGGACATCGCGATAATGGTCATCGACAAATAAAGTTTATTGCACGTTCGGAGATTCCAGTATCCCTTCTTACTATTTCCAGCAATCTAGTAGTCTTATTTTTTTAATGTCGGCAGTCCTTAAGATGGTGTATGTAAGCTGTGTAAAGATCATTGTATTTTATTTCTAAATGAGCCACTACTCCCACAGCTTCTTCTTCTCTAAGTTTGAGTTTCAATTTTAGTAATGCATTCTCTCCCTTTAACTTGGCTATCTCATCATTCCTACATGGCTGACACACAACCTCGGGAAAGGAAGATTCCCTAACCGAGTCCTCACTATCATAATCGGGTTGAGGAGCATCCTCATCTATCTCGAGTGACACTATAGATAACTCTTCAATGTCCTCTTCGGGGTCTTCCTCAAAATTGTCCTCAAACTATTCCTCCAGACCCTAAATATTGTCATTATCCGTCATCTACACAAATTTCCAACATGATGTATTAAAACCTATTTTTTTAAAAAATAATTATTTATCCCTAATCACATTACTCAATCATAGCATGTAGTCTACAGGAAGCTAACTTAGGCACTGAATATCAATTATAACAGCCCGATTTTTCGGACTATTATCATTCTATCCAATAAAAGAAATTCAAATTTAATTCAATAAATGATATAAAGTAAAGTCACATAATATCATAAATTAATCTCTCAAAGATCCCAGTTCAATTGAACATAAAACTAATATTCTTCATGGAGACACAGCTGCTAAAAATGACTGAAAATAAAATATAATCATTATTATTAGACTCTTGCCCAATTCAATCAAATCCAACTCAAAAGCCATGCCAACAACATTAACCTGAAATTTGTAAGTCGTGAGCTACACGGCCCAGTAAGACACTACGCCATATATGCCCTATAGCAACACCCAAAAAAAGTGTTAAAAATGTGTAAAAATGTTGCTATAAGGTTTAAGGCAACATTTTTGTCAAAATAGTGGGTGTTGGATATCGCCTTGTAGCCTTAGAGCGTAAGCCAACATATTTTAACAAGCTATGGCAACACCCAAAAAATGTGGTGTTAGGTCCCTATGGCTACATTTTATTTCTAATAGCAACACCAAAGAGAGTGTTGCCATAAAATCTATGGCAACACAGCTCATTTTTTAGCAACATAAGGTTCATGTTGCCATTAATCTAATAGCAACATGTTACTCACTCTACAACAACATTTTTTTATTAAATATGGCAACACCTATATTGATAAAATTTTGGCATGTTCTAGGTTTATACATTTGTAAATCAACATATCCCCAAATTAAACCCAGCTTAAAATATAAAATCCCTAGCTTAAGAATCAAAAATCCCATAGAAATTAGGGTTCATCAAACCCCCAAATTTAACAAATTATAACCACAAAGAGATGAACTCAAACTAAAACAAATTGAACAAATTAAGGTTCGTAAACCCCCAAATTAAACCGAAGAAGTAAAAGGATGAATGTATTTACTTCTAAGTTGAGATGGTCGAAGAGAGACGCCGGGAGAGATGAGCGGATTAGCTCGGAGAGAGACGCCAAGAGAGACGAGCCAGGAGAGAGAGACGAGTACAGTTGTGAGAGATGAGTGTTTTTGTGTAATAGAGAAAGAGAGATACAAGTGTTTTTGTGTTTTAGTTTTTGTTTTTCTGTAATTGGGATGAGTGAGCGGGAATTAAAATATACAAGGGGCGGGTTTTTTGCCCCGCTTTTTTTAGTAAATTTTCAGGTCTCTAAGGCAACATCGAGAGATGTGTTGGCGTTGCGGTTTTCTCGAGCATCTAAGGCAACATAAATGGCAACATCGTGCCCCGATGTTGCCATATATCTTTTTTTTCTGATTTTGGTCCCCTAAGGCTACATTTTAGGTGGTAACATCGTTATTGGGTGTTGCAGTAGGCCATATATGGCGTAGTGAGAAAACAAATTCTACGAATAGACCAAAAACTTTAAGAATTTCTATCGTTCACAATTTCATAACCAAGAATCATAAATCATAATTTCATAAATTAAATTCCACAGTTCTCTAGGCTACTAATACCCGGTGGCACGGTAGCATAGGTTCATAGGTGTCAATAATGCGCCCATTAGTAAAGTATCATAAATTGTGCCAAGCACGCCCTAGTAAGGTATCATAATCTAGTTCTGGAACTATACTCAATTACTAACGGGTTCATAATTCATACTCCCTCTTTTTCTTTATACTTCTCTCGTTTGATATGTCGGGACTGTTCATAACATGAGATAAATTACTGATTTACGTCTAATCTATAAGATTATTTCGTGAGTGATCTTGTTGGATTCGTATTTACGAGTACTTTAATACAGTGAAGTGTTTATATTTAATAGTCATACGAAATTAAAGATATTAACGATCAAAAATGTGTGTTAGCAAACGTGAAAAAGAGAAACGAGAAAAGTATTATGGGACTGAGGGAGTAGCTAGCTGGGAATTCCTTATATCTAAAATATTTTCTCAATCCCAAACTTTCATAACAAAGCAGTATAAAACATTTCAAACAATTCTGAAAGTGCGAAAAGTAATTTTACCTTAACAAAACAATCACTTCCAACTTGCAGCACTGAACCCTACACAGATTTTTAATCATAAAAATAAAGGATTATCAGTCTACTAGACAATAAATATACAATCTTTTTAATTTAATGATTTCTAACAGTATGCAAGTAAGTTTTGAGACTAGTATATATCACATATAATCTAACCCTGCCCGACTGGCCAATACTGATATCCAAGTAACAATAGTAAAATATTACTTGTAAATAAATTAAGAACTATAAAAAATATTTTTTCTTTTTTTTGCAGAAAACATCTTATATAAAAATATTTTAATGTACACAAAAATCAATTAAATGAATAAGAGAAGTTAAATAATTTAATTGTTTCCAAATTAAAATATCTAATAATTAATAACATGGAAAATAACTATTAAAAATCTTTGCCAAATACAAATATCACTGGTAACACATATTTAACACATCCACGCATATTACTGATACATAAAATACACACATATATAATTAGTAAAGTCATAGAAAAATATAATAATTAAATATAAGAAAAATATAGATTTGAAGAAAATCTTTTTCCTGTTACAGAACACTTATTTTCAAAAATATAAGTAAACTTCATTTACATAACAGTATGAGATACAATATACATTATAAATATAAACAAATAGAGAATAATAACTTTCATTTACATAACGGTATCACATATATACAGTACACAATCAGAATAATAGAGAGAATGACAAGAGGGTTTCAAAACATAGTGTACATAACCTATTTTTACATAACAACTTCAACAGTATAGAATATAAAGAAAAGCATAATAACATTAGAGAATAACAGGAGGGTAAAAGAGAGCGTACCTTTTATGGTTAGAACATTTACAAGGCTATCGTATAAATAAGCTTTTTAGGTATAAACTATTTTTGTTACGTAAAAGATATGTTAAATAACTGTAGTGATCATAATAATAAAGATAAACCTTAGGTATTAAAAATAGCACACAGATGCTTACCCTATTTAAAACTAGAACCCCAGAAATATTAATAAAATTTTATAAGCCAAACATTAATAAAATGTTATTAAAAAAATACTTTTAAAATATTGCACAATAAAATACTTTTTCAAAAATTTATACAATACATATATATACATAACAATTAAATATAAAAAAACTACGAATATTACAGTGGGTTTCCTCCAAAAGAATGCTTGCCATTGAGTCCGTTTGGCTGAGTTTATGCTTATGACTTAACGTGACTTATCTGATAAACTGAGAGTTTATGGGTCGTTTAGTTGATGGGTATTTGGAATCTGGTATGGAGTTTGTCTAGGGCTGTAAACGAACCGAGCTGCTCGTTAAGCCAGCTCGACTCGACTCGGTAAGAACTCGACCCGGCACGCTGACAAACTCGAGTTCGAACAACCAATAATGTTCAATAAGCTTAACGAGTCGAACCGAGTTTTAAGTTGTTCGGCTCGACTCGACTCGTTAAAGACTCGTACTCGGTTTCGACTCGACTCTACTCGTTAAAAACTCGACTCGATAAAAAATATGCATTAAAAAAAGAGAAATTTAATTTTAGACCTTGGTTTTAGACTTTAAATTCAGCTTTTTTACTGTCAATTTTGTAATCAAAATTTTTAATTTTTAAATTGTGTACTAAATAGACAAAGCCAATTGTTGAAATCTGAAAAAAGTAGAAATTTTATTGACAAGCTCGGTATCGACTCGATTCGGCTCGACTCAAATCGTTTCGTTAAAAACTCAAACCCGACTCGGTCTTTAACGAACTCGAGTTCGAACAGAAAAGAAAGATCGATAAGTTTATCGAGTTTGGCTCGACTCGATAAAAAAAACTCGACTCGAACTTGACCTCGGTAAAACTCGGCTCGGTTCGTTTGTAGCCCTAGGTTTGTCCATTCCAAACCCATACCTGGTGTTTGGTTAGAAAAAATAAAATGTCAAACTCATACCTTAAACCCCCGAAATATAGGTTTTTGATACCCAAGTGGGCAGGTGGGTATGAGATGGAAGTATGAGATTCCTCTTTGCAACCCCATACCACTACTCGAACCAAACGACCCCTTAAGAGGTAAATTTTGACTTATTAATGACTTGTGAGTTATTAAAATATAATAATGATGATAAAATTAATTTATGAGTAATTTATGACTTAGGAGTAAATTTTATCAAAAAAAGTTCAAAAAAATTAGTCATTGAAAAAAGTACATCAAACTAACTTCTGGCTTTAAGTCAGTTTCTGGCCTATTTCTGACTTTAAGCCGACTTGTGACTTATTACACAAACAGACATTTTTCAGCTCAAAACCGGAAATGACTTAAAGCCCGGGTTTTAAACCACACAAACAGGCTCCTAATCAAGATGTAGTCTCAGAAGCATCTCCCACCTGACAATTAGTACGGATAAAAGAAAGGTACTCCCTCCGTCTTTATTTACTTTTCTCGTTTGATATGTTGGGATTGTTCATAACATATGATAAATTATTAATTTACGTCTAATTTATAAGACTAAATATAGTCATGAGTGATCTTGTTAGATTCGTATTTATGAGCACTTTAATACAATTAAATTTTTATATTTAATACTACTACGAAATAAAAGATATTAGTGATAAAAAATATTTATTGGCAAACGTGAGACAAAGGCAAACAAGTATTAAGAGACGATAGAGTATAAGTCAAGACCTTATTTGTTACCCTATTTGTTAGGTACCTCCTTGGCTGTTTTGCCTTCTCTATATATAGAGGCCGTTTGGGTTCGAATCAAAAGAACCGAAATTTTCAAATTAAAACAAACATTATATTATAAATAAAGTTAATTTTAAGAATTCTTTTAAAAACAGTAATATCTATCAATCACCAACACTTCATCAAAGATAGATTTAATTAACTTTACAAATTATATATTATTAATATGGTATACAAGATATATATTATATAAATATAAATATATATTATATATTGTTTGGACTATTCGGTCCGGACAGAAATATTTATTTATGGACCGGACCGAACTGAATTTTATTTCGGTCTATTAAGTTTGGACCGAATACACTCAATTTCCAGAAAATTAGGACCGAACCGAACTGAATTTTCACGGCCGGTTCAGTTCTATTTTTCGGTTGCGGGAGTAAGGAGGTTGTTTCCATGAAGACCGCCGGCTTCGTGCATAATATAGAAAATAATGTGTGAATTTGAAGTACCTTAGCCTGTGGTATTATTCACGCAAGACTTACCTGTAGAAGATGAGACCAATGGGGGGATACTAGTCTATTGAATACGCAACTTTTAGTGGGAAGACAACGGTTACCAGAAGACGCGATCATTGGTTGAGGAAAACGGTTTCCATCTTGAATTGGAGCCCAACACTAACATGAGCAGGTGCACCGCATTGAACAATATTGAATAATCAGATGAATGCATGAGAAAGCGTTGGCGATAAAGATCCATGAATTGAATGCAGTAACACATCTTGACGAGTTTCAACAGTCGGACAATTTGGACTACAGGGGGTTCGAGACACGAGACTTCTTCGTATTGCTTTTGCACCACAAGGAAGTACACTTGGGATGAATCTTGATTATATTCCCCAAACATCTCACGAATCATCCCAATTCGTTCAGTATGAGGGCGGTTATTGGAAAAATTGAAGAGAAGAGGACAAGAGGACAACGTTTTCCAACATTTTCTTTTAGGTGTCGAAAACGGATGATTCGCGACGGGGGTCCTATTAGGTGGACGCGGGCGGTGTCAGGTGTGCTCGTATATTTTTGTAAGCAGAGGTGTTTATCAAACCGCCCACACCGTATAAACTGTCCACACCGCTCCGCACCACATCGCAAAATGCGGTTTTTCTTTTTCGTGATGCGGTTGCGGGTTGAAATTTTAACAAACCGCGCGGTGCGGTGTGGGTTACGGTTTGACATTATACAAGCGCGGTTCAAACCGCACCGCACCATTATTTTCAAATGTATAAAAATATATCACATATAATTACAGATATTTATATTATATAGATAGATTATTTATTATGATATTATATCATATGTGTGTGTACATATATGTTCAAATTACTCAATTTAGTTTTAATAATATAAACCAAGGTTAGATCCAAGGCGACAAATTAAAAATTATAATTATATCTGTTTTCAATAAAATAATTTGTCAGTGTTGAAATTTTTTCATTATCATCATTATCATACTTATAATTTAGTTTATATATCTTTTGATGAGTATCATAACTCTAAATTTGTAAATACACACATACACACATAAATCTATTTCAAAAATTATTTTTAAATACATATACTTTAAAATTATATTTATATTGTCATTCAAAAGTATAATTTTTGTATGTATAAACCACATAAACCGCACCACAATTTTGTGGTGTGGTTTAAACGGTTTTTATATTACGCGGTGCAGTGCCGTTGCAGTTTACGAAATTTCTCAAACTGCATTCTCAAACCGCATGTGCGGGTTGGTTCGCGATTTTAGGAAAAACTGCACCACCCGCACCATGAACACCCTTATTTGTAAGTGTGGAAAGGTATCCCTTTTAGGCCTGTAAACGGATCGGATTTGGATCGGATCTAGCTAAATTCATATCCTAATTCATTTAATTTTGTCGGATTCAGACCGGATCAGGAGTCGGATATTTTACAAGTCAATCCATATTTGGTCCATTCAGGTCGTGGATAATCGGATCGGAGATCCGATCCACTAAACTTACGAAATATATTTTATCGTGGACAATGTTTTAACCTTAAAAAAGGAAAAAAATGATATTTTCTAGCTATATTAATTCATGATTTTTAACGTAATAAGCACAAAAAGAAATTAATAAAGCAGTAAAATAAAGTCTGCAGTTTCATGTTATTAATAAGAATATAGGGTCACGCTCGAGAGAGAACCAGTCCTTAAAATAGAACCACATAACCAGTCCTTAAAATAGAACCACAGAACCACTAAGGTTCTGCTGCAGAACCCTAAATTTAAAATAGATTTTTAGGTTCTAAATCTAAATACATGTTTTTTTTTCATGTTTTTTCATCGTTGTGTGTGTTCAAAAACAATTTTAAAACATAATACATAGATATCGACATTTTTTGCATGTGAAGTTCTGTTGCCGAACCCGGACTAATAGTAGAAATAAGGTAATGTTATATGGGTTCTCGCTCTAATGGTTCTCTCTAGAACATGACCCAATATAACTTAATAACTTTGTTGGTGGTTCAACATAGAATGTATCAAGTACGTGAATAGAAGAATAATAAATAAATTGCTTAATATTTTTGGAGGAAGCAAATTATGGTATACTCTTTTCTTAATAAGGATTAAAATATTTAAGTGGAAGAGTTTAGCTAGCTCCCATGTGTTTATACTCACTCTGCACAAAAAAAGAGTGATTGTTAAATTAGCCGGATAATAGAGTGAGAGTCAGGTGATCAAGACTTAGGAGCGGCGGATCGGTTATAAGAAAATATGATTTAGGGTTTCGTCTTGTATTTTTAAAAAAATTTATTTTATATGTAATATATTAATATAATATAATATATTATAATACGATATAATATATAATATATAATATAATTAGGCATGGTCGGGTCGAGTCGGATCGTTAGCAGATCGTATTTGACCATATCCATATTCATTATTTATCAAACCAGATTATTATCGAATCAGATTATCAGCAGATCTGATCGGATATTTTTAATAAAGATCAATATTCATTTATTTAACTACGAATCGGATCGGATATCTGATCCATTTACCTGCCATATCCACTGCATTTTAAAATTAGGCGTATATCTACAGTAACACACAATTCGTCATTCTTCTACGTTTTGGTGCGCAAAGCATAACAAGAGCTTCGGTTGTTTTATATGTCTGTGGTCCTATTTTGTTGGCATAAAGACCTGATTCTAAGTCATTTTCAATTTAAAACTCATAAATACGGAATATGTCATATTTCTCAAGTCAGTTTAAAATTTGAAAAAAATAATAGAAATTAGTTCAGAATATTTTTTTATAAAAATTACACATTACACATAAGTTACATATAAATCATTTTGATCTTAATTATTAATTTATAATAACTCATAAATTATTAATAAATCAAAATTATTTAAATTGACGTTTTATACTTTAACTTACGACAAAAGTTACGTTCAGTCTGCCCAGGCCAAACGGCTCCATGTCTCTCTGCGTTGAATGAAAGTATAATAGTATGAGAATCCAATATAATCTTTTACGTTCACATGCAACATTTCGCCATTTGTCAATAAAGCAAGAATCACGATTCATGCATGTCTGCATGTTGCAGGTGTTTAAATAGTTAAAACGCAGAGGAAACACACCTAAACATATCCACTCCATCGGTAGTGAAATAGTCAAATAGGAGCAGGAGAAATCAGTGACAAATCTTATAGTCAGGGGAGGCTAAATTGTATTTTTGAAAATGTATGGATTTCAATTCATTAACATTAAAATCATTCTAATTTATTATATATTATATGAAAATAAAATAAGTTACAATAACATATTCTTAGGAATTAAAATTTCAATGATGAGAGCTTAATTAATTTTTATATTTTTCAATATATAAAATTAATTTTTTACTTTCTTTAGAATTCAGGAGTTTTAGGCGTCTCCCCCTTAGTGGGTCTTTCCACAGATACAATACTGGTGAAGATATTTTATATTCGGTCTTTCTAATGTGTGCCCAAGGGCACACAATAATCATTAAATTCTATAAAAATAACATATTCTGATTGGTGGAGTTGATGTGAATACGGGGGGCCATTATCATTTATTATTTATCCACCAATCAAAAAGAGCTATTTTTATTGTAGTTAGGGACGATGTGCACTTGGGCATTATATTTTGTTTCTATCCAAACATAAAGCATTATCAACGCAATGGTGTGGGAACAACCCAATGCAGAAAGTTAATCTGAAACTAGGAAAATCGGAAATTGGGATATTTACACGTACTGAATGACGGTATCTAACTGTCTAGTCAACGTGTTACTGGAAAGCATTGTGTACAAAACGCTACAAGTAATTTAGTGTTTTTACTTTTTTATGACCGTGCCGGATAAAAGTCCCGCATGTATGACGACAATTAGACGGTGTTTAATTTTCAAACGTGAATATCAACACAACTTGTATTTAGCGTTCGGCTAAAACTGTAAGGGTGGAGGGCGGACGGGCAGAATTTTATAGTTTTAGAATGTACATAAATATATACTCCCTCCATCTGTGTCCTCTTTTGACTAATAAAAAGTTAATTTGACCAAATGTTGACTGTTAATTAAAAAAAGTTTATTAATTATTTTAAAAATCTGAAAAATGGATTTTGAAGGGAATTAATATATTTTGTAATCAAGTAAGTTTTTCGATCTTTTGAAGTAGAATGATATGTGTAATTTGCGGTCAAGATCTTGTCAATTTGACTCTTCAATTGTCAAAACAAGACACATAATATGAGATGGAGGGAGTATATTTTTAACGATCTCCTAGTTCTCATCTTCATATTCTTAAATCTTAAATTATATGTTTAATTTTATTATTTTTATGAGAAAAATGTTACTATTTAATATATATATATATATATATATATATATATATATAATTTACTTATTATAATTGAATAAAAAATAAATTCTGGAGATATAATAGCTAAAGGTAATTGACACTACTTGCCGTGTGTATTAAATAAATAAGTTGCAATACAGACCACAAATGAAATGAAAGAAAGAAAGAAATAATTAAACTAAGAAAAATGTTAAAACCCCATATATTTTTTCGAAATTGTTCCAAATTCTTGTGTAACATGTGTGTAAATGATAAAATTTTGTTACGATAATACCCGTGTACTGCTTTCAAGAATTAAAATATGACATATATTATGATTTGACTTGCAATACTAACCATTACTTCTTCTTCTTTTAATATATGCCGTTTGATTTTTTGACACGTATATTTAAAAAATTTGACCGGATAATTAAACGTATTATTTTTAAAATTTTATTTTTCTGATCAAAAATATGTAATTAAAATTTTTATTCACAAAACAAATGAAATTTTTACTGTTCACTCAAAGTGTCATATAAAAAACAAAGGATGCACGTACTAAACAGATGAACCAGAGTTTTACGAGAACTCCGTTTAAGGAGATTCTGGGATTCGAGTCTTCTACGGTGAATATGATAAATTTAACCATCGATATATCCGCCCAACCCCCGGTTACTTAACACTGCATAGGGCCGAGAATGAATTCAAGTAATTCGGATTCAAACCAAGATTCGGCTCGTTAAAAATGAATATAATTCATTTTCGAATAAATAATGAGCGAAAATTGAATCTGATTTTATAATTCAAGCGAATATCGAATCGGATCCTACCATTCTAGTATTCGGACATATTTATTTGGAATAATTTGATTAAATTAAATGTACTCGAATATACATTCATAAATCATGTATATTATTATGTATGATAAACATCATATATATAATATTTATATTAATATAATATTATACAAATGATTTCATTTTAGTTATAGCAAATAATTATTCCAGTATTCATAATTTTATAAATATATTCTACGAATTCGAATACGAATATACAGATATGAATAATTTGGTATTCATCCGAGCCGAGCCGAATCACATACGAATATTGATATTCAAACTCGAGTCTAATCTGAACGAACTTACATAATTTTAGTTCAAATCCAGACCGAATCCGAATGAGTAATTATAAATTCGAGCGGACTCCAATCATCGTAGCCGTTCAACTCGCTTTCACCCTTTAAGAGTGCACACTCAATACTTTGCAAGTTGGCAACAACATGCACTCTGAAGTCTGAACGAGTGCTTGACATCGAATGACTACAATTGCGGCCCTTCACTCAGACATTATCGAAACTCATTTGTTAGCTAAATTTGATGGCCCTTCTCTGGTCTCTGCTGCTTCTACTTGTCATTTCTTAAACACTCTCTGCAACAAAGAAAGCTTGTGGGAAGACATTTGCAATTCCACATGGAACTCCATCAAACATCCTCTTGTTCGACACACCATCTCTTCCTTTCCTGCTGGCTACCGCTCTTTTTACTCCGACTCCTTCCCTCTTCTGCGTGCTAACATTGGCCAAAGAATGCTCCGCGGTCATGCTCATGCTCATGCCTCGGAGCTGATATCAGCTGTTGATATACACTTTGAGAATAAACCACTTTACTCCAAAGTAATTGTCAACTACACGAATACTAATACGAGTGCTCCTTGCTTTCCTGGATCATTATTCTCTGTTAATTTGATTGAATGTAAGGAAACTGTGGAAATTCCATTGGAATACCAAGGTAATGAGAATGCATGCATGTCAAAGCTCGAAGAAGGCTTGAGACTCAGCTGGATTGTCATTGATCCGGCTCTGAAACGAGCAGCTAACGTGTCGAGTTTGAGGCCTGTTTCTGTGAGGCCATATCGGGATGGTATAAAAGTTATATATGCCACATTTCTCTCTGGTGACTGCTGTGGCATTCACACAACGGAGCTTGTTGAATGCAGGATTGTGACTATTTTTAAGTGTGATGAAGGAAAAATGTTAAGACTGAGAGAGGTGAGTTTGTGTGTGGTGGACATGGTTAGGACACGATTGGACCGGGGAAGGAGTTTAAGAATATTAGAGGCGGCGATGGAGAGGGCGGATCGAAAGAAAGAGAACGGAGATGGGAAGAAAATGTATGGCAAGTACCTAGAGTTTAAAAGAAAGAAGAAAGAAGAACAGAAGAGGAGGCGGGACAGGATATATGTTGTTCTCTGGGTTTTTCAGGCTATTATCTGGGTATTTTTCGCCATTTCCTTGATTAGTTTGCTCTATCCTGCTTAATTACACTGCAGACTACTTAGTTGCTACGAGATTATGGTAATCCGAATGGATTAGACGGTGTTAAGAATTTCTTTAAACTAACAACATAGATCTCGACAGAGACATGTTTCAGTTAGATAAATAAACAATAAATTGGTATTCATATCAGGAACAGTCTACCTAAAGACGGACCAGATTTGCGTCTAGGGCCTCCAACGCTTAAGCGGCCAAATTTTTTTGATATGAAATATGCAAAGCATATACTCCTTAGATCATCTCCAAGTATATATCATCTTTTAGATGATCTGTAAAAAAATTACACTCCAACCATGACCTTTTAGCAAAAAGAATATAGATGATCATGTTTGATTCACTAGAATTGTTGAACTAGAAAAGTTTTTAGGTATAATTCTAGCAAAAAAATTGTATAATCGATTTAAGTAACCATTACAGCTAATAAATTTGAGATAACCATTATAGCTAAGAAAATTGAATATCACCCTTGGAGAGGCTCTTAGGCCCCCAGAAACTGATTTTGACTGGGGCCGCGCCGCCCTGAACTCTTCAGGGCAACCCCTGATCGTTATTCCGGAGTATTCATGACTTGCCGCCTTGTAGCCTGTGTTAGTTGGATGATAGCATTGTCTGCAAGACAAGTTACCCTGTAATGGCGTATAGATTGTAATCTGCAATTGGAATTGCCATACACGTTAGTAAAGACCAGAGTTGTTGCGCGAGCTTGAGTGTTCATACAAAATAATTTGCCAGTTCGACAATAAACCAACCAACTGAAATACTTAAACACTTAAACACTTAATACTTAAGTGTTAGGAAAACTTATGAACAAACCTTGTGTGCACCTGAGCCTTACGCATTCTTTACTAACCACGGCTATTATAAGTACTTAAGCAACTTTGCACTTTGCTTTAGAAGTAATTACTTGAACATAGAAACAAATATATCAAAAAGTTCTTGACACCAAATGGCTTCGAGCTCTGTTGATCATGGTATTGGCGGAACAGACACATCTTCTCTAGATGTCCTTCACCCAGAAATCATCGAGACACGTGTTTTGGCTAAATTGGACGGCCGTTCTATTGCTTCTGTGGCCTGTACTTCCAACTTATTACGGACTCTCTGCAACAGAAAAAGCTTGTGGAGAGGCATTTGTAATTCCACCTGGGACTCTGTAAAACACCCACTAGTCCAACAAACTATCTGTTCCTTTCCTGGCAGCTATCGCTCTTTTTACAACGATTCATTCCCCGTTCTATGTTCTTCAAGAACTAAAAAGGGAGGCCTTCGCGATCAAGTAAAAACCAGGGAGCTAATTTCAGCTGTGGATATACACTACGAGAAGAATCCGGTTCACTCCAAAGTATTAGTCACCAATGTGCATGCCAGCAGCTTTCCACAATCGTTGTTCTGTGTGGACTTGATTGAGTCCAACGAAACTGTGGAAATGCCATTGAAATACGAAGGTGATGAGAATAAGTGCATGTTAAAGCTGGAAGAGAAGTTGACCCTGAGTTGGATTGTCATTGAT
Source organism: Daucus carota subsp. sativus (assembly GCF_001625215.2). Classification (NCBI taxonomy): domain Eukaryota; kingdom Viridiplantae; phylum Streptophyta; class Magnoliopsida; order Apiales; family Apiaceae; genus Daucus; species Daucus carota. Next base: position 35,344,748 of record NC_030383.2, read on the forward strand.
CCTACTCTGAAAAGGGCAGCCAATGTGTCGAGTTCGAGGCCAGTTTGTGTGAAACCATACTGGGATGGAACTAGTATTAAGGTCATATACGCCACAATTCTCTCCGGTGATTCCTGTGGCATCTATAAAACAGAGTTTGTTGAATGTAGGATCGTAGCTATATTTGGCTGCGAAGAAGGAAAAAACATTGAACTGAGGAAGCTGAGTTTTTGTGTGGTTGACATGGAAAGGACACGTTTAAAAGGCGAAAAGACTCTAAGGATACTGCAGGAGGCTATGGTGAGTGGCCAAAGGAAGAAACGAAATGGTGAAGCGAAAGAGGTGTATTCTAAGTATTTAAGTATTCTAAGCGAAAGAGATGTTAAGAAGAGGAGGCAGAATATGTTATATTCGGTTTTGTGGATCATCACTGTATCATTTTGGTTTTCTTCGCCATTCGCTTAGTTACTTTCCTGTGTTTTACTAATTAGTTACTACAAGTGAAGCAAACCAGTTGGTAAGGCAGTAGGTTTTTATTATATGTGGAACATAGATGTTAAAATGTTTTACTGTCATATTAGGTTGCGTTCACTTGGATGGAATGGAATGAAATTTTACTCTAAATTGGGGTTGAAGAAAATTTATATGATTTTCATTCCTTCAATTATTCCCTTCCGAACTAGTTGAATTAGAACTCTAACACGCATGTTTTGGAAGGAATCCTCATTCCACTTCTTCATCATATTTCCTTGCGGTCTTCATCATAAAAAATTTAGACTCACTCATATTTAGTTATTATTATCTCATACAGTCTTACTTCTCTATAAAACTTCATTATAATTTTTCATTCAATTCTCTCCTCATTCCATTCCATTCAAGTAAATGCAACCTTAGAGTCCGAGTTACAACAAATTTAGTGGACTATAAGGAAAGGTGTTCTAAGTGGATAGCCGCGGACAATGACGTGCAAACCGACTGCACTAGTATCACATTCCACAGAGGGAACCATTAACAGAGTATTCCACAGAGTTTGGGACAAGATAATACCAACTCAATGTTATGTTTTCTTCCATATCTTGTCATCTTCACAACATAGAATCTTGAAATTTTTTGGTACTAGTGTCGGTGACATGAACTTGTTAATACATAATTGTGTTTTTGTATTGTAAATCTACAGCAGATATCAACTTTTGAGCCTCTGCACCGGAGTAAACTGCCTTTGTCGAAATGAAGTATATTTACATAATGTAGGCACAAGCAACACCCTCACGAATTGAACACAAACCAAGCACCAAACCAATTACAAATTTTGCATTTTCAACTGTAATTTGAAAAAACAAGGACGCTGAAACAGAGAGAAATGTAACGAATGATAGCACAATAGAACATATTACACTAGTTTCTCCTTAGAGCCACCGCAGACAAGACAACAAGAAACATGAAGATGAAAGCTGTGATGAAGGATGCCACCACTGCTCCGCTCACCCTCTGGCAAAAGTCATTAAACTGCTGACAAATTGCATTCCAGTTCGTGTTTGGATTCCCATTATGCGCCAAATATACAATAGAGGCCGCCCCAGCAGCTCCAGATGTTGTCAGAGCTATCATCACCTACAATTCGTATAATTTCAACATATTCACGTCACATAATACAGAAACTACACATGTTAAGCCCTTCCTGGCACCCTGAGGTTTTAGGAGAACTGGTAACTTAAACAATTCGTACTAGACCATCATTCATCGCCTAATGTTTGAGTGTGTGTTAGACTTACAGTGTCTAAGATGAGAAGGAGAAGCCTTGCTCCAACTATATGTGGACGAACAATGCAAACAACGGAGAATGGCAGGGAGAGGACAAGATAAGCACTCGCTATCCCATTGGCAATCACGAAATACCTGCATGCATGCATGTTTAAGAATGTCATCAAAATGTCGTGCCAAAACAATGTAAACGTAGTTTAACAATGATTAGTAGACGGATACGTGAAAGCTGGGAGATCATCATAGCTAGCTTGGAACTGAAGGAACTGAGTGAAGAAAGGGAGAGTCTGATCAGTAGTTCCCATTGTTGCAGTAGCAGCTAAAGCTGCTCCAATTGCACAAATTCTCAGTATAAAGTCAAATACTCCCACCCCTCTTTTCCATCCACCTTTCGGATTTTCTGCGCCTTTTGTTGTCGCTATGATGGTGGCCGGAGCAACAGCAGCAGCTTTCCCTTTGGTAGACTTCGATTCTGTGATGTTGATGGCCATTTCGCCACTCTTTTGTGAAGAATCCATTTGACACTGAGATTTATACCTAATTGTTCCCGGAATAATATATGATCCTGTTAAGGCCTTGTTAGGGTGAGCAACCTTGTAGAATTTGTTAGGCTTATATAGAGAAACAAAATTAGGCAGTTGATTTAATTTGTTTTGATTAAGTTGCAAGTGCATGTTGATGTACTGTGGGTTCAGCAAAACACTAATAGAAGAGGAGTTGCTGCTAACTTGCTCCACTTAAACAAGGAATTCAACTTTTGACATGGTTTTCAATCTTTTTAGGTGTGTGTGGGTGTGCCCTTTTTAGGCATTTATCAATAACGAACCCTCCTAAGCCAAACTGAGAAAGTGATGTGATTTCCAAACACATGACCTTGGAAATTATAATATCTAATTCACACTATTCCTAACCTACTAATTTCCGTATATTATTTTTCCAATTGTAACAGATCACAATAAATCATTTGAAAAATGCATGAAACCTTCCGAATATTATGCATGCATGATTTTCCACAAGTGTTTTACTCATATAAGATGATAGACGTAACATAGTAAAATTAAGTTTGAACCAAAAAAGTGAAAAAAGGTAATAATTTCAAAGTCCTGACAAGTAATTGACCATTTTACCAACAATTTTTTCCCGCTGGAATGCATCAAGTCTATGTGAATACAGGAGATTACACCGGAAAAGTAACTCATCCTATAATTTTTCCTTTTCGGCAGAAAAAATTTGCCTGTGACTGTTACCAACAAAGATGGGTCAGAACCTGTTGCCTAATTTCTAAGTGTAGAAACCAGCAGGTCAAAAGAAGTAACGAAAAACCAAATAGTAAACAGAAAAACCGTTTCAATTGGTACTTTGCTGGTAGAATCATGTCTTTGAAACAGACTAAAGGCATGAATACATGGTGCATCTGCAATTGTTGCTAAAACACATAAAAACCTACATTTACATGGTAGATTACAAAATGTATTGGTCTCCAAGTGCTCATAAATACTGTATGTATGAATATGTACCTTTCTGCATTGCAAGCAACAATCTGCTAGTCTATTCATTTATTCTATAAATATCAAAATTCATATGGGAAAAATTATAAACATTCATTGCTTAACCAAACTCCATATGATCAGTAGTAATCCGAAACAACTTGAACCATCGTGATTCTCTGGGACCTCAACTCCGAGGAAAATTTTATATCTTAACTAATAGACAACAACAGTGTGACTAGAACTCTTTCTACGGGCGCAATCTCCACCCTCGCCCTGCAATTGCTTCATGCACTCTATTTGCTGCTTCGGCAGTGTCATTGAGTGGTGGATAGCTCCAACTTTCTGAAATCTAATTTAAAAGAATAACATAATTAATTAATTAAAATATTATTATTAATTGTCAGAAACCAAAAAGATTAACTTAACTGAATTCCATCAAGTCGATCTGTATCTAATTAGAATATATGAGGATCAATAATTTTAATATAGATTTAAAGACATTGCCATATCAGTGAAAATTAAATCATACTACAAGATGCAAATATGGTTCCTGGAACATAATCATCAAATATAAGACAAACAAAATAAGGTGAGAGATTCCGTTATCCTCGTAATGTTTACAAATAAGATTTTTTCCGCTTGAAAATATCAAGAGATCATTCATACGATAGTAAACAATATAATTAGACTCATTCCCCAATCCCCAGGTAGCATGTTGTCCTACTGCTTATAAAACAACCCAAAAGACATTATACGCTCAGTTAATTCAAGAGATCAATCATAAGATGGTAGACAATAAATTAAACTTATTCCCCAATCCACAGGTAGCATGTTGTCCTCCTGCTTATAAAACAACCCAAAAGACATTATATGTTCAGTTAATTAACAAGCTTTTGGCTATCATTATAAGATACAAATTGATCACAGAAGGAAAAAATATATAACGATTGAGCTATCTTTTGCTTCACATATAGTAATGTTATAAATGCCGACTTACATCTTCAAGACCTGTAAATGGCCGAACAAAACCTCGCTCCCTCATCGTTTTGTGGAAGTCCGCATACTTCCAAGTACAACGCTCGCTACCCACAACGTAGACGGGCTTACTGTATAAATTGAAGCACATAGCAATGTATAAACTTATTTTCGTACTGTGTAAGTGTGACAATGAGTTTTTATGGCATCAAAGTTTCTCAAGCATACCCTGTGCTACAAGTTTCACTGAGCATACTGACTGAATCTGCAGTGACGACAAAAGCATCAGCCCACGCTAGATGGCCCATGTGCGGATTTGATTCTGAATTCATATTTAATAAATGATTATACATCAATCATCTTTGTAGATCTAGTCACAAATAATTTAGTATAAGAGTCATGGTCTCCATAGAGATTACCTTCGCCGTCCCATATATAAATTTTTGGATGACTTCCTAGCTCTTTGAGTATGAAATTAGATACCTGTTATATATATTATTAGTTTAGCACAAATACACACATAAACTGTTGTCTGATTAAACCCGGATACAGTAAACAAGAATATGACATGGTATCTATTAGAACTGTTATTTAGTATTTACCCATAAATATGAAGGTACCTATCCCTAAATACAAGTTTACATAACAGACTTGTGCATTACATAATTACCTTTTCAGGTGTCCTCCTTGAGAAAGATATTCTTACACTTCCACAGCTGACAAGAACATTATGGAGAGATGCTACTAATTGTTTAGCAAGATCTATCCCGTATTTACAGAAGCCTGATCAAATTTAGCAAACAATGAATTACATATATGTCCATTTCAACCAGCCTCTGGACTGGTATATAATATTATTTATTAGAAAGGCACACTAGACAACAAAGTATATCATTCAATATTTGACTTCATTACAAACTTTATATAATGCATTAACTTTCTGCTTTGAACTAATAGAAGTTTTAAACTTTTCAGAACAGTTTTTTGGCACCACAAAGGTAATAAACTTTTCATGTTCCGTTTTTATAGCTGAAATATAAGCTTATTTATGATTTTCATTTTCTTTAGGACCCTTTTGTCTATGTTTTTTTTTTTCATGTAATGCAGAATAAAACTTTAGAAGATATATAAAATTAGAATATACTGTATTGTCATAGAATGATTACGTGTAGGTCCTCCAATGTTAACCACCAGTAAGGGCTTCGGCAAAGGTGCAAACTCATCATGCCATGTAATAGCTGCACTTCGGAGAGCAGCAAAATCAACTTGATGAAGAGATCCTACAGTGAGGACCTGTCACAAATTAAAGTTACCAATAAACAGCAGCGGCTTGCAAGTACGTAGAAGACATCAAGACCAGTACTACAGAAGTACACTAGTGTTCGTAATGAGAATTTATACCACATGACTATCAGGAGGCTCACGAGGCGTTATCCACTTCCGGAGAAATTTGGGAACCTGCTCCTGTGCAGCAGGAGTCAAAGGGTAATAGTCATGCTGTGGGGTGATGACCAGGTCGAACCTATTCAGGTGTGACCTTGGATGCTGAATCTGCAAGAAAAAGATTAACATATAAAATCTATGACATTCCTCCCAAGTTTGGTGGTTGAACTATAATAAAAACAGTCTAAATACAAAATTTAACTTCACTTGGATAGTTAGATGCAACAAGTAGCCGAGCGGGGACAAAAGCAACCAGGGAAAATGAGAACTAAGCTAGTAGATAATATACAATCAGAAATATTATTATAAACTAGGGAGACGCACAACACCGTAGTCCCAACAGAAAAAAGAACAGAACAAATAATAATGAGGAAATGCAGCTGAAAATTAATGTTTATCCACATAAACAACCAGGCATGTGTGAAGATTCAGGATCTATTTTTTTAAAGTAGGGGTGACAAGAGTTCGAGTAAAAATTCTAGAATCTCAGACCCAACAAACTGTAAATAAGACCAGGAGGGACTTGTACCAACTTTCACACATATTTGAAGATTAATATAATGTGTATATATAATGTCAAGTAAATGAATACTCCTCCCTTGAGGGGGGAAAAGGAATACTCCTTGGCTCAAAAGCTTCAAATAACTTTTAAAAAATGTATACAAGGCCTATATCAAGCTAGCATAATGTCAAGACCTGACCAGACCAGCTAAATATACATATATACAATAAGTTTGGTAGTATATATATATACATGGTGCCACAAGACTGTATAGACTATAAAGAGAAATGAATACTTTTATTGACAAACACAAGCACACAAACTTCAATTTCATTTCTTCTTGCCATTAAACATACAAATAATTTCCCAAATTATGACGCCAGCATCAACTCCTAGTTCCTTAATTAAAACCGAACTACAATAATTCCAACAGATCCTCCCATAAAAATCTGTAACTGACATGAATTACATATTACAAGAAATGCTTATTGCTATACAGGCATAGTCATGAAATGATAATTCAGTAGTGCATTACACTGCAAAACTAAGGGAATCAAAGTGAGAAATAATGCACCAAATGTACAAAAACAAGACTAAACTAACAAACCTGAACAACAAATACATAGTCAGAGGCTAGTTTTTTTATCGAGCTTGCAATTGAAATGGTGTCTCTGCCACATGCAACAATCAACAACGGACCATCCCTGAAAGAGGTTATTTCAACATCTTAAGTCCATAAGGAGTCCGTCAAGAACACTAGCCTCTATATATATAAAAATTAGACAACTTAATACACAGGAAATTATTAATAAGCTGTACTTGTTTAGTCCACTTATCTACCACATAAACTCTTGTTACAAGTCCGTTTAATATACTAACCAAAATCTAAATTTTAAAATATTAATTTATTTTACCTAATTGTCTTTATATAGCATTTAGAATTCTGCAGTTGTGTTTATCAAAGATCATCCGCCTTTAACTAAGCATACACTTTCACCCAATTATATTAGCTCAATACGTATTCTAAAACAATTAAAATATAATTTGTATTCTAACAGAAAATATGTACCCGTATTAAGACGAGTGTTATGATAAATTGTGACGCTATTTTGAGATAATGTGGCGAAAATTATGTGGCATAGGATATAGATACTAAGTTGAGGAAGTGAATAGGTACCCTGTTCATCTGAATACCTGTTGTCTATGCATCATTACTTGTTAAATAAATTCTAAAGAGCTAGATAATATAGTTGTGTTAGTTCTTCATATGGAAAATGCCATTCCTTAACCATATCTTTGTAACTTTTTCTGAGCAGATAAGAAAGCTCCAGTGAGTTAATTTTGAACAAAAACTTTTTGAGGTTTCCCTGACATTTTACTAACAAATTACCCGTGTAAAACTGTAAATGATGGGATGGGATATCGTGTTGACCATCATATATATTTACCGTAAGCCCTGGGGTAAAGTGATCTGAGATCCAGATACAATAGTGGATAATTACCTCTTCAAAAATACATCTATCGCAACTGCTAAGTATATCATTCTCAAGAATGCAGTAACCTCTTCCTCAGAACAAAACATTCAAATATTAAGGTTTTGTTTAAAATTATGTATAAGAGAATAACTTACTTCTCATAAGTCTCTCGAGCCATATTTACTATGCCTTTCACATCAGCTTCTAAAATAGATGATAAACCACCACTACCGCCATTTTCTGTAGTTAATGGCAGAAGTCTATCCCCTCTGCGCCTCGAGATAACCCGGGAATAACCAAAGAGCTGCCTGATAATGTAATACACTGCTTTGTGGATAGAAACTGGAAGCCAGTGTAGCCACTCATTTATTCCTCCTCTGGGTCTAGTAACACGCTGCATGAGATGTATATTTCAATAAAAGTTGATAAAACAAGACACAGGCAATACAATAAGTCATAAGCTATCACAAGATCTTTTTATCATATTTCCATATATTAGCAGGTTTCTGTATGAAAGCCCTGAACAGGAGATATCCATGTAAACAAACGGTTTACGAAGATTAGTAACCACCAGCTCACAATAGATTTTTCTGAAATAATTATATGCTAATTTAATGCTTAGCTAAAAACAATGAAAGAATCATGACCAGCAAGACCAAACAAGTTGCAACTGATAACCAAGGAGTAACGGTACAAGCATATAACACTCTAGACATTCACAGATTCTGCTTCTCACTTCTCCATGTAGTGCATATATCTATAATTCTCCCTTACTTATCTCTAAACAGTAAGTACTGATCTCAAATGCAAATAAAAGTATATCGCGAGTCACCCTCTTCCCACTACTGAATAACAAATATAAAGATGTAGGTATAGATGAACTAATATAGTAATATATAACAGTCAGATACATAATCAACATCTGTTAAGCTTAGTTAAAAAATCTTCCTGACACAAAGCCAACTTTAAAAAGGCGCCTACTAACTGAGCAAAAATGAAGAGACTAACCAATCAACGACATAAACTTCGTTGTGTCTCGAGTTTATTGGAAAAATCAGATGATGTTATGTACCTCAAATGAGACAAAACCTCAATTGGCCTTTGCTTGTATGACACTGGTATTAGTGTATTACACTATTGAAAATTTTTCTAATCTCCGCAATAATTATCTTCTATTCCTAAAACCAGTTGCCATGTTTCCCTGGAGCCATGTTATAACTTTTGTGTCAAGGGTTGAAGCAAGAATTATTTTACAAATTTTCCGGAAATGATGGTTGTCTGCAATAGTAGGTATGTGTCAGTGTCACATTAGGCCTTCAATAGAGAAAGATAGCATTGTCTCAACCAGGCATTGTTCCCGGAGAAGGACGTTGTCTATAATAAGTGGCATATTAAGGCACTGTCATTACCCTGGCATCACTTTCAGGGCATGGGTATCACTTGTTTTAGGTATGCCTTGCATTGTGACCGAGCAATGCCACACTGGTGGTAAAGACTTGGTTTAGGTAAAGGATGGAATTTGATCATTCCGTGGCCGAGTTGAAACATATATAGAATAGTGTTAAGGCTTCCCCTGTGCTATAAGAATGGGCTGTTCGTGGGGATAGGTTTTAAAAAGAAAAAAGAAAATCCTTATACAACAAACATCAGATTGTCATTTTACATTAACCCCTAGCATGACTTTGTCAGAGCCTTGGTATGGCTATCCTAAATGCGAGCTGGTGCTGTGCCTGAATAATGTCATATCGTGGTTGCTATGACTTGATACCGGTATAGGATGATACTTGGCAACTCCTTGGCTGAGTTGGAACATTTATAGTACAGTTGTATAACTACTTGTGTTTGCTAAGAATGGGCCAGTCGTGCAGGAGAAGTCTGGAAGAAATTTTTCTCATACTATGGCCTGCAAAAGTGTGAGAAGCGACTAGGTTTTCGAAGAACGGGCCTTGTGCTATGAGGCTTTCTTATGTTTCGTATCCTAACCTTATACTAATTATCGTTAAGGACACGAGGCTCAAGTACAATTTCTTCTAGTAATGCATTAAAATGGCTATTAGATACATTAAATTTCTTCCTTTTTAAGAGAGAGTATTTTTCTGTCATATGTTTTATTAAAACATGTTCTAGTGCAACTAATAAATATAATTTTAACGACCAAAAAGTTTGAGTCGGTACATGATTCTTCACACACACACGTATATGACTGTATAAAATATACAATGCAAGACGTTTTTAGAAAGAAAAAATCAACTTAAGAAAAAAAAATTATTATGTATTATTCTAATAACATTGAACTAGATTAGGCGCCAGGGTATTATAAGACCAAATAGTGAAACACATTTAAATACGTCTCTAAGCAAAAGTTCGAATGTAGGGAATAAATTTACTTTAGAAGCTTTGATTCAATATCAAAATCCTTACGACACGATAATTAACCTGCAACATCTTGTATTCACATCAACAACTTGAGTTAGCTTATTCTATTAAAATTACTTTTTATTAAGATTACTACTCTATACCCTATTTAAGTATTGTAATCCCCACATATTATGGATGACTTGAGGGGTAGTTTGGTTCATGGAGTGGTATGGGGAAATGAGGAATCGGGTTAAGGTGGTATGGGGCTGAGGTATCATTCTTGATATCATGTGTTTGGTTGAGTGATGGAATGAATATATTAAATTTAGATATTTTTACATTATTATTTTTTATTAATGAAAAATAATAATATAATTTTAATTTTATCCAATTTTGAGTTGTTGATTTAATTGTGTTAAGCATTTGATGTAATTGTATATAAAATAAAAATATTTTTGATTCCTCATACCCATGTTCTATACCTACCTCCCCCCTAAGGTATCAAAAACCCATACCTTGAGGGTTTGAGGTATGGGTTTGAACGAATAAATTTTCCAACCAAACATCAAGTATGGGTTTGGAATGAACCAAACCCAAACCTGATACCTGAAAAGCTTGAACCAAACGACCCCTGAATAGGTTTGATTATTAAGATATTATCATAGTAAATTGAGTTGCTTCGTTTACGGGTTGCGATCTACAGTTTTTATCTCTTCCACAGTGGAAACCCTCGAGGAAGTAATTCTTATGCACCTGAATCACCCAAATCTATAGTTCGCCAAATCTGTCATGCATCATATAGACTCTCTCAACCTCATGATGTTCTAGGTCTGTGCTAGAGACCCAGCACTAATAGATGGGATACCAGACCCAAACAATGAATCAATCAGCCAAAACTTGGTTAGAGGATTTTCTATTGTGACCAAATGTTATAAACCTCCCAAGCATGTTCTAGAAAAAACCGAAAACTACATACAGTACTTCAAAAAGCCTTGCAAAAGCAACAAAGGAATCAATCAATCAAATAAATGAAGCAGCAAGTTTGATACAAAGAATCATAACAAAAGGAATATAATACGTAGATGGAGCTAAGTCCCATATTCTCCGCAAAGATGTACTACTAATCGAGTTTTTTCCAGTTCTACAGACTAATTCCAGTACCGGAAGATGTTAGACTATCATTTCAACCAAATTTTACGAGTGCTCCTAAAGCAAGATAATAGCCAACAAATTAAGTTCGAACATATAAAAGCAATTGAATCGCAATTAAATCGAAAAATAGAATTAATTGAAGAGTAGAAATAAAGAAGTTACATATAAAACTTGCTTTTCGGAAAGGCCTAAAGCTCGAACCAAGCCAAAACTCTGATTCTCAGAAGCTGGAAAACCGTTGCCGATGATAACAGCTCGCCGGATAACGCTGTAGACGCCGCCTTCGAATATGTCCGGCACTCCTTTCGGCGGACTTTCCGGTGGCTCCGGCAGTCTAATCGGCTTCATCGATTCAACTAGATCAACACTTTAAACCCCCGAGTGCTCGTTATAGATGCTGCAAACAAAGTTTTCTTTATTATTTTCTTTTCTTTCTCCCAAAGCAATACAATACCATACTATATTACTGCTATTTTCTTTTCTCTGTCTCAACTAATTAGTAATTACCCGTAATTCTTAATATGCTCATTTATTAAAAAAATATTAATTTAAAATTATATTTTCCTCTGACTAGTCATCAATATTCAATATACTTAGGTGGCGTCTCTCAGAGAACTCTGTTCTATTTTTCTAATTTTCTGAAATTTTTGTTCTAATTTACTGGAATTTTTGAATGAAAAAAATATCAAAAATAAAAACTGTTTTTTTTAATTTTGGATATATTGGAAGAAAGTTTCAGAACTACCTTTTTCAAAATATCAAAATTAAATCAGAATCTGAAACTATCATCATATTTTTGGAAAGGTGTATATAAAAAACAGAAAGTATTTTTGATAAGCCGGTCTTTTCTCAAATCAACCCTTATAAATTAAAGTCAGACTTCACAAAATTTAACACACACAACTTTTCTTGAGCTTTTATGTCTTCTCCATCTAATACAATAATGATTTACACTCTAGATGTTTTGAATGACGATAGAGATGATTGGCTGAGTTTGTCGGGTGTGGTAGTCGATAAATCCAAATACGGGAGAACAATATAGTCTTGACATGATATTGATGGATGAAAAGGTTAATAAATTAACTGTTAGGGATATATGTTTATTCTTTATTTTTTTATAATATTTGTTTTGTTCATCGGATATGTTTGTTATCGTTAATTTTTATATGGTTTACTTTGTATACAGGAAAATATTCATGCAACACTTTCACAATATCTATTTGCGCAGTTCAAGTACCTATTAAGTGAATGCTGTTTATACAACTAAATAAAAGTTGTTTCAAGGGTAGTTTTAGACCGAGATCTTATGGATTTAAGTTGATGTTTTTGCTGTCAATCAATCCAAAAAAAGGAAGAAATCACTAATACATCCGTGCATGGATTGGGGTTCATACGTCCCGAGATGATTAACGTTCATATAACTAGAACATAATGTTTATTCCTATTAAAATTAGAGATAGTTTCGGTGTTGTATCTCAATATCTTTTAGACTTTTACGCACTTATTTTAAACACAACTAAAATAAAGATATGTCGTGCTTTAAATTGTTAATTACATGCAGATTTTTATTTTCTTTTTTCGCTCATGAATTATAGTCCAATTTTGCAATTTAATATATTAATATTGGTATTGCATCGAGATGTTTATAATATTAAAATTATCTATATACCTATATAAAGTAAAATCTAGGGCGGCTGATGTGGCACTTCCTGCACTCTTCAAATAAAATCTCTCCTTCCTGCGCTTTCTGCTGATTATTTGATTTAATTTTATTAATTTTTAATTCATCTAAATCTAAACAGGCTGCTGTGTGTATTTATGGTCAGCCCTCCTGCCCCTCCGCTTACCTTGTAGACTGGACAGCCACTTCAGTTACACAATTTGTAACTGAAGTCCCTCTGCATCTTCAGATATTCTCTTATAAATGGACTTATTTGGGCTATCTTCTCGCACCAGTTGTTTATTTCGAGACCAGCTATGGATTACTCATATCTTTCTGATATCAATGGTGACGCCGAGAACTGGTTGCTTAGAGCAACTCCAAAGGGCTCTCTAAACAAGCTCCTAAGTCTAAAATTTAAGAGCAAATCAAAATTTAGTGCTCCAATGGGCTCCTAGATGCTCTTTAAAAATTTAGGAGCCTATTCTCTCTCCTTTCTTTTAAAGAGCATCTAATAGCTCCTAACTCAATATTATATTATTTTCCCTTCAATCTTCTCTCTCTTTTAGTTAACTTTTTCCTTTCATTTATATAAAATAAATATAAAATGTGAATAAGGAGCCAAATATAAAGAGTAGCATTGGAGTTCTCACGTTTTCCGATGTATTAACTTACTAGGAGGCACATTTTATATTATTGTTTAGAGAATGATTTAGGAGTACCGTTGGAGATGCTCTTAAGGTGCGAGTTTGCAGGCTATGGGAATCCACTAACACGCGGGAGAACACTTTGATCAGCTTGGATATGGTGTTGATCGATGAAAAGGTGATAACTATTTTACATTGTTTCCTCGTGCCTAATGCTTGCAATATGATGTGCTAGAAATAATACATTTTAAATCGCAAGCGCACGATCACCGTTTTAATATTTAAGATTCGTCCACAGAGATTAAAATTATTTTTCGCAAAGCCTTAATCTTTAACTTAGGCGAATTAGAACAATATTTTGAAAAGGGTTTCTTTTAAAAGTCTAAAATTAACAAATTAACTAATCTAATAATTGTCATTTATCTAAAATTTTATGTAAACTAATAATTCTAAATCACCTAGAGACTTTATAAACAAAACTAAATTTAAGAAAACTTTTGCCGTAATGATTTGGAAAATTAAGCTAGCCAATCAAGATCTCACGCAATCAACTTATGCGGCCAAGAATAGGAACCAAAATCAAACACTATGACTCAACACACAGTTAAAATAAACTTGGCAGAGGAAAAGGAAATCAGCAAAGAAAATAAACAAAAGAAAACACAGTACTCGACTTGGCCACTACGGAAACAAGCGACTCAAAACCAAACAAAACTAAGCTCATAATTCTGCTGTGATTTAACTAGAAAAAGGAACTCGACAACTTGAACTTAACTAAAACTCAGGCCAGCAATTTGGAAAAAAACAAAGACAACAGTTTAATCTTTAGCAAAACAAACCAGAAAAACAAAATTTAGAAAACTCGTTACAGCAAACTACGACTCAAGCTCAGACTGCAAACTCATAATTCAAATCGGAGAAAACAAAATCAGAGAAATCAAAAGATCTAAACCCAGCAACTGACTCGCCTAACTCACTAACACAATCGTGACTCAGGGAACAGCAAAGCAACTCAACAACAGTAAGACACAAGAAATCAGTAACTCGGCGAAAACAGAGTCGAAACAGGGGCAAACTCGGCACCCAGACAAACAAAACTCGACTCAGAATCCAGCGAACTCAGCAATCATCAACGCAGAAAACCATGGACTCGACTGATCTACTCGACGACTCAAACGCAGCAGATTACAGAACCAAACGAAACCCACTCAAAAACCAGAATCGATTCTTAACTACATAAACCAAACCCAACAGTATTCAAAACAAGAAACAAAACACATTCAACTTGCTGCAAAACTGAAAACGAAACTCCAACTCGGTGTTACAACAACCACTCAACTCAGTAAAGCAGGACTGAAACTCGGCGAGCAAACACACAAATTTGATGACTCTTAATCTAAAACTCAGACTCAGCTACAACTCGGCGGAATCGAAAATCCTAGACTCAGCCAGTATATAAAACCACTCGGAAAACAGAACACAACAAGAAAACAACTCGGTGAACTCGGAAAAAGGGAAAGCGACTCAGACGCAACTCGGTTTTAAAACAAAAGACAGAACAGAAAAAAAGGGTTTTGTAAATAAAACTAAAACAGGGGACTGGAGTTTTGTTTTAATAAAAACTAATCTGAGTAAGTTGCGTAAATAAAACAGAGCATGTAAACTTAATTAACAAAAGAAACAATCCGCTTGATTAATAGTTATGCTTCGACCTTGAAATTTAGAAAATAAGCCCCCACACAAATCATCTTTTGTGCTAGAGTTCAAGCTTCTTCTAAAAATTAAAATTAAAAAGTAAGAGATCTACACTAATCACAAGCTCAATGACTTCTTTTTTTCCCAAAAAGCAATTAAGCATATGGTGGTACTAAGAAGCAACATTTCACTTGGAGCAAGAAAATAGAGACAATACAAGATTAAGCTAAAAGAAGATTTGCATTAAAATAAAAGTGTTTACAAATAGGGTATGAAATTGAGAGAGCAAAAGAAGATCTAGCACTATACTACCTACCAACTAGGAAAAGACTAGGTTAAAAAGATTGTGATTACAAGTAAAGAGATGGGGGATTTATAGCTAAAGATTTAGGGTTTAGGGGTAGGGTGGCTAAATTTTGTCCATCCATGTGCCATGTGTGTTGGGTAGATCATAGCCCTCCATGTGCCCCCTTACTTGCCAACTCTTTTTGATTTTCTTCTTTTTCTTGCATTTTTCTTCTTTTTCTTGCATTTTTCTCTTCTTTCTTTATTTATCTACAATTTCCTGAAATAAAATAAATAAGCGATTAATACTACGAAAATAAACAAAAAATAGGCACTTAAATATGCAAAAATATGGACTAATCAAACTTCCCCATACCTATCTTTTGCTCGTCCTCGAGTAAAAATCAAAAGAAAAGAAATAAACTAAGAAAACTAGATGCGATTCCTAGGCTCCTTTTCGTAGGCGTGACGGGTGATTTTAGGTTCACCAACCCGTTAAACTCGTAGACGATCTCTACAAGAGGAGTTTTGTCTCCTAAGGGTTTACAGAAGATATACCCATAAAATCTGTGAGACATTCTAGCAAGTGTCTACTCGACTCTACTCTAATTTCGTTGGTGTTAACAAAAAGCGTTTTTTTTTTTAAGGAAAATACGACTTAAAGACTCTTATACTAATAATCAAGATACAATTGCCTCTAATCTACTTGCATCGACACAAAAATTTACTAGAAATCCAAGGAGTGTAATGAATTTTAAGGCCTTTGATGGATCCTAATTGTCTAAGAACATTTTCTCTTTTTCCACCAATTTTGAACTGACCCATTCTCTATCGAAACAAATATCTAGCCAAACTTCACAAACTCTTATTCTTTTTTTTTTCTTTTTTTTTTCTTTTTTTTTTGCATTGACTTTATTTTGTCCGTTTTCTTAGGCAAACAATGTTACCCATGTAACGAGCTTTGGGTCAGTGACTCCCAAACCAAACGGTTTTAGGGCACTAGGTTTTGAAATCCCCCGACGGACTTAATAACTCGAGTAACAAAGGCCACAAAACGAGACTAGCCAATCTACTTTTGCCCATTTATCTAAAGATTTTATCTATAAAGAACAATGGGTATTGAAGTAGTTTATTCTTTTTCTTTTTCTATCTTTTTTTTTATCTCTTTTTTTTTTCTTTTTTCTCTTTTTTTTTCTTTTTTTTTTTTCGCAAAGGCTCGATTCGACATTGTTTCAACATGTGGGTTCTCTCTCAGGTATCGAATAATATCACTAGACAATCTCTCCATCAAAGGTCTCGTGCAAAGTGTGTGCCATCTTGGAATTTAGAGTACAAATCGGTCGATACAAGCTTCAAAAAGACAACCTTACTCAACTACGTTCAAATTATCTAAAAGCCACTACATATATATACTTTTCGAAAACATGCTAACACAAACTACTCCTAAAGTTCGAGTGAGGGAAAGACAAATTAGCTAAAAGTATCTCTATTTTTGGATTTTTCTAAATTTTCAATTTTTAGGGATTTTCATTTTTTAAGAATTACACTAAAGCCCTCCCCATACCTAAATCATGCATTGTCCTCAATGTATGCAAAAGAGAGAATTGAAAGGAGAGAGTAAAGAGAAAAATACCTGAAATGGATATGAAGGGGATTTTTATTAATTACTGAAACACATACACGACCCACGCACACATTGCCTTCCCCATACCTGAACTTCATGGGGAAAGGTTCGAAGACGGAAGCAAATCAGCCAATTCCGGAACGAAAGATGGGAGGAAGCTTCGAGAAAGAGTCAAAATGTTTTCGAAAATTTTTGGGCACAAAGACTTTCTCTAGCATGTGACAATCGTTCATCCCTATAGGACAAGTATCACTAATGTTTTCCCTAAACCAACTTAATGCTTCTTTATTATCAAGCAAATTAGAGGCTATGCAATTTTGGTCATAGGATAAATCACTAGGAACGATGTAAGAAACGACGTCATCCTCCCCTAAAGCTCTATGTGAATGAGGGAACAATGAGTCAAATGTTGGTGTTTCACCAACATGACTCGCAAAATCGGGCCTAGGGTTCGCATTAACAATCTCGGGTGGAGTTTCCCATTTTGAACAAATGTCGTTCAATTCTCCTAGCAACTCCTCCGAGGTCAACTCTTTCAATGACTCATGATATTCCCTATTGTTCTCGTTGTTGACTCTGAAATCCTCACCAAGAAGAGACTCAATCTCACTATCATCAAAGCTAGACCATGTGACAAACTTGTTGACCACATTGACCCCTATAGGTTGTTCATAAAGCTCATTGGGTTCTTTTCCTACATTGAAAATATTTAAGTCAATGGTCATGTTTCCAAAAGTAAGCTTCATTGAACCATTCCTACAATTAATTAGGGCATTGGATGTAGCAAGAAAAGGTCGTCCTAAAATGATAAGAATTTGGTTCTTAGGATTCGTGACAGGTTGAGTCTCGAGCACAACAAAGTCGACGGGAAAGATAAAGTCACCGATTTTTATCAACACATCCTCAATAATCCCCTTAGGCATTTTTATAGAACGATCGGCAAGTTGAAGGGTCATATTGGTGGTCTTGAGATCTCCTAAACCTAGGGCTTGGTAGACCGAGAAAGGAAGAAGATTCACACTCGCTCCTAAATCAAGTAAAGCTTTATCCACAAAAGTATTGCCTATGACACAAGAAATTGTAGGACAACCGGGGTCCTTATATTTCACGGGAATTTGATTTGAGAGAATCGAGCTAACTTGAGAGGTCAAAAAGGCTTTCTTTGGAACATGAGTGGTTCTCTTATGGGTACACAAATCTTTTAGACACTTAGCATAAGAAGGAACTTGTTGAATTGCATCTAAAAGAGGTATGTTGACCTTGACTTGCTTGAAAACTTCTAGGATTTGTTCCATTTGGGCCGATTGTTTAGGGCGAATGAGTCTTTGTGGGTAAGGAACCTTTGGCTTATAAACTTCTTCGTTGGGCTTTTGAGAAATGGGCCCAGGACTAGGTTCACTCATAGACTCACGGATTCTAGAACATTCGGGCTTATCATGATTAGTGCTAGACAAAGAAGGATTTTGTTTAGGAATCGACTCCTCATTTTCATTAACGTTCTCACCAACTTTGTTATCCACTTGGTTTCCCGACCTTAGAGAAATAATCGCATTAACATTCTCAGGAGGTCTTTGATTGAGAGGAAACTTAGGATTGACCTCGGGTTGACTTGGAAACTTGTTTTTCTCTCGCTCACACAACGCGCTAGCTAATTGACTCAATTGGGCCTCTAACTTAGACACGGCTTGCACGTTAGAATGCAAGATTTGCCTATCTTGGGTTAGGGTTGTCATGAAGGTTTGTTGTGATTGAGTCAAATTAGTTTGCGATTTAACTAAGGCTTCCAAACTCTTTTCTAAAGAATTAAGACGTTTATCCGAATCATTAAAACCGGGAGGATTCAAAGGAGTTTGAATTGGGTTATGACATGAGTTCGGACTTTCGGTTGAGCAAGAGTTTGGGTTGGGCCTTTGAAAATTTGTTTGAGGAGTGTGAAAAGAAGTTGGGCCTTGATTTTGAAAAATTTGACCTTGGGTCCATGAGAAATTTGGGTGATTTCTCCAACTCGGATTGTAAGTAGGTGCAAACGCATCATTCCTAGAATTTTGGAACATCGCATTTACTTGTTCAAACTCGTGCAAGGGTTGAGTTGCGGGATTTTGAAAATTGTGATTAGGGTACGTCGACATTTGTGTGGGAGGTTTACTAGTTTCTAAAGCTTCAAGTCTCCTAGTTAGGGTGGCTAGTTTGGCATCGGTTGCCACATTGTTTCCTATCGAATGCAAGCCCCTAGCGTTAGATGACTGAATTGACTTTTTGGGCTCCCTAGTTGACTCCCACATCATAGTCTTTTCCGCTAAATCCTCAAAAAATTCCCACCCTTGGTCCTCATCTTTTTCCATGAATTTACCTTGGCACATAGACTCTAATAACGCGGTGGTTTGACTATCTAAGGCCTCGTAAACTATCTTGCAAAGTCTCCATTTTTCTATTCCGTGGTGGGGGCATTGTGAGACAAGATTTTTGAAGCGGTCAAAGAAAATCCAAAAAGACTCATTTTCCTTTTGATGAAATTGATTTATTTCATTTGTAATTCGAGTAGTCTTATGATTTGGAAAATACTTTTTAAGAAAAACCACCACAAACCCCTCCCACGTGGAAATAGAATTAACGGGAAGACTATATAACCATTTTTTCGCATTCTCCTTAAGCGCAAAATTAATGAGCCTAAGTCTAATCGAATCTTCCGTTAATTGGTGGAGCTTTTGGAGGGAACAAACTTCCTCAAATTCTTGAATGAAAAGATAAGGATCCTCACCTTCACTCCCTAAAAACTTAGGCAACATGCTAATGTGATGTGCCTTAATTTCGAAATTATTCCCATTAACGGGAGGAAGGGTGATGCACGAAGGTTGAGCGGAACGGGACGGGTAACAGCGGTCTTTAAGAGACAACGCCATTTTAACTATCGGTTCTGGAACTTCTAGGGTTTCGGAATCCGAAGGGGACGAGGGAATCTCGATTATAGGCCTTACTAGTCTAGATGACTCGCTCCTAACCCAAGTACTTCGCATAAACGATAAACATGTAGCAAATAAGTGCAAAAATTAAAACAAACAAAAGAAAGGGTGTAAAAGTGAAAGAAAAACTTGATTCTAGGGTTCCCTAAAAAAAAATGAACTAGACCTTGCTCCTAACTTTAAGGACCACCAAAAACTCGATAAATCCAAAATTATCCGGACCGGTCTGGCCAGTTTGGAGCAGGCATTGCCAAGAGGCCAATCTCCGCGCTTAGACACCAAACCTTAATCGGCCAGGTAAGCTTTCGCTTGCCTTAGACACCGAAAAGTCGGAATAATTAAAGATTACCTCGTCTTTTAGGTACCTTCCTAGTTGAGCGTGAAATCCTAGGGGCTAACGTCTAATTCAATTTTATTAAAGGCTTGGGAAATGCAAAATGAAGAATTAAATTGTTGTGGGCCAAGGAAAGAGTGATGAAATCCCTTCCCTTATCTTATGAGTGGTTTTGCCCTTAAGATTTTATTTAAAATGATGCACCACACAACGATTTAATTAAAGCTATAAACAACTATGGATGCTCTACACTACGTGTTTTAATCTAGAGAAAAGAAATTAACGTACCTTTGGGTCCTCCAGCGATCACCACAAATATAGGTACGAAAATTTAAAAACAAAAAATTAAAATCTAAATGATGTGCCCCTAAGTGTTAAAATGCATGATGCAACAAATATGTATTTCTAACTAATATTTTTGGATTTTAAATTTTTATATTTGTTTGTGATTTTAAATTTTCAAATTTGTTTGTGATTTTCTAAATAAAGACGAAGATAAAAGTGAGGAGATACGGGTTACCAAAGCAAGCTTCCAAATCCGAGCAGAATTTATCCACTTTACTCCACGATTCCCGAATATTCCTCCTCGAAATAAAGAACAAAAAATAGTGAGAAAAAAAACTAATCCGAAAGATTAAAAATAAAGGAGCGAAAAATTAATTTTAATCCCCGGCAGCGGCGCCAAAAACTTGATGTGCTAGAAATAATACATTTTAAATCGCAAGCGCACGATCACCGTTTTAATATTTAAGATTCGTCCACAGAGATTAAAATTATTTTTCGCAAAGCCTTAATCTTTAATCTAGGCGAATTAGAACAATATTTTGAAAAGGGTTTCTTTTAAAAGTCTAAAATTAACAAATTAACTAATCTAATAATTGTCATTTATCTAAAATTTTATTTAACTAATAATTTTAAATCACCTAGAGACTTTATAAACAAAACTAAATTTAAGAAAACTTTTGCCGTAATGATTTGGAAAATTAAGCTAGCCAATCAAGATCTCACGCAATCAACTTATGCGGCCAAGAATAGGAACCAAAATCAAACACTATGACTCAACACACAGTTAAAATAAACTTGGCAGAGGAAAAGGAAATCAGCAAAGAAAATAAACAAAAGAAAACACAGTACTCGACTTGGCCACTACGGAAACAAGCGACTCAAAACCAAACAAAACTAAGCTCATAATTCTGCTGTGATTTAACTAGAAAAAGGAACTCGACAACTTGAACTTAACTAAAACTCAGGCCAGCAATTTGGAAAAAAACAAAGACAACAGTTTAATCTTTAGCAAAACAAACCAGAAAAACAAAATTTAGAAAACTCGTTACAGCAAACTACGACTCAAGCTCAGACTGCAAACTCATAATTCAAATCGGAGAAAACAAAATCAGAGAAATCAAAAGATCTAAACCCAGCAACTGACTCGCCTAACTCATTAACACAATCGTGACTCAGGGAACAGCAAAGCAACTCAACAACAGTAAGACACAAGAAATCAGTAACTCGGCGAAAACAGAGTCGAAACAGGGGCAAACTCGGCACCCAGACAAACAAAACTCGACTCAGAATCCAGCGAACTCAGCAATCATCAACGCAGAAAACCATGGACTCGACTGATCTACTCGACGACTCAAACGCAGCAGATTACAGAACCAAACGAAACCCACTCAAAAACCAGAATCGATTCTTAACTACATAAACCAAACCCAACAGTATTCAAAACAAGAAACAAAACACATTCAACTTGCTGCAAAACTGAAAACGAAACTCCAACTCGGTGTTACAACAACCACTCGACTCAGTAAAGCAGGACTGAAACTCGGCGAGCAAACACACAAATTTGATGACTCTTAATCTAAAACTCAGACTCAGCTACAACTCGGCGGAATCGAAAATCCTAGACTCAGCAAGTATATAAAACCACTCGGAAAACAGAACACAACAAGAAAACAACTCGGTGAACTCGGAAAAAGGGAAAGCGACTCAGACGCAACTCGGTTTTAAAACAAAAGACAGAACAGAAAAAAAGGGTTTTGTAAATAAAACTAAAACAGGGGACTGGAGTTTTGTTTTAATAAAAACTAATCTGAGTAAGTTGCGTAAATAAAACAGAGCATGTAAACTTAATTAACAAAAGAAACAATCCGCTTGATTAATAGTTATGCTTCGACCTTGAAATTTAGAAAATAAGCCCCCACACAAATCATCTTTTGTGCTAGAGTTCAAGCTTCTTCTAAAAATTAAAATTAAAAAGTAAGAGATCTACACTAATCACAAGCTCAATGACTTCTTTTTTTCCCAAAAAGCAATTAAGCATATGGTGGTACTAAGAAGCAACATTTCACTTGGAGCAAGAAAATAGAGACAATACAAGATTAAGCTAAAAGAAGATTTGCATTAAAATAAAAGTGTTTACAAATAGGGTATGAAATTGAGAGAGCAAAAGAAGATCTAGCACTATACTACCTACCAACTAGGAAAAGACTAGGTTAAAAAGATTGTGATTACAAGTAAAGAGATGGGGGATTTATAGCTAAAGATTTAGGGTTTAGGGGTAGGGTGGCTAAATCTTGTCCATCCATGTGCCATGTGTGTTGGGTAGATCATAGCCCTCCATGTGCCCCCTTACTTGCCAACTCTTTTTGATTTTCTTCTTTTCTTTTCCCTTTTCTTCTTTTTCTTGCATTTTTCTCTTCTTTCTTTATTTATCTACAATTTCCTGAAATAAAATAAATAAGCGATTAATACTACGAAAATAAACAAAAAATAGGCACTTAAATATGCAAAAATATGGACTAATCAAACTTCCCATACCTATCTTTTGCTCGTCCTCGAGTAAAAATCAAAAGAAAAGAAATAAACTAAGAAAACTAGATGCGATTCCTAGGCTCCTTTTCGTAGGCGTGACGGGTGATTTTAGGTTCACCAACCCGTTAAACTCGTAGACGATCTCTACAAGAGGAGTTTTGTCTCCTAAGGGTTTACAGAAGATATACCCATAAAATCTGTGAGACATTCTAGCAAGTGTCTACTCGACTCTACTCTAATTTCGTTGGTGTTAATGATTAGTCCATATTTTTGCATATTTAAGTGCCTATTTTTTGTTTATTTTCGTAGTATTAATCGCTTATTTATTTTATTTCAGGAAATTGTAGATAAATAAAGAAAGAAGAGAAAATGCAAGAAAAAGGGAGAAAAAGAAAAGAAAAGAAGAAAATCAAAGAAAGTTGGCAAGCAAGGGGCACATGGATGGCTATGATTTACCCAACACACATCACACATGGATGGATTAGATGTAGCCACCCTACCCCTAAACCCTACATTTCTAGCTATAAATACCCCACCCCCTTTACTTGTAATCATCATCTTTTTAACCTAGTCTTTTCCTAGTTGGTAGGTAGTATAGTGCTAGATCTTCTTTTGTTCCTTCAATTTCATATCATATTTGTAAACACTTTTATTTTTAATGCAAATCTTCTTTTAGCTTAATCTTGTATTGTCTTAATTTTCTTGCTCCAAGTGAAATGTTGCTTCTTAGTACCACCATATGCTTAATTGCTTTTTGGGAAAAAAAGAAGTCATTGAGCTTGTGATTAATGTAGATCTCTTATTGTAGATTTCATTTTAGTAAGAAGTTAAATTCTAGCACAAAATTTAATTTGTGTTAGGGTTTTAAATTTTCAGATTTCTAAAAGTTATATAGTAAGTTAATTCGGTAGTTTTATTTTATTAATCAGCAGCCCCTTTTGTGTTCATTTATTCAGCCGTTTTTATGATATTTTTTTTTGTTTCTTTTAAAGCAAACCCAGTACTAACTCCTCTGTTTTTCTCAAATCCCCACCCCTGTTTTCATTTTCGTTTTAACAAAACTCATTCCCCTGTTTCTGAGTTCCCGAGTTAGCACCGAGTCAAATAGTCATGTAGCTACTGAGTCACCTCCGAGTTCTGTACTAAATTCGTCTTCTTAGATCTGTTCTGGGTTTTGTTTGTGTGCTGCGCTTCTTTTTCTTTACTGAGTTCGCTTTTGTTCGATTCGCACCGATTCATGGGTTCTGTTTTGTTGCTTGCCGAGTTGCTGCGATTTTTTGTTCTTCTTTGCCGAGTCGCCGAGTCACTTGTTTTCTGGGTGAATATATATGAATCTTGCTAAGTTCTGCAGTTGGGTTTGGTTTATGTAGTTAATAATCGATTCTGGTTTTTGAGTATGGGTCTGCTATGTAATGAATCTGATGGGTTTAGCTGTAGTTTTGTATTTCGAGTCGCAAGCCTGCCACCTGGTTCTGGTTTTGCTGGGTTTTGTGTGGGTTTGTCTAGTTGAGTCTTTTAGCCGAGTTCATTGTCGAGTTGTCATTCTGTTTGTTTACGGTGAGTCGTATGTTTTGTATTGAGTAGTTTCTTTCATGCTGCGTTTTGTTGTTCGATAATTGAGTCTATTCTTATTGTTGAGATTTTTGATCGGGTCACTGGTATGAGTCTGTTAGTTTAGCTGAGCAGTTTTTGTTATTTTGTTTATTTTTGGTGTCTATGCTTCCTATGCAAGTTATCAAGCCCACTAGCCAGTTGCGTTTCTAGGCATAATTCTTTATAAAACATGGTCCAGGAGTTAAAAGTTTTCTTTGTTGATTGTGGTTAGTTAAAGTTAATGATTAATTGGATTGTTTTGATTGGCCGGCTTAATTATAATGGGTCATGCTAACTTTCGTTAAACTTTTATCGATTTTCTTTTCAAATTATTTTATTTCGCCTGTGATTAGTAGATTAATCAAATCATCTCTCACAAATTAATCGTTCTAATTCGCCTAGGTTAATTAATTAAAGGATTGCGAAAATAATTTTAATCTCTGTGGATCGAATCATAAATATTAAAACGGTGATCGTGCGCTTGCGATTTAAAGGTAATCATTTTTGAGCACATCAAGTTTTTGGCGCCGCTGCCGGGGATTAAAATTAATTTTTCGCTCCTTTATTTTTAATCTTTCGGATTAGTTTGTTTCTCACTTTTTGTTTTTATTTCGAGGAATTTGGAGGAATATTCGGGAATCATGGAGTAAAGTGAACAAATTTTGCTCGGATTTGGAAGCTTGCTTTGGTATCCCGTATCTCTTCCCTCTTATTTTTCGCCTCTATTTAGAAAATCACAAACAAATTTGAAAATTGAAAATCACAAAAAAATTAAAAATTTAAAATCCAAAAATAGTAGTTAGAATTAAATATGTGTTGCATCATGCATTTTTACACTTAGGGCACATCATTTAGATTTTAATTTTTGTTTTTAAATTTTCGTACCTTAAATTGTGGTGATCGCTGGAGGACCCAAAGGTACGTTAATTTTCTTTCTTTCTCTAGATTAGGACACGTAGTTTAAATCATCCATATTTGTTTACCGCTTTTATTATCTCGTTGTGTGGTGCATCATTTTAAATAAATCTTAAGGGCAAAACCCAATCACAAGATAAGGGGAGGGATTTCATCACTCTTTCCTTGGCCCACAACGATTTAATTACTTCATTTTGCATTTACCTAGCCTTTAATAAAATTGAATTAGACGTTAGCCCCTAGGATTTCGCGCTCAACTAGGAAGGTACCTAAAAGACGAGGTAATCTTTAATTATTCCGACTTTTCGGTGTCTAGGCAAGCGAAAGCTTACCTGGCCGATTAAGGTTTGGTGTCTAAGCGCGGAGATTGGCCTCTTGGCAATGCCTGCTCCAAACTGGCCAGACCGGTCCGAATAATTTTGGATTTATCGAGTTTTTGGTGGTCCTTAACGTTAGGAGCAAGGTCTAGTTTATTTTTATTAGGGAACCCTAGAATTAAGTTTTTTCTTTCACTTTTACACCCTTTCTTTTGTTTGTTTTATTTCTTCGCACTTACTTGCTACGTGTTTACTATCTAGTTTATGCGAACTACTTGGGTTAGGAGCGAATCGTCTAGATTAGTTAGACCGATCATCGAAATTCCTTCGTCGTCCTCTTCGGACTCCGAACCCATAGAAGCTAGCGAACCGATAGTAAAGATGGCGTTATCTCTTAAAGACCGCTGTTACCCGTCCCGTTCTGCTCAACCATCGTGTATCACTCTTCCTCCCGTTAATGGGAATAACTTCGAGATTAAGGCACATCACATTAGTATGTTGCCTAAATTTTTAGGGAGTGAAGGTGAGGATCCCTATCTCTTTATTCAAGAATTTGAGGAGGTTTGCGGTTTGCAAAAACTCCAACAATTAAGCGAAGACTCCATTCGGCTTAGACTAATCAACTTTGCTTTAAAAGAAAATGCTAAAAAATGGTTGTATAGTCTTCCCGTCAATTCTATTTCCACTTGGGAGGGGTTTGTGGTAATGTTTCTTAAAAAGTATTTTCCAAACCACAAAACGACTCGTATTACAAATGAAATAAATCAATTCCATCAAAGGGAAAATGAGTCTTTTTGGAAATTCTTTGATCGTTTCAAAAATCTTTTATCACAATGCCCTCACCATGGAATAGAGAAATGGCGACTTTGTAAGATTGTGTACGAGGCCTTAGATAGTCAAACCACCGCGTTATTAGAGTCTATGTGCCAAGGCAAATTCATGGAAAAAGATGAGGACCAAGGGTGGGAATTTTTCGAGGACTTAGCCGAAAAAACAATGTTATGGGAGTCTACTAGGGAACCTAAAAAATCGATCGAGGCGTCTAGCTCTAGGGGTTTGCATTCGATAGGAAACAATGTGGCAACCGATGCCAAATTAGCTACCCTAACTAGGAGACTTGAAGCTTTAGAAACTAGTAAACCTCCCACACAAATGTCGACGCACCCTTGTTACAATTTTCAAAATCCCGCAACTCAACCCTTGCACGAGTTTGAACAAGTAAATGCTATGTTCCAAAATTCTAGGAATGATGCGTTTGCACCCACTTATAATCCCGGGTGGAGAAATCACACAAATTTCTCATGGACCCAAGGTCAAAATTGTCAAGTTCCTCAACCCAATTTTCAAATGAATCAAGGGCCAAATTCTTTTCCAACTCCTCAACAAAATTTTCAACAAAGGCCCAACCCAAACTCTTACCCAAATCAAGGTCCAAATTCATGTCATAACCCAATTCAAACTCCCTTGAATCCTCCCGGTTTCAATGATTCGGATAAACGCCTCAATTCCTTAGAAAAGAGTTTGGAAGCCTTAGTGAAATCGCAAACTAATTTGACTCAATCACAACAAACTTTCATGACAACCCTAACCCAAGATAGGCAAATCTTGCATTCTAACGTGCAAGCCGTGTCTAAGTTAGAGGCCCAATTAAGTCAATTAGCTAGCGCGTTGTGTGAGCGAGAGAAGAACAAATTCCCAAGTCAACCCGAGGTCAACCCTAAGTTTCCTCTCAATCAAAGACCTCACGAGAATGTTAATGCAATCATCTCTCTAAGGTCGGGAAACCAAGTGGATAACAAAGTTGGTGAGAACGTGAATGAAAATGAGGAGTCAATTCCTAAACAAAATCCTTCTTTGTCTAGCACTAATCATGATAAGCCCGAATGTTCTAGAGTCCGTGAGTCTATGAGTGAACCTAGTCCTGGGCCCATTTCTCAAAAGCCCAACGAAGAAGTTTATAAGCCAAGGGTTCCTTACCCACAAAGACTCATTCCTCCTAAACAATCGGCCCAAATGGAACAAATCCTAGAGGTTTTCAAACAAGTCAAGATAAACATTCCTCTTTTAGATGCCATTCAACAAGTTCCTTCCTATGCCAAATGTTTAAAAGATTTGTGTACCCATAAGAGAACCACTCATGTCCCAAAGAAAGCCTTTTTGACCTCACAAGTTAGCTCGATTCTCTCGAATCAAATTCCCGTGAAATATAAGGACCCCGGTTGTCCTACAATTTCTTGTGTCATAGGCGATAAATTTGTGGATAAAGCTTTACTTGATTTAGGAGCGAGTGTGAATCTTCTTCCTTTCTCGGTCTATCAAGCCCTAGGATTAGGGGATCTCAAGACCACCAATATGACCCTTCAACTTGCCGATCGTTCCATTAAAATGCCAAAGGGGATTATTGAGGACGTTTTGATCAAAATAGGTGATTTTATCTTTCCCGTGGACTTTGTTGTTCTCGAGACTCAACCCGTCTCGAATCCGAAGAACCAAATTCCTATAATTTTAGGACGACCTTTTCTTGCTACATCCAATGCCTTAATCAATTGTCGGAATGGTTCTATGAAGCTCACATTTGGAAACATGACCATTGATTTAAACATGTTTAACGTAGGAAAAGAACCCAATGAGCTTTATGAGCAACCTATAGGGGTTAATGTGGTCAACAAGTTTGTCACATGGTCTAGTTTTGAGGATAGTGAGATTGAGTCTCTTCTCAACGAGGATTTCAAAGTCAACAACGAGAACAATAGGGAATATCATGAGTCGTTGAAAGAGTTGACCTCGGAGGAGTTGTTAGGAGAATTAAACGACATTTGTTCAAAATGGGAAACTCCGCCCGAGATTGTTCGTGTTGACCCTAGGCCCGATTTAGAGAGTCATGTAGGTGAATCACCGACATTTGACTCGTTCCATCATTCGCTTAGTGCCTTAGGGAAAGACGAAATCGTTTCGCACATCATTCCTAGTGATTTGTCCCTTAACCAAGATTTCATAGTCTCTAATTTGCTTGATAATAAAGAAGCATTAAGTTGGTTTAGGGAGAACATTAGTGATACTTGTCCTATAGGGATGAACGATGGTCATGTGCTAGCGAAAGTTTTTGTGCCTAAAAATTTTCGCACACATTTTGACTCTTTCTCGAAGCTTCCTCCCATCTTTCCTTCCGGAATTGGCTGATTTGCTTCTTTCTCAGAGCCTTCCCTCATGAAGTTCAGGTATGGGGAAAGAAATGTGTGAGTGTGTGGGTCGTGTTAGTGTTTCGTTCGTTAATAAAAATCCCCTTCATCTCCTATTCAGGTATTTTTCCTCTTTACTCTCTCATTTCAATTCTCTCTTTTGCATACATTGAGGACAATGCATGATTTAGGTATGGGGAGGGCTTTAGTGTAATTCTTAAAAAATGAAAAATCCTAAAAAATTGAAAAATTAGAAAAATCCAAAAATAGAGATGTTTTAGCTAAGTTGTCTTTCCCTCACTTGAACTTTAGGAGTAGTTGGTGTTTAGCATGTTTTCGAAAAGTATATATGTAGTGTCTTTTAGATAATTTGAACGTAGTCGAGTAAGGTTGTCTTTTTGAAACTTGTATCGACCGATTTGTACTCTAAATTCCAAGATGGCACACACTTTTGCACGAGACCTTTGATGGAGAGATTGCCTAGTGATATTATTCGATACCTGAGAGAGAACCCGCATGTTGAAACAATGTCGAATCGAACCTTTGCGAATAAAAAAAAAGAAAAAAAAAAAGAAAAAAAAGATAGAAAAAGAAAAGGAATAACTACTTCAATACCCATTGTTCTTTATAGCTAAAATCTTTAGATAAATGGGCAAAAGTAGATTGGCTAGTCTCGTTTTGTGGCCTTTGTTACTCGAGCAATTAAGTCCGTCGGGGGATTTCAAAACCTAGTGCCCTAAGACCGTTTGGTTTGGGAGTCACTGACCCAAAGCTCGCTACATGGGTAACATTGTTTGCCTAAGAAAACGGACAAAATAAAGTCAATGCAAAAAAAAAAAGAGAGAAAAAAAAAAGAAGAAGAATAAGAGTTTGTGAAGTTTGGCTAGATATTTGTTTCGATAGAGATTGGGTCAGTTCAAAATTGGTTGAAAAAGAGAAAGTGTTCTTAGACAATTAGGATCCATCAAAGACCTTAAATTACTTACACTCCTTGGATTTTTAGTAAATCTTTGTGTCGATGCAAGTAGATTAGAGACAACTGTATCTTGATTATTAGTAGATGAGTCTTTAAGTCGTATTTTCCTTAAAAACGCTTTTTGTTAACACCAACGAAATTAGAGTAGAGTCGAGTAGACACTTGCTAGAATGTCTCGAAGATTTTATGGGTATATCTTCTGTAAACCCTTAGGAGACAAAACTCCTCTTGTAGAGATCGTCTACGAGTTTAATGGGTTGGTGAACCTAAAATCACCCGTCACGCCTACGAAAAGGAGCCTAGGAATCGCATCTAGTTTTCTTAGTTTATTTTCTTTTCTTTTGATTTTTACTCGAGGACGAGCAAAAGATAGGTATGGGGAAGTTTGATTAGTCCATATTTTTGCATATTTAAGTGCCTATTTTTTGTTTATTTTCGTAGTATTAATCGCTTATTTATTTTATTTCAGGAAATTGTAGATAAATAAAGAAAGAAGAGAAAATGCAAGAAAAAGGGAGAAAAAGAAAAGAAAAGAAGAAAATCAAAGAAAGTTGGCAAGCAAGGGGCACATGGATGGCTATGATTTACCCAACACACATCACACATGGATGGATTAGATGTAGCCACCCTACCCCTAAACCCTACATTTCTAGCTATAAATACCCCACCCCCTTTACTTGTAATCATCATCTTTTTAACCTAGTCTTTTCCTAGTTGGTAGGTAGTATAGTGCTAGATCTTCTTTTGTTCCTTCAATTTCATATCATATTTGTAAACACTTTTATTTTTAATGCAAATCTTCTTTTAGCTTAATCTTGTATTGTCTTAATTTTCTTGCTCCAAGTGAAATGTTGCTTCTTAGTACCACCATATGCTTAATTGCTTTTTGGGAAAAAAAGAAGTCATTGAGCTTGTGATTAATGTAGATCTCTTATTGTAGATTTCATTTTAGTAAGAAGTTAAATTCTAGCACAAAATTTAATTTGTGTTAGGGTTTTAAATTTTCAGATTTCTAAAAGTTATATAGTAAGTTAATTCGGTAGTTTTATTTTATTAATCAGCAGCCCCTTTTGTGTTCATTTATTCAGCCGTTTTTATGATATTTTTGTTTTGTTTCTTTTAAAGCAAACCCAGTACTAACTCCTCTGTTTTTCTCAAATCCCCACCCCTGTTTTCATTTTCGTTTTAACAAAACTCATTCCCCTGTTTCTGAGTTCCCGAGTTAGCACCGAGTCAAATAGTCATGTAGCTACTGAGTCACCTCCGAGTTCTGTACTAAATTCGTCTTCTTAGATCTGTTCTGGGTTTTGTTTGTGTGCTGCGCTTCTTTTTCTTTACTGAGTTCGCTTTTGTTCGATTCGCACCGATTCATGGGTTCTGTTTTGTTGCTTGCCGAGTTGCTGCGATTTTTTGTTCTTCTTTGCCGAGTCGCCGAGTCACTTGTTTTCTGGGTGAATATATATGAATCTTGCTAAGTTCTGCAGTTGGGTTTGGTTTATGTAGTTAATAATCGATTCTGGTTTTTGAGTATGGGTCTGCTATGTAATGAATCTGATGGGTTTAGCTGTAGTTTTGTATTTCGAGTCGCAAGCCTGCCACCTGGTTCTGGTTTTGCTGGGTTTTGTGTGGGTTTGTCTAGTTGAGTCTTTTAGCCGAGTTCATTGTCGAGTTGTCATTCTGTTTGTTTACGGTGAGTCGTATGTTTTGTATTGAGTAGTTTCTTTCATGCTGCGTTTTGTTGTTCGATAATTGAGTCTATTCTTATTGTTGAGATTTTTGATCGGGTCACTGGTATGAGTCTGTTAGTTTAGCTGAGCAGTTTTTGTTATTTTGTTTATTTTTGGTGTCTATGCTTCCTATGCAAGTTATCAAGCCCACTAGCCAGTTGCGTTTCTAGGCATAATTCTTTATAAAACATGGTCCAGGAGTTAAAAGTTTTCTTTGTTGATTGTGGTTAGTTAAAGTTAATGATTAATTGGATTGTTTTGATTGGCCGGCTTAATTATAATGGGTCATGCTAACTTTCGTTAAACTTTTATCGATTTTCTTTTCAAATTATTTTATTTCGCCTGTGATTAGTAGATTAATCAAATCATCTCTCACAAATTAATCGTTCTAATTCGCCTAGGTTAATTAATTAAAGGATTGCGAAAATAATTTTAATCTCTGTGGATCGAATCATAAATATTAAAACGGTGATCGTGCGCTTGCGATTTAAAGGTAATCATTTTTGAGCACATCAGTTAACAAAAAGCGTTTTTTTTTTAAGGAAAATACGACTTAAAGACTCTTCTACTAATAATCAAGATACAATTGCCTCTAATCTACTTGCATCGACACAAAAATTTACTAGAAATCCAAGGAGTGTAATGAATTTTAAGGCCTTTGATGGATCCTAATTGTCTAAGAACATTTTCTCTTTTTCAACCAATTTTGAACTGACCCATTCTCTATCGAAACAAATATCTAGCCAAACTTCACAAACTCTTATTCTTTTTTTTTTCTTTTTTTTTGCATTGACTTTATTTTGTCCGTTTTCTTAGGCAAACAATGTTACCCATGTAACGAGCTTTGGGTCAGTGACTCCCAAACCAAACGGTTTTAGGGCACTAGGTTTTGAAATCCCCCGACGGACTTAATAACTCGAGTAACAAAGGCCACAAAACGAGACTAGCCAATCTACTTTTGCCCATTTATCTAAAGATTTTATCTATAAAGAACAATGGGTATTGAAGTAGTTTATTCTTTTTCTTTTTCTATCTTTTTTTTTTATCTCTTTTTTTTTTCTTTTTTCTCTTTTTTTTTCTTTTTTTTCTTTTTCGCAAAGGCTCGATTCGACATTGTTTCAACATGTGGGTTCTCTCTCAGGTATCGAATAATATCACTAGACAATCTCTCCATCAAAGGTCTCGTGCAAAGTGTGTGCCATCTTGGAATTTAGAGTACAAATCGGTCGATACAAGCTTCAAAAAGACAACCTTACTCAACTACGTTCAAATTATCTAAAAGCCACTACATATATATACTTTTCGAAAACATGCTAACACAAACTACTCCTAAAGTTCGAGTGAGGGAAAGACAAATTAGCTAAAAGTATCTCTATTTTTGGATTTTTCTAAATTTTCAATTTTTAGGGATTTTCATTTTTTAAGAATTACACTAAAGCCCTCCCCATACCTAAATCATGCATTGTCCTCAATGTATGCAAAAGAGAGAATTGAAAGGAGAGAGTAAAGAGAAAAATACCTGAAATGGATATGAAGGGGATTTTTATTAATTACTGAAACACATACACGACCCACGCACACATTGCCTTCCCCATACCTGAACTTCATGGGGAAAGGTTCGAAGACGGAAGCAAATCAGCCAATTCCGGAACGAAAGATGGGAGGAAGCTTCGAGAAAGAGTCAAAATGTTTTCGAAAATTTTTGGGCACAAAGACTTTCTCTAGCATGTGACAATCGTTCATCCCTATAGGACAAGTATCACTAATGTTTTCCCTAAACCAACTTAATGCTTCTTTATTATCAAGCAAATTAGAGGCTATGCAATTTTGGTCATAGGATAAATCACTAGGAACGATGTAAGAAACGACGTCATCCTCCCCTAAAGCTCTATGTGAATGAGGGAACAATGAGTCAAATGTTGGTGTTTCACCAACATGACTCGCAAAATCGGGCCTAGGGTTCGCACTAACAATCTCGGGTGGAGTTTCCCATTTTGAACAAATGTCGTTCAATTCTCCTAGCAACTCCTCCGAGGTCAACTCTTTCAATGACTCATGATATTCCCTATTGTTCTCGTTGTTGACTCTGAAATCCTCACCAAGAAGAGACTCAATCTCACTATCATCAAAGCTAGACCATGTGACAAACTTGTTGACCACATTGACCCCTATAGGTTGTTCATAAAGCTCATTGGGTTCTTTTCCTACATTGAAAATATTTAAGTCAATGGTCATGTTTCCAAAAGTAAGCTTCATTGAACCATTCCTACAATTAATTAGGGCATTGGATGTAGCAAGAAAAGGTCGTCCTAAAATGATAAGAATTTGGTTCTTAGGATTCGTGACAGGTTGAGTCTCGAGCACAACAAAGTCGACGGGAAAGATAAAGTCACCGATTTTTATCAACACATCCTCAATAATCCCCTTAGGCATTTTTATAGAACGATCGGCAAGTTGAAGGGTCATATTGGTGGTCTTGAGATCTCCTAAACCTAGGGCTTGGTAGACCGAGAAAGGAAGAAGATTCACACTCGCTCCTAAATCAAGTAAAGCTTTATCCACAAAAGTATTGCCTATGACACAAGAAATTGTAGGACAACCGGGGTCCTTATATTTCACGGGAATTTGATTTGAGAGAATCGAGCTAACTTGAGAGGTCAAAAAGGCTTTCTTTGGAACATGAGTGGTTCTCTTATGGGTACACAAATCTTTTAGACACTTAGCATAAGAAGGAACTTGTTGAATTGCATCTA
Organism: Daucus carota subsp. sativus; assembly: GCF_001625215.2. Taxonomy (NCBI): domain Eukaryota; kingdom Viridiplantae; phylum Streptophyta; class Magnoliopsida; order Apiales; family Apiaceae; genus Daucus; species Daucus carota. Next base: position 35,379,362 of record NC_030383.2, read on the forward strand.
AAAGAGGTATGTTGACCTTGACTTGCTTGAAAACTTCTAGGATTTGTTCCATTTGGGCCGATTGTTTAGGGCGAATGAGTCTTTGTGGGTAAGGAACCTTTGGCTTATAAACTTCTTCGTTGGGCTTTTGAGAAATGGGCCCAGGACTAGGTTCACTCATAGACTCACGGATTCTAGAACATTCGGGCTTATCATGATTAGTGCTAGACAAAGAAGGATTTTGTTTAGGAATCGACTCCTCATTTTCATTAACGTTCTCACCAACTTTGTTATCCACTTGGTTTCCCGACCTTAGAGAAATAATCGCATTAACATTCTCAGGAGGTCTTTGATTGAGAGGAAACTTAGGATTGACCTCGGGTTGACTTGGAAACTTGTTTTTCTCTCGCTCACACAACGCGCTAGCTAATTGACTCAATTGGGCCTCTAACTTAGACACGGCTTGCACGTTAGAATGCAAGATTTGCCTATCTTGGGTTAGGGTTGTCATGAAGGTTTGTTGTGATTGAGTCAAATTAGTTTGCGATTTAACTAAGGCTTCCAAACTCTTTTCTAAAGAATTAAGACGTTTATCCGAATCATTAAAACCGGGAGGATTCAAAGGAGTTTGAATTGGGTTATGACATGAGTTCGGACTTTGGGTTGAGCAAGAGTTTGGGTTGGGCCTTTGAAAATTTGTTTGAGGAGTGTGAAAAGAAGTTGGGCCTTGATTTTGAAAAATTTGACCTTGGGTCCATGAGAAATTTGGGTGATTTCTCCAACTCGGATTGTAAGTAGGTGCAAACGCATCATTCCTAGAATTTTGGAACATCACATTTACTTGTTCAAACTCGTGCAAGGGTTGATTTGCGGGATTTTGAAAATTGTGATTAGGGTACGTCGACATTTGTGTGGGAGGTTTACTAGTTTCTAAAGCTTCAAGTCTCCTAGTTAGGGTGGCTAGTTTGGCATCGGTTGCCACATTGTTTCCTATCGAATGCAAGCCCCTAGCGTTAGATGACTGAATTGACTTTTTGGGCTCCCTAGTTGACTCCCACATCATAGTCTTTTCCGCTAAATCCTCAAAAAATTCCCACCCTTGGTCCTCATCTTTTTCCATGAATTTACCTTGGCACATAGACTCTAATAACGCGGTGGTTTGACTATCTAAGGCCTCGTAAACTATCTCGCAAAGTCTCCATTTTTCTATTCCGTGGTGGGGGCATTGTGAGAGAAGATTTTTGAAGCGGTCAAAGAAAATCCAAAAAGACTCATTTTCCTTTTGATGAAATTGATTTATTTCATTTGTAATTCGAGTAGTCTTATGATTTGGAAAATACTTTTTAAGAAAAACCACCACAAACCCCTCCCACGTGGAAATAGAATTAACGGGAAGACTATATAACCATTTTTTCGCATTCTCCTTAAGCGCAAAATTAATGAGCCTAAGTCTAATCGAATCTTCCGTTAATTGGTGGAGCTTTTGGAGGGAACAAACTTCCTCGAATTCTTGAATGAAAAGATAAGGACCCTCACCTTCACTCCCTAAAAACTTAGGCAACATGCTAATGTGATGTGCCTTAATTTCGAAATTATTCCCATTAACGGGAGGAAGGGTGATGCACGAAGGTTGAGCGGAACGGGACGGGTAACAGCGGTCTTTAAGAGACAACGCCATTTTAACTATCGGTTCTGGAACTTCTAGGGTTTCGGAATCCGAAGGGGACGAGGGAATCTCGATTATAAGCCTTACTAGTCTAGATGACTCGCTCCTAACCCAAGTACTTCGCATAAACGATAAACATGTAGCAAATAAGTGCAAAAATTAAAACAAACAAAAGAAAGGGTGTAAAAGTGAAAGAAAAACTTGATTCTAGGGTTCCCTAAAAAAAAATGAACTAGACCTTGCTCCTAACTTTAAGGACCACCAAAAACTCGATAAATCCAAAATTATCCGGACCGGTCTGGCCAGTTTGGAGCAGGCATTGCCAAGAGGCCAATCTCCGCGCTTAGACACCAAACCTTAATCGGCCAGGTAAGCTTTCGCTTGCCTTAGACACCGAAAAGTCGGAATAATTAAAGATTACCTCGTCTTTTAGGTACCTTCCTAGTTGAGCGTGAAATCCTAGGGGCTAACGTCTAATTCAATTTTATTAAAGGCTTGGGAAATGCAAAATGAAGAATTAAATTGTTGTGGGCCAAGGAAAGAGTGATGAAATCCCTTCCCTTATCTTATGAGTGGTTTTGCCCTTAAGATTTTATTTAAAATGATGCACCACACAACGATTTAATTAAAGCTATAAACAACTATGGATGCTCTACACTACGTGTTTTAATCTAGAGAAAAGAAATTAACGTACCTTTGGGTCCTCCAGCGATCACCACAAATATAGGTACGAAAATTTAAAAACAAAAAATTAAAATCTAAATGATGTGCCCCTAAGTGTTAAAATGCATGATGCAACAAATATGTATTTCTAACTAATATTTTTGGATTTTAAATTTTTATATTTGTTTGTGATTTTAAATTTTCAAATTTGTTTGTGATTTTCTAAATAAAGACGAAGATAAAAGTGAGGAGATACGGGTTACCAAAGCAAGCTTCCAAATCCGAGCAGAATTTATCCACTTTACTCCACGATTCCCGAATATTCCTCCTCGAAATAAAGAACAAAAAATAGTGAGAAAAAAAACTAATCCGAAAGATTAAAAATAAAGGAGCGAAAAATTAATTTTAATCCCCGGCAGCGGCGCCAAAAACTTGATGTGCTAGAAATAATACATTTTAAATCGCAAGCGCACGATCACCGTTTTAATATTTAAGATTCGTCCACAGAGATTAAAATTATTTTTCGCAAAGCCTTAATCTTTAATCTAGGCGAATTAGAACAATATTTTGAAAAGGGTTTCTTTTAAAAGTCTAAAATTAACAAATTAACTAATCTAATAATTGTCATTTATCTAAAATTTTATTTAACTAATAATTTTAAATCACCTAGAGACTTTATAAACAAAACTAAATTTAAGAAAACTTTTGCCGTAATGATTTGGAAAATTAAGCTAGCCAATCAAGATCTCACGCAATCAACTTATGCGGCCAAGAATAGGAACCAAAATCAAACACTATGACTCAACACACAGTTAAAATAAACTTGGCAGAGGAAAAGGAAATCAGCAAAGAAAATAAACAAAAGAAAACACAGTACTCGACTTGGCCACTACGGAAACAAGCGACTCAAAACCAAACAAAACTAAGCTCATAATTCTGCTGTGATTTAACTAGAAAAAGGAACTCGACAACTTGAACTTAACTAAAACTCAGGCCAGCAATTTGGAAAAAAACAAAGACAACAGTTTAATCTTTAGCAAAACAAACCAGAAAAACAAAATTTAGAAAACTCGTTACAGCAAACTACGACTCAAGCTCAGACTGCAAACTCATAATTCAAATCGGAGAAAACAAAATCAGAGAAATCAAAAGATCTAAACCCAGCAACTGACTCGCCTAACTCATTAACACAATCGTGACTCAGGGAACAGCAAAGCAACTCAACAACAGTAAGACACAAGAAATCAGTAACTCGGCGAAAACAGAGTCGAAACAGGGGCAAACTCGGCACCCAGACAAACAAAACTCGACTCAGAATCCAGCGAACTCAGCAATCATCAACGCAGAAAACCATGGACTCGACTGATCTACTCGACGACTCAAACGCAGCAGATTACAGAACCAAACGAAACCCACTCAAAAACCAGAATCGATTCTTAACTACATAAACCAAACCCAACAGTATTCAAAACAAGAAACAAAACACATTCAACTTGCTGCAAAACTGAAAACGAAACTCCAACTCGGTGTTACAACAACCACTCGACTCAGTAAAGCAGGACTGAAACTCGGCGAGCAAACACACAAATTTGATGACTCTTAATCTAAAACTCAGACTCAGCTACAACTCGGCGGAATCGAAAATCCTAGACTCAGCAAGTATATAAAACCACTCGGAAAACAGAACACAACAAGAAAACAACTCGGTGAACTCGGAAAAAGGGAAAGCGACTCAGACGCAACTCGGTTTTAAAACAAAAGACAGAACAGAAAAAAAGGGTTTTGTAAATAAAACTAAAACAGGGGACTGGAGTTTTGTTTTAATAAAAACTAATCTGAGTAAGTTGCGTAAATAAAACAGAGCATGTAAACTTAATTAACAAAAGAAACAATCCGCTTGATTAATAGTTATGCTTCGACCTTGAAATTTAGAAAATAAGCCCGCACACAAATCATCTTTTGTGCTAGAGTTCAAGCTTCTTCTAAAAATTAAAATTAAAAAGTAAGAGATCTACACTAATCACAAGCTCAATGACTTCTTTTTTTCCCAAAAAGCAATTAAGCATATGGTGGTACTAAGAAGCAACATTTCACTTGGAGCAAGAAAATAGAGACAATACAAGATTAAGCTAAAAGAAGATTTGCATTAAAATAAAAGTGTTTACAAATAGGGTATGAAATTGAGAGAGCAAAAGAAGATCTAGCACTATACTACCTACCAACTAGGAAAAGACTAGGTTAAAAAGATTGTGATTACAAGTAAAGAGATGGGGGATTTATAGCTAAAGATTTAGGGTTTAGGGGTAGGGTGGCTAAATCTTGTCCATCCATGTGCCATGTGTGTTGGGTAGATCATAGCCCTCCATGTGCCCCCTTACTTGCCAACTCTTTTTGATTTTCTTCTTTTCTTTTCCCTTTTCTTCTTTTTCTTGCATTTTTCTCTTCTTTTTTTATTTATCTACAATTTCCTGAAATAAAATAAATAAGCGATTAATACTACGAAAATAAACAAAAAATAGGCACTTAAATATGCAAAAATATGGACTAATCACAATACCCTGTTAAACAAATTTGTGCACTGTCCAATGCTTACAATGATGTTAAACAAATTTGTGCATAGTCCTCTTGAAGAATGTTTCATGTTTTGTCGTCTGCAGAGCAATGTTCTGTTGCAGAGCAATGAAATTTGTATGTATTTTTCCTGTTATCGGTTTTTTAGGTTGGGTGCTTAGGTGCGTTGATTTTAACATGGCTTTGTGTGCATGTCTATGTTGTTCTGTTTGTACCAATTTTTACTTTTAGGTTTTCAAAAAAAAGAAAGAGATTATCTTATATGCTACTTGGATGCAATAACAAACATATAATTCCCACTTTAAAATGTAGAAGTTTGTGCAGCGATATGATGTGGTACATTAAACATCTACTTATAAATCAACAATAATCATATGAGGAAAACAGAAATCAGAAGGCCAAATAATATACTCATCATCTGCAAATTCAAACTGTAGTCTTGGATTGCAGGTTTGACTCACCTGAGAAAGTTGGATGTCCTGCATTGTGTGTTTGTCTCTTCTTTTTTTTTGGTTTAAACCAGCAGCAAAGAATTCTACATCTCATTTGCCTTATGAACTAGACTTCTACTACTTCCTACTTGGCAGTTACCATTCTGCTCTACAACTATATTGCTACATGCTAGCTATACCAACTCCCTCTAGGCTATAATATAACTCCGGTCTCCTGTGTATTTAAACAGCAATCTTTTATGCTTATAAAAATAAAATGCTGTTAGAATTAAATGAATAAAGAAATGAGATATATGCTTTGTCGTCTGCAGGACAATCTTATGCACGCCTCTGTGCCCAGGCATCTGGTGTCTCGGTTCAAGAGACGTGTGGGCGAAGGCAAGCTTTATGGCCTTCGGAATGTTAAGGTTACGACCAACACCTATCCGTACAGGCCTCTTGCAAGTGACAAGAAACTGCTTTTCTTGGCGACCACTGAGGTTGTCGAGCTGGGTGATGATGCGGTGCGCATAGCAATGCATGGCTTTCAATTTGTCGGCCTACCCGTACTCCAGTCACGCGCTGGTGACGTGACCATACTCTCAGGTGTGTTTCCATGACCGTTGTTTTATTGTGTGGGTGAACCCTCATTTTTTATTACCTATTGTTTGCAAAAAGGTCCTTTGGTTGGGCATGTTTTAATTTCTATAGCTTCAGTAGTGATAAGCAATTATTGTGCTTTTGTGCTTCTATGTAAGCCTCCCTCCAGTTTATTTGACCTTTTATTGATGGTGTTGTCTTTATGCATGTGCACATATATGTTGAGACTCCATGTCACATAGCTGGACTCTATAACATAATGCTTGATACAATTTATCTTTGCTTGTACTAAAATTCTAAGGCAATTTGAGGTCTGGGTTAGTTCAATTCAAGTTCGCTAGACTTTGTCCAATCATCAATCATTCATGTCATGCGTATCGAATCTTAGAAATCCCTATCTTTTAGTAGTTTACTCTGCCTTTTATTGATGGTGTTGCCTGTATACCTATGCGCTTATATGTTACGTCTTCATGTTCTTCCGAGTTTATGCCTTGGTCCGTACTGGACCCCACAAACCTTGAAATTTGCAGACATTGTGGGCTGCTTCTGTGGGTACGGAGAGGTTGAAACTGTAGGGGATGGGCTCAAGAGGAAAAGAGATATCAAAATCTTCACAGATTAGTGAGTATCCTCATATTTATTTGCACAACACCTTCTTCCTAGCATCTTTTTACACCTCTAATTTGACAAGTGCTTTTCGCAATGTTTTTTGTGTTAGCTCTGTCACCAGCACTATCACTCTGTTGGGGAAGTTAGGAGAGCTTTTTGATCCAACACTGTACACACAGGATGGCGGACCGTATGTTATGGTGGTGACCTCCGTTACAGTGAAGACCTATCAACGTATAAAGATTGTCCCATGAGATCTGATTTCCATATGCTCCATTTGCTTACAAATAATAACACAGACTAACTCTTGGTTCTCATGCACGCAGGTGCCTTAACCTTTGCCACAACTAGCGGCAGCAGAATTTATGTCAATCCAGATGAACAACATGTCTCTTCTGTGAGGGAGAGGTTCTCTGCTCTGTCCACCAAGGTAGTTGCTCTTGAGGGTACTTCTGCCTCAAAATTGCCGCCGGAAGAGGCCATGTTTGTGAACCGGATGACTGTTGATGACCTGGTGGGAGCTACATGCTCTGGCGAATTGAAGGTATGCCTCAACTCAAAAAAAAAGCCCTTATGACTCGACTCCCATATTTTCATAAACGTAGATGATGCCGTACTTGACCACTGGCCCCTTTGAAAATATTATGGCAGGCTGCAATAGCCACCTTGAAGGTCATCATAACTGCTGTGAACACCCGTTTTGGATGGTATTATGTGTCATGCAAGTCCTGCGTGAAGAAAGCTACGCCTGTTGATGGAGTATATGTTTGTGCTGAGGGCAAGAAACCCGTCGATTACCCTCTTCACATGTAAGTCAAATATTAAAATCAGCTTCACGCAAAACTTGCATTCTTCAATTGTAGTTTGACTCCAGTATCCTCCTCATTTGACAATCGTGCCCAGGTTTCGCATTAATCTGCAAGTCGAGGATGACACTGGGACTACAACAGTGGTTTTGTTCAACAATACTGCAGAACGCTTGCTGGATACCTCGGTCAAGAAGCTGATTAACAAGATGTCGCCAGGCGACAACTCTCCTCCTGCAGAACTACAGACCCTTTTAGGCAAGCAATTTGTCTTCAAATTGGCACTTAATAAGTACAATTGGGTTGATGGCCGCCAGGACTATGGAGTTGCTGCGGTGTATGTACCTGTGCCGGATCTTGAAGCTGCTTATACAAAGAAAAAAATGCCACAGGTAAGCCTGCTGCATGCATGTGCTTTGAGACAAATAACTCTCAGACAACTTCTATTATTTGATACACTTTGAGAGGTAATTAACTTTTGTCACGTGCTACCTGTCATCTTCCAGGATGCCCCCGATCAGGCGGGGTCTTCAGGATCTGCTGGCGAAGTGGACGCAGAGGCTAACAGCCGCAAGAGAAAGCTGCCACCTGTTCTCCCTGCTGTTGCTGAGAGCGAGGAGACAGCCACTTGATTCATCAGTTTCTCCTCTTTCTGCGTCATGCAAAATACTATGTTGCCGTTCATTTAAGACGTTATGTTTCAGACATTATATGTTTAGTATTTTATGCCTTTCCACTTGAATGCAATGAACACCTGCTTTAATCTATTATATTTTCCTGCCGCTTTGATTTCGTTCATCATGTTTTGTGATTGATCTCAACCACATGGGCTTTAGCTGCTTTCCTGATATCATAAGGCAATTTTTCAGGAATATGCAGTGGACGATATGATGATATTGAGATTAATTTTCAGTATTTATATTTTAGAGTTAATTAGGCTTGCATGTATAAGGGTATGACACAGGTTTTGGTTGTAAAAACTTTGCTCCTTTTACTTGTACAAACATCAAACCTGCATGAAATGATTTTTTTGCATAAAAAATTATATTAAAATGATTGTTAGGCTTTTAAAGAAGTGCAAATGTAATAAATACTTTTTTAAAACAAAACAATTAGACCCAAAAATGTTAAATTATAAATACAAGAAGAATAACAAAATATGGAATTTAAAGATATTCTTGGTCACTCCTAAAAAGTTTTAAAAACAATATTTGTATCCTTTGTTTTAAGGGCCAGCAAATGAATCCTGATTAATTTATTAATCAAGTATTCTATGTTTGAATTTAAATCTTTATAATGACAAAGTTTAAAGATAAAATCTATATTATATTATTATAATCGAATTATTAAAAAATTTGATCAGGACAATATAGCCACAATATCCTAGGCTAATGATATTATGTGAAAATGGCTGGATTTGAGGATCAGGTGAGCTGAGGTTATATGCTCCATGACAAATTAAATTTTATGATTTTTATTTTTATTCTTACATGACTTATTTAAAGGGACCTGGGCTGATAAAAATATATTAAAATAATTGTTTTAATTTTAAAGAAAACATCCTTCTTAGAGGTCTTATAAAAAGAATATTTTAATCTAAGCGAGGTAGTATTTTTTTAAATATTTGCTCTTCTCTTAGACAAGATGATCACGTGAAAATTGAAAATCATTTATTTGTTGCATGAAATGATTTTTTTGCATAAAAAATTATATTAAAATGATTGTTAGGCTTTTAAAGAAGTGCAAATGTAATAAATACTTTTTTAAAACAAAACAATTAGACCCAAAAATGTTAAATTAAAAATACAAGAAGAATAAGAAAATATGGAATTTAAAGATATTCTTGGTCACTCCTAAAAAGTTTTAAAAACAATATTTGTATCCTTTGTTTTAAGGGCCAGCAAATGAATCCTGATTAATTTATTAATAAAGTATTCTATGTTTGAATTTAAATCTTTATAATGACAAAGTTTAAAGATAAAATCTATATTATATTATTATAATCGAATTATTAAATATTGAGATTAATTTTCAGTATTTATATTTTACAGCTAATTAGGCTTGCATGTATAAGGGTATGACACAGGTTTTGGTTGTAAAAACTTTGCTCCTTTTACTTGTACAAACATCAAACCCAGTCTAGCACTCAAAGCAGTGCATTGTTATTAGTTCATCATTTGATGCGGTTACAGTATGCACAGCCTGGTGCATGAGCCTCCGGCACAAAATTTGGGTGTAACTTCATTTATTTGTTGCATGAAATGATTTTTTTGCATAAAAAATTATATTAAAATGATTGTTAGGCTTTTAAAAAAGTGCAAATGTAATAAATACTTTTTTAAAACAAAACAATTAGACCCAAAAATGTTAAATTAAAAATACAAGAAGAATAAGAAAATATGGAATTTAAAGATATTCTTGGTCACTCCTAAAAAGTTTTAAAAACAATATTTGTATCCTTTGTTTTAAGGGCCAGCAAATGAATCCTGATTAATTTATTAATCAAGTATTCTATGTTTGAATTTAAATCTTTATAATGACAAAGTTTAAAGATAAAATCTATATTATATTATTATAATCGAATTATTAAAAAATTTGATCAGGACAATATAGCCACAATATCCTAGGCTAATGATATTATGTGAAAATGGCTGGATTTGAGGATCAGGTGAGCTGAGGTTATATGCTCCATGACAAATTAAATTTTATGATTTTTATTTTTATTCTTACATGACTTATTTAAAGGGACCTGGGCTGATAAAAATATATTAAAATAATTGTTTTAATTTTAAAGAAAACATCCTTCTTAGAGGTCTTATAAAAAGAATATTTTAATCTAAGCGAGGTAGTATTTTTTTAAATATTTGCTCTTCTCTTAGACAAGATGATCACGTGAAAATTGAAAACCATTTATTTGTTGCACGAATTGATTTTTTTGCATAAAAAATTATATTAAAATGATTGTTAGGCTTTTAAAGAAGTGCAAATGTAATAAATACTTTTTTAAAACAAAACAATTAGACCCAAAAATGTTAAATTAAAAATACAAGAAGAATAAGAAAATATGGAATTTAAAGATATTCTTGGTCACTCCTAAAAAGTTTTAAAAACAATATTTGTATCCTTTGTTTTAAGGGCCAGCAAATGAATCCTGATTAATTTATTAATCAAGTATTCTATGTTTGAATTTAAATCTTTATAATGACAAAGTTTAAAGATAAAATCTATATTATATTATTATAATCGAATTATTAAAAAATTTGATCAGGACAATATAGCCACAATATCCTAGGCTAATGATATTATGTGAAAATGGCTGGATTTGAGGATCAGGTGAGCTGAGGTTATATGCTCCATGACAAATTAAATTTTATGATTTTTATTTTTATTCTTACATGACTTATTTAAAGGGACTTGGGCTGATAAAAATATATTAAAATAATTGTTTTAATTTTAAAGAAAACATCCTTCTTAGAGGTCTTATAAAAAGAATATTTTAATCTAAGCGAGGTAGTATTTTTTTAAATATTTGCTCTTCTCTTAGACAAGATGATCACGTGAAAATTGAAAAGAAAAAAAAGATCTTCACATTTATTTTTATGAATTTTGCTTAGCGACAGGTTAAATTTCTTTTTTACCGAGAAAAGTAATTTTTTAAATTGAAAAACTGATGAATTTGTTTGAGAATCATTTTGATTTTAAAGAGAAAAAAAAGATCTTCACATTTATTTTTATGAATTTTGCTTAGCGACAGGTTAAATTTCTTTTTTACTGAGAAAAGTAATTTTTTAAATTGAAAAACTGATGAATTTGTTTGAGAATCATTTTGATTTTAAAGAGAAAAAAAAGATCTTCACATTTATTTTTATGAATTTTGCTTAGCGACAGGTTAAATTTCTTTTTTACTGAGAAAAGTAATTTTTTAAATTGAAAAACTGATGAATTTGTTTGAGAATCATTTTGATTTTAAAGAAAACAATAATTAACTTTGGGTTTTCTATTTATAAATATCTTCTTAAAAGAATATTTACCCCTACGCAAGGCAATAAATCTTCACATTCTTGCATGCCTTTTTACCTCCCTTCTTTTATGTTACTCTGCTCACATTAGGGATATAGATGTTTTCCTCCTTCCATTTAAACAAGTATTGATGTAGTGAAAGTGTTTTTTGGCAGAATTATAATTCATCCCTCTTCCTCCTGTTCGTGGCTATGGTTCCTCACCATCACGTGTCAGCTATAAATCAGTCAAGAGATGACTGGATGCTAAAGGTTCGCGTCACCAGAAAATGGCCATCTCTCTCTACTGCTGGTGTTCCTATGCGATACAATTTGATAATACTTGACTGTCAGGTAGGTTTTAAAGGTATTCTTTTCTGATTTTTTAGTTTATTGTAAAAGTCAAGTGTTATTTTGTTCTTCACTTTTTTTTGCAGCACAATCATATTCAGGCTGTTGTTTCTCCCGAATTATGGCAGCGCTATGCCGCCATTATTGAAGAAGGTGGTTTGTATCATATCTGTAGTTTCCGTGTTGTGCCTGCGATGGGTTTTTTCCGTCCTGTTGATTTTCCACTGGTCGTTCTCTTCAACACGTTGACTGTTGTCAATTTAGTGCACGAGGATGAGGATGAGGATGATAATGTGATTCTAATGCATAAATTCAAGTTTACTGCGTTTGAAAATCTTTATGAGCGAGCATCAAATTACAATGCTGATCACAAATCACTGTACTCAACAGGTGGTGTACATGCTCAAATCATGCCATTAGGCAAATTGTTTGTATTCTCACGATTGATTTATAATGTTTACGTGTTCATAGATGTTGTTGGTGTTTTGGAGAATCTACAACCAATTCAGACTGTTGAGACCAGATCTGGTGTTAAACGGATTATTCGTTTTACAATCTCTGACGGAAGGTGTGTAGCTGTTAGTCGATTTCAATTTTCTAAATTCTAAACTTTTATTAGTAACATATATTTTAGCCATAACATATAATTTGAATATAATGTGTTTGCTTTTTTTTAAAATGATTAAATGTGCAGGCACATCGTTGATGTTTGCCTGTGGGATCCTGTAAACATTGATTATGAACAGCTTTATGAAGATGATTTGGACGTTCCTATAATTGTGATATTGGCGAGTGCAAGGCTACAACTACGTCATGGTATGTGGATTCTCACTTCATTTTTTGTTGATATTTTTCATGTAAGATTGGTTTATAAAATATGTAAAATTTTGCTTCAGGATTGGTGACTATTTCGAACTTGGACTCGACTAAGCTCTATATTAACTTGGGACATCAGGATGTATTCCAGATGCGTCAAAGGATCATTAATAACCCATTTTTCATGTAGAATTATCGATACTTCCTTTTGATATAGTGTTACAATTTCAGAACACGTCTTATTCAGTTGTTTTGTATGCTTTTTTATTTCCTAAAAGTCTTTTATGACTTATGCACTAATGATTTTGATTTCACGTGTTATTTTCGTACTTTTTCCTTCTCAATTGTGCTTATACTCTTGGTCTGCACAATGAACATATCATGTTATGTACAATTCCTGATTCCATTGAGCACTATGTACCTACTCTGTATAAGAGTTTTAACATCTTTTCACAAGGCATACTTGCATTTTGAGCTAACTTGGGTGTTAACAGTTAAAAGAGTAAACTACAGACTACAGTGCTGCACATACGAAATTTTAGTACTGCATATTACTCTCCTGTCCAAGCCACTATAAGGCTGCTGTATTCAAACTTGGTTCCACAGCATTATTCCTAGATTTCCATAACAATATGCACTCTGTCACCTTCAAAATGATTAGATAGACTTTAATTAATTTTTAGTAATTTTACTCTTTCATTGTACTGTAATTTACATGAATTCCTTCTGTTTGCACTATTTTATATATATTTGGGTTTTAACCTGGTTTTTAATATTTTTGTTGCTCTGTTTTTTTTTGTTTCTAAGTTGATGTGGTTTCGTTACTTTGATTTGTGAAGTGGATTTAGAAAGCACGGGGTTAGTTGTTTAGTTAGTAGTTTTTTGTCTAAAATTACATAGAGAACATATACCGGTATAATTAGAAAAACATATCCCCACGATTTAATAAGCCCTTTGTAAAATTTTAAATTGTTAATTGTATTGTCTAAGAAATGAAACATAAGATATATCGGAATAATTAAAAAAACTACGTATCACCGTGTGCGGAGCACGGGCAAATTACTAGAATTTTTAAATATTTGATCTTCTCTTAAACAAGATGATCACGTGAAAATTGAAAAGAAAAAAAAGATCTTCACATTTATTTTTATGAATTTTGCTTAGCGACAGGTTAAATTTCTTTTTTACTGAGAAAAGTAATTTTTTAAATTGAAAAACTGATGAATTTGTTTGAGAATCATTTTGATTTAAAAGAAAACAATAATTAACTTTGGGTTTTCTATTTATAAATATCTTCTTAATTCTTAAAAGAATATTTACCCCTACGCATGGCAATAAATCTTCACATTCTTGCATGCCTTTTTACCTCCCTTCTTTTATGTTACTCTGCTCACCAGCCTATTTTTTCCTAACCTTCATCTCTCTGGGATTAGGCTCTGTGGTGAGACTACGCACAATGGAACAAATTCTGCCGGATGGTGATGAGAATTTTCGTTTGGGCGTTGGCTTCATGCCAAACATGTCCTTCCAAAGGTGCATGTCTACACTTGCACGCCATGAAAGGTATCTGAGAATTCGGCTTAAGCAACACATGAAGGGACCTGACAACCAGGCTAAGATCATGCACACAACATCACTCACCAGGAAAATTGCTGGACATGCTAGACGTAGGAGAAAACTTATTATGTTCACCAAAAGGCTCCAGAGAGCCGGCAACCAACATATCGTCTCCCCATTACATTTTTGGCATCTTTACTGGCAACCTCTGGCCCGCGGCCCGAGCCCTCATCATGATCCTCAGCTGCCACAATCAACAGGTATGTCCAGTGCTTCTCGCCTTTTAGCTTATGCACTTCAACTGTAAAATTTTGAAATAATGTCAGCCAATGGTGATTGTAATGAAGCTGGCGCAGTGTTGACGGGGAGTATTGGCACCACTTCAACCATAGGCCGCTCACTGGACAAACTACCGGTGCCAGAATCATGCCACCGGCAAAGAGATATTACCGCGCACTATTTCGGTACACCTTCAAATAATAACATTGCCTTAGAATACATTTAAATAAGAAGAGCATATAAACTATTTAAAAGAAGTTGATCAGGCATCTTAGGCAACAAGCATGAGCCCGTTTGTCATGTACCTAAGCAAATGTCTAGACTTTTAATATAAATATACTCATTTTTAATTTTTTTTTTGGGGAGACATTTGCTCGTAACAAACAAAGAAGAACATTGCATTACAGGAGTCCAGTAAAGCCATACCAAATATTTTACTACAAATAAAAATATTTTGAAATGTTGATTTGGGGCATGTAAGCAGCATTCAGAATTACAATTTTGGAGGACTCAAAAAATTGTGAAAAATTTACTTCCACATTCAATCTAGATTATATGATTTTATTATGCATCATTGTCACTCTACACGATGTTCACCTCCAGATTTAGAATTTTTCCAGAATTAGCTTATACAGTCACTCGGGATCATGTACTTTTATTCATCATTCATGTACAACTATTTCATTAACGCTCTTACTAATATTTTTCCTGCTTTATCGCTCATTGCAGCTCATCTCACAGTTCCATCGTGTTTTGGCCCCCCGGTGTATAATTGCCCGCACTGCAGCGCCACTTTGTGGTACGAGGAACGGATTAACAGGAACAAACCAACCTCCAACCCACAATTTAGCTTCTGTTGTATGGAAGGGCGTGTAAAGCTCCCCCTCTTGAAGGAGCCACCGCCTTTGCTGAGATATCTTCTAAGTCCTGCTTCTGGCCAGACTGGGAGCAAGTACAGGCGAAATATCAGAACTTACAACACCATGTTTGCTATGGCTTCAATGGGAGTCCGGGTGGATAAATTAATCAACAAAAAAAGGGCCCTTTTGTCTTTCGTGCTGGTGGGCAGATTTACCACAACACCAGCTCTTTGCTACCACCTACAGGAAAGAAACCACTATTTGCTCAGCTCTACATCTATGATACTGACCATGAGGTCAGTAATAGAATCAACACACTCCAGAATCCAGAAAAGGAGCCGGCTATAGAACAAAGTGTGGTCAGTGACATAACACAGATGTTAGACCAGCATAACAACTTGGTCAAATCTTTTCGAAGAGCACGAGACATGTTTACATCACAACCCAATACCACATTCCATTTGCGGTTACCTGCAGCACGAACTAGAGATGGCAGAGAGCACAACATACCAACGGAATCCGAGGTTGGTGGTTTGATAGTTGGCGACTTCAATGAGAAAGAGTTTGAACGTGATGTTCTTGTACGACATCATACTAAAGGTATTAGACACATCGATGAATTGCACCCAAGTTACATGTCCCTCGCATATCCATTAATTCACCCTTTTGGGGAAGACGGCTACAGGCTCGGTATACCTTTGGCGGACAAAAGCTCGCAGACTTTTAAGAGGCAGTCCTTGACAATGTGCCAGTATTATTGTTTCAGGATCCAACAAAGAAATAATGAGGGGCATACTCTGCTTCAAGGAGGCAGGCTTCTACAACAGTATATAGTTGACGCATACATGGCTGTTGAGCAAGAGAGATTCAGGTGGATTCGAACGCATCAGAGCGAGCTACGAACAGAGTTATACTCAGGATTGATGGATGCCATTCACCGTGGGGACTCAGACTGCTCCACAGTTGGGAAATCTGTGGTCTTACCATCATCACACACCGGAGGCCCACGTTACAGAGCCCAGAATTACCAAGATGCCATGGCAATCTGTAGGTCGGTGGGATATCCTGATTTGTTTATAACATTTACATGTAACCCTAAATGGCCAGAGATCAATTACATGCTCCAATTGATAGGACAAAAAGATGACACTAATAGAGTCGATATTATGTGTCGGGTTTTTGAGATCAAGTTGCAGGAACTCATGCGGTACATCAAGAAAGAGGAACCATTTGGCAAAGTGATGGCATGTGAGTTCTATCATGACCAGTAATGTAGTATCACTGAAAAATAATTTGTTTATCTTCAAGCTATAGCTGTGTACAATTTTATCATAATTTCTTCGTTTCACAGACTACATCAGGCATCAGCAGATTTTCATAATCAGGTTTTATTGGTGCAGGTTTGTACACGATAGAGTTTCAGAAAAGAGGTCTACCTCACGCACACATACTGCTTTTCTTGCACTCATCGATGAAGAATCCCTCAGCTGATTATATTGACAAGATAATATGTGCGGAGATACCGGATATCAATGTAGACCCTGACTGCCACAACGCAGTGAAAAGGTCTATGCTCCATGGCCCTTGTGGTCAGTCCAACAAATTATCACCATGTATGCATAATGGCAAGTGCACCAAATTCTTTCCAAAGGAATTTAATGAGAAAACTACCATTGGAGAAGATGGATTCCCAGTCTACAGGCGGAGGAATACTGGTATACTTGTTGAAAAAAAAGGCGTCCTCTTGGATAATCGTTACGTGGTGCCTTATAATAGAAATTTATTGGTCAAGTTTGATGCTCATATCAATGTCGAGCTCTGCAATAGTGCGCGATCAATAAAGTATTTATTCAAGTATATTAACAAGGGCCCAGATAGAGCTACAGCAGTTATTCAAACCTCTGATGAGAGGGACGAAATTAAGGCATATCTAGACTGCAGATACATATCATCATGTGAGGCTTGCTGGAGAATATTTCAGTTTAACATAAACTATAGATATCCTTCAGTTGAGAGGCTGCCGTACCACCTGCCTGGTGAGCATTCTGTGATATTTGAGGAAAACAGATGCGTAGAAAATGTGCTGGCTATGCCTGGGATAGAAAGAACAAAATTTACAGAATGGTTGGAGACAAACAAGAGATATGAGGATGCTCGTGAGCTCACTTATTCTGAATTCCCTAAATGCTGGGTGTGGAACTCTAAAGAAAAAATATGGACAAGACGAAAAAAAGGAACGTCGATTGGAAGAATCTATTTTGCGCACCCTTCAAGCGGGGAACGCTTTTATATGCGCATGCTTCTGAATTTGGTGAAAGGTTGCACTTCATTTGAATGCATCAGGACGGTAAATGGAGTCACATACCCAAATTTCAAGGCCGCGTGTTATGCTCTCGGACTATTGGATGACGATAAGGAATGGGTTGACTGTCTATCTGAGGCTTCTGTATGGGCAACAGGCTATGAACTACGCAGCCTCTTTGTCACAATTTTAATCTTCTGCCAAGTATCTGATGCTCCAGAACTGTGGAGACAACATTCAGAGATACTCTCGGAAGACATGCTTCACTTACAAAGGAGGAGGTTTCATGTCCCTAACCTCCAACTGACACAACAACAAATTGAATCATACGCACTGGCTGAAATAGAAGGTCTCATGCAGAAATTGGGTAAGAGCTTGAGGGATATACATGGAATGCCACAACCGGACTCATCGTTAACACGTGATCTTGGAAACAGATTGATAAATGAGGAATTAGATTATGACAGGGAACATCTGAAGTTATTGCACGAAGAATCCTTCCGTTCCCTCAATCAATATCAAAAGATAGCATATGATTCGATTGTACAATCTGTGCAGCAAGATGCAGGCAGATTATTTTTCATCACTGGACATGGTGGAATTGGAAAAACATTTTTATGGAATACAATCGCATCAAAATTCAGGTCAGAGTCGCTTATAGTGTTGGCAGTTGCAACCTCAGGTATAGCGTCGTTATTATTGCCAAATGGACGCACAGCACACTCTCGATTCCGCATCCCGTTGGACGTTACAGCAGAATCCACCTGCGAAATCAAACATGGAACGCAGTTGGCTGAACTTCTACTGAAAACTTCTCTCATTATCTGGGATGAGGCACCCATGACTAACAAGTACTGTTTTGAGGCTCTTGACAAAAGCTTAAGAGATGTACTGAGCACACGATACACGAACAGCAAGCACAAGCCTTTTGGAGGCCTTACAGTGGTATTCGGTGGCGACTTCCGCCAGATTTTACCTGTCATCCCACAGGGATCACGCGGAGACACTATTAATGCCTCGATTAACTCATCCTACCTTTGGCCTCACTTCGAGGTCCACGAGCTTAAACAAAATATGAGGCTCCACAAGCAAGGCATTGGCAAGGAGGAAGCTGAAAAAATTTCAATGTTCGATAAGTGGCTATTGCAGGTTGGAGACGGTTCAGTATATGAGGACGTGGAACAAGATATGATAAGAATCCCATCTGAACTATGCATACCGCCAAGCGAGGAACCAATGAAAGATATTGTCAGCTCAATATATCCCTCATTGCTAGAAAATTACGGAGATCCTGCATACTTAAAGGAACGGGCTATATTAGCACCAAAAAATGAGGCTGTTCATGAATTGAATAATTTCTTAATGGACATGATACCAGGAGAAGGTAGGACATATCTAAGTTCTGATAGTGTCTGCAAAGCAAGCATCAGAACTGATGATTGCGATATATTGTACCCGATTGAGTTTTTGAACAATTTAACGTTCAGTGGCGTCCCGAACCATGGTATACAACTTAAGGAAGGAGCACCAATCATGCTACTCAGAAATTTGAATCAGGCTGAGGGCCTTTGTAATGGCACGCGCTTGATAGTCACGCGTCTCGGTAAATGGTCAATTCGAGGCGACATAATTTCCGGAAAATATGTTGGTAAAAATATAACTATTCCCCGGATCATAATGTCACCCAGAGATTCTAAGTTGCCATTTAAACTTAATAGGCGTCAACTACCAGTGTCCCCATGTTTCGCGATGACTATCAATAAAAGCCAGGGGCAATCTTTAAAACGTGTTGGACTATATTTGCCTGGCCAGGTGTTCACTCATGGGCAAGTATATGTGGCACTGTCAAGAGTCACCGAAAGAGAGGGTTTGGTCATAGTCAATGCGGATAAAGAGATGAAGGATCACACTCTTATCAAGAATATTGTTTACAAAGAGATCTTCAACAATATCCAGTGCTGCGTCGACAACACTGACATGACATCAGGTGCTTTGAACTTTGTTGCTCAAATTATAGTAGAATTAAAGTTGAATGTGTGAATGCTTACCCCATGGTGTAACATGAAAATTACTTATCACTCTCACTTAATCTTTTCAGACCCCTGTATTGCAGAAGAAGCCACATCGGAGACAAACAATCCGGTACAATACTTCATGGAAGATATTGATTAAATCTTGCTGGGGGTACATTATGCGAGTGTTGGCTGTATGCAAAAGCCAATGTTCTATTTACTGCTTCTATTTACAGCTTTTAGGTACTCTGAGCTTTAGACTCACACTGGTTTAATTAGCTTAATGCCAGATATTTCTGCTAGAGAAAAAGGTTCTGATTCACAGTTTAGCACTTACAGTATTAATTACATGGTATCCAATTGAGGATGTACATGGAACCATTCCATGCATCTCAATCTTTTATGCTTATAAAAATACAAAACTGCTAGAATTAAATGAATAAAAAAATGAGATATCAGATTATACAGCCTCTTTTCTTGGATATTGGCACATGAATTTACATTTGAAAATTAGTTCTTTGTGAAGTCCAATACTAGGTAGGAAGAATGTTGAAAACTTGAAATAACTGAGAGATGTTAATGAACTGGTGTGGTTTGATGTGTGAATGCCTTAATCTGGTGGGAGAAAACCTTGGACCACAGGAATGGTGACTCAGAGATGTATTTTAATGTAATATGTAGGCATGATAAAACCATGATTTTTATGTAATATGTAGGCACAATACAACCATGTTAATGTGCCACATAAGTCAATTAACTGTCTTAAAACAGATTTTCAACTTCTTCAATAGTTCTTACAAAAACAAAGTATAATGTATGGAATACAATTTCCATAGTATATTCATTTCGGAAAAAAAAAAGTTCCATACAGATTCATCAGCCAACCCTCCTAAACTTGCTAAGAGTATGGAATTCAATAGACAGGATCAACACTTATCTTCCGACGCGCAACACTTGCATTATTCATGATATTTTCTAACCCCGCGCGAAGCGCGGGTTATATACCTAGTTTTATTCTATAGATATGAATTTTGAATCATTAATATAATTTTTATAGGTTGCCGCAAATATATTTTATTTTACAAATTTTAATATTGAATCATTAATATAATTTTTATAGCCCGTCGCAACGCGCGGCTTCTCAACTAGTATCTTTAATTTATCAAAAAAATTCCATAAACTCCCAATTTTTCACTTCTGATTTCCAATTTCATCAACCAAGAATCATGATAATATTCTTTAAATATTTATTTTTTATTAATTTACATGATTTTAAATTCGCATGACCAACTAATTTGAAACATTTTATAATTTTTTTATTTATAATATTTTATATTTTTTTAAAAATTAAATTTTTTGATCATTTTTAAAGTTTATATGTTATGTTTCTAAATCATAAATTTTTCTCCACAATATTTTAAGTTGCATTTAATAATATGTCGTCTACTTTTATTTTATATATACACATGCAAAAAAATTATTGAAATCCTATTATTGATTTTTTTACATATTATTTACTAATAATATTTAAATTAAATTAGAATGTAAATAAGCACGTTGAAACAAATTTGAATATAAATTTATGTATATTATTAAGCTTTAAAAGTTTCTCAAATACATCTATACTATGCTATACTATTAAAACCGAAACATTAAAAGTTTGGTCGGTCGGTCGGTACTTGCGCCGAAACGGGCCTATCTATATAAACAATTATTCCTTTTGATTAAAACATGTTACCTTTTTTATATTTTATAACTAAAAAAACTCAATCTTCTAAAATAACATCGAGCAAAATAATAATTACCTTTTTAAGTAAGACACATTATCTTTTTTAGATTTTCCAACTAAAAAATCGATCTTCTACAATTAACATGGGTAACATATATATAAAAATACAATATTGTTATATATAATTATAAATAGATAACCGATGATATTTTTCAATCAAAATACATTAACATTATTTTTAAATACTCTATGATATTATCTATATTATGCTATACATTATTATACATCCGAAGCATGAAAAAAACTTAAGATTCTAAAAATAACATTGAGAATAGCACACAACTTACCCTTTTTAACTAAAACAAATTACCTTTAATAGATTTTCTAACTAAAAAAAAAAAGATATTCTAAAAGTAACATGGGTATATATATATAATAAATATAATATTATTATATATAATTATTAATAAATAATAGATGATACTTTTGACCAAAATATATTAACACTATTTTTAAATATTCTAATGATCTCACTTTAAAATTAATATTAAATTAATATTATACTATATATTATTTTACCATTAAAGCCGAAGCATGAAAAATTTGGTCGGTCAGTCGAGTTTGATCAGTCGGTTGATATTCGACCTTAAATTTAATCGCTCGGTATCTCGATTTACGCGTCTTTTTAAGTTATAACATGTTCTATAATATATTATTAATGACGAAATATTAAAAATTTGATTGATTGGTTAATATCTGGGCTTACAAGACTCCTTGAATTATATCATGTCAAAGAAAACATATTTAAATAATCTCATAAAAATATATATGTTCTACCTGATTTTAATTAGTCATTCGACAGGTTTAATTATTAAATATTTATTCAACTCTTAAATAAAATTTTTATTTTAAGCACATTATTATATCGTAGTTTTATCTTTACAATAAAAGAAGTTAAATTTAAGATATATACGATAAAATAATAAATATTATGACTGTCCATGCATTGCACGGGTTATAAGCTAGTATAATATAGTATTGGGTTAATAATATTTTATATGGTCTAGACACACAGGAACTTACTTTTTATGACAATTTACGGTCCAAACTTTTTAATCCTTCTATTTTGTAACTTAGGGGCCGTTTGAGTTAATTTAAAAGAAGTGATTTCTAACTTAAATTAGAGAAATGGAATTGAAGTGAGAAGTAAATAAGTTAATAAAGTGTTTGGAAAATAAGAAGAAACTCAGAGAGAAAAACTAGCATTCTCAGCTTTTTAAAAGTGCTTCTGCTTATTTACACAAACAGGTTAAGAACAGTAGAAGCCGGAAGCAGCTCTTGCTTCCGGGAAACAAACACCCCCTTAATTCGCTTTTTCATTAAAAATTATAGTTAATATTCAAATCCTACAGCACGTCCTTGTACAATGCCTAATGCTCTCGGCTAAGTAGTAGCAAGAGGGGCATGTATGGTTTGGTTCCATTTGTATACTTGGTGGAACCTGACATATCTTAACCAAACATTTCGCATGGGTGCCTACAAGAGCCACTCGCTCTATAGTGTTGTCACACAAGATAAGCACCATCTATGCCGATTTTGGCGGACCGTGCTCCACCCCGGTGAACTCAAGCAGTTCCAACGTGCCTAGAGGCCAAAGGCGAGTCTGTTCATGGTCCGTAGGACTACGGTCTCACGACCTCCTGGGGCAAAAACTCCAAACTAGGGGTTTAGGTAATATTTAATGTGTTCTAAAACTAGAGAAGTCAATTTTGGAGGTGAAACACTCCGCCTGGAGTACGCTCGCGAAACCGAAACTTAACATCCCACAATCATTAATCATCACATTTCTTTTTAGAAAATTAAAAGATTTTGAGGTATGCAATCAAGTTTTTCAAACACATCTGAAATTGCGTTAAAATCACCCGCAACGGGCATGATCAAAGCCGATGACCATAAGCTGTGTCCTCCATCACGAGGCCGAATAAAACTATCCATTCGCCCGTGAAAACTTTATCTTTTTGGATTGATAATTTTTGCTCAATCCAATAAGATAAAAAAAAGGCCATCTGAAGTTCACACACGTTTTACTTTGAAAAAAGACGGTTGACCTTTTCTATTTTTAAGGAAAAGGAATCGAGCAAGGCTTTCCTTAAGTTTTAATAAAGGGCGACATCTGAGATACAACGAACAATTCGATTAAGTTCTAAATAATCAGGTTGATTTACTCACTCCAGCCCCCCTGAATAATCCAATTTTTCCTCCACGACAATAAGGGGCTAAAAGATCTACTACTTTAACCCTTCTTTTGGTAAGCATCCAGTATGTCATCAAATGAACATTTCTTTAAGCTTGTCTTGTAGCTTATACGTCGTTTGAAAGCTGCTTCAAAAAAGTGAGCCACCGGTTCAGGTACAAGATACAATCATTACTGCTCGGACAATTAGACATCTAACCCGTAATCAAAACGACCCAATTGCTTATAGATTTTTGTTTTGTTTTTTGACCATTAAGACTAGTTAATTTTGTGTTCTACGCATTTAACCGTTCTATTCACCGCTTACTTATGTCTAGTTTCTAGTTTGATTTCATTCAATTATAATTTGAAAATACAATTAATGAATTTTATTACTCTCATTTGATACGTCTTAGGGCCGGGTGGTAGCCTCAACCCGAGCGGAAGTGCGAAGTGTTTGGAAACTCGATTTTTACATCGAGAATTATTTGCAGATGAAGAGATGTCAAAGGGTCGGGACCCAAGCAAGGCGAAGATAGGTGAGTGACACCAAGGTAATTCCAGCATGAAAGCAAGTGTTGTTTGTTATCACACGCCCGGTACAGTTCCGTTTTGTCGATTCTGGCGTATATAAAGGTAGAGCAGGGTTTTTGCATATCAAACGGACCTTCCCAGAAGGTAATCCTTTAGCTAGTGTTCTTGAGAAATGACCCGGCCTGGCCCATTCCTCGAAACTACCCGTAATAACGAACTTGCAAAATAGATCTGTTTATCATAAAGAGATTCGTCGTTCCTGACCCTGCTTCGTCTTAATTGTTATTTGAACAAGTCAAAGTTTTGTCTTGGTCTGAGCATTACGCAACTCATTCAGCTTTGGGTTGAACCTTCATAACTTGTTCAAAATTATACAAGAAAATAGCTTTGAAACACATCTTAATGCTTGAGAGTTGGATTTGATGAGTGGAAATTATCGAGTAATCAGAGATAAAAAAAATACAGAAAGGTGGTCCTTGCTGATTCACACGGGATTTCACGTGCCCGGATAGGTATTTACCAGGCCAGGAGACGGAAAATAAAGAAAAGGGACCACCCTCTAAGCCTAAGTATTTCTCAGCGACCGAAAGCGTTCAAGTACCGTGAGGGGTCCAGGTGCAGGTAGTCCGCATCTTCCAAGACATGTCTATGGCAGCTCATTCGTTCCTATCCCGGGATAAGTAGCAACTTACGTAGTGCACTGCTGGGTGTCCCGAACGATCATAGCATGGCCGCTCATCTAATATCACTTTAACGACACCAGGAGTTTTAAAGATAGGATTACGAGGCATGGAAGCTTTTTGCGTCTCATTAGACCGTACATCGTTCTTTGTATATACAGATAATGGGTAGGAGTATAAACCCTCATTTAGAAAAACCCAGTAAAGGCCCAAAGCCAATCCCAGGGAACAGTGAAGCTTTATAGGGTCTTCCTGTCCAGGTGTAGGTAATCCGCTATTTGGTCAAATACCTATCGACAAACTCCTATGTTCCTTTCATGGGTATTTCTGAACAAGTTCATGGATAACCTTAGTGAGGATATTGATGGATACGCAATAAGATGTTTAGAAGAAAGGCAAGTGCTTTTTTTACTACCCAAGGCTTTGATACATTTCGAAATTGAGAAATCTCTACTGGAGCAGGTGCTATTCGAGAGCAATTAGTCGATCTTGATTTACGGATTATTATAAGCTGGATCCAACCAGCTGTACTTTTTATGTTATAACTAGGAAATAGGTGGCCTAAGATCAGGCCGAAAGGCGTAGTTGATGGACAACGGGGTGGACGCCGTAAAGGAACCAACTTGCTAGCAAATACCATCTTTTTTATTTTGGATCTTCCAAATCATTTCCATCAGCAATCCCAAAGTAGGTTTTTGTAAAATCAAGGAAAAAATAATCTTGGTTTTTATTTCGAACTCTTTCAGAATACAACTAAGCCCCCGGTGTGAAAATAAAAAAGTTAGTGACGCTGAACTGGAATCTCCAATATAAAAAAATGTGGAACCAGTCGAGGCTAGTCAAGATCAATAGGCCAACTTACATTGAATTCCAATTGGAGTTCCCTTTGTAAGCCGTGCTCCCGGAAAGTTCCCAGCCGAGCTTGTTGAAGTTTTAGCCCATAGATCCCAACCCCAATGTGATTGAAAGACTTTCTCTGCTTTCAGAGCTTCTCGCTCCTACCGGCCGGCTGATGAAAATAGCTCGGATTCGGCAAGAATCTCATTTTTTGGTAGTACGGAGGGGGAATTGGCCCCGTTTCTTCCGTTTCAGCAGCTCTTACAGCCAATCTATTAAATACATATGACAAATCCTTATAACGCCTTCCCATTGCAATCTTTGGATCATCATCTGTGGAGCGATATTGAGGAAGACTTGTAGTAGCAACTTTAGCATTTGTCGTCCATCTTTTTTCGATATAACCATCAGGCACTCTTTTGATATTCTTCAAGAAAAATATTTTTAGAGAATGTGCACATAAGATCCCGACAAATTCAAAAATTTTACAACTGCAGGTTAATGAACAATCATTTGAATCAAATTTCGCCATATGTGAATAAGGTTTTTCAGAAGTAACCTTTTACTCCGTAATCGTCTGAACCTCCTAAAGAATTTCTATATTACAATTCCATTTCTTCCAAACTTCTTCATGAAATATTTTGAATACTTCGAGAGTATAAACACTAGCAGCATATATGTTTCAAAATTTCAGCAGGATATGATAAAGAAGGCATGTTAATACTAGATTTAGTATCTGCTTTATACTCATCATAGCATCGATCATCAAGTAAACTCTGAAAATGCTGGAAAAATTGTAACAAGTCATGTTTATAACTAATATATTGTTTTACCATACTATTCATACTTTCACTGTGCTGTGTAGTACTCATATCAGCTAAAAATGTTTCACACCCATAAACTAATGGCCATTTCTCCTTATTTTCATAAAACTTTATCAACCATTCATTATCTTTCAGATTATACTTTTCAAGCATATCATCCCAAGCACGAATGAATTCAGAGACCTCGTCGTGATCATAAACACAGCTGCAGAACTCTTTAGCAAAACTCTTAAATTTGTCAAAAATACCTTTAAGATGTTTGGCTGCATTTTGATACATATGCCAAACACAAAGTCGATGCTTAGTTTCAGGCCATTGTGTAGACAATGCCTTATCCATAGCTGCATCTTGATCTGTAAGAGTATTATTTGGCTTCCTTCCAAACATTGTTCGAGAAAATGTATCAAATAGCCGTTCAAAAGTTTCTATGGTTTCATCATATAACAGAGCCCCACCAATTATGATAGTTTGTTTATGATTGTTAACTCCAACAAAAAGAGCAAGTGGACGACCTTCTTTATTTTTCCGATATGTTGTTTCGAAACACACAACATCACCAAAGCGCTTATAATCTACCTTCATCCTTGCATCGGCCCAAAATATATTTGTAATTATAACTTCAACATCCACTTGTATTGCATATATGAAATTTGGATCTATAGCTTGATTTTTTTTATAGGTACTCCAACACTCCCCCAGTGTCACCAAACTTCATTTGGATGGTACGCTTTGTACGTAGATAATTTTTATAATCATGCCGAATGAAACCAACATTCTCAAGTCCGCCAGCTTTTCATGCTAATAAATCCATGCTTGCTTTAGGTGCTATACCAGATTTCTGTGCCATATCAATTTGAAACCTTTGGATATCATTTAAACTTCTGTGCGACCTCAAAAAGTGACTTCTAGATGGGCTTACAAGATCATGAGAATGCTCAGATATGAATTTATAAATTCTATATTTCCCATTTGATCGAGAAGAGACACCCAATTTTGCCTTGCAACCCTAGTTTCTGGACGATGTTGTTTTACATCATCATCTCATTTATCACTCGCACGCTTTCCCTCACAAGCACATACAAATACTCTGTCTAAAATTTCTCCAGAATTGCCTTTATGCATTTTACTCCTCCGTATACCAAATCTAGCTTTTTCAGCATATGCTTTGTAAAACATGTAAGCATCTTCTTTTGTTTCGAACTCTAGTCCTACTTTCAGTACCATATTTTCATCGATTCCATTAGTCTTTCTTGGAGTAATGGGTATTTCAATATCTTCCAAAGAAGAATCATCGAAATTTAAGTGGCGTGATGCTTGAGGAACAGTAGTCATACCTGTGGAATAGTAGGGTTCTTGATAATTCCGATTTAGCTAATTGGATCGAGCTTTTTGCAAAATTAAAACCTCTTGATATGCCAGAGTTGGACTGATACACGTTCTGTAAGTAGTTTATTTGTATTCTGCAACAATATTTTAAATATATATTAATTAAAACAAATAAATTTTTGAAAGAGAAAGATCATATGAGAGATTAAAAAAGTGACCAATAAGAAAGAGGGTACATATAAGGAGACATAAGGAGGGGACAGAGGATCCGGACTCTATTTCTAAAGAGACTTATGCACTCCACTTGTTGTCTACTAAACGAGCGTTCGAGCTAGAGGGCGAACAGATTTATTCACTCTGTCAATAACCGAGCCGCATCTGGTGTATCATAAGGGATTTTCCCCGCCCTATGACCCACAACTACAAATGAGCCTTGCGACGAGATGTCACTCCTTCGAATCCGGTACCAACGGGTATCATTCCCCCCTGAACTGTTAGGGTTATACTGAAATATTCGTTTGAAGTATATAACAATTATTTGAGAATCTTGAATGCATGTTTTCACATTGTCTGTATATTATATATTGTAGACAATCTAGTATCAAATGGGATAACAGAAGATTAGATTGTCAGACTCCTTATATAATATAATAAAGGTTCACAGTCGGGGTGGTGTTAGACAAACCACTGGACCGACTGAAGTATTATTTGGATATAGCTTATCTTGACTATTGAATAATACTTATATACTTTGTGTATATTGAACGGGATCAAAATAGTAGAATAATTGTTTCTTTAATTCTGACAATAAAGAACTAAGATTCTATGATGTTATTAATGCTTAAGTTCTTAATCCGGATATAGTGATTGACACTTGTATTTAATGCACATGCCTTGACTCATAAATTAAGTAATTTATTTTAAATTACGAATTTATGTATTCGTAATTTAAAATAAATTACGAAGAGGCAATACAAGACAAAGATGCAAGTCTTTGGTAAAAGGCAA
The DNA here is from genome assembly GCF_001625215.2 of Daucus carota subsp. sativus. NCBI lineage: Eukaryota > Viridiplantae > Streptophyta > Magnoliopsida > Apiales > Apiaceae > Daucus > Daucus carota. Next base: position 35,408,033 of record NC_030383.2, read on the forward strand.
TGGATTCTGAGATGGAATCAATGTATTCTAATCAGGTCTGGGAGCTCGTGGAACCACCCAAAGGTGTAAAACCTATTGGATGTAAGTGGGTCTACAAGAAAAAGAGGGGATCAGACAAAAAGGTGAAAGCCTGGAAAGCAAGACTTGTTGCGAAAGGGTATACTCAGAAAGAACGTATCGATTATGAGGAAACCTTTCCACCGGTAGTCATGCTTAAGTCAATCCGTATTCTTTTATCTATAGCAGCTCATCTCGATTATGAGATTTGGCAAATGGATGTCAAGACAGCTTTCCTTAATGGAAATCTTGAGGAAACCATCTATATGCAGCAACCAAAGGGATTCATTAAAGAAGGCCAAGAGCATCTTGTATGTAAGCTGAAGAGGTTTATTTATGGACTTAAACAAGCTTCTAGGTATTGGAACATTCGCTTTGATCAGGCAGTCCGGTCGTATGGATTTGATCAATGTCCAAGCGAAGCATGCGTGTATAAGAGATGTGAGGGAAATGCAGTGGTTTTTCTAGTGCTTTATGTTGATGACATTTTACTCATTGGAAACAATGTTAAGATGTTGTCTTCAATAAAGGCATGGTTGTTCAAACAATTTGAAATGAAGGACTTGGGTGAAGCAGCATACATCCTTGGGATCAAACTTATAAGGGATCGCAAGAAAAGGATGTTGGCTTTATCTCAGGAGCCCTACATAGATGACGTATTAGCTCGTTTTAACATGCAGGACTCCAAGAAGGGTAATTTACCTTTCAGACAGGGAGTTACTCTATCAAAGAGGCAGTGTCCTTCGACACCTAAGGAGATAGAGAACATGAAGGCGGTTCCTTATGCTTCGGCATGTGGGAGCCTAATGTATGCAATGTTATGTACGAGGCCTGATATCTGCTTTTCCGTGGGCATGGTTAGCAGATACCAGTCAAACCCAGGACAGGAACATTGGAGTGCTGTAAAAGCAATACTCAAGTACCTGAGAAGGACTAAGGAGTATATGTTGGTTTACAAGTCCTCTAATTTATTGCCTCTGGGATATACCGATTCGGATTTCCAGACAGATAAGGATAAGAGAAAGTCCACCTCGGGATGTGTTTTTACTTTGGGAGGTGGAGCTGTAATATGGAGGAGTGTGAAGCAGAAATGCATCGCAGACTCAACCATGGAAGCCGAATATGTGGCAGCCTCTGAGGCAGCCAAAGAGGCTATATGGTTCCGAAACTTCCTGCTATATTTGGATGTGGTTCCTAATCTGCCACAGCAAATCACGATTTATTGTGATAACACTAGTGCTGTGGCGAATACCAAGGAACCACGGGCCCATAAGGCAGCGAAACACATAGAGCGTAAGTATCACCTCATACGACAGTTCGTTAAGCGAGGAGATATCATTGTGGCTGACATAGCATCGAAGGATAACCGGGCAGATCCTTTCACGAAGAGCTTACCAGCTAAGGCTTTTCAGGAGCACGTGGAAGCGATAGGAGTCAGATACTTGGTCACATAGTTATTATAGTTGGTAGTGGATTGCTTGTAATAAACACTGATATACTCAAAGAATATCCTGAGTATAAGTGGGAGATTTTGTTAGGGTTATACTGAAATATTCGTTTGAAGTATATAACAATTATTTGAGAATCTTGAATGCATGTTTTCACATTGTCTGTATATTATATATTGTAGACAATATAGTATCAAATGGGATAACAGAAGATTAGATTGTCAGACTCCTTATATAATATAATAAAGGTTCACAGTCGAGGTGGTGTTAGACAAACCACTGGACCGACTGAAGTATTATTTGGAAATAGCTTATCTTGACTATTGAATAATACTTATATACTTTGTGTATATTGAACGGGATCAAAATAGTAGAATAATTGTTTCTTTAATTCTGACAATAAAGAACTAAGATTCTGTGATGTTATTAATGCTTAAGTTCTTAATCCGGATATAGTGATTGACACTTGTATTTAATGCACATGCCTTGACTCATAAATTAAGTAATTTATTTTAAATTACGAATTTATGTATTGGGCAATGACATTATATACAGAGTGGGATATTGACTATAGAAGGAAACCGTGTCCGAAAAATACATTCGGGTGATGATGTCCTCTTGAAAGCTCATAAAGATAATTATGCTTTAGTCCTGCAGGCAGATTTGTTCTTGCATAATTATAAGGTTGAGTGGATGATCAAGGATAAAAGATATTAATTAAATTAATTGTCAGAAATTAATTTAATTAATGGACATGCGATATCTTAAACATGGGGAATTTATAAGCAATTAATATGGGAGCCGAATTAAATAATTAATTTACTGAATTAGGAAAGGTAGTGCAAATATTAATTCTTTAGTGGATTGAATTAATATTTAATGACATTGGGCCTGGCCCGGAATGTCATTGGAAGGCCTGACCTAATGGTCCATGATCCCTACTGTAGCCTATATATATTCTCGTTCTCCTAAAGCTGAAAGATATACCAAAACGAATTCATCCTAGAGTTTGAGAGAGGCAGAGGCACACCTTGGGAGATCGAAGGCCACACTTCGTCCAAGGAGAATCAGGGAATACAGTAGAAGACGTGGATTTGAATCGCTTGCGCCGTAGCGATTAAGGTTAATATTCTGTTCGAACTTTTAATTAGTATCATAAAACGCAGGGCCAAGGTCCGATTGTTCCTACATGAACAACGTTCTCTTTCAGGCCTTTTAACCAATCACTCAAAATCAATTGGCAAGAGGTCAACGATTACGTGAATTGCTTTAAACAAGGGTTATTACAATAATATTCACCTGTTGTCCATCGACTACGCCTTTCGGCATGATCTTAGGCCCTGACTCACCCTACATGGACGAACCTTGCAGAGGAACTCTTATGATTGGTTGTAAAAAACTGATTCTCTCGTTGATACTTAATTCTATTTTCATAGATTTCTCGAGATATTTTCTTACGAAGTTTTGTTATAGCATCTACAACTGCTTCCGGTTTTGGGGGACAACCTGGCAACCACTTCGGTATCTTATTGAAGAAAATCGGTGATTTTATTCCTCCATGATCAAGAATTTCGATTTTTGGGAAGTATCATGATCATCCAATAAGAAGGGTTTCAATAGCTAATTTAGCTCTTTATACAGAATCATTCAAGACAGGTTTTTTTTGTTATTGGGATAGGTGAATTCTTCTTGATCCATCCCCCGAAGGAACCAGACATGATAATTTTTCATCAACCGGCTCGAGGCTATAGAGAATTGTTTTCTTAGGGTAGCACTCTTCTAGAGCTCCTGTTTCAATAAAACCGTACTTTTCAGTAGTGTTGCGGCTGTCTTTTTTGTAGCTTTTGTTGTTGCTGGAACTATGTGAGCCGCAAGCGCGAAGCGTGGTAGGCCCGCGCTAGGGGAGCATAGGGAGGAAAGGGGGCCCGGATGGTGGATGCGCGAGGGCAAGACGGGTCATTTGGTGAAGACAGAAACCACACAAAGGTGTACTAGTACCAAAAGTGAGTAGACAAGAAGGCTGTCATTGGGGGGACCCTGCGAACTAATACGACTTTCTAGATGGATGTAGGAGACCACTTTGCTACCGGTGGAAGTCATCAGTTCGAGTCTGATTATTCCTAAATCCAATGAGAGCTTTTCTATTTTGATTTGCTCCCCCGCCGTATTTAACGAGAATCAAGAAGAGGCTCGTGGGATTGACATAAGGAGGCGGAGATGGCTATATTTCTGGGAGCGAACTCCGGGCGAATATGAAGCGTTGTTGTTGCCACCAGAGCTCTCATTGCCAGAGCTAGAGCAACTATCATTATCAGAAGTAGTCTTGGTGCCCGAATCTGTGGACTGAGTCGCTAACTGCACTCTGTCTTGTCTTGAAAGAGGAACTCAAATTTAAAATCCACCGCTCGGTGGAAATAAAACCTTTTTCCTCAGGATCCTTTCACATAGAAATAGAGAATGAAGTAATTAGAAAGGTTGTCATGAAGTATGCCCTTCCGGTAGGTTGTTCCCTTCTCTTTCTTTCACATCCAGTGCCACACTGCGTCATAAAATTTTCGTCTTCGATCTCTCTTCACACGTGTTAAAGGCAGCTAAAATGTCCTTATAGAATTAGATTTGAGCTTATCTTAGCTGATGATGTTGTCGGTCCATGGATTTTTCTTCTTTTTTCTGAATTTCGCTCAAAGCGTTGAAGGGACATAGTGCATTATTATCTATTTGTAATTTTAATGCTTTGTTTTATCTTATTTTTCACAAATAAGTTATTTATTTATAATAAATTAATAAAATTTGTATTTCTTTTCGAATCATCCAAACACAACCCCAAATAAACAATTTTCATGTTTTTAGAAATTCTTTTCTCTTGAATTAGTTTATCTGGAATGTGTTTGGCTGGATTTGAAAAGAAATACCCATTTCCATATTTTCTATAAATAAGCGATTTATTTCTAAAAAATTAAGATAAGACAAACATGTCATATAAATACAAATAGATAACTCTGACGTCAATTTTTAACTAGAAAACTGGTTTGAGATTACAAAATGTAAGGATTATAAAGTTTAGGTTGCCAATTGTCGGGAAAAAAGGTATACGTACTCATGTGTGTTTATACTATAATCAAGGATTACAAACTGTAATTAGCTATGTAATATTGCACAATTTTATTTGGGAATTTATCAACCATACTAACTTTTACATATTTATTTGCAAATATACTACTTTTTCTAAAATCTTGCAAATATACTATCTTTTATAACATATAATCAATTAGATTGCCAAAATACTACCCTCGTCTTTTCATTTCTTCATTTCTTTATTGTTTATCTCCTCTCACTCTGTTTTCCCTCCTCACACTTTCTCTCTCCACACACCCCCTTCTTAAAACAACTTCAACACAACAACAAAAAACCCGCTCTGCTTCCCTTCTCTTTCTTCTTCGCGGTGCTCAGTAATACAGAGTCTTCGTCAACTCAGGAAAGCTTATGACTCGGACATTGACTTGTAGTGATATAGTCTGTTATTTGGAGATTGAGTTAGTTGATATCTGATATGTATTATCACATAATATAGTTGAGCACGTTAGCAATATTATAAGAGTTTCTGTTGTACTCAACTGGTATAAAATACCAACATCAGTAATACAATTGACAAGATCTTCTGATAATCTTTTATAGTGTTATTCTTTGTTATGGTATCAGAGCGACCACTGTGCTTAGCTTGCAACAGTAGTCGATGGCCGCCACTCTCCGACCACAGCCTCCAACAACCAATCAGTAGCCCACGAACATCCATTATCAACTCTTTTTGACGAAGCTCCACACTGCTACAACACCACCCGCCATTGATAACCAATGTTTTAAACATTGGTTATTTTATGTGTATTTAATCGATTGTTTTTAGTTGATTTAACCAATGTTTTTATACAATTAACGGTAATTTTCAAAAGATTTTTTCAAAATTGCATTTGTGGTTGCATATATGATATCTAACAATTGCAGGTTGGATATGCAACCTCTGTATTTTTGCAAATATTTTTTGAAACATTGTATTTTTGCAATGTATTTTAAAAAGTAACAATATTTTTGCAAATTTTTTTTAGACTTGGGTATATAGGAAAAAAGCCCTTTTTATTTTTAGCTTGCTACTTTGAACCGTTTTATATCATTAATTTAAGTATATCCAATCGAAATTCACTTGTCGACTGCTTTGGTCCAGGTGGAATGGAGAAGTAGGCAGATTTTGGATCGTGGCAAGTGGAGGGCTGAAATCCTTTATTTGCCGCAGATTCGTAAGAAGGGTTTAATATCGCAGTCGCCATCTGATTTGGAGAACACCAAGTCACCAAATATGCAGTACAAGCGTTTTACAGTTAAGTTCTAACATGTACAAATGACCACAGAGTTGAACTGGTGCAAACTAACATGCCACATAAGTTTAATACAATTCGTAAATAAAGCCTGGGAGCCAATTTAACAAACACTCACTCCCCTAAGCGCACAACACATAATTAGTAAAGCTTAGCTTATCAAGTCTGTCCCAAGTAAATACATAGATCACACAGCATATCTAGGTGTACTATATAAGTAGTGCCATCATATAATACAATGCCAGAAACTTAAGGTATACCGATAATGGGTAGGAACGGAACATAATAGCTTGATGGAGCTAAGCCCCATTCCCTTGGCAGAGGCAGATCCACAGTCTTGGAAGAGCCAATAGCGGAACTTGCAGCCCCACATTTTCCGTGTGACAAAGGGCATGATGTGTAGAAGCTCAGAGGGTGAAAGATGGTGTAAGAGGAGGAATAAGATTCATGGATCTTGACAATGTTGGTCACCATATTTTTCCTTGAAGTGTAGAGCTGTTCTGGACCGCCCAAGATGCTAGCCAAGCAGTTGGCTGAAGGAGTTGATGCTAAAATATTTAGTGGAAGAGCTGTTTTAAAAGATCCGTCTTTCTGTGTCATGGTTATACTCAGCTTCTTTGCTTGTTTGCACTTCAGCGCAACCTTTATGCCTGAAATTAGAGATGCAAGAAATGAGGATTGGTGATCGCAACTATAAGCACCTAATATTTGTGTAACCAGGGCCTAGGTACGACCCTGGTTAGCAAATGACCTGTATTAGTCATTCTTTTAAGATATGAAGTCCGGTTTGTTAGCAAACAGGAAACCTACAAGCCAAGATAACGACTAGTAACTAAGCTATTCCTCGTGCTTATTATTTCAAAAAATGATTAAATCATGACAATAGGCAGATAAAAAGTAAATTCCAACACAAGGGAGAGACACTGAACCTGAGAAATCATAATCTTTTTTGCAGTCTAAGCAGGACACCGACCCCTTGAAAACCTGGGCTGTCGAATGATCTGCCCTGGCAAAGGCTAAAAGGAATAACATCGTTGCCATTATCTGATGAATAGCCATTGGAGAAGTTACTTGAAGACGTAGATTTTCTTAGAATGGATATAGAGTAGAGTGTATAAAGCAGGTTATAAATAGAGGGAACGGTAGCCTTATGTTAGTTACTCAAGGGACCCCAGAACTGACTCGGTAGTTGAAGTTCTTGATGACAAAAGCTGACTCATATATATACCAAAGATGTATGAAAGGGTATATCAATGTAGAATTCAGTTCGTATACTTACTCATACATGGATTTTTAAATTTAGTATAAGTTTGAGGCTTGATGCAAGTTTGTGAAAGTCATGCAGGGTGAATCAAGTGTATAAATTTTGTCAATTTTAAGTAGACAATTCTAACAACTTGTGTATAGTTCAGAATCATAAGTAATGGTATCTGAACTTCTTATCTCTACATTCAGCTAATCAGCAAGAAGATCAAGATCTGAGTATTTCCTAAGCAGCATGTTACGTTATTTTTGTGCTAAGAACAACTGCTAATATATATTTCAGAGATGACGTTAGCATATTTGGCTCTGTATGTTGATCTGATGACAGAGTCGACCCTCCATAAGTCCCCCCGCAGCTGCTTTTAAAGTTCCCAGTCTTGATTTCTACTTGAGCTACTTTCTATGTTACTTTTGATGTTTCATTGTTCTCCAAAATTGAGTCTTAGTTTGAGATTTATTTTCCTTCTGTAATGCTCTATGCAACTTCTAACATGTTAATCAGAAGCTGAGCCATAAATTTGAAAGGCCCTCGTCTAAAATATATGATTATAAGATTTTTAGTAAAAAATATTTACCGATCTCTCTAGATCAGGTGGACTGTGTCGACACTACAAATCTGATCTCATGGTACCAATTCTGAAAAACTAGCCTGGACTTCAGTTTATTTTAAGTGTTAGCCCATCATCGACACTGTCATACTTGTACCACATTGTAATATATATACGACTTGTGCACCTAAATTATTGATAGAGCAATTATTACATTATCATGAAGCTCAAGATGACCATTTTTCAACTCTATTAAATAAGAGATGTCTCCCATCAACTCACATTAAAGTTGGTAGGAAAGCAGCTGGGAGATTCAAAATCTCCATTGATGCTAACGCCTGTTAAAACACATAAATTATCATTAGTAGATTTATAAAAACATACTAATGACTAAGAAGATGTAGCCTGTTAATCAGAGTCTAAAATTGACAAAGAAAGGGGACACGAGACATAATTGACGCAGATAATGAAAAGACTTACGCAGCTGGTCCAAGCGACGAAGCATCATGTGCTGACAACAAATCACATAGTCCGTCAGAAGAGTGAAGTTGCCTCCAAGTTAGGGGAAGGCAATCCATAAGTGCGGCACAACATATCTTCTTTTCTGCTGTAAAACTAAGATAACAAATCCATAACATTAGAATTAGACAAGGTCTTTCGTTGGAAACGCATACTCCTGTCATCCAATTTACTGTCAGAGATAACTGTTAACGAACTCCAGAGTTCCTCAACCAACTATGCTACCATTTATGTAGTCACATATGAAGTAAATACCATCCAATTTTTGCGTATACAAAGGCATTGTTAATCTTTTTTCCCTGCATTCAAGTGTGCTATATTCTAACATATATCTGCAAAGTGCTAAAATTACATTCAGAAAAAAAAAAGTGCTAAATTTACGCAGAATAGGAAACTGCAACTACTTGTGTGACAAGAAGTAAATGGTTTGAATGCATTGAAGAAGTCTGAAACCCGATGAACACGCAACTTAAAAGAGGAAACAAGATTTCCCTTTGTACAAGACTTGCTACAGAATCAAGCTCTGAAACTCTCTTCTTCTTTTCCAATGCTGTTCGTTCCAGGAATTTGTTGACAGTTAAATACTCCCTCCATCCCAAATTAGATGGCCCCGTTGACGTTGGGCACACAATTTAAGGTTCATTGACCGCATAGATACGTGACTTATTTTTAAAATTTTATTTTTGCAAATAAAAATTAAAATATGAAATTTTCATTTATAAAAGAAAAATAAAAAATAAATTTCGGAAGTAGAAGATTAATGCACCTAAAGTTAGGGTTAATTATCAAGTTGGTCACTGAAGTGGGTTTAATGTATCAAGTTGGTCACTGAACTCAAAACGGTATCAAAATGGTCACTAAAGTCATCACAAATATCAAACAAGTACCTTGAAATATGAGTTCAAGCAATAAAAATATTATTTATAAAGTTTTACGCGTTATTTTTAAATGTTACCACGACCAACCATAAAGTTATGATTTCTGGTATTTAAAATAATATATTTATAATTTATCAAGTTTATTTATTATTTATATTTTATTATATAGTTATTTTCTTTGTTTTAATTAAAAATAAATAATAAATAAACTTGATAAAATCTAAATATATTATCATAAATATTAGAATTCATAACCTTTTACTTGGTTTTGGTAACATATAAAAATAATGTGTAAAATTTTATAAATAATATTTTTATTGCTTGAACTCATATTTCAAGGTACTTGTTTGATATTTATAACCACTTCAGTGACCATCTTGATACCGTTTTGAGTTCAGTGACCAACTTGATACATTAAGCCCACTTCAGTGACCAACTTGATAATTAACCCCCCTAAAGTTACGTGCCCAAAGTGAACGGGGACATCTAATTTGGGATGGAGGTAGTAATTATAAAGCACACTTACATAAATTGTTTTTCCCAAGAGTAGCACAGGCCCGGGCCAATACATGGTACACGAACACAGTCTGTGTTTTATCATTACTATCAACTTAAGCGGTTGAATAAGTGGCTTTTAACTCCCTCAAATCAAATCTAAGATGATGCATAATAAAATTAATTGCATACTGTCGAGCCAAACTTTAAAGGTGCGTCGCCTAGGCAAGTTCAATACTCCCTCCGTCCCCTTTTACTTGTCCCTTTTGAAAAAATAACGCATCTTAAGAAAATGTTAGTTGGATATCTTGTTTTCATACATATCTCTAATAAATGTAATGAATTAGATAGAGTTGTATATATATATATGCTAGTCAAACATTGGAAGTTGTTACTTTTTGAAAAAACATACAAAATGTTGCTTTGAAAAGAGAAGTGGACAAGTAATTTGGGACAAATTTTTTTTTCAAAGTGGACATGTAAAAAGGGACGGAGGGAGTAGTAGCTTAAAATGATTGGTGCATTTAAAAGAAATGATTGTTCCAACGATTTTCTAGTGGTGTGTTGAAATATTAAGACATCTAACAAGATTTTAAGGCAGGATTATGCATGTCCTAAATCATTATTATCTAAAAAATTAGATTCTCTCAATTATAATAATAAGACATAATTAGAACGCGTGTTCTTAGTTGGGTGTTGGCCCAAATGTCACTATTTAGTAAAAGATCTCTTATCATTTCCTGAAAAAATAGTCTCAATTATCATTTCAAAACGCAACTTTGTGTTGGTTAACAAAAACATAACTTTAAATCGTGTTTTCTGATGAAAATGCAACATCTAATCATGTTTTCAGCTGAAAACGTGACTTCAAGTCGTATTTTAAGCTGAAAACGCAATTTTAAATCGTACTTCCTCAGAAAAATCGAAACGCAACTTCAAGTCGTCTTTTGAAGTGATAGTTGGGGAATTTTTTAAGAAAACGATATTGAGACCCATTTGTCATAAAATAATAATTTTTTGGACCTTTTCTTTTTTTTAGCCCTGCTCTTGAGTTTTATTAGAAAAGAAAGCATGTAAATGTAAGCAAAAGCAAATGAACTTTCGCTTCATTCCATTTTTGAAGTGAAAACTATGTTATAATTGCATCCATTTTCACTTGATTTCATCCCCGTAAAAAATTCGAGAACACAAATAGGAGTGGAAGTATATAACTTACTCCCTCTCAACTTGCTTCCTCCCTATTTATAACTCAGAGCAGGGCGTTAGTATTCCTGCATCATTTTTTATGTTCTAAATTACTAAGATGTTATTTTTTTATTATATTCATAAGGACATTTATTATAATATTTTGGACTTGTTTTTTTATTAGTTCAAATACATATCTAATATCTAATGCGCAGAAATTGTTTTGAATTCAATCGTAATATTGAACTTTACTTCAATTCTTGAGATCGAACCTAATGATGTAGTTATGAGTTAAATCGATAATATTGAACCGGGTTCACACCTGTTAACAATACAATCGAATTCACGGATGTAACTATGAATTTATTCGGTATGTTAAACTCAACTTCATTCCTATCGACAATATAAACCGAATCTACGGCCCTGCAAGTGTAGTTAGAAATAAAATTGATAATATAAAACTGGGCATCATCACTCTTGGCAAAAGAAGAATCAAGTGGGAATATCCCCCGCAAAGGATTAGAAGACATAAAGGTTCACATGTGGATAGCCATATCTGGAGGGAAATGACATCCGTGGAGCTTTTACCAACCCAGCATCATAATAAGAAAATGTCTTTCAGCAGCTGCAACATACATCATTCATGTGCATGTCGTTGTGTTCTTATCGTGCCCTCTTATGCATTGTAGTAATCACAATCATATGCTCTGTAAAGAGCCCGGCTGAGTGATTGTAAACAACAAGAAAGCTGTGGATATATATCGCCAAGATAGATTATTACGAAAATGGTCGAGTATCTACTTGGTATATGATAATCGGTAAGTGAGAGTCGAACTCGGGACCTGAAACAACAGACGGTAAATAAAGTGAGTTCTGACAGAGAATCTTATGTGGAACAAAATTGTGACCACGTATGGGTGTTAGGGCTCGTATTAACCACCCATCCTAATTCTACTCCAAAGCAAGATGATCAAGAGGTGAGGAAAAAATTAGACCCAATAAATAGCAACTTCCCCCTTGACTTTCCCAGCTATCCTCTCGTAGTCCCATGCCAATCCCGTGTCTTTCTCCTCCATAACCTCTTTTTTACCCTCCCTCTGGAATAATTATTATCTATCTATATCTTCACTTACTCTTATTTTTGCTTGACCACTTTATCATCCAAAAAAAGGATACACAGAGCCAAGCCATGGCAGCATGTGAAAGCCTTCAGCACATCTTCGAGACGCCATCACCCGACAGCCCGAAGGATCTCCTACAATCTTTTTCAACCTGGAAACATCTCCCTCCTCTTGAAGTTTCTTCTTTAACAGAAGTCTTTGGAGAACTGCATTTCGAGGAAAATAAAGAGCCTGTCTCACCTTCCCTTCCCCACTCAGCTCTCTCGTCGCCCTTTTCAATAGATTCTAATCCGCGCTCAGAAGAAAAGAATGAGGGAAACTATACACCACCAACAAGAAAACACTATAAAAACAGTGATAGCTTCTCTTCTATGAATTCAGAGAGTTTGTCTATATGCACAGAAGGTCTTGGTTTCGAAAGCTGTGATAATACCGAAGATTTTGTTGACAACAGTGGCTGTAAGCATAGGAAGGCTAGAAGCAGTATTACAAGACACTTTTCGAACGAGTACCTATCAGGTAAGAGATCAAGGATAACTGGAGGAGAATTCCCTCCACCAATTTCTTGCATAGGGAGAACTGGAAAGCCCTGGGTGTGCTTCAAGTCTTACAGGCAAAATGGAAGATTCGTTCTCAAGGAGGTGAAAACTCCTATTCAGGAGTTTTTGCATGCATGCAGACAAGACGGGCGCTTAAAGTTACGACTTATCCAGTCAGATGATGAAATCACAGAGGAAGAGGAAGAGGATGTAAGTGAAGGAGAGTGTCAAGATGAAGATGAAAATTCTCGAATCCATAATTTTGGTGAGGGTGAAGTTAGTAAGGGCGAAAAAATCGTCGAAGATGAAGGTAGTGTTGAGGTCTGACAACTGGGGACTTGATGATATCAGTGCCTTTGCATGGGTTCACATGCTTCATATCTGCAGATAAGAAAGAAAGAAGGTGAACAGGATCACCCAAGTCATCAAGTGTAATAATCAGGGATGCAAGTCTCTAGCCTACCAGATGCCAAGCAACTCAACTGTAAATCAGTTTTCTGGTGTAAAAGTAAGAAATCCTAATTTAAAATAAGTTGGCATATTGGAAGCCGATTTAGTTTTCAGATTGAAGTTCAAGCATGGTGCCACATATTTTTCAATTGCAGAGCTGCCTCATATATAATCCAAGTTATAGTGCTTCAAAAGGCAAAAATTATTTTATTTAAGTTTAGTTTTTCAATATAATTATCAAAGCTTCATCTTGTATTTGAGAATACATCCAGGACTTATAGGGAGTATCATGTAAGCATTATACTGAAGTAGCAATTTTCCTAGACAAAGAGGTGCAGAAAGAAGAACAAGGAGGCTGATGTGGTCAGTCGAGAGTAGATAAATATTACTGGGAACCAGAAAGCTTTGAAAAGACTATAAATCATCAAGGAGATAACTAATCCCAACACAAATTCATGGAGAATGTTGTCAGCACATGCGCACGACCTCTAAACCATGCAATAGTTGTACTGAAGTAGTGATTGTCCTAGACATAAGAGGGCAAGAAGAACTAAAGGCTCCTTCGATCCCACTCCCAACTTCTGTCCTACCAAAGGTTGCTCAAAGCAATGAACTAGAATTTTGAAGATGATTAAAATTCCTTAATGGACAAAATGGTAGAAGAAATTTGATCAGCACTAAATATTTGACCAGCAAGCTTGTTCAATTGTGAATATCACACTTTTGAAATGAAAGAAAATAGATCAAGCAAAGATGCCCAATTAACATCAAACCAACCAAAAGAACAAATGTATGCTGCATACAGTGTTAGTAACTCCTGTGCATACTTAAATCCAGATAACACGGCATGATGTTTCTGTAGACATAGACACGCAACTTGAAGAGCAGACTATCTACCACAAATAATTATTAAGAATACAAGGAAAAATTTAAACTAAATAATCCAATAGGATAAGACCTGGGGTACATGTATGTACGATCCAAACCATCTGTCCGTTAAATGGGACCAAGTTATGGTTACATGTACACAAGCAATTCACTATTAGGTACGGAATGAGAAATTCAAGTTCAACTCACAAATTATGATATCAAATTCCCCAAAATCAAAATAAAGTTTCTACACAGGCATTTGAGAAACCAAAGCTTCATATCTAAAATTAATTTAATAGAAAAGCCTGGAAATATTATTTAAAAAAAGTGTGATTTGCCATACCCTGTGAGTTTGATTTCTAGAACTGTAACTAAATGTTTTCGTATGGAAAAAAATCACGTAAAATTTAAAATTAAATACTTCTGTAAAAATGATTGCCCAGATCAGAAAAATTAAACGAGTAAAGATCTCACTCACAGATACAAGGTAAAATGTGTTCCATCTTCTATTGAGATGAACCCTTACACCTCGACCAATATAGTAATGCTTAGAAATCTTGTATCCTGCAATTTACTGAGAATCTAAAGCCCCCGTGATTCTAAGAAACATACCGATTACCCAAAACCCTGAATATCTGATAAAGACCTCAGAATCTGGGGCCCAGATACCTGCCAAACGGAAGCTAAGCTCTAAAATTCTTGTTGGGATTGATGCAAGTATGAAAATGCTACACACATCTCTTTTTTACTCCCCAATATAGTTGATGAATATTTATCAACCGCGTCCAGTGATCCTAAACTTAGGAAAAATATGTTTAGCTATAATGAAGAAATGAGCAGAATTTTCCCCTTCCACCCTTTATTAGTTTTTAAAGGATGCCTAGCTTCTGAATATATTACAACTATATTAGCAGGGGGAAAAATTGAATGTTGCAACAGATGATGCTGAAACTGGGGCATGAATTCAAGAATGTAACACAATATATTGGAAGGGGACTCGTAACGACTTGTATTACAAAATGCAACTGGCATGTGACATTTTCATAGGTCAGTGAAGTTCTCTCTTAAGCTGAAAGCTTAAATGTGATAAAATTTGGAAAGTTATGCACTCATGACATGATTACACTTACCTTCAGAAATCAAATCTTACACAGAAAGAGCTGATGACCAAGATGGCTATTGAACAACAGTTTCTATAGTGTGCTTGACCTGATGACAGCCGCAGGATACATCACACCGCAGGATTGCTTCCATCTAACGTCAAAAGCACCTTGTATAAATCTGGACGCCGATCTCGAAATACACCCCAGCTTTTTCGCTTAAATTTAATGACATCCAGATCAAACTCTGCTATTAGTACAGCTTCTTCTTTGTCGTCAGCTTCTGCAACAATTTCTCCAGTAGGTCCTGGTTCGTTAAAACAAAGTAGTACAGAATCAATAAAGAAAGCAGAAATATTTCACAGGGTCTGTAATAGAATCAATGAACATATTAAGGTGTACATAATTTATCTGTAGCTGACACATTTTAATGTATGTATAATAAATCAGTCAATATTTTACTTGTGTAAAGCTTTCATACATAGACCCCAAACCCATGTCCAATATCGGATCCATATCCAGAAATCCTGATTTATTTATTTTTAACTTAGAATCTGATCTTAGATCGGCACCCGCAGCCGAAACTGTACCTGAGTTCGGGTTAACATAGTATAGTATATCTCATATGAACAAAAAATCAACATTAGAAATACCTGTAATGAAGGAGTTCCCGTAGAATGTAATCTCACTCTTGCCATGCTCTGTCAGAATTGTCTCTTTTCCTATGCGGTTAGAAGCAACTAAAGGTACCTGATGATGTTCATGTACATATTCATGCTACAATGGGTGAAATTTACATCAAATATAACATAACATGAACTACTATACAATTATAATTGATGACAGACTTTGTAGATGAGACTCTCTTGATGCGATGACCATGTATATAAAAAAGCCAACTATATAACTATCAGAAAGACATCTTACTATTTCTATAATCTGGTATATACATTCTGTGGGAAAATAATATAGAATATTTGCAAGAAAATGGAATAGTTGATCGAATAGTTGGTGAGGATGCAAAACATTTTAAAGTTGACTGAATCTCTCTCATAGGACAATTTAGGTGTACAGTAGAGTACTATGATATTAAACAACCAACATTGAAAGCACATTAAATTCAGAACAGATGACTGAGATCCTAATAAATAATTATAAACTAATTGAAATAAGTTTGAAGACTGGATATTACCACATTGGCCCCAGCATGCCCTTGCATCACCCTCTTCCAATGATCCCGAGAATCAAGGCCTTGATCTTGAGGTTCAGAACCTATAGCAGTGGGGTAAAATAAAATCTCTGCACCTTGAAGGGCCATAGCTCGAGCTGCCTCCGGAAACCACTGATCCCAGCATATTGCTAACAGAGAGAATGAAGTGCTGTAATTGGTTTAAGCTTCCTCTTATATTTATGGCAGATGATATATCAAAATACTTACAAATAAATAGAACAAGAGTTCTAATTCATATACTATTAAGTCTGGAAATAAACAGAAGCGCCAGGATATAAATTAGAAAATTTTATGTGGACGCTGCTAGTTGGCTCAGAAATATCACCCAATCTGGCAGATTTTCTGTCTACCTATTAAGACCATTTCACATTAGACTTAATTCTGTGATGCAGTGGAATCCTTTTTTAGATAAAGTAAGATTATGTTACCCCGTCTAAACAAAGACCAATGAAAGGAGATAAGGAGATTAAACCCTAATCTCCCATGTATTCTGTAAATCAGTTTCTCAGAGAATGTGAGACCTAATTCCTTAAGATTGCGTTTGGAAACATGTATTTTCTTTATAAATTTTGGATTTCGAATGACATGATTTGAGCTGTCATTTTAAATTCTCAGCTTTATACTAGTATTTGAATGTCCTGGTTTTCAAATGAAATTCAAAACCAACTTTTTTTGTGTATCGAAACATGTCATCTGATCAAATCCAGGATTTCAAACGAAATCCACGTTCCCAAACAGGCGATAATTGAAATTGGATGAGAAAAACTAAGAGCTGGGCAACAACAAAGCACACATGTAAAACTCATAAACCCTTCTCCCACTTTCCTTAAACACCAAATTGATAGAAGTATTATTAAAATCATACCTACTCCAATTTTTGCAAATTTGGTTTCAAATACCTGTTGACAGACACCATTAAGTCAAATGTGAGTTTCAAAGATCAGTAAAACTCAAAAAGTAAAAGTTGTATCCCTTGCAGTGCGCCTTAACAAGTACTAACACTAACCTTAAAGCCAGTATCACCAGGATTGAAGTAAAACTTTTCCTGGTAACCTGAAAAAAAAAACTATTAGTAGTGATGGATCAATATGTTAGCACACATCAGAGCTAAGGCAAACCACCCCGAATATACCAGGTCCATCTGGGATATGAGATTTTCTATATAGTCCCAGATTGGTCCCATCAGCATCAATAATGACTATCGAGTTGTAATGTGCGTTGTTCGCCTCCTCAAAGAAGCTGACAGGAATCACAACTCCCAACTCTTCTGCGAGTCTCTGCATCCTGCCCATATAACAGTTATAGATATAAGTTGACATAAGTAAAATGCAAAATGACTTCTCTTACAAATTAAAGGAATAATTAAAACATCAGTCATATTTTATGTGCACACTTCTATCTAAATATAAGAAATATGTGAAGCAATTACAATTTATGATATAAACCTTATGATTGTTGGGTGGTCCTTGCAAGGCTGTGCTCTCTGGAAAAAATCTTCTCTTTGTGCTTGACAGAAGTAATAACCCTCAAACAATTCCTAGAAACACCCAAAAAGAGCAACAGATATAACCTCAAAGAATACAGCTACAAGAAGAAGCTCTCGTGAAAGGACATGCAACAAAAGCTGCTTCCTATTGTTTATAACTCGCATTAAATTACTATTTAGATCTAGTCAATGATAACAGGTTAACAAGCCCTTGAGTGGTTCTTATACTTTTGTTAATTAAAGACAGAGGGGATTCAGTAATCTTTTTCTTGTAGGGCGCAAATTAGAATGAATGAATTACTGAAGAGTGAAAACTAGGAAGTTTAACATATATTTGATTATTCATTGTGGATCCACCAATTGTGCTTCCATTACATTTCTTAATTAAGTCTCTATGCTTTAAGTTTATAAATAATCATCTTTGATGTTTTATATTTGTTTCTACAACACTTTATAGCCCTGCACTTCACATAATTGGTGTTATCACTGAAACTCGTGCTTCAGGAACTTACAGCTTGTGCACTTTATAGTGTAAGGTTCATCAATTTCCATGTCTGAGGCTAGGTAGTCAGTGTAGACTTCATTCTATGATTGGGCAGATGTACCAATAACATGATGCATTATAGAGGTGGCGTTGGAGGAAAATCTTTAGTCTCGTTTAATGATAAACAATTTTATGATGTCTTGGTAGTTAGGATATATATTTGTTTCACTGTGTTGGACCAATGTGTCAATCGGCAAAGGAAACTTTTCCAGAAGTGTTGGCATTAAGGACTGAAACTAGGGTGTAGCAGCGCCTAAATTTCAGCAGCTGCTGTTATAGGACCTAGAAACTATAATTAAAGTCTGTCACGCTCACTGTTATAATAACCAACCCTCCACGTATACATGCATCTGTTTATGGAGAAGTCCAAACAATCAATAGAAGTGAAAAGTACATCATGCTAAACACTTAAATGGAACATAGTGCCGAAATATCTGAAGTACAGACCTGAATGAGGATTATGTTTGCACCCTTTTTTGAAGCAGCTCTAACTAGCCTGCAAACAAATAACCCTGAATTAAAAGATCTGAAGGTAACCCGCTAAATTTCATTATATTAGCTTTTGCTGATAAAAGAGAAAATATATTATACTTGGCCATTGTTCTAAACGTTAACCGAGAGAACATATCCACTATTATGTTTTTTGCCTTCTTTTCGTAAAACAAGATTTTATACCATTTCAGGATTACCGGCCAGATGAGTCTGAAATATTCAATGGAGTCATCTCAAAAAACTTTCGGGCCATTTTTACACAGTGAAAGGTTCAAAGCTCGATCGAGATTGCCTTGTCTTTTTAGACAGGTAAACCAAGCGACAAAAAATCTTTTTAACCAATAACTAGACATCACCGATTACTGACTCTTGATTAGCGAGATAGAGACCACAAATCCACAATTAAAACACCTATCCAGTCAAATCCCAACTAATTTACACTTGCAATTGAAAACAAAAAACTTAAATACTCCATGACCAGACGTGCTCGATATAAATCAGCATAACAAACTGAGAATACAGATAATAAGAATAGAATTCAAGCATAACAAAGTAATATTATACTACAAATTCAAAAATGAAGTCCGTATTTTAATAGCTAACACCTAAACTTCCATATCAATTATACTGATAAGAGCTTGTATACAGTAATTGTTTACTCTCCCTCTCTCTCTCTCTCTCGCCCTCGCCATCTCTCTCTCTCTCTCTCGATCTCTCTCAATAGGAGATTGTACAGAGTAATTATTTAGTCTCCCCCCCCCCCCCACCCCCTCTGCGTGTGTAATTATATATTGAAAAGAGGTAGGTAAAAGAGGGAGGACCTTTCGGCGGTGGAGACATTGGTAGAGACGTCGTCGGTGCAAGCGAATTGCAGAGCTGAAACTACTACTTTTCTGCCTTCCATGCTTTTCTCTCCGCTTTGCAAGAGGAACAGAGGATGGAGAATGACAAACTCCTTTTTGCTTCTATCAAGTCACTTCTATTCAGCTCCGCCGGAATTATACATGAGAAATGCTACGTACACAAAATTACGGTGTGTATTCTATTAGCATTTTAATAGATTGTTTTTTGCCGATAAATATTAATTGATTGCATGTGATTTTGATTTTGATTTTGTGCGGATTCTTCATAAAATGTCGAGTTAATAAGATTTAAGCCCAATGTTTCAAAATCTCATTGATTTTTGATGAGATTTCAAAAAACTTAAAATACACTAAAAAATGTCACAGAATCCATCATTTTATGAAGTCCAAAAAAATTCATCAGCATTTGAATAACATCAAATTTTAATGAATTTTAAACAATCTCAATTGAATACCATCAGATTTTAAAATATAATTTAAAATCTCAATTGAATACCATCAGATTTTGTAGCATAATTTAAAATTCCAATTGAATACCTCAAGATTTTAATGGATTTCAAACAATCTCAATCGAGTACCTTCGGATTTGATGAATGAAAAAAAATACTATAAAATCCCAATTCAATACACCCCTCTTAGATACAGAATTCTGTACGGAATGAGCTGGCGCGTTGCAAGTCATGCTATGTGTAAAGCTTGTCTGCCACTAACCTAATCTACGCTGCTGCTGCTGCTACCACTAACAATAACGGTGTGTTATTGTTTTTTTATGTGTTTTGGTGTTGAATATGGAAAATCAAACAGTACAGTAGTTGATAAAGTAGGAGTACCTAAGGTTGGCATGATTTTTGAGTCATATGAACAACTTCTTTGCTATTATGAGATTTATGCTAAACAAGAAGGGTTTGCTGTGTTTCAAAGAACATCAACTGAGGGTGAGGGAGACAAAATCTATAAAACTTTGTCCTGTTGTAGAGAAGGTCAGAGAGCTTCAAAATCAAAAAATGAGTTTCGCTTGAAACCTTCTGCTGGAATAAATTGCAAGGCAAGAATAAATATTATAATTGGAGCAGATGGAAGTTGCATTATAAATTCTCTTGAACTTAGTCATAATCACACCTTGAGCCGGGAAAAATCTCGATTCTATCACTGCAATAGAGCATTAAATCCATATATTAAGAAAAACTTGAGTTGAATGATATTGCAGGCATAAGACCAAATAAGGGTTATCGGTCTATAATTGTTGAAGCTGGTGAAAAATTTCTTGACAAAGTGAGGCGCTTGCGATTGGGAGAAGGGGATGCTAATGCAATCAATGAGTATTTTCTCAGGATGCAAGCTGGTAATTCAAATTTTTTCTATAAAATGGATTTGGATGAAACAGGTCAGTTGAAAGAAGTAGAGCTTCATATGAAGAATTTGGTGATGTTGTTACTTTTGACACGACATACTTAACAAATAAGTATGACATGCCTTTTGCGCCGTTTGTTGGGGTAAATCACCATGGACAATCAATTTTGCTTGGTTGTGGATTAATTTCAAGGACACAAATACTTTTATTTGGTTGTTCAAATCATGGCTTATTATATTCTTTATTATAAGTATATGAAATATTTAGGAATGTAAGTATATGAAATATTTTTGGTATTAGCCATTCTTTATTATATTCCTAACTAATAATAAATATAATTATGTATGTAGGAAAATGCAAATATTTGTGGGGAGAATACTTTTCAAAATGATTTGTCAATGGCCAGTGATTATTCCTCCCTTACTCATGTTCATGGACATTTCCTACCATTTCATACTCCATTTGATTTACTGGTTAGATAAAATAATAAATTAATTAAACCCTTTTATTAAGTTATGTATATATTAATGGGTTAATTATCTAATTGGTCACTGAAGTGGGCTTAATGTATCAAGTTGGTCTCTGAACTCAAAACGGTATCAAGATGGTCACTGAAGTGGCCACAAATATCAAACAAGTACCTTTAAATATAAGTTCAAATAGAAAAAATATTATTTATAAAGTTTTAAACATTATTTTTGAATGTTACCAAAACCAAGTAAAAGGTTATGAATTCTAATATTTATGATAATAAATTTAGATTTTATCAAGTTTATTTATTATTTATTTTTAATTAAAACAAAAAAATAACTATATAATAAAATATAAGTTTTAGGAAAGAATTGATGACAAATAAAATGCGAGAGTAGATATTGAATGGATATTAAAAAATAATATGAGTAAGATTAAATATTTAACAATAAAAAAGTAATAAAACATAAGAGGAAAAATTCATTAAATGAATTTTGTAATGTAGAAAAAGTAAAGTTAAATGAGAAACAAAGAACAAAAGAAACAAAAGTGAAATAGCAACGTAGATTAGGTTAGTGGCACACAAGCTTTACACATCAGATGCACGTCAGGCACGCCAGCTCATTTTGTACAGAATTCTGTATCTAATTCTGTGGACGTAGCATTTCTATATATATATTGCTAGCTGCTACCCTCTGTCCCGTTTTTTGCATTCGTTTGTAAATTACGGAATAAAAATATATTTTTATTATTGTTTCTCAAATTCTTATTAATATATAATTTTATATATTATAAATTTAATCTATAAATAAAATTCAAAACTAATGAATGAAAGAATTTTATAACCACCTTCAATTACACAGTCCACCAATGTAATTTTTAGTTTATTGTATTAAAATTTATCACAAGTAAAAAAGATCAAGGGAATTTAGCAAATATACTGTATTTTGTAAAAGAATTTACAATTTTACTATTTTCTTAACATAATTGCGAATATTCTAAATGTACTTTTTATTTTTTTAAAAAAATATATATATTATCTTTCTGTTAAGAAACTCTGCTCCTACAAGTAGTCGCTCCAATTTGATACTGAACTACATATCCTCGCCCAAAACTCAAAGGTCACTTGAGATAATAGTATCATATCATGATAGATTCTAGAGTAAATAACATTTTGGTGGTTTATACTATTTTGTTTTTGCATGTTGGTGACCATAGAATTAAACTCAGCATTTGTATGACCGAACAAATCAATTTTTAACAATTGAAGAGCTCCGCTTGCTGAGGCTGATCCACATTTGTATCAAACAGTAAGTCATCATCAGAATTATCTTGGTCAGAACTATCACAACGAAAGATATCATCACTACTATCTTGTGATTTCAATACAAAATCCTCATCACTATCAGGATCTGAAAAAGATTTATCTAGACCCTCAAACTCCCTCACTTGTTCCTCTGTTTCTATCTCACATTGGGTGCTGAATAGGAATTTAGTATTGTCAAAGTCATACTCATCCTCAGCATTAGGATTTATTGGCATAGTATTGTCAAAGTCATACTCATCCTCATCAATAAGATTTATTGGCATAGTCCTTTGAGGTGTTGGCTTTTTAGTAGGAGTTGGTTCAAAATACTGCACATTAAGATCATTTGTTTGTCTCAGGTTGTTCCATAGTTATAGCAGGCATATTGGACACATATATCTCTATGTACTTATCCATGGGTAAAAACTCACACATGGTCATCAACTCTGTATCACTATCTAGTGGAAACAATCCCATGTCTATTGTAGAACTAGGAAGCTAATATCACAATACATGAAATCCACCTTCTACATCTATCTCTTTGAACATACTATATATCTCAATGAGACTAATCTGATCAGTATTACAAAAGTCAATGTAATCTATATCACCACCCACATCAAGCTTAGGCTCATCCGTCATTTTGCCACCATGAAATATTTTCAGTTTAATGTCATCGGAATCTGCAAATATACAACATTTCACAATAATTTATTGTGCGACAACCAACTAAGGACATTGAATAAACAAAAACTAAATAGCACTTCGGTGCCACAGGGTCTGGTGTCCACCGAAGGAGGGATGGGTGAAAATAAACATTGATGCCGCAGTGTTCCTTGATGGTAGTATTGGTGTTGGTGCAGTCATTAGAGATAGTCAGGCTAAGTTTGTCGGAGCCGAAAAATTGCAGGGGCTTGGAGACCAAGAGAGGCTGAAGCTATGGCTTTGAAGGAAGCCTTGTCATGGGTTATGGCGAAAGGATATAATCACTGTGTGTTTGAGACAGATTCGTATGAGCTAGCTACTGCTTGTAATGGTCGATTGGGAGAGGCTTATTTTGGGACTATTGTTATGGATTGTATCCATATGTTAAAGCACATCTGTCCTGTGCTAGTTGATTTTGATTATCGTTCTGCGAATAGTGTAGCCCATGTTCTGGCACGAGCTGTCTATTCTATGTCAAATATAGGGGAGTGGGTTGTCACTCCACCTAAATTTCTTACTCATGTACTGGATTTGGATTTGAATTAATGCAAGTACGATTTACTTCAAAAAAAAATAGCACTTCGGTGGATCAATAAACAAGCATATCCATTTAATAATACGCACATCTTGAAATGTGTAAATGCCCTAAATATAAAATCCCTAATGTCAAGTTCCAAACTGTAAAGCCACAGCAGCATCCTCCTTGAGTCTTCGAAACCAACTCATCTTTATTTCTTCAGTAATTTCCTTTAACAGGAAACTTCAAGATTTTATGGTTTATTTCTTTCCTTACTCACTCGCTCTTTCTGCAAAAAGAGGGGTAATAGATCTTGGATTTGAAGGGAAAGTCGAGCGGTTTATGTTATGTCTACGTCAATACATTATATCAATGACGGCGTTTGCTTCGTTTTAATGGGGAATGGGCGGAGCCCTTCAATTGTTAAAAATTGATTTGTTCGGCCACATAAATGCTGAGTTTAATTCTACGACCACCAACATGCAAAAACAAAATAGTGTAAGTCACCAGAAAGTCTTTTGAATCATCAAAAATCATCGAAATCCGAAATTAATTGAATTTCTTACGAACTTTTACAAGATCTCTGATTTTTGCAATTTATTAAACAATTACAAAAAAGATTTCAATAATTTTGAATTTTATTGTTTTAAAAGAATCTTTTCATTATTTACAACTTTCGTTCTTTAAGACTTTTCAAAAAATATCGTTTAAAGGGTCAAAACAATTAAATAAAATCTGGTTAAAATCAACTCTTTTAAATTTCCCAAACTACCCCTGAGACTTTTAACCTTAACAGTCAAAATTAACGGAAGAGGTGCAAAGTGACGCGCCAAACGAACCAACAGGGTGCAAAGTGCAATTATGTAAAGTATTGACCATAAATGCTTTTTCGGAAATCCGAGTGTTGCGTTTTTCAATAAACTCATATTAATATAATAATTATTGAAACTTTCATCTCAGCGTATCTATACTATACTATTAAAGCTGAAACATTAAAAGTTTGGTCGGTCAGTCAGTTGGTCGGTCGGTACTTGGGCCAAATTATAAGGCCTACTATATAATCAATTATCTTTTTAACTGAATCTATTGTCTTTTTTATATTTTCTAACTAAAAAAACTCAATTTTCTAAAAATAATATTGGACAACATAGCAACTACCTTTTTTTAACCAGAACACATTATATTTTTCAGAATCCTAACGAAAAAATCGATTTTTCAAAAATAACACATGCCACGTTCATATAAAAAAGATATAATATATTTATACTATACTATTAAATCCGAAAAATTAAAAGTTCGGTCGGTCGGTACTTAGGCCAAAATACGAGCCTATCTATATAACCAATTATTCTTTTTAACTAAAATATGTTATTTTTTTTATTTTCTAACTAAAAAAGCTCCATAATTTAAAATAACATCGAGCAACATGATAATTACCTTTTTAACTAAAACACATTATCTTTTTTAGATTTTCTAATTAAAAAAACGGATCTTCCACAATTAACATGGACTACATTTATATAAAATATAATATTATTATATATAATTTTTAATAAATAACCCGTGATATTTTTCAACCAAAATACATTAATATTAATTTAAAATACTCTAATGACCTCACTTTAAAAGTAATATTATAAATCCATAATATACTATTATACTGTTAAAGTTTAAACATGTAAAGTTCAGATTCCACGTGCTTCATGCTACTCGGTTCAGAGCGTAAGCTAGTGATACATTCGGCTACTGGACTCTCACCATCTAGGGTGCAGTACTCCACCGCTTCGCCCAACAGCACGACACTTGTATTGCTCTCCCACAACTCCGTTTTCACGGTTTAGGCTGCTCCCATTTCGCTCGCCGCTACTACTGGAATCGCTTTTGCTTTCTTTTCCTTTGGCTACTAAGATGTTTCAGTTCGCCAGGTTGTCTCTTGCCTGCCCATGGATTCAGCAGCAGTTTGAAAGGTTGACCTATTCGGAAATCTCCGTGTCTATGCTTATTTTCAACTTATTATTTGTATTGTGCCTACTATCACCAACCACGGAGAAAATATAGAATGGGCGTGGGATACCGCGGCTGCTGGCACAGAGTTAGCCGAAACGTTCTGTGTAGCCATAAATCCTATTGTATTCATTGAGAGCTGTTGACTTTGTATACCATTCTGTTGTAAATAAACGATCTTATCACAGATCCGTTGTAGTCTTGAAATTGTATAATAATGGAAACAGCAACCCTAGTCGCCATCTTTATATCTAGTTTACTTGTAAGTTTTATCCGGTCGGTTAATCGAGTTCAGTGAGCCCAGTTGGTAAACCCACGAACCTTCTTGATTTGTAACATGTATATTTTCTATTATCTGTTAAAGCAAAAAATTAAAAAGTAAGTTAGTATGATAGGTCGTTATTTAGTTTTACGTGTCTCTTTTAACTTATAATATGTTCCATACTATATTATTAATTATCAATAACAAAATATTAAAAGATTGATTGGTTGATTTATATATGATTTTAAAAATCTTCTTAAATTATAACATGAAAAAAAAAACATATTTTAACATTCTCTGTAAAATATATATCTTCGACCTAATTTTTAATTAGTCATTTGACGGACTTAACTATTAAGAATTTATCAACTATTAAGTAAAAAATTAATTTAATCATATTATTCTATCATAATTTTATTTTCACAATAATATTAGTTTAAGTTAAATATATACGATAAAATAACAAATATTATAACCGCCCGTTGCACAGGTTATGAGCTAATTAAATTTAAACATTAAATAATTTATGTTTCAAATGTCGTCAAATTGCCGTACAGACATGGTGTAAGGTTGTTTTCAAATGTGAAGGGTAGGATAGGTTTTCTAGCCAGACAGTAAAAAGCCTATATATTTATTCAGCCAAATCTACCAAATGTCTTTATGACATCTGGCAATGTCTTCGAACCATCTAGTAACACTGTAAAAGTAATGTTGGGTGGAAACAACACATCAAAAATGGGTTGAGGAAAAAGTGGACACACTAGAAACCAACACTAGGCATGCTTTAAAATGGTTGAAACTTCTCTACATCCGGGAAAAAAGAAGATAGTCTACAAATTTTTGCTTTCACTTGCAGAATGGAAATAATGTTGGTAGTTCAGATAACGGATTTTATCTTATTTTTCATCATCAACCAGAGTTTGAAACTCACAGGTACCTACTCATATGGCAACTGTCTTAACGAGCATGAGCAGCTCACCTAGTCTTGGACCTCTTCTTGTTTCTTGTTTGATTTGAGATACCACCCCAAGGCACCCAAAAGTGTAACAGTTCCAGCTAGAACCCCATAGTTTCGGTGTATATCAGTTGAGACACCAGAGTTTGAGGACTGGCTAGCAGCTTTAGCATCAGTTACTGATCCAGAGTCCGCTGTAGCTGTTGGGGGTTTTTCTTCTGGATTAGGACCCTGAAAACAAACCACCGCCAATGATGATGAATTCCTTTTCTAGCTCAAGACAAAAGTGACCATCTAATTGACATAGATTCAAATATGTAAGAACGTACAGGAATCACATAACTAGGTTTTAAGGTTTTCTTTAAACTGACATGGGACATTTACTCTAATAGTCTAATTGCCTAATTGGTTAACGGTAAGCTGATATGTTGTATACACAAGCCAACTGCAAAACAGATTAATGTATGCCAAAATACAAATGCCAATGTACAAGGGCGCAACTTATATCTTCAAATTCCTTTTTAATATTGAAGTTTATATTTATTCAAAAAAAAAAATATTGAAGTTTATAGTTGTTTGGTGATTGTTGCGCCTATTAACAACTGTGCCACACTTGCAGAATACAAATGCCAATGCATAAGCAAAAATTTGAAACAGAAAAGAAAAGCTAAGGCTTGAACATACCTTACGTGCAAGCTTCTCCAACTTCTCCTTCTCAATTTTCTGCAGATAAGAACATATGAATGAAGCCATGGATCACAACATCAAATTCAAAGAATATATTAATATCAGTGCAAAGCAGAACAGAGTATAAAACATCGACCTGCTGACAAACTACACACAGTACCTACAGGAAAATACTCTCATTTTTCCTTTTCAGGACTTCAAACCAAAAACCTACAATGCAGCTGCAATATGGATCTCATTTGCCAACAAAGGGTTAGCAAAAGGCTAAGTATACATATATGTAAAAAAAGGCCTGTGATATCAGGGAAATATCATAGGCATTAGTTCTCACAATTCTGCAAATACACTTGGCATATAAATAACAACTTAAAGCAACTTTATAGGTCTTGAAGGCATACTCTAGTTTCAAATAAATGGAACTGTCATATCTTCTTTCCACTTCCACTTCAACAATATATAAGAATTTCCAACCATGTCCATAAACTGTTAACAGATATTTCGAAGAGCACGAGTCTAAATAGCATGCCCAAGTCTATTACTGGGCCAATTCACCACCTTCTTGCCAAAAAAGAAAGAACTGCATACACTTAAGCACCACTTACCACTGCCTCTAAATTCTAAACGCAAAAAAACAAGAAGCAAATATATGGCGTCAACATGAACAAATATCATATACATTAGAGAAGAAACAGTATAAAAAAAAGCAATGTAAATGGAAGCTGACTGATTAAGGGACATCTTCTCAGGACTACTTAGTGGAGATAGGGAGAGAGGAAAATGAATTGTACTCAAATATTTGACCACCTAAGACCAAGTCCAACAGTGTCTTAGCAAGTGCCCTATATATATAATAAAAAATAATGTCCTAGTGATTTAGGACATCATTTTAAGATAACAACTCCAACAACATGCCCTATTATTATGCCTTATTATTTAAATAATAGTATATTTGAATTATTGTTGAAGGGAAGTGAAAAAGAGATAGAAGAGAGGTGTGTTGGAATGTGAGTAAGCTAATATTTTATTGATAGAATTGGTTTAGGGCATGCATGATTGTGCCTCAAAAATAAGGCATTTGTTAGATGTCCTAGTATTTTGAGGCACCATTAGGACATTGTTGGAGCACCATATTACTTCAAATGCCTTAAATTTTGAGTTAGGACATGATTTTAGGGCACTCTTGGACTTGCTCTAAGGCTAAAGAATACTCAACAGAAGTATACACCTCTGGAGGAAAAAGTGTTGGGTGATAAATGATTTTGCCACTTCTAGGATTATACGCAGATTGATGAAGTATGGGCTAGGATTAATATTTTTCTTTCCTTTTTTCCTACTTCGGTGCGACCTCAGCTTAACAGGTGACAATCAACTCACCTCATTTCTATACTTGTAGATTTATTCTATCCGGTCTCGCAAGCTATTTATATAAAAATTGTAAAAGCACTCCTGCATTTAAAGCAAAGATTCTCCCATTTTTGAATCTTAGAAAAATACATTTAAATTACCAACACAAGTTTTGTAACGAAACAAAGTTAAAGTGTTTGGGTAACAAGGTATAAGTCATCAACACAAACTAAAATATGATTCAGAAAATTGATGCATGGGAACTTAACACAGACAAGGCTAAGCAAAATAGATTTCTTGTGATATTCCAAAATTTTCATTTAAATCCACATTTAAGATCACCAAAAAGATTGCAAAGCAATGAATATCAGCAGCGTCTCCAATGCAGGTAATAATATATACAAAGCTATAATCAGATCCATGTTCTACATTATAAAGAAACAGTCACCAACATGAAAGCAGAAAACAACACAAACCATATCAAGGTGGGGGGGTGGGGGGGGGGGGGAGTTGCACAAAGCCACAAACACCAGCTGAAAGTACCTTAATGTAAATATTTTCAGCAGCTTTTTCTTCCTCGCTCAAGACTTTGCCACTACTTGAAAACCTACGTGACACGAACCTAGCAAGTACCCTCGATGACATGGTTGTTAGCCTGCAGAATGAAAAAAACTCACTGCTAAATCCATCAAAATCCATCTCCTAAATTCTTATGCAAGGGAGTTTAGCTATTAAATTGTAAATAAAAACAAACCACCCAGGTAGCACAAAATTTTGAAGCACATACTTATCATAAATTTTCTTAAACACATATAACAGCATATAATAGTCACAGAGCCATTTACTTGTAACAAACAAATAAAAAAATTGCATTACAGGTGTCCAATAAAAACATACAAAATAGTATACTACAAAAAAAATCAAGTAAAGAGAACAGGATGCAGAGTGTATACCAGATAAAAGAGCTTCGTCGAATGCAATCTATACAGCCAGAATAGTGTTCAGAAGTACACAAAAATCAAAACAAAAGACAGTTTGATTTGGGGCATAACCAAAATATAAACAGCATTCAGAATTACGATTTACGAGAAGTCAAAAACAGTAAATCCGATTCAAGCAACATATTCAACAATCCAGCGGCATCAATCTCTATATATCGAGCCAACTCAAACAAAACTAACGAAACAAATAGTATACACACACATACACAACATTACACGTATTTTGGAGATTTTACTTGTACGCACATCCATCAATATACATCTAGTATGCGTACAGATTCAATAGAAATGTGAAACAAAAACTCGACTACAATATCAACAACGCAGATACAGAATCAAAGAAACAAACCACAACAAACGATGATAGACAGGTAATTTATCACAGCACGAGCTTCAATTTGTAACATAACAAACCCTAACTTCATAAACACATAATAAGCGTGATAAAAATTGAATATAGGAGAAGAAAAAAATTGATTAGATGATGTATTTGCATAATACAAATGTGTGTGGATGATTACCTGGAAAATTTGCGGCGGTGATTTAGAGTGAGAATGTGTCTGTGAGAGACTAGAGAGAAAGTGAGCTGAATGCTTTGTTTGTTGAGGAAGAGGAAAGGTTTTAGGGGCGATTTATTTATTAATAATAAATATAAATAATAAATAAATAAAGTATTAAGGGTCCTGTGAATCGATTATAACAAAAATATAGAATTTTAAATTTATTATTTTATTTTAAATTAATTTAAAACTTAAAATAAGAAAAACGTTTAAAAAACATACATTGTCTAAGTAGCATTTTATATTTTTGTTAAATAAATTAAATTTAAATATATTTTATATACACAAATAATAAATAATAATTATAATATATAATATGTGACAAGAATAAAAATTATATATTAATTATTTATAAAAAAATTAGTCAATCAATAAAAAAATTTAAAAAAAATAACAATTAAATTTATAATAAAATACTAACATAAGAATGTGTATATAATAATAATAATAATTTTAATAATAATCGACTAACTATTAAAAATATATAAACAAAAAATTCTAAACATACAATATAAAATAAAGTAAATTGTTATTTATTCAAAACAAAATTAGTTTAATTAGGAGAATCATCTAGATCTATAAATTTAAAAAAGAGAGTATAATTTCATTTTTACGGAGAATGAGAGACCTAGGGTTTTGGTACAGACGGAGGCATTTGTCTAGGGCACTCTAGGGTTTACTTGTGTGGCACCTGAGCTATATAATGCAACGGAGTGGCGCTATTCTTTCTTCTACATGTATGCTAGTGTATGTTGATGTTGTATGAAGACTAAGGCAGGAGTATAGATACACGGCAGTATGGAGCGACACTTGCATGCTTCCAGATTTTGTCTAAGGTTGGCGCAACTTCCTTGATCACCCTGGTTAATGTTAGTGAGGCCACTATCAACCAGGAGTGATAACAGTGTACATACTGTGGTGATTGAGCGCCAGTTGACGTGAGCTCAGCAGAAACTAAGGCAAAAATAAATATTATGTACAGGCTTACTCATGGAGGCGCAAGGTTGCTATTTACTCAATTAACCATGCTCCATCCTGTGTAGAACACTGGTATAACATGGGGGGCAGTATTGTACATTTATAGTTTGCGCTGATTGCTTATAGTGGACACAGTGAGTCTAGGCAAATCCAACAGCAATACTCATAGCTACTACTGTGCAAGGAGTGGCGCCAAGTTCTAACTTGGATTACCTGGCGCAAGTTCAGGTAACACAAGCTGGTTAATTTATTAACCATGAGTGATATCAGTTGTACAGTGGAGAACATCGCAACTTCATGTCTTTAGTAACCACGGTAGGCGCAAGTTTTTGTTCCTTGGATTTATTCCAAGTCAAAACAACTTGTGCATATAGTGGATGAAGGTGGCGCAAACTCAAGAGGCGCCAACTCAATTTTGTTAACTAGGGTTAGTTTATGAAAAGTTATAAATACCCCATGTGTGTTCTCACAATTGTAACACACACTCTTGACACATATTGTACAAACTCTCTCCACACAACACCTTAGCTTACCACACCAAAAGAAATATATTTTTAGATGCTAGGGGTTGTAGTGTTTGTATCAATAGTCATTGTAGCCAACTTTCGGGTTTGGATTTATAGCACCCTTCGAGGTATTTATCAATATACAGATATACCTTGGAAAATATTGTGTGTTGATTTAATATTTTCATATCCTCAGAAACCGATCTGATATATATCTGGAACACGAAACCCATTACAGGACTACAATTTATTTATCCGCAAGATTCGAAAGAATTTTAATTTGTAGTGAGTATCGTATTCAACCCCCCCTCCCTTCTACGATACTTTGGACCTAACAATTGGCATCAGAGCGAGGCTGATTGATATACAAATCAGGATCCTTATCGTACGGAAAATCAAGAACCTAGCTTTTGATATTTGATTATGGGAAATGTTCTTCCGGTTTGTGTTGCTGAAATTGTCCGTATGCCTAAGCAAGGATTATCTGTTGGATACAGAACTTTGGACCAGGACTTATAAATTTTTATTTTAAATTTTAATAAGTTTATTTTATAAATTTGATATAATTTATTTTAAACTTATTAATTGAGTTTATTATGAATTAATTAAATTTATTTTATGAACTTAATTAAATTTATTTTATAAACCTTATCAAATTTATTTAATAAATTTGTTCAAATTTATTTTAGACTTGTAAAGTTTTCTCTTAGACTTTATTAAGTTTATCATAAATTTTGTAAATTTATTATTTAAATTTTATAGTTTATGATTTAAATTTAAGTTAAAATCTAAAATATAAATTTAAGAGTATTTAACTGATTATCGATATAAGTTCAAGTTCAAGGGTTCAATTTAGTTTGTTCTGGAAGCTATGATTTAATTGGAGACGAGACACTTGAATATTTTCAAAAATTAAATTTATCTAATAACTTTTAATATATTTACTAAATGAATTCGAAGTAAATTTGTTCTAAACTTATTCAGTTTATTATAAATTTATTTGAGTTTATTTTTTAAATATAATTAAATTTACTTTATAGATTTAACTAAGTTTATTTTATACTTTATTTTCTTTAATCTTTTAAAACTTATTTTTAAATTTATTTTCTTTATAATTTAAACTTAGTTTAAATAATCAAGTGTCCCGTAACCTTTTTAATTACTCTACTCCAAGACAAATTAGATTGACATTTAATTGAGACATATAAGACTGACAGATTACAAGACAAACACCGGCCTTTCAAATACCAGAGTCTCAGAACCGGTAATGGAAGTACATTGATAACCCAATTCAATTGATTACTCAAAGGATTGTTAGAAGCAGTTTTTCTATATTCAATAAAGCTGATTGTGATTCGAAGAAGATTATATTGAAGACTGATTGGACACTACTGACAGTGAATTTTGAAGAAGGTACTTTAGGCCTTGATCTGAGAAATTACTCCGACTTGATTATCAGATCACCAGATCAGGATGGGAATTTGCTACATCTGCAATGAAGCATCTTTCCAGGGCTCGGAATGTCAACTTTGAATGGCACCACTAGTAGTAGGAAAAGAGAAGTTTTTGCAGAAGAATCTTCAAGGGATTTCAATCTAACTCAGTGATTCAAGGATATACAATTACGCAGTGAATTGTATCAATGCTAAATCCATATAGAATCAACTGAACCAAAGACAGAGAACTGTGGAGGTTTAAGGATATAATTATCGAGTTACTACCGCACCAAATCAGTTTTGTGCATTTATGTCAGAACCTTAGGATTGAACAGAAGAGTTAGTAACTGCTGAATTTGAGGAAGCGTCGACGAAAGTTAACACTTTTGAAGAATGTGAGGACAGAACTTCAAGGATTAGTATAACACTGTCTGAGAGGTTTAGTCATGTCAGATTCAGATGGAATCTATTGGTTTCAAGAGGAGACTCTTCAGGGTTCAATTCAAGGAGGTTGTTTCAAAACTGAGTTGGTCAGTACACACAATATTGGTTGGTATCTTTAGCAAAGAAGGGTTGCTATATATATTGAAGCCTCGACAAACAAGGATGATAGGGCTTGTCGGAAATTCAAGTGGATGTTTTGAAAGAAGCATCACAACAAGTTCATATGCTATTTTGGGAAAGGTGTGAGATGGATCACTTGCTGATGAGAAGGATGATTATGGTTATTTGGCTATCCAAGCATTCTCTGAAGATGATTCACTTTGCACTTCTCATGTATGAATTCTTTCTAACTATGCAATACTTATTTCTTTATATTCAAAGCATGTTATAAATCTCTGAGTAGAATTGTTTAACACACAAGCACAAGCATGATAGCATCACAGTAGATAATGTTGAACTAGTATGCTAGATCACTGTTCTGGTAACTAGGATTGATGATAATCTTGTGCATGTGTCTTTAGTAGATTCTTAACATGTGTATGAATATTTAGGATATGATTATTTGCAATGGTGAGATTAGAGGCTTTCCTTTGGAAAACAACTCTTAGTTTTAGGGGTTATGATCCTAGCATGTAAAACTTTGTTAAAACATTTACTTTCAGATTCCCTAGTACAATTATATTTGCTTATCTAATCTGAATTTTTTGTTAAGGATTTTATTTTGTTCTATGATGGAATGTCTACCTTATGTCAGTAGAACGTTTAGAACTTCATGTTAGATCTAAAACTGACTTTGGTAATAGAGATAATATAATGCCATATAACAACAGATTGGGATTAGTATGAATTGATAATGTGATTATTAATATCTTGTGTTTAATCCATATGCTTTTCGAAGATTATTGAATTGAAAGGCATATGTTCAGCCTATTTGTATTTAAAGAGGTACAACTCAACTCAGATAAGAAAGCTCAGTAAATAGCAAGTCAACGGAATCCGTACGAAGAACGTCAAATGATTTATGGGAATTGTATGTCAGATAAATTCCAGGATGCTGCTGCACACCACTGAAAGAAGTTCATTAATATGTTCAAGCCTCAGTGCACAAATAATCTTTTGTGGCACGTTCAGGAGTTCAGAAGATATAAAGTTTCTATACTTTATTTTATCAGAAGATTCCATTTAATGAAGAAGTACTTACAAGACGAAGACTCGACGAACAAATCAATTTCTTAAATGTTTATTTGACAAAGAATATTTGATTTAACTAGATACAGATGAACCAGACAGTACATCTGTGCATCAGTTATTCAAATTGAATATTTGAAGTCAAGCAGAGTTGGTGGTTCGTTCGTTCGACTAATCAAGACGGAGTTTTTAATGTTTAAAGAAGACGGGAAGCAATTCTACTGATGAATGGGTGATTAAATATTTAATAGATTATTATTTCACTTCTCAAATAATTAAATTAATTATGTAATTTATTTGTTAAATTAATTCACTCTCGAATTAATTTAATTTATGAATTTATATGATTAAATTAATTAAGTGGATAATTTTCTATTTAAATATAATCTACAAATTACATTCAATCATCCACTCAAGCTCAGCAAGACAATCTGAGATTGTCTTACCGAATTTCCAACTGCCAAGACAATACAGATTGTCTGACCGAAGCTAAGCCTGCAAGACAATCCTGATTGTCTGACTGAAGCTTACAAGACAATTCTTAATTGTCTGACCGAATGGTACTCAGCAAGACAATCCTGGATTGTCTGCCCGAGTATGCTCTGCCAAGACAATTAGATTGTCTGACCGACTGGATGCTTGCAAGACAATCTTAAATTGTCTGGCCGAATGCATTCTGCCAAGACAATCAAAGATTGTCTGACCGAAGGAAGATCAGCAAGACAATCCTTGATTGTCTGACCGAATGGAGATTGTCTGACCGAGCTCTGAATTGTCTTGCTAGCCTTAAAATTGTCTTTCTGCTGTGTCTTGTGCTTGCAAGGCAATCTGAAATTGTCTTGCCCTTGCTACTTTGTCTTTGCTACTCATAATTGTCTTGTCTTTCAATTGTCTTACAAGTACAAATGCTTTGCCTATAAATATGGCATTGCATCCTTCATTTTTAGTGTTCATTCACTTTGTATTCAAAGCATTTGTAAAGCTTTCAAGTTGTTTGTAACTTGCTTGATCGTTATATCCACAGTTTTCTGTGCTTTGATAACCCGGTTGTTTTAATCACTAAATCTAGAATATACCCTGTCGAATTTATTCTACGAACTTTAGTGGACATTAAAACTGAACCATTTTAATTATATAACGACTTCAAACATTGTTATATTAATTAATTATAATCTGATTAACAAATCATATTCAATCAGATTCACTTCCGCGACGATTTGGTACTGATTGTATTCAACCCCCCCTTCTACAATCATATCTGGACCTAACAATTGGCATCAGAGCGGTTGATACCATTTTCCGTATCAGATCCTATACACACTCTGTAACGTCCAAATATTTTTTATTCGAATTAATTTTATTCCAAAAATTAATTTTGATTTAAAATATTTTTCTTTCAAAAATCCAAATCTCATCCAAACACTATTCACTTCAAATCCTTAAACATGAGTACACAAAAGATCAGTAGCATTAAAATCCCACCGTTCAGCAAGGAACACTTTGGTCTATGGAAGAGGCACATGTTCCTATTCCTCCGCACTGCGAACAGAAAATACATCGGGATTTTGGACAAAGGTGTTACTACTCCGATGAATGTCATATTAGCACACGAAGAGGATGGTGTGTTAATACCTCATCAGATCATTCCGAAAGAACTTTCTGAGTACACAGATGAAGAGAGTGAACAGATGAATTTAGATGATGCTCTTCAACTAATTTTGGTTGAATCTCTAGATCCAGTGATGTACAATGCTGTTGTAAATTGTAAGAACGCCAAGCAAATCTGGGATACGTTAGAGATTATTAATGAAGGCTCAGAGGAAGTTAGGGAAAACAAGAAAGAGATACTGATGGCTCAGTATGAACAGTTTGGTTCCCATCCCGGTGAAGGGATTTCAGAAGTATTTATCAGACTTAATAATTTGATAAATAATTTAAATCTGAATGGGAAATTCTACGACAAGAAAGAGGTCAATATGAAGTTTCTCTTAACCCTTCCTGAACATCTGGAACACAGAATCACTGCCATCAGGGAAAGCAGAGATCTGAATGAGATTTCTCTGGAAAGACTCTACGGAGTTTTGAAAACTTATGAACTGGAGCAAGTTCAGAGTAAACAGAGATATGGCTGGGGTAAAACACAGAACCATTCGAGAGCTCTAGTTGTTGAGTCACCTGTACTGGAAGAAAAGAAGAAGGATGTTGTTGTTCCTTCTAAAACCACTCAGGAATTTGTTGTACCTGAGATGGGTCAGACTGCTTCTTCCAGTGGTGACGAAGAGTTCTATACAATGGAAGAGCTTGAACTGTTAGAAGATCAATCTCTATCCCTGTTTGCCAAGAAGTTTGGAAACATGAGATTCCGGAAGAACCCTTCCTATAAATACAAACCTACTGTTAGTAAGTTTCAGAAGGGAGGCTATTCATCTTCAACAAGCAAAGGAGGATACAAGACTGGGATGGTGGACAGAAGCAAGTTCAAATGCTTCAATTGTGGTGAACCTGGACACTTTGCAACTGAATGCAAACAGCCCAAGGTTCAAGGAAAAAGAAAAGATTCGTATGATGAGCTGAAGCAGAAGTATGATGCACTGGTTAGAAAGCATCATGGTACTTCTGGAAGTCAAAGTTTCAAAAGCAAATCTTATCTGGCAGAAGGCAAAAGCTGGGATGATACAGATAGTGATGAAGAGGAGCAGCTAGGGAATGTTGCTTTCATGGCTAATACTGGATCATCTTCACCTCCTCCTGCTGGAAGCTTTCAGGTAGATCCTACATGCCCTAAACTGTTTATGAAATTAGGACTTGAAAGAGATGATGCTATTAAAAAGATGAAAGCTGCCAATCTTAAAATTGATACTTTAGTCTTAGAAATTCATGCTTATAAGATGAATGAGATGAAAGTATTAAAACCTAAAATAGAACAATTGACTATGGATTTAGGATTACAATGTGCTAAAGTCAAAGTTCTAGAGAAAGGTGAGATTGCTTTAAGACTTCAGCTAGACGAAGAGAAAGTGAAATGTAAAGCCTTTAAGGATGCCTCCACTATAGTCAAAGAACTTAATGATAAACGAGAGATCAAGAGAACTGTTGGAATAGGTTTTGACTATAACAAATCCGTAGGTAAGGCTAGTAACATTACTCCTTTTAAGAAGAGTGCTGAGGAAAGAGGGATTCCTTTTGTTTTGAAAGATTCCCTTAAACCTTTGTTTAAAACCTCAGAAGCTGAACCTCTTTTAGAGACTCCTGTTGTCATTAGATATGAACTCAAACAGGAAGACCTTAACTTGAAAGAGAGTAATGAGAAGAGAGATGAGATCTTGACATCACTGAAACCAATCAAAGTGAAAGGCAACGTTAGGTTGCCTAAAGCTGGTTTAGGTGTCAACTCTGAAAGAACTAAGTTCAACAAGCCTAATAACTTTGTGAATAGTAAGAACAGAAACAATAGATGCCATTCTACTGAGAACTTTAAATCTGATAACAAGGTTAGAGTAGAATCTATTGATGTTCCTACTACTATGACTGATATTTCTGTTGTTCCTGCTTTTGATGCATGTCATAAATCTTGTAGTGTTGATAATTGTATGACTTGTGCTTTCAATTTGATGTCTGCTTATTTTAAAAATTTGCATGCTAAAAATGAAAACACATCACCTAGACAACACACAAACAACAAGCATGCTAGATCAAAGACTGCTAGTCCTACTCGTGTTAGGAAGGAGACTTATGTTCCAAAGCCTAAAACTAAGGTTTATAAGGCTGTCGTTAAGGAAGTAAGTTCAGTCAAGTCTGAACCAAGTATCAGTCCAAGAGGCTCTGTTGTTACACCTGATAGAAATCAGTTCTTTAAGTTTGCTGGACCCAATCAAGTGTGGGTCCCAAAGAATGTTTAATCAAATTGTCTTTTGCAGGGTGCCAGTGGAATTGTTCGTGTTACCTGGGTGCTTGACAGTGGAGCGTCAATGCTCATGACTGGCAATAGATCCCTGCTGGAAGACATAAGAGAAGGAGCTGGCCCCACAGTCAGTTTTGCTGATAATAGCAAAGGTCGTACTGTGGGATATGGCAAGTATAAAATTGGAAGGATTATCATAGAAGATATTGCAATAGTTGAAGGACTTCAACATAATCTCCTGAGTGTCAGTCAATTCTGTGACAAAGGTTATTATGTTCATTTTGAAAAGGAGATATGTATCATTAAACATATCAAGGACAAGCGTCCTTCACTATGTGGCATAAGGAAAGGCAATATATTCGTAGCTGATTTGTCTTCAGGACCAGGAAACGAAGTTCACTGTTTCTACGCCAAAGCGTCTGCTGAAGATAGTTGGTTATGGCATAAGAAGCTCTCACACCTCAACTTCAAAACTATGAACTCTCTAGTCAAGAGAGATCTAGTGAGAGGGTTGCCTTCCCTGGAATTCTCAACTGATGATCTTTGTGAAGCTTGTCAGAAAGGAAAAGCGAAGAGAGCATCTCACAAAGGCAAAACCATCAATACCATTACAGATCCACTTCATTTGTTGCATATGGATTTGTTTGGCCCTGTGAATGTTACATCCATTGATGGAGGAAGATATGCCTTGGTTATTGTGGATGACTTCTCAAAATTTACATGGGTTTACTTCCTGGCTTCTAAGGATGAAACTCCCCTGACAGTAATTGATCATATCAAGTTGGTTGAGTTGGAAAAAGGTGTTCCTGTAAAAGCTGTAAGATCAGACAATGGAACTGAGTTCAAAAATCAAACTCTAATCAACTTTTACTCTGAAAAGGGAATTAGAAGGCAATATTCAGCACCAAGGACTCCACAGCAGAATGGAGTCGTCGAAAGAAAGAATCGTACACTGATCGAAGCAGCAAGGACTATGATTGCTGAAGCAAAGCTTCCTCTGTACTTTTGGGCTGAAGCTGTGTCTACTGCCTGCTATACCCAGAATAGAACTTTGATCAACAAGGATCATATGAAAACTCCATTTCATCTGTATAACAACAAGAAACCTTATGTCAAACATCTTCATGTCTTTAGAGCCAAGTCTTATGTTCTCAAGGATGGTGAAGAGAACTTGAACAAGTTTGAGCCAAAGGCATCTGAAGCAATTTTTGTTGGTTATACAAACAATGCTTATAGAGTTTTTGTAATTGATACTCTGTCAGTGAAAGTTAGTGTCAATGTTACATTTGATGACACTAAACTTCCAAGTCTACAATCTGCTGATCCATCTGAGTCTCTGAAGTTTGACAACTATCCAGACTCTGATTCAGATGATGATATTCCACCTGAGGTTGCAACAGGAGATGACAACAATGATAATGATCCAGGCAATGGTGGAGGAAATGGAAATAATGCTGGAGATTCCACTGATGCCAGTGGTGGATCATCAAGTCAACCTGGCAACAACTCAGGGGGAGCTGATGGATCAACTAGTCACACATTTCAGCTTAATGATAATACTGCTGAATCATCAAGGACACATCTTCCAAGGGAAATGATTTGGAGCAGAGATCATCCCTTTGATTTAATTATTGGTGATCCTGATGTTGGTGTAAGAACTAGAAGTGCTACGACAAATGAATGCCTATTCTCTGGGTTTCTATCTCAACTAGAACCAAAGAAAATAGAAGAAGCACTTGCTGATCCTGATTGGGTTCTTACCATGCAAGAAGAACTCAATCAATTTGAGAGACAAGAAGTCTGGGCCCTAGTTCCAAGACCAAAAGGAAAATCTACAATTGGAGCTAGATGGGTCTTCCTTAACAAGTTAGATGGTGATGGCATTGTTGTAAGAAACAAAGCCAGACTGGTGGCAAAAGGTTATTCACAAGAAGAAGGAATTGATTATGATGAAACCTATGCTCCAGTTGCTCGTCTTGAAGCCATCAGAATATTTCTTGCATTTGCTGCACACTCCAACTTCAAGGTGTATCAAATGGATGTGAAAAGTGCATTTCTGAATGGAAATCTAGAAGAAGAAGTATATCTGGAACAGCCCCCTGGCTTTGA
The DNA here is from genome assembly GCF_001625215.2 of Daucus carota subsp. sativus. NCBI lineage: Eukaryota > Viridiplantae > Streptophyta > Magnoliopsida > Apiales > Apiaceae > Daucus > Daucus carota. Next base: position 35,449,214 of record NC_030383.2, read on the forward strand.
AAATCCAGAGTTTGCTGATTTTGTATACTTCCTATTCAAAGCTGTCTATGGACTCAAGCAGTCACCAAGGACATGGTATGACACTCTCTCTGAGTTTTTAATTGAAAACAATTTCACTAGAGGTGTCATAGACAAAACTCTCTTTTACAAATTGCATGATAAGGATATGATATTTGTACAAATATATGTTGATGACATTATATTTGGTTCTACTAACGATAACTTGTGTAAGAGATTTGCTAAGTTGATGCAGAGTAACTATGAGATGAGTATGATGGGTGAGCTGTCCTACTTCCTTGGTCTTCAAGTAAGCCAAAAGGATGATGGAATATTTATTTGCCAATCCAAGTATGTCAGAGATCTTCTTCGAAAGTTCAATCTAGAAGACTCTTCACCGGCAAAGACACCCATGGCCACTGCCACAAAGCTTGACCAGGATAAATCTGGTAAGAAAGTTGATATCACAAGCTATCGAGGTATGATTGGCTCTCTACTTTATCTTACTGCAAGTAGACCAGATATCATGTTTGCAACATGTTTGTGTGCTAGGTTCCAAGCTGATCCTAAGGAATCACATCTTATAGCCGTCAAAAGAATCTTTAGATATCTTAAGGGTACACCTGGTTTAGGTATTTGGTACCCTAAGAATACTGGTTTTGACTTAACCGGCTATACAGATTCTGATTATGCAGGATGCAGGATTGATAGGAAGAGTACGTCTGGAAGCTGTCAATTTCTAGGACGTCGGTTGGTTTCCTGGTATAGCAAGAAGCAGCACTCCGTGTCTACTTCTACTGCTGAAGCTGAGTATATAGCTGCTGGAAGCTGCTGTGCTCAGATCTTGTGGATCAAGAATCAACTGAATGATTATGGTGTTGTAGTAAACAAAATTCCCATATTTTGTGATAATACAAGTGCCATAGCCATTGCCAACAATCCGGTTCAACATTCAAGAACCAAGCACATTGATATCAGGTATCATTTCATACGAGAACATGTCATGAATGGTACAGTGGTGTTACATTTTGTACCTACGACTGAGCAAATTGCTGACATCTTCACTAAACCACTGGATGAATCCACTTTCTCTAAGCTGGTTTGTGAATTAGGGATGTTAAATATGACATAGTTCTCTTGTATATATTTTTCATATGCATTATATGTTTTTGTATATTTTTGTGAATTTTCTGTATAATTATATCTATTTTATTAGATTTTATATGATTTTCTGTATGTTATCTGATAATATTCTGAGTAATTATGCATGTTTGTATATTAGTCTGTAATTTTCTAAGTGCTCATACACTCCCCTGTACTATTCCCTAAGCATTTAGATAATTATTTGTAATTATTTTGTATTTTTCAAAATTAATTAAGCATAAATATTTGATTCTAAGTTAATTCATCTTTTTGAATTAAAGTTAAAATCATAAGTATTTATATTTAATTAAAGTTGAAATTTACAAAATATTTGTGTGATTTATAGTATTATTTTTATAGATTTTTGATTTTAATTGCAAAAAGTTTTATCTTTCAAATTAATCAAAAATCAAATTAGTATTTTTATTTTTATTTTTAATTTTTATTTTTCTGCTAGACAATTACATTGTCTACTGCATGGCTCGGCAAGACAATCTCAAATTGTCTTGCTGAACCGGTTTCTCAGTTTATTTCTATTAAATCAAACAAAAACTCGGCAAGACAATTATTTTGTCTTACCGAGCCTATCCCTTTATGCGCCTTTTTGTATCTGTAAGACAATTATAATTGTCTTACAGACACGTGACTTGTCTGCTTCTTTAAATCTCGGCAAGACAATTTTAAATTGTCTAACCAAGACTAAACTTGTGTTTGTCTTGCTGGTTTGTACTTTAACACCTGTTAGGCATTCGAACAAGACAATCGTTTGTCTTGCCCAAACTTCATCTTCCCCAACTGGCTTATACACACAATCGCACATATACACACACGGTTGATTATCGTTTTTCATCAAAAACTTGCTGGGTTTCCGTTCCTCAAGCTTCACGCTTGCTCTGTTACTCGATTCCGTTCGATTTATAACGAAACTCTGCCGGATTTTTGTGAGATTTCGCCTCGAACTCGTCTGTGTTTGCTCGCTTTTTCGACTGGTTCCGAAGCTTCATCTCTGTTAGTTGATCCTTGTGCGTTGTGATTGAATCTTTGTGCTTGATCGATTTGTATTTGAGGCTAGGGTTGTTAAAATCGTTTTTGGTGTTTGTAAAGCTTAAGGGTCTGTTTGGCTTGGCTTGTTTTGATCATTTGGGGATTTTCTAAGTTAAGGCTGCGTTTGGCTTGAGTTCTTTAAGATTGGGGTTTTTGATCTTAAGGACTTGTTTGGACATCTAGCTTTGTGGAGATAAAATTGATTAGTGCCATTCAAATTAATTAACTTTTAATTCGATATTAGTTTATTATTTCGAATTATTAATTAATTAATTAAGCTTTAATTAATAGTTGAAATTTGCGAGACATTTGAGAATTCACATTTAATTTGAAAAATTCTCGCTTAATTCAATTTTTAATTATTAAAAATGGCCGGAGAATTCGTGATTGCTGAGACTAATTACTGTGCCAGCCTCAACCCTGATGATTGCTCTGATAGATTCCGGACATGGGTCAGATTTCTTTCGAGGCAGAGTTTAGTCAGTACGGCACTGACTGCAGATATTCAAGTCAAGCTGCAACCTCTGTTTGACTTCTACTCAAATGCTGTCAACTCTACAACCCTGGAGAATTACAAGATAATAGGGGATTTACCTAACCGGAAGAGGATTGTAATCACTGTCGATGATGTGAACCGGATCTTAGGACTTCCAAGTGACAATTTTGAACCAGATCCCTCAGAGGATGAACTGAGACAATTCTTTCAGGATATCCACTATCAAGGTCAGATCTTTCTCCCGAAGATGTCAAAGGGAAATCTGAAGGCTGAATGGGATGTGTTCTTTGACACCCTTGCCAAGGTGTTTGCTCCCACTAATCGAAAGAATTTTGGCAATATATCTTCAATGCTGCAGATCTTTGGATTCAGCATAGCTTATAACCGTCGAATCAACTTTGGGAATGTTAGGTCCTATAAACTCACTATATAATATGATATAGTGATCACAATCTGTAACACAGAATGACAATATAAGAGATTGAAAGCAATAAACTCTTATATTCACAAAGCTTTAATAGTTACAAAAACTCTCTCAGTGATTTATATTGTATCACTAAGAGCTGCTAGGGTTCTTAATAATATACTCGATAACTCAACTCCTATAGAGTAACCCTAATCTGTGTTTATATAGACACAGTTACAAAATCAATCTTTTATTTGATATCCTATAAATCAGCTAATAAATCTATCAATCAAAGATTGCTACTGTTTTCTGTTTGGTTTCCATAGTCAGCAAATCACTCCTTCGCTTCTATCCTTCCTTGAAGTATATCCGCTTCTGAGCTCTTTCCACGTGTAAACTCTGACGAGTCTTGACTATGTAAACTCTGATCAGACTTTATTAAACTCTGTCAGACTTTGCTAAACTCTGATCAGCTTCCAGTTTAAACTCTGATGATTCCTGTTCTAAAACAAACTTTAAGAACATTAGTAATCATCAATTATATCTAACAATCTCCCCCAACTTGTGCATAAATAAGTTATGTGCAAGTTAACAGATAATTGATGATGTCAAAACATTTAAGTCAAATGCAACAGAGTTTAACTATATAACAGAAAACTTTCAAAACTTACAGATACTTTACTCCCTAGCTGCATAGACACCATTTGCTGTCTTTAGATACTCTCTGAGGAGTTCTTTCTCAGCTTCTTCAAGCACTGTAATAATTTGTCTCTTGATCTCTCTCAGTTCTGGATCTGAAACTCCAGTTTGATAAATTGCAGCTCTGAGATCATAGATCTTGTTCTTCTTCAAGTCCCTATCCAGCCTGATATTGTAAGCTTTATCAGACTCTTCATTAAATGCAAGAGTTCTGATTCCACCTATTGTTTCAATCTTTGCTGAATTTTTCTTCATCTCCACCAGCTGTCCTTTATGATTGAGGTATTTGGGAATGAAAGGTCCAGCATTTATGTTCCCTGTAATACCCATCTTTCTTCTGATTTGATCTTTAAGCAGGTTGGAGATGTGTTGTCCTGACTTGTTTTTCACTTGAAATATGTATGATACATATCTCAATTCCTCCCAGTGTTTAGCATAGAGATCTGCTTCAAGTACTCTAAACACTGTTCCATCAGACATGAAGTAGATAAGAATATTATCTCCTCTGTCATTCTTCACCAACTGAACTGAATCTAATTTGTCCATTTTGTCTTGCAATACTCCAGTCTTGGGAGCACAGAGAGATGAGGGGTCATCTGGTCTTGATCCTATACTCTGATCAAATTTTTCATATTTGGATCCCAGCCCTCCTTTATCTCTTCCTGCCTTACGATGAGAGATTGGTTGAATTGAGCCCTTTTCAAAGCTTATCTCAGTCATCAGAGTAGGCTTTGCAAATCCAGCCAGTGGAGTTGTTGTTGGTTTGAACACAGCTTGAGCTTTGTCAGAGGTTGTGTCTGTCTTTGCATTCTTATTAACTTGAGCTATGTCAGAGGTTAATCCTTCTTTTTGGGGTTCTGCAACATGAGCTTTGTCAGAGATTGCAGCTTCTGTCTTCTTTTCCTGTACAACTTGATCCTTGTCAGAGGTTGTAGACTTCTTCTTATCCCAGCCTTTCTCCAGATGTTCATCTACTTTGCTTTTACCCTTGGAGGTGTATTCATCTTCAGAGTATACCTTTTTGACTGGTAAACTCTGATCAGCAATAGTAGCTTCCTTGATCAGTATTCCTTTTTCTTTTGGCTTTGTAGTTGACTTTGCAGGCTTTTGGAGACATTGCTGTTTCAGTTTCAGCTGTAGCTTGCTCCTTACAAATAATTTCTTCATCTACTTCAGATGAAGTAGAAGATGCTGAAGCACCATCAGGGATTGGAACAGCCTGAAGAGGAAGTACCATCAGAGCTTGAGAAGATTCTGGTAGAGTGGTGGATGGTACTTGCTCTTCCTCAAGAGTGAAATCTGTGATTTCAGTGATTGGAATTTTTGCTCTTGCAGGCTTGTGAGCCCTTCTTTTGAATCTGGCTGGCTTCTGTGGACTGGCTTGAACAGGTTCAGAGGCTGTTGTAGGAGTGGGTTCAGAGTTTACAGCATGTGCTGGTTCAAGATCATCATAGTCATAAGCTGCAACCAGTCTTCTTCTTTTCTGCTTTTGAGGAGAAGCAGCTTCAGAGTTTACTGGGATCTCAGAGTTTGGAGCTTCAGAGTTTAAGTGAGCCTCAGAGTTTACTGGCTCATCAGCGTTTGTTTGCTCATCAGAGTTTGATTTCAGAACATGTGTAGTAACAGAGGTTCTTGTTCTTTTGGCAGTAGAGGGGGCTGCATCAGACTTTGCAGCCCTCTTGGACTTGGATGCAGGTGTCCTGGCTGCTTGAGAGGAGACTGGAGATTGTTGATTTGCTGGAGGCATGTCCAGTCTATCTCTAATTTGAGCTGGAACTTGTAACGGCCTGAGAACTGGCCTCTTTTCATCTTTAGAGATGAGATCTTTGAAAGCCCTTTTATGCAACTTAAAAGGTCTGATCTCATCCTCAAATGCTACCTCGCCAACAGATGTATTGAACAATAATTGACAAAATCGAGAAAAATAAACAACTTTCCGATTTTCATTCATTCTTTCACCAATATTTCTAATAACTAATCTACCATAGTCGAAATTAGTAGAATAGATTAGAGAATACCCAATTTGTAGCATGTCCATGGGTATTGCATCCCAGTTGGTAGACTTCTTCTGGAAAGCCCTGGTTATGCAATCAAAGAAGAAACTCCACTCCTTCCTGAGTCCTGGACGCTTCAGTTGGCCCAATTTGTCCAGAGAATCGTAATAGCCCAAGTCAGCCATCATGACTCTTAGATTTGCATCGCCATTTGTGATGTAATTTGAATGTTCAGGTAGGTTAAGAGCTTGACGGACCGTGGCTGGAGTGACAGCATACTCCTCTCCTTCATAAGAAAATACAATGGATGGAGATCCATTTGTACCACCATTATCATAATGACCCGTCCTCCAAAAAGTTATAATCTGACTTCCAGAGAGTCTGGCAGGAGCTGTAAGGGCTGTGGCCAGAGCACTCTGTGCCAAGAAGCGTTGGAAGGGATGATAATCTCTTGGGGCTTCAGTGGTGTCAAGGATGGCTGCGTAGTTGTTGGGGACAAAGTCCACACCTGCATGGGTGAATGTAGTAGTTGCCATTATATCAGAGATTATAGAAAAGTGTTTGAGAAAATGTGTGTGAGAAGATTTGAGTTTCAGAGAGAAGAGAGTAAGAGTTTGTTGAGAGTGTGTAAAGATTAAGTGTGAAAGTGAAGAAGAAGCAATAAAATCTGATGATAAACTCTTCAGATTTTGTTTAGCTGTACACGCTTGGGCTTTTTGTTCACTTGGACACCTGTCAGATTTTAACTGGTAGTTGAATGTTAGTGGGATGGAGAAAAGAGAGTAATAATCATGAGCGCAGTAAAACATGTGCAGTTATAAATGCTGATTACACGTTCTCCTATTAAAATGTTTTTGATGTAAACCCACTAACAATACACCCGTTTGGAATACTCCCTTCATATTCTCTGTATATTTGAACTCCTGTAATGTACAAGATTTTAAAAATCAAGATTGAATCTCTCGAATTTTAAACTCTGAGATCAAAGAGAATAAATACCTCAGAATAAAGACATAATTTTCTGAATATTCATCAATAAATCAGAGTTTGTCATAAAATCCATAGCTCAATAATGTGCTTGTGACATAATGTGTATGATTTAACATATTAAATCAGAGACTAGAGAATTTCACAATTTCGTAATTATAAGGTAGACAAGAATAATTTATTTAAACTCTCAAGACATAGACAGAAGACATACTCTGATGAAGAAATATGTAAAATTAAACTAACCCTTTTTTTTTTTTTTTTTTTTATCATCAAGGACGCTTTTCAGTGTAAATGAATCACGACCTTTAAATTTCATTATGCAATAGTATTTCTCCAGTAATCAGAGATTGTGACTGGTCACCATAGATTATAAAATCTTGGCAATTACTTAATACCAGTAAGTGTTTGGGTCTTCCCAGTCACTGTCATATAGACATCTAAGATCTCAAAGGAGCACTATGCTTATTTGCAGGGGTATGTATATAGTATCAGAGTTTATAATCACTGTCTAATTTACTGAGAGAAAATGCAAATTAGTCAGTCTCACTTATAATTAAGATATGTGAAGTAATAAAGTCTCAATGATATCAACATGCATATTGTGTGAAGTAGTAGCACAAAATTGAGATCAGGATTAAAGAACTGAACTGAAATTCATGATTACTAATTCATATCATGCTTCATAGTATCTTCACAGGTTTGTTTTCTCAGAGAAAAAAAATGAGATTATTAATCAAGATTCAGAGTTTACAAATATCAGAGAATATCGTCAGAGAATGACGATCAGAGAATATCATCAGAGTATAGCACACAGAGTATATCATCAGAGAATGTCATCAGATTTTAACAATCAGAGTATGTCAAGACAAATTTGTGAGCAATACATATGGTAATTTGACAATTGAAATTTGAAAGATCTGACCAGTATGTTTACTCAGTTCCTGATATCATTCCTAGCTCATTCACCAGCCTAGTAAAGGTTGCTTCACTGAGTGGTTTGGTGAATATGTCTGCTAGCTGCTGTTCAGTAGGAACAAAGTGAAGTTCAATGGTTCCTTCCTCCACATGCTCCCTTATAAAATGGTATCTTATGCTGATGTGCTTTGTCAGAGAATGTTGAACTGGGTTTCCTGTCATAGCAATAGCACTTTGGTTATCACAATAAATAGGAATTTTAGAAAAGGATAACCCATAGTCCAACAGTTGATTCTTCATCCAAAGAATTTGAGCACAGCAGCTGCCTGCAGCTATATATTCTGATTCTGCTGTTGATGTTGAGATTGACTTTTGTTTCTTGCTATACCAAGAGACAAGTCTTCCACCCAGAAATTGACAACTCTCACTTGTGCTTTTCCTGTCAATTTTGCAACCTGCAAAATCTGCATCAGAGTATCCAATTAGACTAAAATCTGATTCTCTAGGATACCATAATCCCAATGATGTGGTTCCCTTGAGATATCTGAATATCCTCTTTACTGCAATCAGATGAGGTTCTCTTGGATCTGCCTGAAATCTTGCACATAGACATGTGGCATACATGATGTCTGGTCTACTTGCAGTCAGATAAAGCAAAGATCCAATAATTCCTCTATAGTTTGTGATATCCACTGATGCACCAGTATCTTTGTCTAGTTTGGTTGCTGTTGCCATAGGAGTAGTTGCAGCTGAACTGTCTTGCATACCAAATTTCTTCAACAGATTTCTGGTATACTTGGCTTGATTTATAAAAATCCCATCTTCAGTCTGTTTAACTTGTAAACCCAGAAAATAGCTGAGTTCCCCCATCATGCTCATTTGGTACCTAGACTGCATGAGCTTGGCAAATCTTTGACAGAGTTTAGCATTAGTGGAGCCAAAAATAATGTCATCAACATAGATTTGAACTAAAAGCAGATCATTACCATGATTCAAATAAAACAGGGTTTTATCTATGGTACCTCTAGTAAATCCACTTTCAAGAAGAAATTGAGCCAGAGTTTCATACCATGCCCTTGGAGCCTGCTTTAGTCCATAAAGTGCTTTGTCCAACCTATAGACATAGTCTGGATGTTTTGGATCCACAAATCCTGGAGGTTGTTCAACATATACCTCTTCATCCAATTTTCCATTTAGAAAAGCACTCTTGACATCCATCTGAAATACTTTGAATTTCTTGTGAGCAGCATAGGCCAGAAAGATTCTGATTGCCTCCAATCTTGCAACTGGAGCAAATGTCTCATCATAATCAATACCTTCCTGTTGTGAATACCCTTTTGCTACAAGCCTTGCTTTATTCCTTGTAATGACACCCTCACTATCAGTTTTATTTCTGAACACCCATTTTGTACCAACTATTGATCTGTCTTTAGGTCTTGGTACTAGGGTCCATACTTTGTTTCTCTCAAACTCATTTAGCTCCTCTTGCATTGCTTGAATCCAGTCAGCATCTTGAAGAGCTTCCTCCACTTTCTTAGGTTCAGTTTGTGACAGAAAGCAATGATGTAAACACTCATTTGCTGTAGCTGTCCTTGTTTGCACACCTGCTTCTGGATTGCCAATTATTAAATCAGGTGTGTGAGATTTTGTCCACTTCCTAGCATGTGGAAGTTGACCATTCTCATCATTGGATCCTCCCCCTTGATCCATGCTTTCCTGATTCTGTTGATCATTCTCTGTAGCTCCCCCTAAATTTGTGCTATCAGAGTTTGAATCAGTATTCTCTGATGAGTTTGAGTCAGCATTCTCTGATGAGTTTTGGGTAGAATCTGAAACATTCTGATGCTCCCCCTCAACAAGTGCTTCATCATCATGAACTTGTGAATTTTCACCAGAGTTTGCTGTATTTTGTTCACAGTCAGAGTTTGACTGTTCATCAGAGTTTGTTGAATCAGAGAATGTTTCTTCATTTTCAAAATGCAGTTCTTCATGATCATCCATATCTGCTAAGCCCATAATTCTTTTGTCATCAAATGACACATGGATGGATTCCATGATGACCTTGGTTCTCAGATTATAGACTCTGAAGGCCTTTGTTATCAGAGGATAACCTACAAAAATACCTTCATCAGCTTTTAAATCAAACTTGGTAAGCTGTTCTGGATGAGTCTTTAATACAAAGCATTTGCACCCAAATATATGAAAATACTTCAGATTTGGCTTCTTTTTCTTCACCATCTCATATGGGGTCTTGCCATGCTTATTGATCAAGGTTGCATTTTGAGTGAAACAAGCTGTTTGAACAGCTTCTGCCCAGAAATAAGTAGGCAATTTAGCCTCATCAAGCATAGTTCTGGCAGCTTCTATAAGAGTCCTGTTTTTCCTTTCAACTACACCATTTTGCTGTGGTGTACCAGGTGCAGAGAATTGTTGCACTACACCTCTTTCTTTGCAGAACTCTTCCATTGTTGAATTTCTGAACTCAGTTCCATTATCACTTCTAATGATCTTCACTTTGTCTTCAGATCCATGATCCAGTTGTTTCACATGATCCATCAGATGCAAGGCTGTTTCATCTTTAGAGTGAAGAAAATATACCCAAGTGTATCTGGTATACTCATCAACAATGACAAGAGCATATTTCTTCCTTGCAATGGATGGTACATTGACTGGGCCAAATAGATCAACATGTAGAAGATGATATGGTTTGTTTATTGAGAATTCAGTCTTACTCTTGAAAGATGTCTTTCTCTGCTTGGCTTTTTGACATGAATCACATAATCCATCAGATGTAAGTAGTGATTCAGGGAGTCCTCTCACAAGCTTTTTCTTTATAAGCTCATTTATGGAGTTGAAATTCAGGTGTGAGAGCTTCTTGTGCCATTTCCAGCTTTCTTCTGCAGAGATCCTTGTAGACAAGCAAATTGCTTTTCCTTCAGAGTTTGTAGGCAAGTGGATTTCATAAATATTCCCATGTCTGTGAGCAGTTACTGCCACTTTGCCTGTTGACTTGCTTACTATCTCACTGTGTTCTTCATAGAAATCAACATGATATCCTCTGTCACAGATCTGACTGACAGAGAGTAAATTGTGTTTCAGCCCTTGAACAAGAGCTACATTTGATATGATGACATTTCCAAGATTGATGTTGCCATATCCCAGAGTCCTTCCTATGTTGCCATCTCCATAAGAAACACTTGGGCCAGCCTTCTCCACAAACTCTGATAGCAGGGCTTTATTTCCAGTCATGTGTCCTGAACATCCACTGTCCAAGACTAGAATGTTCTTCCTGTTGCCCTGCAATCACAAAGACCACTAATTGTTAGATTTAAGGACCCAGACTTGCTTGGATCCCTTGGCCTTATTAAGTTTGTTAGCTTTTGCAGCGGTATTATTATCAGAGTTTGAGCTAACAGACTTTGCAACAGAGTTTGTACTAGAAACAGAGTTTGTACTTGCAGAGTTTTTATTAACCTTTAAAGAAGGCTTCAATTGATAATAATCATAATACAAACTATGATATTCTTTGCAAGTATAAATAGAATGCCATAAACTACCACAATGAAAACATGGATCTTGTGGTTTATATCTAATACTACTTTTTCTAACTCCAGACTTTGTAGGTAAAGAGTTAATGTCCCTGTTCTTCTTGCAAAAATTAGCAAGATGATTAGTATTACCACAGTTATGGCATGTCTTCCTAGGTGCATTTGGAACAGGCATGTAGTTATTACTCTTGTCTATACCAATCTTGCCATTTCTATTTTTCCTAGGCTCCTTGTTTTTGTCATCAGACTTTACCTCTTTAAGCTTATGTTTAAGCTGTTTCTGAGTCATCAGTCCTATGTTAACCTGTTTGGGCTTATCAGATTTTAAATTTTTGTTAATCTCTGATTTTGGTCTACTCTGTTTAGACTTAGAGGATTCAACAACAAATTTGACAGGTTTAACCTTAGGTTTTTGAGTTTTAACAAACTCTGTTTTTGATGACTCAGCTTCAGAGTTATCAGTGTAACCTAGTCCCTTCTTCCAGTTTCCACTACCTAAGATATCCTGAGTGGTTTTGCCTGAATTAGTCCATGTCTTAATGATCTCCCTTTCCTTAGCAAGTTCTGATTGAAGAGATGCATACCTCTTTGATAATTCATCTTTGACAATGACAGCATCATCTCTTTCTTTTTGAACTTCCAACATCTGAACTAATTCTTTTTCTAGAAAATCATTCCTTTTCTTTACACTCAGAGTTTCAGATTTTAATCTTTCATTTTCTAAAGTCTGATCTCTAAAGCTGATATGTAAAGTCTTAAGAAACAATCTTAACTCAGTTATATCTTCAGTATCAAAGGCAAGAGTAGAATGAGGTACCTTAGCAGGAGATTCAGAGTTGTTGTCAGTGTTTGCCATCAGAGCATAATTGACTTCTTCTTCTGAATCAGATGTATCTGTCCAGTTTCCTTTCTTGGTGATAAAGGCCTTTTCTTTTTCCTTCTTTGCTTTCTTGCATTCAGATGCAAAGTGTCCCTTTTCACCACAGTTGAAACAGGTATACTTGTCAGCTTTTCCAGCTTTCCCTTCTTTGCCCTCATTCTTCTTAAAGTTCTTCTTGTCATAAACTCTGTCAGAGTTTCTGTCTTTTCTTGAAAAACTTTTGCCTTTGTTTAAATTTTACTAGGCCAACTTCTTGAAGCTTTTCACCATCAATGCTGCTAACTGCATCATCTCATCATCACTTTCTTCAGAGTCTGAGGGAACATCAGAGTTTGAGTCATCAGAGTTTGATGATTCAATGTCAGACTTTGTGACATGAGCTTTTCCTTTGCTCTTAGCAGTTTCCTCTTGAACTTTCAGAGCAACAGACTTTGATTTTCCTCCATGTCGTTTGCTCCTTTGCTCCATTTCAAGTTCATGAGTCTTCAGCCTTCCATAAACATCATCAAGAGACATTTCTCCAAGATCAAGATTGTCTCTTATTGTAGTGACTTTCAAATCCCATTTTTCAGGAAGAGCTAGAAGGAATTTGAGGTTTGAGTCTTCAAGATCATATTCCTTGTCCACCAGAGATAAGTCATTCAAGAGTTTGACAAATCTGTCATACAGATCTGTCAGGGACTCACCAGATTTTGAGTCAAAGTGCTCATACTCCTGAGTAAGGATTGTTTTTCTGTTTTTCTTAATGGCCTGAGTTCCTTGACATCTGGTTTCCAGAGCATCCCAGATTTGTTTAGCAGTTTTGCACCCAATCACCCTATTAGACATTGCATTATCAAGGGCACTATGCAACAGATGCTTCACTTTTGCATCTTTACTGATAGATGAGATGTCCTCTGGAGTATAATCTTTCTTTTCTTTTGGAACCATCTTTTGAGGTTCATCTGCAATCCCAACAGAGAGCTTGGTGGGCATATGTGGTCCATCAAAAATTCTGTCAAGGTATTCTGGATCAACAGAGTCTAAGAATATGATCATTCTTTCTTTCCAGACTGGATATTCAGATGCCTTAAGGATTGGAACTCTAAAGGACGAAGCTTGTGATTTTTCTGACATGATTGTGTTTAAGATCTCACTGTAGTAATCTTAACAGAGCTCGCTCTGATACCACTTGTTAGGTCCTATAAACTCACTATATAATATGATATAGTGATCACAATCTGTAACACAGAATGACAATATAAGAGATTGAAAGCAATAAACTCTTATATTCACAAAGCTTTAATAGTTACAAAAACTCTCTCAGTGATTTATATTGTATCACTAAGAGCTGCTAGGGTTCTTAATAATATACTCGATAACTCAACTCCTATAGAGTAACCCTAATCTGTGTTTATATAGACACAGTTACAAAATCAATCTTTTATTTGATATCCTATAAATCAGCTAATAAATCTATCAATCAAAGATTGCTACTGTTTTCTGTTTGGTTTCCATAGTCAGCAAATCACTCCTTCGCTTCTATCCTTCCTTGAAGTATATCCGCTTCTGAGCTCTTTCCACGTGTAAACTCTGACGAGTCTTGACTATGTAAACTCTGATCAGACTTTATTAAACTCTGTCAGACTTTGCTAAACTCTGATCAGCTTCCAGTTTAAACTCTGATGATTCCTGTTCTAAAACAAACTTTAAGAACATTAGTAATCATCAATTATATCTAACAGGGAAGATATTGCTGAGGGAGATTATCAGAAAGATGGGGTCTGTTACACAGAGATCAATTCAGAGGAATGACAAAGTTGAATGCTTCTACCCCAGATTCCTGATGTTGTTTATGAATGATAAGATGAATGATGATGATAGGCACATGTACGTCGATTCTCCTGTTGTTCCTATTCAGAGGACTTGTGCCAAGATCCAAACTAGGCTGGTCAACAAGAAAAAGCATGACAATGTACCACTGGTGGTGACTCCATTCATGCTCGAGCAATTCAGTGTTCCTTTTCAGCCTGTACAAGTTCCAGAACCACTACAACAGCAACAATATCAACCACAACAACAACAACAAGCTCAACAACAAGCTCAACCACAAGAACAACCGCAACAACAATCACCTCCTCAAAACTATCAACCACTTCAACTACTTCAAGACTATCAGTCATCCAGCCAATCCTCACATTACTCTCCCTACAACCCTCCTTACAATTCACCACAACAATCACCTCACCAATCATCATACAATTCTCCTCACCAATCTCAACACCAATCCCATCCACAATACAACTTCTTCCCAGACCAACAAGCCTCAATTCTTCCCTCTCAATCTGAACCAACACCTTCACCTACACATACACATACCATTCCTCCACCACAATCCACCTCTCAGCCTCTGCCTGCTGATTCTGCTATCAATCCAGAGCTACAGGACTTCAGGACAGATTTACAGGTAGCTCAGGTACTTTCTAATCTCACTGATACCTTTAATATTGATATTGCAGATTTTGATTGTGATATTTGATTTGATTTCCAGACTCCCAGCATTGAACCTGTAAACACCCAGGTTCATAACCAAGCTGACGTTTTCGTTTCAACAACTGATTCTTCGTCAAACACATCAACCGACACTACTCATACACCAGTTGTTCGAAAGGTAGCCCGGAAACGGAGTGGGAGTGCAATTCTGAGAGAACCCGCAGCTCTGTCTCATAAGAAGCAAAGGGTGGCAGAACCGGAGACAACTGCAGCCACATCCATTTCCTCCCAAAAGGATTTGGACACTGACATGGTAAATATACAGTCTCTAGATTCATTCTCTCCACAGAATGCATTTATTGAAATTGGCCGTCCGACCGCGGTATCCTGTAAAGAGTCAAGCACACAACTAGCACTCACGCTAGTTGAACCTTTGTCTTTTAATTCTTCACTTAGAGAGAGCACAGATATTCAAAAATTGTCATATGAAAAACTTTCTGATCACTCTTTCTTTTTGGATCAGGCTATACTTGGCAACCTGCAAGTACATCAGCCTTCACAGGCATCTGAAGGACAATTTGTTCCTTCACAACCTACAGTTCCATCTCAGGGAACTATGGTTGTCTATACAGGTACTGGTGACGGTGTGAAAACTACGAGTGAAATCAGGCAAACACCGAGCGAAACACATGCACGAGAGGATAGTGAAAAATCTTTGAGTGTTCGTGAGGTGAGTGCACACACCAACACAGATCTGTTACAGGAACAAATGGCTGCACTGAGGGCTGAGATAGAAAGGTTGAATGCTGAGAATGCAAGATTCAGAAGTGGAGAGTTGGTGACTCTACAAGAAAAGGTTGTTGATCCTTCATTCTCTTCCCTCAAACAGGAATTAGATGCTCGTGTCAAGGGTATTCACTCTAGGATGGACAAATTTGATACAACTCAGGAGCTCTGTCTGACGAAGCTTGACAACTTGGAGCAAACTTTGGCTCAAGTTGTTCAACACTTAAAGATCAATCCGTCAACATCTCAGTCTACTCCAGAGGATCCCTCAACTAAGGGGGAGAAGGATAAGGATGACAAAGATAAGGATGACAGCAATGCTGGTACTGGTGACAGGGGTGATAAGGGTGGTGACAAGGGTGGTGATACTGATAGGAGTGATAAGGGTGGAGAAGGAGCAAGTGAAAAGGATTCTTCTGCAGCTAGCAAATCCAAAGGCAAAATGCCTGAAACTGAGAACATCTTCACTAATCAGGATTATGACAATATTCCTGAAGATGTTGATGATGATGATGCATTTGACTCTGCTTATTTTGAAGCTGAGGAAGAAGGTCGTTTCGAGGAAGGCTTTCTTTTCAATGAAGATCAGTCTGTAGATCCTGAGCACATGGAAAAGGTCAAGATGTTTAAAGCTCAACATGAAGCTAGCAAAGCAAAGCTTCAGGAACTGCAGAAACTGGTGGATGAGAAGAGGACAACTGATGAGTTGGTCAAGCTGGAGAAACAGAAACTGTGGGATGCTAAGTGCAAGGAAAAGAGAGAGGATATCTCCAGGAAAGTTGGTGAAATCTGGGATATTGCAAGACAAATCCTCTCTGGACCTCAAAGGGAACCTTTCAATGATGGTAAGTTCAAATCCTTCATTTATGACCTGAGAGAGGCTAACCCTAATGAAGATATGTTTATGCGTGCTCTTGCTCTCGAGTTAGAATATATAACTATTGGTGTCAAGAATCTTCTCAATGAATGGGAGATCATTATTTCTACTCAGAGAAACGGAACATTCAGGGTTTCAATTGATTTATTCAAGTTTCTATCTCTAACTGAAATCTGGGTGATTCGTAACAAGATCAGACGCAGCTCGAATCTGAATGAACTCCTACGTGACAGACTTATGGATTGTGCTATTCACAACAGTCCACAAGTTGTCAGAAAGCCTTACTGTGTCAAGTTCATTCACGAGAGAAAATTTGGAACCTTCTACCTGGACCACCAACATCTTCTTAAGTATGATGTTAGTCAGTTGGTTCTTGTATCTACAATTCTACGTACCAAGGGCTTCGCTACTAAGGCCAAAGCTGATGCTGATACTGAGATTGTAAACTACTGCACAAGGAGAAACATTCAACAATACTTCAGGAAGATGAAGTATATCAACCAATCTCAGCCAGCAGATTTCATCGAAGACCCTGTGGATATAGAGGTTCAATATTATCTTTCATTGGCTCGTGAAAGAAAGAAGCGTGGAGAATCCACTGCAGCTGAAGAGCCTACTCAGAATGAGCCTTCTACTCCAATTATTCACTGTTCAGATGCTGAAGAAGGAGAAGTCACTCGTTCTGAGTGAATAGATTGATTAGGATATTTTGTTAGATATGTTCAAGGAACATCCCTTTGTAATCTATTATGAATATGGTTTAATGTTTAATGCAAGCCATAAACTTTTGCTATTTACATTCCTTTGTTTAAATCTTTGTCTTATCTGTTAGTTGAGTTATCCTCTAGGAAATTTGCATGTTATGTTAACAAACAAATAGGGGGAGATTGAAAGGCATATGTTCAGCCTATTTGTATTTAAAGAGGTACAACTCAACTCAGATAAGAAAGCTCAGTAAATAGCAAGTCAACGGAATCCGTACGAAGAACGTCAAATGATTTATGGGAATTGTATGTCAGATAAATTCCAGGATGCTGCTGCACACCACTGAAAGAAGTTCATTAATATGTTCAAGCCTCAGTGCACAAATAATCTTTTGTGGCACGTTCAGGAGTTCAGAAGATATAAAGTTTCTATACTTTATTTTATCAGAAGATTCCATTTAATGAAGAAGTACTTACAAGACGAAGACTCGACGAACAAATCAATTTCTTAAATGTTTATTTGACAAAGAATATTTGATTTAACTAGATACAGATGAACCAGACAGTACATCTGTGTATCAGTTATTCAAATTGAATATTTGAAGTCAAGCAGAGTTGGTGGTTCGTTCGTTCGACTGATCAAGACGGAGTTTTTAATGTTTAAAGAAGACGGGAAGCAATTCTACTGATGAATGGGTGATTAAATATTTAATAGATTATTATTTCACTTCTCAAATAATTAAATTAATTATGTAATTTATTTGTTAAATTAATTCACTCTCGAATTAATTTAATTTATGAATTTATATGATTAAATTAATTAAGTGGATAATTTTCTATTTAAATATAATCTACAAATTACATTCAATCATCCACTCAAGCTCAGCAAGACAATCTGAGATTGTCTTACCGAATTTCCAACTGCCAAGACAATACAGATTGTCTGACCGAAGCTAAGCCTGCAAGACAATCCTGATTGTCTGACTGAAGCTTACAAGACAATTCTTAATTGTCTGACCGAATGGTACTCAGCAAGACAATCCTGGATTGTCTGCCCGAGTATGCTCTGCCAAGACAATTAGATTGTCTGACCGACTGGATGCTTGCAAGACAATCTTAAATTGTCTGGCCGAATGCATTCTGCCAAGACAATCAAAGATTGTCTGACCGAAGGAAGATCAGCAAGACAATCCTTGATTGTCTGACCGAATGGAGATTGTCTGACCGAGCTCTGAATTGTCTTGCTAGCCTTAAAATTGTCTTTCTGCTGTGTCTTGTGCTTGCAAGGCAATCTGAAATTGTCTTGCCCTTGCTACTTTGTCTTTGCTACTCACAATTGTCTTGTCTTTCAATTGTCTTACAAGTACAAATGCTTTGCCTATAAATATGGCATTGCATCCTTCATTTTTAGTGTTCATTCACTTTGTATTCAAAGCATTTGTAAAGCTTTCAAGTTGTTTGTAACTTGCTTGATCGTTATATCCACAGTTTTCTGTGCTTTGATAACCCGGTTGTTTTAATCACTAAATCTAGAATATACCCTGTCGAATTTATTCTACGAACTTTAGTGGACATTAAAACTGAACCATTTTAATTATATAACGACTTCAAACATTGTTATATTAATTAATTATAATCTGATTAACAAATCATATTCAATCAGATTCACTTCCGCGACGATTTGGTACTGATTGTATTCAACCCCCCCTTCTACAATCATATCTGGACCTAACATGAATATATGTAATTCTACTTGCTACCTGTTGCACTTGTGTTAATTGGTTTAAATAGAGAGTACTGAATCTTCTGAATTGCATAACTGCCTGTCTTGCTCTTGTCTTATCTTTGATTGTTTGCCATGTGTATTCAACATCATGTCTGCTTATTTTCATGTCATGAATGCATGTATTTGTACTTGCATTGATTTTAGAAAAAGCATGTTTGAGAATTACACCAAGACTAAGCTAAGATAAGGATTAGCATGTTAAGGTTGTTTCTGTTGTTACCACTGGTAAAAGCAAAATATCTCTAATCCATCCGGACCCAGTTATGATTGGGGACCATAGAACTCTTTCCATTTGTGATTGCAGGTTACATATGTTCCATATGATTTTTGGTGCACTCTGTTTACTGAGTAGCTAAAATCATATGATTCACAAAAAGTACCCTGTTAGCAAATGTAATCGTGTGAGCAGTTCCGTCAATAATCTTTGAAAGATGACAACAAAGATTCTCTTGCGTGGACATGCCTGTTTTCCTGAAATGTCATCATGGAAGCATATCTTTCTTGCAAGAAGTCAAAACACACATTCCTAGTATCAGACGGTTCTCTGACAAAGGACATTATGTCATTTCATGGAATATTGTTTTATCTTAAATCAGGAAGGATGTGAATTTTGCTCGTAGCTAATATGGAACTTCAACTAAAGATGAAGTGAGCTGTTTCGATAGAGAAGCTTCATCGGATAAGTATTAGCTATGGCACTTGAAGCTCTCAAACTTGTATGTCAAAACAAGGAGCTCTTTCTATTTGCAAGAAGAGCATTGATGAGAGGACTACCTCATCTGGAATTCAAATTGGATGAAGGATATGAGTTATGTCAAAATAGGGAAGTCGAAGGAGCATCGCACAGAAGCAAAGATATGATTAACATTACTAAGCCGCTTCAGATGATACGTATGGATTTCTACAGATCAGCTAATGTCATGTCTACAAACAAAGCTAGATATCTTTTTGCGATGATCGTTGACTACTCTAGATTCTTTCATGTTGTTCGTATGTGTTCGAAGGACGAGACGTCACAAATGAAGGTTGATCAAGATGAACCCTAATCATTGATAAATCCAGAAAGACACCATTCTTGCCAGTGGCCAATTAGAAGCAAACACTAACTCTTGGTATGTGTTTGGAGGAAAATGCCTCTTTACAAGTCTTGCATTTGAAGATCAAAGAATATTTTCCTCGGCTACTCTATGGAGTCTACAGTCTACAGGGTGATTGTGATTAATCAACAGAAGGTGATTGTAAGTCTGGACAGGACATTGAACGACACTTTACTCCAAGCTGTTGAAGGTGATATTATTGGTATAATGATGATTCAGATCCAAACAGAATCACTTTGCAAGGATAAGGATTATTAAAGAAATCTCAGCAACAGCTTAGGGGGAGCATTTGGTGGATCCACTAGTCAAACTCAACACCACATTGAAGATGAACAGGACATATGAAGAACGTATCTGCTTAGACAAAGGGTTAGAAGTCAATATCATTCTCGGGTTCTAGTTCTTAAATGTTCCTAATGGTGAAGTGAAGACTGGGAGAGCTATTGTGAAAAGATATCGCTTCTTTGGGTTTCAATCTAAATTGAAACTTAAGGAAGATTCAGAAGCTCTTAAAGGGATCCAGATTGAGTGATTGCACAACACGATGATCTCAATCAGTTGTAAAGCAGATTGTGCGGATTCTGATACCCTGACCTAAAGACAATTCAATACTTAGTACTAGTCGGGTATTCAGATTCCAACTAGATAATTTTGGCTCTGTTACGAGGGACAAGCCAATTTGGTTGCTAAGAGTTACTACAAAGGAGAAGGTTATGAAGATGATGGAAACAGAATCTTCAAGTTCAGGACTCTACATCTTAGGGGACTCAACGACCTTCATGATTGAACTAAAGCACCATTGACGAGACTCGGGTTCAGGATATTACAATGAGCTAGAAGATGAAGATTCATACAAAATTTCAAGGACTTTGCAGTTGCAGATCTAATAGAATTTGTATGCTCTTTCTTCACCAGCTCTCTATGAGTTGCTATCCAAGACCTGATGATCGTCACGGACATGGTATGACTTCTGATTAGCATATTATTTTAATATCTGTTTGCTAGAGTCATATTTGGTATCTAAATTATTACCTCTCGTGATACAAGGCACACACAATACGACTATATGTGCTATGATACCATGATTATATTATATGTGGACTAACGTCACTTGCGCAAGATAATTGTTAAGTGAATGCAGATTAGTGATATGATGAGTTTGTTGGAAAGTTGCAATTCCTTATGGTCTACTAGTTAGCCTAAAGAATGATGGCAATAAAAGGAAATCAAGGATCTTTTTAATATGCGCATTTTGGAAGATTCTAGACCTGCCAAGACTTACGCCAACAACCACTAGACTTGATCAGTACAAGAAAGGTACATCAACTCAAATGTCAACAAGAAAGGTACATCAACTCAAATGTCAAGTCTCAGAGGTATTCAACTTATCACTTTACTCAACTACAAGTGGATCACATACTATATTTTCTATAAGGTACTACTTCTTTCATGAGCATGTCTATCATATTTCTTGAATGATATCATGAGTATCAAATTGTCTATACGTAGGACTTGTGAATTTATTTAAAATCCAGTACCTCGTGCTTTTTGCTATTATATGTGATTGCCATGTTTAATGCTTTGCATGCTTAGATGGTGATTATGTATTTTAGCATGAGTATTTGTTATTTCAAATTATTTAATTGTGTTGCATGACAATTAAATGACTTATTTGTACATGATTTAAATGATTAGAGATGACATGAAGCATGACTTAATTACGTTATTTTTCTTGATCTATACCTCTTCAACAATTGGTATCTAGTAGAGAACTTTGTCATAATCTAGTCGTGATATATCTGTATTTGTGAACATACTTAGGCTTATTTTCTAGGTTGAATTCATTTTTATATGTATAAAATCTGAAGCATGACTTATCTGTTTCTAGACTTGTGACTTGTATCAGTAATTGGTATGTGGTTAGAATCTAGTTAGAATTTAGTCATGATATACTAGTATTTGTGGAGTTACTTAGATTCTCTCTAGGATGAATCCATTTATATTAGTGTATATACTTGAAGCATAACTATTTGTGTTGGATATTTGATGATTTATTAATTGATACTTTATGTCATGTCTAACTGCATATAGTTGTGATACTTTTAGTGTTAGTGATATTTTGCATGCTTATATATAGATCACTAATATTAATTGTTAATATTTTTCTGCGAGGAGTTGTGTGAGTTCACTTGTGTTTAATGATAATCTATATAAGACTCGTGAACTTTTCTTCAACTTTCCCTCGGGCTTGCGAATATCTTTGTATGATTGTCATGATTTTAGTTGTTATGTGCTGATCTGATAATTATATGATATTGCGTAGGTAATTATTATTTTATCTTAGTTAAATTGTGATCCATGACAATTATATGCTTATTTGTTTCATGATTGACTTTGATAGAATAATAGATGCATGATTAATTCATCTTTGAAATATTTAATTGGTATCTCTTTTTGATGCTTTATTGATGTTTTATTTGCGAATTGATTGTGATGTATTGGCACTGGTGAAATATTGTTGCATATTTCTTAAAACCACTAATGCTAATATATTTTAGGTGTTTAATATTCTGAGTACAAGGGAGACAACCAAAATCTTTATTTTGTCTCGTATTTATGTTCTGGAGTGGTGACTTTCTTCAAAGAAATTTTCCTATCAATTGATTTCAACAATTGGTATCCACTACTCTATTTCATAAATATTTCTTAGAATATTTTGCATCTATACATGAAGCGTCATGGGACGAGACATTGATTATCTTGTATTTGTGTACTTGGTGATCTCTGTCACTTGCAGCGTCGGTTTTGACGATGTGCTAGTATGAGGCCTTTTCACTAATTATTGTGTTGAGTGCTTTATACACTGTAGCGCATAAATTTTCTGTTTTCTAAAATTGTAGTGAGAAATAGGAGTCTGTGTCTTTTTCAAAGATAAGTTCATTTAAACTTTTTATGCATAGATTCAGACTCTCGTACTCAAACCAGTTTTTAATGGAAAACTTTGATTCTTTCATCGGTTGTGATTGTCATTCTTTATGAAAATAATTTTACAATCACAACTGACTCATTTTTCCTCAAAATATTAAATGCATTTGCTTTCATTCAAAATCATAGATTTTCTAAAATGCATTTATATCTCTTTCTGTTCTTCGGAACTTAATCAGCCTCTTGGCTTTCCTAGATAGTCATAAGGTTGAAAACCAACAATCTTTATCCCAGACTATAAAAACAAATTCAGAACACATCCCAACTTTCCCCATGGAGTAATAAGGAACTTATTAGACTAGAGGTCAATGAGGGAGAAACTGTACTTGTTGCAGCAAATAAGGATGTGAGGGATAGTGTACCCACAGCTCTACCTCTCAAGAAGAAAAGGTGTTTTGAACTTGAGGTAACTGTTGCTCATCTGTATTCTCTCAAAAGAATATAGAGCTGAAAAGGCAATAAAACAGTCTCTGGAATCATTCTCTCAACAGGATGAGTCCATTGAAATTCGCTCGTCAGCCAGAGCATCTTGTATTGAGTCAAGCACATCATCAGTAATCACTCTGGTGAAGAGCCTAAATAGAAATCTTATGGACACAATACAAGAGAGTGCACAGTGAGGTTAAAGGTTTTGTTCCAGAAGCAACTTCTTCATTTACCATTTTATGGTAAATAAGATGGTTGATGCCTTTACAGGTGTAAGGAGGAAACGAGGATCTCAATTGCCAAATCTTCAGGATTCTCATCTCCCTCCCCAGATAAGAACAGATCTGGATCCAATCGGAATGGATTTCCTATTTATAGGAGATCGGCAACTCTCTGACTATGAGTCAATTTATTGATGAGTCGGTTGAGGATCGGGGATTTACGAAACCCCATTGCACCGCTAGTGACCTCTCTTGAAGGGGCTATGGTGATTTTCTCATGCAGGTACAGAAGATCATACTTTGAGTGCTGAGAGAAACACTGTGAGCCAAACACTGAGAGTTAAACACTTGGTGAGATTCTGAGAAGAACCAGTGAGACATCAGAATGACAAATATGTGAGCATGAGTGAGTGCAAACACATAGGATTTTGAGAAGAGTGAAACACTTGTGAGGTACATATAATAATAATTGGTATTGAAAGCTCACAAGTTGTTGAAAGAATTGACGGAAGCAACTATAGTTCATTCCATTTCACGGTGTGAACTTATGGTTGATGATTCTCTTGAATCAAGTGCCTTCACAGACATCAAGGAGGACTTAGGCCTTTTCCATAATTAAGCCTTTGTCTAACCTCCCAGAGCAAACAACTCTGGATCCTTAATTGTATAAGCCACTTAGTGGTTGGCAACTTGTGGACCATAATTCGGATTTATCTGATGAGTCTGCAGGGACTGGGAATTACGAACTTTCATTGCATGCACCACCGGTGACCCCCTTTAAGGGTGGCTAAGGTGATTTTCTTGCAGGTACTCAGCATTCTGGAAGCTCAGTATTTGTGTGGAGGGATACACATACAGAACTCGTGAGTGACACCCTTACCCAAAAACCGAGAGAAATTTGAGTGTCGAGTGATACACCTGCAGAACGTTTAGTGAGATAACCACTGATTACCAAATTTATACCTAAAGGCAAAGTGGATACTTTCACTGAAATGTTCGACTGACTGCCGTTGGAGCCATGTTGAAGATGTTATCGAAACCTTAACAGGGATCTAACAATTGGTATTGCGACCTAACAATATCAGGAAGCTTTATCATTTGGTAACACCAAAGGGACACGGATGTCAGATTTTACTCGTTACTTTTCCGTTTGGAACCTATTCTTTCATCATAGGGACCAACCTAATCAAAGTAAACCCATATTTTTGAACCCTTTCTTCGAACCCTACTTTAGTGTTGTTTAATTCTTTATGGGGCGATTATCTTTTGGTACAGGAAGTATTGTACACGTTCCTTGAACATATTTGATATCACTTATCCTCAGAGGATTCCACAACTAAGGGGGAGAAAAAGTAAGTACTAAGCTCTCCTAAGCTTCTTTAGCAGTCTACGACTAAGGGGGAGAAAGTTACTAACTAAAGGGGAGAAATGTCGAAGGGGAACCTGATCAAGGTAACGGGAGGAGAAGTATAAGGTGATACATTTATTCTTCACTAAGTGGTAGACAAGAACTTATTCATTACCACTGAAGAATTCAATGAAGCTGCTGATTGTTTTTTGCATAATGGAATGTTTTGAATTCTCTTCAAGACAGACTATGAGGATTATCTGGCAGGTAATCAAGAACCAGAGAAATAAAGGTGATATGCACATCTGTTATTTCTATTAACGAAATCTTGAAATGTATTATATGATCCAGAAACTTTGTAGCATTATTTACTAGTCCAGGACTTTACTTTTTCTAGTGTTAGTTGAGTTATCCTCCAGAGGATTTGCTTGTTATGATTAACAAACAAATAGGGGGAGATTGTAAGTCTAAATGTAAAGACAACCTTATCTGTTACATAGGGATGATAACTCAAAAATTAGACAGGACAAGTAAATAACACTACGCCTACATCGGAAGCGGAAGATAGGAAGACAAAGGTTGAAGAAGCGATCTACATTCTTGAAGGAATAAGTTCACTGGAAGAAGTTCATTAATATGTTCATGCCTCAGTGAAGAATAAAGTTTGGAGTATTCAAGATTGTGGAAGCAATGAAGATGTTGTCCAAGTACTTGGAAGATTTCAGTGCAACCCTGAAGCAAGATATTTCTATATATCTTGGTTGGTTATTTATAATCGACAAACTCAAGCATAAAATAACCCGGAATCGACTGATCAATGTTTCCTGACAAAGACGGTACAATGTTTGACTTCAGTGTTAGTCGCTTGTGAACCAGACCAGTGCACTAAGTGTCAACACGTACGGAGTTATGCATAGTATTTATAAATCGAAGAAATTGATCAAGTTAACAAGTCATTTGTTCCAAAGCCAAGCCAAGCCAAATTGTAAGTCTAAATGTAAAGACAACCCTATCTGTTACATAGGGATGATAACTCAACAATAGAACAGGACAAGTAAATAACACTACGCCCGCACCGGAATTGGAAGATACGAAGACAAAGGTTGAAGAAGCCATTGATAAGTGGTATTTATACACACTTATAGGCCTTCATTTCCACTTAAATTGGTTGGTTGTACTTAAGTGTTTAGTGTCTTTTGATGTGTTTTTAGTGTTTTTCTGTGCAGGTCACGAGTTGAGGTGATGAAGTGATTTTCTCTCATTTTAGGTTGTTTTTGGTGCATTAATTGCAAGAATAGAGAATTGTGGATTCATCACGACTTGGGATTTTGTGGGTACATCTTCTACAAACCCTCACGAGAACACACTCGTCCACTAGAGCTGTCTAGGGGTTTAAAGGGCTTGTTGCATGTGCTAAATGCAACCGTGATCACCTACGGAAGTGGTACTAGAGCGAGGAAGGGCATGCACGCGAGAACGAGCTGAAAACGAAGAAACGGACTGCCAGTGGCAGACACTAGCGCGCCCGCGCTAGTGTCTAGCGCGCCCGCGCTAGTCCAAAGTCAGGAAGCGCGCCTGCGCCTGATTAGCGCGGCCGCGCCCAGCCGAATTGTTCCGGGCCGATTTTTGAAGCTTTTCTGAGGGAATTGAGCAGCGGTCGAGGCCCGGTTGACTTGGTCAATGTATTTTATTTTCTCATGTGTAAAACCCTAGCCTCCAAGTAGTTTTAAAAAAGAGAACAATATCATAGTTTAGTTTTTTGTAATCAAGCACATTATCAGTTTTGTAGTGGATCGTTCTTCGCGAGGAAGTGACAGTTTCGAGCGAGATCGTGAACATCAATTCTGTAACGTTGTGTTCTTTATTATTAATTCAAGCACTTTTATTCCGCTTAATTCTCGTATTTTATTTATCATGTTTTCATTAAAACCCATGATGTCGATTAGTTCGATTATGAACTAACCGCCTTCATGGGATTCTAATGGATTTATCGATGTAGTCTAGTAACGAATATTAATTGATTGATTATGTGACGTACGTTTATTTCTTTGCATGAGCCGTGCTTATTCTTCTTAGGAGCGTAGCTAACTTCTAAGTTGTTTGTTAATTCTTTCTGAAGCGAGAGTGGATGATTGAATTTAGAACTATGCCATGTAAACATAGGATTATGTGAATGAAACATAATTTGTGGTAGACTTGAACTATTTTTATCACCCTGTGTAATCATGATAGATGACCTGTTATTAAACCTCTCTGCTTACACTACCGCTATAGAGATATAGGGTCTGAGCTTTGTTGGTGTCCATGAGATTTCTGTCTTAATTGTGGATTTTGATTGGTATGATATGTGTGCAACGAGAGTTGGCATGTATTACTTTCGTGTTGTCTGATTAGGATCAACAGTCGCATGTTAATCAGTAATTTCAATTCTAGATGAATTCGATAATGAAGTTAGAATCCCATGTGTTTTCCTATTCTGATTTTGATTAGTAAATTTAGTTATTAGTATAAAAGAATACATCCTTGTTAATTGTCTTAGCAGTGAAAATTACTCATACATTGTTGCATAGGTGCGTATTCTTAATTCACCAGTCTCTGTGGGAACGAACAAATATATTACTTGTGATCACGTGCGCTTGCGTGTAGATTTTTGCGAACAGCCATCTACAGTCTTGAAGGAATAAGTTCACTGGAAGAAGTTCATTAATATGTTCATGCCTCAGTGAAGAATAAAGATTGAAGTATTCAAGATTGTGGAAGCAATGAAGATGTTGTCCAAGTACTCGAAAGATTTCAGTGCAATCCCTGAAGCAAGATATGTCTATATCTTGGTTGGTTTTTTATAATCAACAAACTGAAGCATAAACTAACCCGGAACCGACTGATCAATGTTTGCTGACAAAGACGGTACAATGTTTAACTTCAGTGTTAGTCGCTTGTGAACCAGACCAGTGCACTAAGCGTCAGCACGTACGGAGCTTTGCAAAGTATTTATCGATCGAAGAATTGATCCAGTCATATCAAGTCATTTGTTCCAAAGCCAAGTCAAGCCAAATGCCAGCTATGCCAAAGCTTACTGCTCAAATGCCATATGTAAAAGCTTCCACAGAAAGCCATATCAGGAAGTGACATTTTATATATGTGTGCACTTATATATTTGTATATGTACAAATATAATTATATATGTATATATGTATATTTAATTAAATATAATATATAATATATATGTATATATATTATAAGTGAACTCCCCTTGCTTACAGTGTAACTTGCATGAATTTATTCTAAGTGAACTCCCCTTGCTTACAGTGTAACTTGGCGCAAGTTTTGACTCAATTAGTCATACAAGGTACATACAATGAAGCCAATGGAGCGCAACTTTGGAGCGCAAACTTTGACTTAGTCAAAGTTTGCGACTCCAAGTGTCACAGTGATCCCTGCTTAAAATTCTAAGCTGATTTTATCTCAAGGCACAGCCACAGGGGTACACTGATTAAGCGCAAACTTTGACTGTCAGGCGCCAACTTTGACTTTGCTGTGGGATATTGAACTGGCGCAACTTCAAGTATATATATTGGAGTTAGATTTATTTTGGATATCTGAATCCGTCCAGGACGAACTCAAGTCGTCCAGGACGAACTCGTTAACCATGGTTAGTTTATGAAAGCCTATAAATATGTGATTGTGGTTCTCACAATTTAACAACATCCTTCGGGATGGATGGCCAAGTGTTATGCACAAACTCTCTCAAATATACACACACCCTAGCCTAGTTTTGTACCATAAATATTTGTAGTGGATAGGGCTTGTAATATTTAGAGGAGTGGTCATTGTAGCCAACCTTCGGGTTTGGATTTATAGCACCCTTCGAGGTATTTATCAATATACAGATATACCTTGGAAAATATTGTGTGTTGGTTTAATATTTTCATATCCTCAGAAACCGACCAGATATATATCCGGAACACGAAACCCATTACAGGACTGCAATTTGTTTATCCGCAAGATTCGAAAGAATTTTAAATTGTAGTGAGTATCGTATTCAACCCCCCCTTCTACGATACTTTGGACCTAACAATTGGTATCAGAGCCAGGTTGATTGATATACAAATCAGGATCCTTATCGTACGGAAAATCAAGAACCTAGCTTTTGATATTTGATTAGGGGAAATGTTCTTCCGGTTTGTGTTGCTGAATTTGTCTGTAGGCCTAAGCAAGGATTATCTGTTGGATACTGAACTTTGGACCAGGACTTATAAATTTATATTTTAAATTTTAATAAGTTTATTTTATAAATTTGATTTAATTTATTTTAAACTTATTAATTGAGTTTATTATGAATTAATTAAATTTATTTTATGAACTTAATTAAATTTACTTTATAAACTTTATCAGATTCATTTAATAAATTTGTTCAAATTTATTTTAGACTTGTAAAGTTTACTCTTAGACTTTATTAAGGTTATCATAAATTTTATAAATTTATTATTTAAATTTTTATTGTTTATGATTTAAATTTAAGTTAAAATATAAAATATAAATTTAAGAGGATTTAACTTATTATGGATATAAGTTCAAGTTCAAGGGTTCAATTTAATTTGTTCTGGAAGCTATGATTTAATTGGAGAGGAGACACTTGAATATTTTCAAAAATTAAATTTATCTAATAAATTTTAATATATTTACTAAATGAATTTGTAATAAATTTGTTCTAAACTTGTTCAGTTTATTATGAATTTATTTGAATTTATTTTTTAAATATAATTAAATTTACTTTATTGATTTAACTAAGTTTATTTTATACTTTATTTTCTTTCATTTTTTAAAAACTTATTTTTAAATTTATTTTCTTTATAATTTAAACTTAGTTTAAATAATCAAGTGTCCCGTAACCTTTTTAATTATTCTACTCCAAGACAAATCAGATTGACATTTAGTTGAGACGGATCAGGCTGACAGATTACAAGACAAACACCGGGCTTTCAATACCAGATTCTCAGAACCGGTATTGGAAGTACATTGATGACCCAATCCAATTGATTCCTCAGAGGATTATTAGAAGCAGTTTTTCTATGTTCGACAAAGCTGATTGTGATTCAAAGAAGATTCTATTGAAGACTAATTTGGTACTACTAAAAGTGGATTTTGAAGAAGGTACTTCAGGCCTTGATCTGAGTAATTACTCCGACTTGATTATCAGATCACCAGATCAGGATGGGAATTTGCTACATCTACAATGAAACATCTTTCCAGGGCTCGGAATGTCAACTTTGAATGGCACCACTAGTAGTAGGAAAAGAGAAGTTTTTGCAGAAGAATCTTCAAGGGATTTCAATCTAACTCAGTGATTCAGGGATATACAATTACTCAGTGAATTGTACCAATGCTAAATCTATTTGGAATCAGCTGAACCAAAGACAAAGAACTGTGGAGGTTTATGGATAATTATCGAGTTACTACCGCACCAATCAGTTTCGTGCATTTATGTCAGAACCTTAGGATTGAACAGAAGAGTTTGTAACTGCTGAATTTGAGGAAGCTCAAGTCGACGAAAGTTAACACTTTTGAAGAATGTGAGGACAGAACTTCAAGGATTAGCATAACACTATCTGAGAGGTTTAGACATGTCAGATTCAGATGGAATCCATTGGTTTCAAGTGGAGACTCTTCGGGGTTCATTTCGACAGGTTGTTTGAAAACTGAGTTGGTCAGTACACACAATATTGTTTGGTATCTTAAGCAAAGAAGGGTTTCTATATATATTGAAGCCTCGACAAACAAGGATGATAGGGCTTGTCTGAAATTCAAGTGGATGTTTTGAAAGAAACATCACAACAAGTTCTTATGCTATTCTAGGAAAGGTGTGAGCTGAATCAGTTGCTGATGAGAAGGATTGTAACGCCTGTAATATTTGACTTATATACATTACAGTATTTCATTTTGGTGATATATTAAATTTCGTGTTTTAATTGCCAAACTATGTGAATTTGACTCGTTTATCGTTACATGACTTTCGTATGTCGTTATAATGTACTTATATGACTTTTGGCGAATAATTCTCGCTACGCGATTAAATAATATTACTAGTTGCGACGGTTTTGACTTTACATTAATAAATGTGTTCGTTGCCGTTACCCGATTAAATAATAGTTGAGATATATGCGATTTAGTGATATTTGATAAATTGCGAGTAGCCGATAAACTTTAACTTGTAAAATAGCGTTTCATTGTATATATTCTTCTCGAGGTTTTACGTGTATTATATTCGTGTTTTATATTTATGTGAAATGTGACTATTAGAGCTCTACTTGTAATATTTCTTTTAAAATTCATTTCTTGTCCAAAATTTGAGAAAACTATTTTATTAAACTTCTAAAATCTCATATTATTTGTGATATTAATTTCATGATTTATCGATTTGTACTTTATTTACTAAAACTCATTCTTTTAATATCTTTTTAATCACACTTTTATTAATTATCAAATGTCTACATTACCCTTGCATGCATTTTCCACCAACACTTGAAGAGAGGACAAGCTAGTCATTTCTACATTCCACTACCACTAGTTGGTCAAGTCAAAACACAAGAGAACAAAATATTACATACTTCCACACTTCACTCATTCATACACACCAACTAAAATCAAACCCACTTCTCTCATCTCTCTCTTCTCTCTCCCTCACCTCTCCTCTCGGCTCTCTCTCTCTAAACCCTCCTCCATTGCCGATTTCTTCATCTTCTTCAAGAATCAAGCTTGTCTTGCCAAGATCTTCATCACCCACACTTGTATCTTCTCTCTCAAGGTTAGACTTAGCTTGCATGTGTCATTTGGAACCGGAATGGGGCTTTAGTTCTTATGGACTTAGAGTCACCATTTCAGGGGTTCCTAGATGATGAGCTTGATGTGATTTTGGTGGAGGTTATACCTCCATTTAGCCGAAATACACTTGCTTCATCACCTTCGGCAATGACCCTCAAGGGAGCCGAAGGAAATGGGTTCTTTTCATGACCTTAAATTCGAAATTGTGTGATGTTTTGTTATGGTTTCAAGAAGTTTTGATCCTTTACAATGTGTTTTAAAAAGTTTTAGACCTTGCATGTTATGATTTATACAAGAACCATGTGAAACTAGTGATCTTAGGCCATGATATTCGAATGGGTGTTATATGTGATGATTTGGAGCTTTTAACTTGGTTTTTGATCAATGCATGTTTCGGTTTTTGCCATAAAATGATAATGTAGATGGTGTCTTGATGTATTATGTTTAGTTTTGATGATTAATAAACTTGTATGTATGTGCATTGGCTTGGAAAGTGCTTAAAAACTGCTCCTGAAATTCTGCTCTGTTTTTGCTCTACAAATGCCTCGGTTTTATGCTTATATGAGGTTGGATTTTGTGATATCTTGCTTGGAGTAGCTAGTCAGTAGGTATATGTATATTGTAGGGTAGTATTTGTGGCTTGGTTTGTTGGTATATGGAGTTTTGGAGGGTGTTAAGGTGGAAGGAGTCACACACACACCATGGCAGATTTTTACACCTTAGAAAACTAGTGAAATGGAGGTGTCATGCTTAGGCCCTCATAGGCCCAAGTCTCCTGGAGTTGGGACTTGATGTATACAAGTCTCCAGTAGCCATAAGAGTCATAAAAACCATCATTTACATAGATGCACACACACATTTCAGGGTACACCCCAGAACAGGGCACATTTGGGTCAATTGCACTTTTGTATGTTAAACACCTTGTCAATGAGGAGGCCCTCATGGGGCCTTGATTTAGATGAACTTAGGGAAGTATTAGGAAGCTATTTGAGTCATTGGATTGGGGTATTGAGTGAGTTTAGTGAGTGACAAGTGAGTAAGTTCATGGCAGTCCCCACAGCAGAGCAGGGTGCTCTGTGCCAACTTTGTTTAGAGGCCCAAGGAGGCCTGAGCAAGGCCTTAGTGTCATTCCAAGTGCACAACTTAGATTTAAGTCTTAAGTATCCAGTAGAGTCACAATTTCACCAAGGCACATAGTGGAAACACTTGTTTTTGCCAAAACCCCCAAGAGGTGCCAAACTGCCAAGGCAGAATGGTCACTTTGGTTCACTAGTTTTTAAGGACCCATATAGGCAATGCCTTTGAGTCACACCACTTCATAACATTAGTTTAATGTTGTGTCAACCTTTATAAATTGGTTTGGAGTCAATACCCTTAAGTGGAGATGCCTCATTTCCACTAAAGAACACAAGTGTCACACAGGGAGTCACATTCTAGTACCAACTTAGGGTGCATTGCATTTTAGTGTGTCATCAGTGAGGCCTTGACCTCATATGGAGTTCATGAGTTAGTTTTAAGTCATATTAGAGAGTGCAAGTTAGTTTAAGTCAATTCACTTAGTGTAGATGCATTCTTTTACCAAGGCACACAAGTGTCGCCAAGGTAAGCATACTAGTGAGTCACTTAGGTTGCACTTCACTTGTAAGTCTTGGGTAGTGGGGCACAAGTGTGCCTTACTATTAATTTGTTATTTGAGGTCAGTAGAATATGGTTAGGAGGTATTGGTCTTAGACCTTATGTGCTACTTGATTAAATGCTTAATTGACTTAGGAATAATTAGAGATTATTAAGTAATATAAGTTAAGTAACAAAATGCCATGCCTTACTTGCTATGTGTATTACTTGATGATCATGCTACTTGTTTTAATTAAGTTTAAGTGTATATTTAATATATATGTATATATATTTATTTATATATATATGTATATACATTTATACGCGAAAGGGTAGTTAGTGACGAGGATACTATTAATTATAGGTGCAAGTAGGAGGCCAGGCAAGGAACCCCTAGAAGCATCTATACAAGAGTGCAGTAAGCTTTATCCAGGCAAGTGAAACTCTTCCTTTATACTTGCTTTGTAATTGTATACCCTGTGAACGTTGAATTACTGTTTACTTAGGACTGAATTTCCTTGTCACCCTTGTGATCATGACTTTGGATTCCAATAATACCCTTAACACTTGAATTACCTTTTTCATGTAATATCACCTTACAACCACATGATTATACTCCAATAGTCCTTGATGAATAATGAGAACTTGATACCCCACATTAACCTGAATTATCTCATTTGGAACCCCGATCTTAATAACATCCTTTACTTTTGAAAGATCACTTATATTTTGAAAACACCCTTGCTTATAACTTGTCTTTGATCAAGACCCTTTTCTTGAAAATGATTTGATTTGAAATGACCTTAAAAGGAATTGGATAATAATTTATTACGACTGAGGCGCCAGTCAATTATTGCAGCATCAGTAGCGGGGAGCCTGATGTCTGTTTATGGCCAATGTGTGCCGAGGATCCTCCCTGGTTGAATCACTTTATGTGGTTCGGAGCTTGGTGTGGGCTGATCACCCCTCAATGCTCGTAGCGCTGTGTGTTTCCAATTCCAATAAATTTATCCCACATTACACCTTTACTTGTGTTTATACCTTGTGATATCTATTGCTGTTTTTGCACTTGATTATATTGCATATTGTGAACTGTTTTATTTACTGCTTTCACTTGCTGAGCTTTTTGCTCATATATATTGTTGTTGTTATAACCCTTCAGTGAAACCCGAGAATGGCCCGATTCAAGCAGACCGCTCGTAAGACCACCTCAGGCAACGGGATTGCTTTCCGCCGTATGATGGGACAGGTTGGGAACTCGTAGTTCCCTAGTTAATTTCTTTTAAGTTTTTGGGATTTAAAAACTGTAGTATGACTTAGACTTAATTTGGATTTCTATTTGGGATTGTAATAACTTTAGATGTTGTTCATACTCATTCCTGGTGATCCGGGGATTGTGGATTTAGATTTTAGTTCTAATATTTCATAACTCTATAATTCTAGTTTATTTATCGTTTATGCATGCTTTAGTCGGTTATTAAGTTGGGTCCGTCACAGTTGGTATCAGAGCGACAGGTTTGAGTCACTGAACAACATAGGATAAATGAATATAAGATAGGATTTAGAGGATTAAGATGAACTTAGATCATGTGGGATTTGGGGCGTTAGAATCTTTTAAGTTTTCTCACCCTTTTGACTATAACCGCGTGTATATATATATAACTGTTGGCAGACATCGTCATCTTCTAGTCCCGGATTCCCGACTACTGTTCCGTTCCCGCTTTACGAGCAGATGGTGAGGCTTACTGACCGACTTGAGGGCCAGAACACGATTCTCCAGCACCGGATTGACCAGCTGTACCGTGAGGACTTTGATGATGAGGGCAACCGTCCCCGTTTGATTGCTAGGGTCGAGGAGATCATTCGTATGGCCGAGGATCATTTGGCAGCTATTCCACCCTACCGCGAGCGTGAGAGCCGTATCACTTTGACCGCCATTACTGACGAGCTCCGCCGTGTGATTAGCAGTCTCCGTGAGCCAGTTACCAGTCCATCAGCTTCACCAGCATCATCACCATCCCCCTAGACTATTCCTTAGTCTATTTTATTTCCGTTATCATGTTATCCGTACTTTGACCTTCCATTTCGTACTTGTACCCCGAATTGTTTCGGGAAGACTTTTATTTGCACTTTATTTCCGTCCGTACTGTTCCGTACCTATCATTTGAACTAATGTTTAATCTCGCACTTTGACTATTTATCTCATTTTGTCATTTCACGTGTACCATGCTTAGATAGAAATTGCCATGTTAAACCTTTAGAACTTGATCATGTTTAAACTTTTCCAATATACCATGATATGACTTTGACCGAATAATTGTACCTTTGCAATATGATACCTTAGACTCTAATAATACACACACATACCATGATGCCATAATAATTACCATAGACCGTTACCATGTGAATAACTCTTGAATAATACCTTTGTACCCAATATTCCCTTTGATATAACTTGTATGCATATATTGAACTGAGAATAAGCTTTTCTTGTCTACATTCAGAATCATGCCTCCTCGAAGAACCCGCAACACCACCAATGAAAATACCGAAGAACCACCACCAACCTTGGCTCAACTTATGCAACTTCTTCACCAACAATCTGTTACCCTTGCTCAACAACAACAATTACTTCAACAACAACTCCAGCAACAACAACAAGCACCACCACCACCTACTACTTTCAAATCTTTTCAAGCTGTGAAACCACCCGAGTTCCGAGGAACTCAAGACCCTGTTGAAGCTCAATCCTGGCTAAAGGAGATGGAGAAGGCTTTCACCTTGGCTGTTGTAACCAATGATAAGAAAGTTGAATATGCCTCCTATTTTCTGAAGGATGAAGCGAACTACTGGTGGGAGTCAGCCCGTGCTTTAGAAGAAGGTGAGGTTATTGCTTGGGATAGATTCAAGAGGATATTTCTAGACAAGTACTTTCCAAGGTATATGCAAACTCAGATGGAGTTGAAGTTCTTTGAATTGAGGCAAGAGGGAATGACTGTTGGGGAATATGAAAAGAAATTTACAGAATTGGCAAGGTTCGTGGGAGATTATGTGGACACGGACGAGAAAAGAGCGAAGAGATTTCAACAAGGATTGAAGCCTTGGCTACGAAGCAGAGTGGCTGCTTTTGAATTGGCCACATATGCTGAAGTGGTCCAGAAGGCAATGGTGATAGAAGGAGAAAGTGATCAGAACCAGAAGGAGAAGGATAACAAGAAGAGAAAGTTTGTGAGTAAAGGTGAAGGTTCGGCTCAAGGGAGCCAAAGTGGAAAGAATTTCAAGAAGTTTGGAGTTCAGAATCAAGGAGGTCCCCGAGGTTTCAAGAAGGGAGATAATAGGAATGTGAAGAAGATTCAAGGACCGAGTGGTCAAAGGAGTCAACAAGCAAATTCAGAATGCAAGTTCTGCAACAAGAAACACACGGGAAGTTGTAATAAGGCTGATATCGTCTGTTTCAAGTGCAACTCGAAGGGTCATTATGCAAACGAGTGCCAGAATTCGAAGCCGTCTGTTACCTGTTTCAAGTGTGGAAAGACCGGTCACATGTCAAGAGATTGTAAAGCTCCTGGAACTAACAAGTTGATGCAATTGGCAGCTACCCCTTACAATCAAGGAATGACATCTTCTGCTCCGATTCTGCAATTACCTTCTACTCAAGTTTTTGAGTCTGCAACTCCTGTTTTCCATCCCTCTTATCCGGCTCAAGCAAGGACATTCAACATGAATATCAAAGATGCCGTTCAGAGTTCTGAGGTTGTGGCAGGTACGCTTTCTGTCAACAACCACCATGCTAAAGTGCTATTTGATTCTGGAGCTACTAGATCTTTCATATCTGAATCTTTTGTTGGCAAGTTGAATTGTGAAATTGAACCGTTAGTTGAACCCTTATCTATCATTGTTGCTAATCAAGAACAAGTATCTGTTAGAAGTATTTGCCCCCGATGTACTATAGAGATTTCTGGCTTTAGTTTTCCTGCTTCCCTTATACCTTTTCGATTAGGAGAGTTTGACGTCATATTAGGTATGGATTGGTTAGCAGAAAATGAAGCTCAAATAGATTGTAAGAAGAAGAAGATAATCCTTAAGTCTCCTCAAGGCAAGAAAGTAGAATTCAAAGGGCAGAAACAAACCAAGACATTTCTGACGATAATTGAAGCTAAGAAGTTGTTAAGACAAGGTTGTGAAGGTTATTTGGCTCATGTGATTGATAGATCTAAAGAGACGCCGAATATAGAAAGCATTCCGATAGTTAATGAATTTCTTGATGTATTTCCTGACGATCTTCCTGGATTGCCTCCCGACCGTCAAATTGAGTTTTCTATTGACTTAGCACCCGGCACGGAACCAGTTTCAAAGCAACCGTATCGAATGGCGCCGGCAGAAATGAAGGAGTTGGCCAAGCAATTGCAAGAGTTGTTAGACAAAGGAGTTATAAGGCCGAGTGTATCCCCGTGGGGAGCTCCAGTGCTTTTTGTGAAGAAAAAGGACGGAAGCATGAGATTGTGCATCGACTATAGAGAATTAAACAAGTTGACAATCAAGAATAGGTATCCTTTGCCTCGAATCGACGACTTATTTGATCAACTCAAAGGAGCAACTTACTTTTCGAAGATTGACTTGCGTTCGGGATATCACCAATTGAAGATTAAGCCGGAAGACAATTCAAAGACAGCTTTTGGAACTCGTTATGGGCATTACGAGTTTCTAGTTATGGCATTCGGATTGACAAACGCACCAGCCGCCTTCATGGATTTGATGAACCGTGTATTCAAGAAGTATTTAGACAAGTTCGTCATTGTATTCATCGACGATATTCTCATATACTCGAAATCTGAAGAGGAACATGCTGAACATCTGAGGATAGCTTTGGAAACTTTAAGGAAGGAGAAGTTGTATGCAAAGTTCTCAAAATGTGAATTTTGGCTACGAGAAGTGCAGTTTTTAGGACATATTGTTGGAAGTGAAGGTATTCGAGTGGATCCAGCGAAGATAGAAGCTGTGATGAATTGGGAAAGGCCGAAGACCCCAACTGAAGTTAGAAGTTTCATGGGATTGGCCGGATATTATCGAAGGTTTGTGAAGGATTTCTCAAAGATTGCAGCACCGTTGACAAGATTGACTCGGAAGAATGAAAAGTTTGAATGGACCGAAAAATGTGAAAAGAGTTTTCAAGAGTTGAAACAGAAGTTAGTCACTGCTCCAGTTCTAGCTTTGCCAGATGATCAAGGAGATTTTGTTATCTACAGTGATGCGTCATACAAAGGATTAGGTTGTGTCTTAATGCAACACGGGAAAGTAATAGCCTACGCGTCAAGACAACTCAAACCACACGAACAAAGATATCCGACTCATGACTTGGAATTGGCAGCAATTGTGTTTGCTCTGAAGCTTTGGAGACACTATCTTTATGGCGAGAAGTGTGAAATATTCACGGATCACAAAAGTTTGAAGTACATTTTCACGCAAAAAGAGTTGAACATGAGGCAGCGAAGATGGTTGGAATTGATTAAAGACTACGACTGCACGATTAATTATCATCCCGGAAAGGCGAACGTAGTGGCAGATGCGTTAAGTCGCAAAGAAAGGTTGAATATGTTGACTATGGCTCAAGAACTATCACAGGAATTTGAGAAGATGGGAATTGAAATTCGAGCTCCTAGTGCACCTACAGGAATGATTCATACCATGACCTTTCAGCCTGAATTGATGGAGAAGATTAAGAAGTGCCAAGAAGAAGTAATGAACGAAAAGATGAATGAGTTGACCGGAGAAGAAATCTGTACACAGAAAGACAACCAAGGAATCTTGAGGTTTTCATCAAGAATTTGGATACCAAACGTGGAGGAATTGAAAAATGAGATCTTGAAGGATGCTCACAATTCAGAGTTTTCTATTCACCCCGGAAGCACAAAAATGTACCAAGATTTGAAGCAAAACTTTTGGTGGCCAGATATGAAGAAGGAAATTGCTCAATGGATCAGTAAATGCTACACTTGTCAAAGAGTAAAAGCTGAACATCAGAAGCCAAGTGGATTAATACAGCCGTTGGAGATACCAGAATGGAAGTGGGAGCACATTGCAATGGACTTTATAGTTGGATTGCCAAGGACGAAATCTAATCATGATGCTATTTGGGTAATAATTGATCGGTTGACCAAGTCGGCTCATTTTCTGCCAATTAACGAGAGATTCTCAATGGACAAGCTAATTCACATGTATTTGAAAGAGATTGTTACTCGTCATGGAGTTCCAGTATCTATTGTGTCAGATCGAGACCCTCGTTTTAACTCGAGATTTTGGAAGCAATTTCAAGAACATTTGGGAACCCGACTCAAGATGAGTACTGCCTATCATCCACAAACGGACGGACAAAGCGAGCGTACAATTCAAACTATCGAAGACATGTTGAGGTCTTGTGCTTTGGACTTCAAAGGAAATTGGGACGAGCATTTGCCTTTGGTTGAGTTTTCGTATAATAACAGTTATCATGCCAGCATTGGAATGCCCCCGTACGAAGCTCTTTATGGAAGGAAGTGTAGATCCCCGATATATTGGGATGAAGTTGGAGAAAGAAAAGTAATTGGTCCAGAATTGATCCAGCAAACGAAAGAAGCAGTAGAAGTGATTCGGAATAGATTGATTGCAGCTCAAGATAGACAATGAAAGTATGCTGACCCGCACAGAAAAGATGTTGAGTTCGAAATTGGAGAAGCCGTTTTGCTAAAAGTGTCACCTTGGAAAGGAATAGCCAGATTCGGAAAGAAAGGGAAATTGAGTCCAAGATTTATTGGTCCTTTTGAGATTTTAAGCAGAATTGGGAAAGTGGCGTACGAACTAGCCTTACCGCCTCAAATGCAGCACGTTCACAATGTTTTCCATGTCTCATTGCTTAAGAAGTTCAACCCCGACACCAAGTGCATTATAGAGAATGAACCAGTTGAGATGGAGCCCGATTTGTCTTATATCGAGCAACCGGTTAGCATTCTAGATAGAAAGGATAAGGTGTTAAGGAATAAGACAGTTCCTTTAGTTAGAATTTTGTGGAGGAATCCCAAAGTTGAAGAATCAACGTGGGAATTAGAAAGTGATATGTTAGATAAGTATCCTCATTTGTTTATTTAGATTCTGGGGTCAGAATCCTTTTAAGGGGGGAAGGATGTAACGCCTGTAATATTTGACTTATATACATTACAGTATTTCATTTTGGTGATATATTAAATTTCGTGTTTTAATTGCCAAACTATGTGAATTTGACTCGTTTATCGTTACATGACTTTCGTATGTCGTTATAATGTACTTATATGACTTTTGGCGAATAATTCTCGCTACGCGATTAAATAATATTACTAGTTGCGACGGTTTTGACTTTACATTAATAAATGTGTTCGTTGCCGTTACCCGATTAAATAATAGTTGAGATATATGCGATTTAGTGATATTTGATAAATTGCGAGTAGCCGATAAACTTTAACTTGTAAAATAGCGTTTCATTGTATATATTCTTCTCGAGGTTTTACGTGTATTATATTCGTGTTTTATATTTATGTGAAATGTGACTATTAGAGCTCTACTTGTAATATTTCTTTTAAAATTCATTTCTTGTCCAAAATTTGAGAAAACTATTTTATTAAACTTCTAAAATCTCATATTATTTGTGATATTAATTTCATGATTTATCGATTTGTACTTTATTTACTAAAACTCATTCTTTTAATATCTTTTTAATCACACTTTTATTAATTATCAAATGTCTACATTACCCTTGCATGCATTTTCCACCAACACTTGAAGAGAGGACAAGCTAGTCATTTCTACATTCCACTACCACTAGTTGGTCAAGTCAAAACACAAGAGAACAAAATATTACATACTTCCACACTTCACTCATTCATACACACCAACTAAAATCAAACCCACTTCTCTCATCTCTCTCTTCTCTCTCCCTCACCTCTCCTCTCGGCTCTCTCTCTCTAAACCCTCCTCCATTGCCGATTTCTTCATCTTCTTCAAGAATCAAGCTTGTCTTGCCAAGATCTTCATCACCCACACTTGTATCTTCTCTCTCAAGGTTAGACTTAGCTTGCATGTGTCATTTGGAACCGGAATGGGGCTTTAGTTCTTATGGACTTAGAGTCACCATTTCAGGGGTTCCTAGATGATGAGCTTGATGTGATTTTGGTGGAGGTTATACCTCCATTTAGCCGAAATACACTTGCTTCATCACCTTCGGCAATGACCCTCAAGGGAGCCGAAGGAAATGGGTTCTTTTCATGACCTTAAATTCGAAATTGTGTGATGTTTTGTTATGGTTTCAAGAAGTTTTGATCCTTTACAATGTGTTTTAAAAAAGTTTTAGACCTTGCATGTTATGATTTATACAAGAACCATGTGAAACTAGTGATCTTAGGCCATGATATTCGAATGGGTGTTATATGTGATGATTTGGAGCTTTTAACTTGGTTTTTGATCAATGCATGTTTCGGTTTTTGCCATAAAATGATAATGTAGATGGTGTCTTGATGTATTATGTTTAGTTTTGATGATTAATAAACTTGTATGTATGTGCATTGGCTTGGAAAGTGCTTAAAAACTGCTCCTGAAATTCTGCTCTGTTTTTGCTCTACAAATGCCTCGGTTTTATGCTTATATGAGGTTGGATTTTGTGATATCTTGCTTGGAGTAGCTAGTCAGTAGGTATATGTATATTGTAGGGTAGTATTTGTGGCTTGGTTTGTTGGTATATGGAGTTTTGGAGGGTGTTAAGGTGGAAGGAGTCACACACACACCATGGCAGATTTTTACACCTTAGAAAACTAGTGAAATGGAGGTGTCATGCTTAGGCCCTCATAGGCCCAAGTCTCCTGGAGTTGGGACTTGATGTATACAAGTCTCCAGTAGCCATAAGAGTCATAAAAACCATCATTTACATAGATGCACACACACATTTCAGGGTACACCCCAGAACAGGGCACATTTGGGTCAATTGCACTTTTGTATGTTAAACACCTTGTCAATGAGGAGGCCCTCATGGGGCCTTGATTTAGATGAACTTAGGGAAGTATTAGGAAGCTATTTGAGTCATTGGATTGGGGTATTGAGTGAGTTTAGTGAGTGACAAGTGAGTAAGTTCATGGCAGTCCCCACAGCAGAGCAGGGTGCTCTGTGCCAACTTTGTTTAGAGGCCCAAGGAGGCCTGAGCAAGGCCTTAGTGTCATTCCAAGTGCACAACTTAGATTTAAGTCTTAAGTATCCAGTAGAGTCACAATTTCACCAAGGCACATAGTGGAAACACTTGTTTTTGCCAAAACCCCCAAGAGGTGCCAAACTGCCAAGGCAGAATGGTCACTTTGGTTCACTAGTTTTTAAGGACCCATATAGGCAATGCCTTTGAGTCACACCACTTCATAACATTAGTTTAATGTTGTGTCAACCTTTATAAATTGGTTTGGAGTCAATACCCTTAAGTGGAGATGCCTCATTTCCACTAAAGAACACAAGTGTCACACAGGGAGTCACATTCTAGTACCAACTTAGGGTGCATTGCATTTTAGTGTGTCATCAGTGAGGCCTTGACCTCATATGGAGTTCATGAGTTAGTTTTAAGTCATATTAGAGAGTGCAAGTTAGTTTAAGTCAATTCACTTAGTGTAGATGCATTCTTTTACCAAGGCACACAAGTGTCGCCAAGGTAAGCATACTAGTGAGTCACTTAGGTTGCACTTCACTTGTAAGTCTTGGGTAGTGGGGCACAAGTGTGCCTTACTATTAATTTGTTATTTGAGGTCAGTAGAATATGGTTAGGAGGTATTGGTCTTAGACCTTATGTGCTACTTGATTAAATGCTTAATTGACTTAGGAATAATTAGAGATTATTAAGTAATATAAGTTAAGTAACAAAATGCCATGCCTTACTTGCTATGTGTATTACTTGATGATCATGCTACTTGTTTTAATTAAGTTTAAGTGTATATTTAATATATATGTATATATATTTATTTATATATATATGTATATACATTTATACGCGAAAGGGTAGTTAGTGACGAGGATACTATTAATTATAGGTGCAAGTAGGAGGCCAGGCAAGGAACCCCTAGAAGCATCTATACAAGAGTGCAGTAAGCTTTATCCAGGCAAGTGAAACTCTTCCTTTATACTTGCTTTGTAATTGTATACCCTGTGAACGTTGAATTACTGTTTACTTAGGACTGAATTTCCTTGTCACCCTTGTGATCATGACTTTGGATTCCAATAATACCCTTAACACTTGAATTACCTTTTTCATGTAATATCACCTTACAACCACATGATTATACTCCAATAGTCCTTGATGAATAATGAGAACTTGATACCCCACATTAACCTGAATTATCTCATTTGGAACCCCGATCTTAATAACATCCTTTACTTTTGAAAGATCACTTATATTTTGAAAACACCCTTGCTTATAACTTGTCTTTGATCAAGACCCTTTTCTTGAAAATGATTTGATTTGAAATGACCTTAAAAGGAATTGGATAATAATTTATTACGACTGAGGCGCCAGTCAATTATTGCAGCATCAGTAGCGGGGAGCCTGATGTCTGTTT
The DNA here is from genome assembly GCF_001625215.2 of Daucus carota subsp. sativus. NCBI lineage: Eukaryota > Viridiplantae > Streptophyta > Magnoliopsida > Apiales > Apiaceae > Daucus > Daucus carota. The sequence continues at coordinate 35,493,053 of NC_030383.2, forward strand.
ATGGCCAATGTGTGCCGAGGATCCTCCCTGGTTGAATCACTTTATGTGGTTCGGAGCTTGGTGTGGGCTGATCACCCCTCAATGCTCGTAGCGCTGTGTGTTTCCAATTCCAATAAATTTATCCCACATTACACCTTTACTTGTGTTTATACCTTGTGATATCTATTGCTGTTTTTGCACTTGATTATATTGCATATTGTGAACTGTTTTATTTACTGCTTTCACTTGCTGAGCTTTTTGCTCATATATATTGTTGTTGTTATAACCCTTCAGTGAAACCCGAGAATGGCCCGATTCAAGCAGACCGCTCGTAAGACCACCTCAGGCAACGGGATTGCTTTCCGCCGTATGATGGGACAGGTTGGGAACTCGTAGTTCCCTAGTTAATTTCTTTTAAGTTTTTGGGATTTAAAAACTGTAGTATGACTTAGACTTAATTTGGATTTCTATTTGGGATTGTAATAACTTTAGATGTTGTTCATACTCATTCCTGGTGATCCGGGGATTGTGGATTTAGATTTTAGTTCTAATATTTCATAACTCTATAATTCTAGTTTATTTATCGTTTATGCATGCTTTAGTCGGTTATTAAGTTGGGTCCGTCACAAGGATGATTATGGTTATCTGGCTATCCAAGCATTCTCTGAAGATGATTCACTTTGCACATCTCAGGTATGAATCCTTTCTAACTCTGCAATACTTATCTCATTATATTCAAAGCATGTTATAAATATCTGAGTAGAATTGTTTAACACACAAGCACAAGCATGATAGCATCACAGTAGATAATGTTAAACTAGTATGCTAGATGACTATTCTGGTAACTAGGATTGATGATACTCTTGTGCATGTGTCTTTAGCAGATTTTTAACATGTGTATGAATATTTAGGATTTGATTATTTGCAATGGTGAGATTAGAAGCTTTCCTTTGGAACACGACTCTTAGTTTTAGGGGTTATGATCCTAGCATGTATAACTTTGTTAAAACATTTTGTTTCAGATTCCCTAGTACAATTAGACTTGCTTATTTATCTGAATTGTTTGTTAAGGAATTATTTGTTCTATGATGGAATGTCTACCTTGTGTCAGTAGAACTTTTAGAACTTCATGTGAGATCTAAAACTGACTTAGGTAATAGAGATAGTATAATGCCATATAACAATAGAGTGGGATTAGTATGAATTGATAATGTGATTATTAATTTGTCTATGATCATTATGCTTTTAGGAGATTATTGAATATCTGTAATTCTACTTTCGACCTGTTACACTTGTGTTAATTGGTTTAAATAGAGAGTACTGAATCTTCTGAATTGCATAACTGCCTGTCTTGCTATTGCCTTATCTTTGATTGTTTGCCATGTGTATTCAACATCATCTCTGCTTATTTTCATGTCATGAATGCATGTCTTTGTACTTGCATTGATTTTAGAAAAGCATGTTTGAGAATCACATTAGGGCAATGTCTAGATAAGAATTAGCATGTTAAGGTTGCTTCTATTGTTACCATTGTTAAAGAAAAATCTCTAATCCATCTGGACCCAGTTATGATTGGGGACCATAGAACTCTTTCCATTTGTGATTGCAGGTTACATATATTCCATATGATTTTTGGTGCACTCTGTTTGCTGAGTAGCTGAAATCATATGAATCACCAAAAGTACCCTGTTAGCAAATGTAATCATGTGAGCAGTTCCGTCAATAATCTTTGAAAGATGACAACAAAGATTCTCTTGCGGGACATGCCTATTTTCCTGGAATGTCATCATGGAAGCATATCTTTCTTGCAAGAAGTCAAAACACACATTCCTAGTATCAGACGGTTCTCTGACAAAGGACATTATGTCAGTTCATGGAGTAGTGTTTTATCTCAAATCAGGAAAGATGTGAATCTGCTCGTAGCTAATATGGAACTTCAACTGAAGATGGAGTGATCTATTTCGATAGTAAAGCTTCATCGGATGAGTGTTCGCTATGGAACATGAAGCTCTCACACTTGTATGTCAAAACAAGGGGCTCTTTCTATTCGTAAGAAGAGAATTGGTGAGAGGACTACCTCATCTGGAATTCAAATTGGATGAAGGATATGAGTTATGTCATGATAGGGAAGTCGAAGGAGCATCGCACAGAAGCAAAGATATGATCAACATTACTGAGCCGCTTCAGTTGATACGTATGGATTTCTACGGATCAGTTAATGTCATGTCTACAACAAATTCAGATATCTTTTTGCGATGATCATTGACTACTCTAGATTCTTTCGTGTTGTTCGTATGTGTTCAAAAGACAAGACGTCACAGATGAAGGTTGATCAAAATGAACCCTGATCATTAATAAATCCAGAAAGACACCATTCTTGTCAGTGGCCAATCAGAAGCAAGCACTAACTCTTGGTATGTGTTTGGAGGAAAATGCCTCTTTTCAAGTCCTGCATTCGAAGATCAAAGAATATTTTCCTCGGCTACTCTATGGAGTCTACAGTCTACAGGGTGACTGTGATTAATCAATTGAAGGTGATTGTAAGTCTAAAACAGGACATTGAACGACATTTTGCTCCAAGCTGTTTAAGGTTATAGTATTGGTTTAATAATAATTCAGATCCAAGCAGAATCTCTTTGCAAGGATAAGGATTAGTAAGGAGATCCCAGCAACAGCTTAGGGGGAGCATTTGGTGGATCCCAGCAACAACTTAGGGGGAGCATTTGGCAGAATCTCTTTGCAAGGATCAAGAACGCATCTGCTTAGACAAAGGGTTTGAAGCCAATATCATTCCCGGGGTCTAGTTCTTAAATGTTTCGAATGGTGAAGCGAAGACTAGGAGAGATATTATGAAAGGATGTTATTTCTTTGGGTTTCAATCTGAAGTGAAACTTAAGGAAGATTCAGAAGCTCTTAAAGGGATCCAGATTGAGTGATTGCACAACAATACGATCTCAATCAAGTTGTAAAGCAGATTGTGCGGATTCTGATACCCTGACCTAAAGACAATTCAATACTTAATACTTGTCGGGTATTCAGATTCCAACTGGATAATTTTGGCTCTGTTACGAGGGACAAGCCAAATTTGGTTGCTTAGAGTTACTTCAAAGGAGAAGGTTATGAAGATGATAGAAATAGAATCTTCAAGTTCAGAACTCTATAGGGAACTCAACGACCTTCATGATTGAACTGAAGCACCATTGACGAGACTCGGGTTCAGGATATCACAGTGAGCTAGAAGATGAAGCTTCATACAACATTTCAAGGACTTTGCAGTTGCATATCCAACGGAATTTTTATGCTATTTCTTCACCAGCTCTCTATGAGTTGCTATCCAACACCTGATGATCGTCACAGACATGGTATGATTTCTGACTAGCATATTATTTTAATATCTGTTTGCTAGAGTCATATTTGGTATCCAAATTATTACCTCTCATGATACAAGGCACACACAATATAATTATATGTGCTGTGATACCATGATTATATTATATGTGGACTAACGTCACTTGTGCAAGATAATTGCTAAGTGAATGCAGATTAGTGATATGATGAGTTTGTTGGAAAGTTGCAATTCTTTATGGTCTACTAGCTAGTCTAGAGAATGATGGCAATAAAAGGAAGTCAAGGATCTTTTGAATATGCGCATTTTGGAAGATTCTAGACATGTCAAGACTTATGCCAACAACCACTGGACTTGATCAGTACAAGAAAGGTACATCAACTGAAATGTCAAGTCTCAGAGGTATTCAACTTATCACTTTACTTAACTGCAAGTAGATCACATACTATATTTTCTATAAGGTATTACTTCTTTCATGAGCATGTCTATCGTATTTCTTAAATAAATTCATGAGTATTAAATTGTCTATACATAGGACTTGTGAATTTATTTAAAATCCAGTACCTCGTGATTTTTGCCATTATATATGATTGCCATGATAATATGTTATATGCTTAGATGGTGATTATATGTTTTAGCATGAGTGTTTGTTATTTCAATTATTTAAATTGTGTTGCATGACAATTAAGTGACTTATTTGTTCATGATTTAAATAATTAGGGATGACATGAAGCATGACTTAATTATGTTATTTTTCTTGATCTATACCTCTTCAACAATTAATATCTAGTAGAGAACTTGGTCATAATCTAGTCGTGATATTTTTGTATTTGTGAAAAGACTTAGGATTATCTTCTAGGTTGAATTCATTCATATTGGTATATAATCTGAAGCATGACTTATTTGTTTCTAGAATTGTGACTTGTATCAGTAATTGGTATGTGGTTAGAATCTAGTTAGAATTTAGTCATGATATACTAGTATTTGTGGAGTTACTTAGATTCTCTTTAGGCTGAATCCATTTATATTAGTGTCTATACTTGAAGCATAACTATTTGTGCTAGATATTTGATGTTTTATTAATTGATATTTTATTTCATATCTAACTGCATATAGTTGTGATACTTTTAGTGTTAGTGATGTTTTGCATGCTTATATGTAGATCACTAATATTAATTGTTAATATTTTCTGCGAGGAGTTGTGTGAGTTTACTTGTACTCAATGCTTACATGTATAGGACTTGTGAACTTTTCTTCAACTTTCCCTCGGGCTTGCGTATATCTTTGTATGATTGTCATGATTTTAGTTGTTATAAGATGATCTGATAATTGTATGATATTGCGTAGGTAATTATTATTTTATCTTAGTTAAATTATGATCCATGACAATTATATGCCTATTGATAGAATATATTTTTATATATATTCTATATGATTTTATTCTCATATTTAATTATATTTTGCACTGATTTGGATATTTATTTAATATATTTTAATGTTTTGTTGTAGGAAATAAAGAATTCCAAGCTGAGAAGGATTTGGAGATAAATTAGCTATTTTGGAGCTAATTTCTATTAAAATTCGGATTAATTGGGTTCTACCCGATTTCTGCACTGTTTGGCCCATAACTTGAGTTCTGGATGTCGGATTTGGATGATCTTACAGCCCACGCGAAGCTCTTGGAATTTCCTTTTATTTAGAAGTGGTCCAGTAAGCAAAGTCCAACTGGAAAAGCCCGAAAACAGAGCAGAAAAGAAAGCTGCGAACTTTGAGAGAGAATCCTTGTTGGTTTTGGAGTTCTATTTTGTATATTGATTTAAAATATTAGAAAGACTTTTATTATAGAAAGAGGATCAGATTTTATGATGAGAAGATTACTATTAGAATAGACATTAGTTACTTACGCTATTTTTACAGAGGGTTAGGTTTTTCTTCTCTTCTCTTCATACGTTGTTCTAGACATTATTTTCTCCATTAATAGAAGCTTTGAGGTATTTCTTGATCATCTCTTGTTTACTTGTTAATGTTTTATATGGCTCTCTTTATTACTTTTGTTGCTTTAGTCGCTAGTATGTGTGAGTAGTTCCATTCTAGGACAGAAGGGGAGCCATGTTTGCACCATTATAATGCTTTATTTTCATTAATGGTTTAATGGGTAATGTGTAATTCTAGTCTATATGTCTTGATGTTTGATCTGTGTAATTGGCCAATATCATAGGTTGATTGTATGCAAATAGGAGTACAAGATCGAGAGATGTACTTACTAGAGGCACACATAAGATTAGCGGGACTGAAATTGAGTGCGAGAGTATCAATGGATTCCCGAGAGTGTTAATGCTTGAGAGAGATTAACAATTGCTCTAATTACATGACTTGTTGAATTATTATATGAATAGCTATTTTGGTGTAAGCATGGTGAACCTGAATTGTCCTAGACTTTAGTTAATTGATATAAATCATCTTCATATTGCATTATTTAGTTAGTATAAAATCTTAAATATTCGTTTGTCTTGTGAAACAATTTGTGATAATCGGATTAAGATTCTTGAAACTTGTCTCCCTGTGGATTCGACCCGTACTTGCTAGTCTCTGTTTACAACAGGCACCGTGCACTTGCGGCAGATATAAATTTACACATCAAGTTTTTGGCGCCACTGCTCATGATTGACTTTGATAGAATAATTGAAGCATGATTAATTCATCTTTGAAATATTTGATTGGTATCTTTTCTTGATGCTTTATTGATGTTTTATTTGTGAATTGATTGTGATGTATTGGCACTGATGAAATATTGTTGCATATTTCTTAAAACCACTAGTGCTAATATATTTTAGGTGTTTAATATTCTGAGTACAAGGGAGACAACAAAATCTTTATTCTGTCTCATATTTATGTTCTGGAGTGGTGAGTTTCTTCAAAGAAATTTTCTTATCAATTGATTTCAACAATTGGTATCCACTACTCTATTTCATAAATATTTCTTAGAATATTTTGCATCTATACATGTAGCGTCATAGGACGAGACATTGATTATCTTGTATTTGTGTACTTGGTGATCTTTGTCACTTGCAGCGTCTGTTTTGGCGATGTGCTAGTATGAGGCCTTTTCACTAATTAGTGTGGCGAATGCTTAATACACTGTAGCGCATAAATTCTCTTGTTTTCTTTTTAAATTGTAGTGAGAAACAGGAGTCTGTGTCTTTTTCAAAGACAAGTTCGTTAAACCTTTTATGCATAGATTCAGACTCTCGTACTCAAACCAGTTTTTAATGGAAAACTTCGATTCTTTCATCGGTTGTGATTGTCATTCTTTATAAAAATCATTTTACAATCACAACTGATTCATTTTTCTCAAAAGATTAAATGCAATTGCTTTCATTCAAAATCATAGATTTTCTAAAGTGCATTTATATCTCATTCTGTTCTTCGGAACTTTATCAGCCTCTTGGCTTTCCTAAATAGTCATAAGGTTGAAAACCAACAATCTTTATCCCAGACTATAAAACCAAATTCAAAACACATCCCAACTTTCCCCTGGAGTAATAAGGAACTTTTCAAACAAAAAGTCAATGAGGGAGAAACTGTACTCGTTGCAGCAAATAAGGATGTGAGGGATAGTGTACCCACAGCTCTACCTCTCAAGGAGAAAAGGTGTTTTCAAAATTGAGGTAACTGTTGCTCATTTGTATTCTCCCAAAAGAATATAGAGCTGAAAAGGCAATAAAACAGTCTCTGGAATCATTCTCTCAACAGGATGAGTCCATTGAAATTCGCTCGTCAGCTAGAGCATCTTGTATTGAGTCAGTAATCACTCTGATGAAGAGCCTAAACAAAAATCTTATGGACACAATACAAGATAGTGCACAGCAAGGTTAAAGGTTTTGTTCTAGAAGCAATTTCTTCATTTACCATTTTACGGTAGATAAGATGGTTGATGCCTTTACAGGTGTAAGGAGGAAACGAGGATCTCAATTGCCAAATCTTCAGGATTCTCGTCTCCCTCCCCAGATAAGAACAGATCTGGATCCAATCGGAATGGATTTCCTATTTATAGGAGATCGGCAACTCTCTGACAATGAGTCAATTTATTGATGAGTCGGTTGAGGATCGGGGATTTACGAAACCCCATTGCACCGCCAGTGACCTCTCTTGAAGTGGCTATGGTGATTTTCTCATGCAGGTACAGAAGACCATACTTTGAGTGCTGAGAGAAACACTGTGAGCCAAACATTGAGAGTTAAACACTTGGTGAGATTCTGAGATGAACCAGTGAGATATCCGAATGCGAAATATGTGAGCATGAGTGAGTCTAAACACATAGGATACTGAGAAGAGTGAAACACTTGTGAGGTACATATAATACTATTTGGTATCGAAAACTCACATGTTGTTGGAAGAATTGACGGAAGCAACTACGGTTCATTCCATTTCACGGTGTGAACTTATGGTTGATGATTCTCTTGAATCAAGTGTCTTCACAGACATTGAGGAGGACTTAGGCCTTTGCCATAATTAAGCCTTTGTCTAACCTCCCAGAGCAAACAACTCTGGATCCTTAATTGGATAAGCCACTTAGTGGTTGGCAACTTGTGGACCATGATTCGGATTTATCTGATGAGTCTGCAGGGACTGGGAATTACGAACTCCCATTGCACCACCGGTGACCCCCTTTAAGGGTGGCTAAGGTGATTTCCTTGCAGGTACTCAGCATTTTGGAAGCTCAGTATTTGTGTGGAGGGATACACTTACAGAACTCGTGAGTGACACCCTTACCCAAAAACCGAGAGAAAATTGAGTGTTGAGTGATACACCTGCAGAACATTTTAGTGAGACACCCACTAATTACCAAATTTATACCTAAAGACAAAGTGGATGTTGTTACTGGAATGTCAGTTTTATTCCTTACTTTTCCGTTTGGAACCTATTCTTTCAGCATAGGGACCAACCCAATCAAAGTAAACCCTTCTTCTGAACTCTTTCTTCGACCCCAGCTTTAGCGTTGTTTAGTTCTCTATGGGGAGATTATCTTTTGGTACAGGAAGTATTGTACACGTTCCTTGACCTATTTGATACCACATATCCTCGGAGGATTCCACAACTAAGGGGGAGAATATATTTAGGGGGAGAATATATGAAAGAGGGAAGAAAAAGTAAGTTAGCTTTCTTCTGCTGTCTACAACTAAGGGGGAGTAAACTACTCTTTAGTGGTGTACTACTGAGGGGAGATTTATCTTTCAACTAAGGAGGAGGATTGATCTTTCATCTAAGGAAGATAGCTACTTATAACTAAGGGGAACCCGATCAAGGTAACGGGAGGAGAAGTATAAGGTGATACATCTATTCTTCAAGTAAGTGGTAGACAGGAACTTATTCATTACCACTGAAGAATTCAATGAAGCTGCTGATTGTTCTTTACATAATGGAATGTTTTGAATTCTCTTCAAGACAGACTATGAGGATTATCTGGCAGGTAAGCAAGAACCAGAGAAATCAAGGTGATATGCACATCTGTTATTTCTATTCATGAAATCTGGAAATGTATTATATGATCCAGAAACTTTGTAGCATTATTTACTAGTCCAGGACTTTACTTTTTCTAGTGTTAGGTGAGTTATCCTCTAGAGGATTTGTTTGTTATGATTAACAAACAAATAGGGGGAGATTGTAACTCTAAATGTAAAGACAACCCTATCTGTTACATAGGGATGATAACTCAACAATAGAACAGGACAAGTAAATAACACTACGCCCGCACCGGAATCGGAAGATACGAAGACAAAGGTTGAAGAAGCCATCTACAGTCTTGAAGGAATAAGTTCACTGGAAGAAGTTCATTAATATGTTCATGCCTCAGTGAAGAATAAAGATTGAAGTATTCAAGATTGTGGAAGCAATGAAGATGTTGTCCAAGTACTCGAAAGATTTCAGTGCAACCCCTGAAGCAAGATATGTCTATATCTTGGTTGGTTATTTATAATCAACAAACTGAAGCATAAACTAACCCGGAACCGACTGATCAATGTTTGCTGACAAAGACGGTACAATGTTTAACTTCAGTGTTAGTCGCTTGTGAACCAGACCAGTGCACTAAGCGTCAGCACGTACGGAGCTTTGCAAAGTATTTATCGATCGAAGAATTGATCCAGTCATATCAAGTCATTTGTTCCAAAGCCAAGTCAAGCCAAATGCCAGCTATGCCAAAGCTTACTGCTCAAATGCCATATGTCAAAGCTTCCACAGAAAGCCATATCAGGAAGTGACATTTTATATATGTGTGCACTTATATATTTGTATATGTACAAATATAATTATATACACTACAACACATCCTGCTTTTTTTGACGGCCTTCTTTTGACGGATTGAGCTGGAACCAAACCATTTGACGGACCCGACCTTATGACGGACAACTTTAGACGGCTCAAGGACATCCGTCCAAAGATATATATTATATTCATTTTTTTTGGCGCTTGACATATCATAATTCTGAAACAAGCAATACTTTTGACTGCCCGTTGACAGTCCGTCTAATGTTAGGAACAAATGACGGATTCTGTAACATCGTCAAAAGCTCCAGAAGTTTAAGAATTAAAAATATTCTATTGCCATCCAATAATTTTGACAGCATGTTGACCTTCAGTCAAAAGGTCCATTCTTCTGACGAAGTTGAGATTGCTGTCAAAAGCTCACCTAATGCTATTAATACACTCACCAACAAAAACGGATATAATATTCTTGTAAGTATCTTTGGACGGATTGTCCGTCAAAAGGACCGCCTGACTTATATTCCTCTTGCATTTCAAGCTTCTGTCTTCTTTTTTCAAATTTGTTCCTTCATTCCATTTTCTCTCCTTTTTCAAAGTTGATGAGCTCCGACCATAACATATCCTGAATCAATGTGAGTATTATTTTTTAGTCCATATTTCATTTTATTAGTGTGGAATTTATGTTTTATTAAGTATATATATATGTATGTATCTCTCTTTAGGTTTATATATGGGTACATTTATGAGAAAGTATGAATCTCTAAGATATGTGTAATTTTTGTTAGGATTAGCATTATTATTTGCAGATTTATCATTCTTATAAAAGTAGATGATGATTTTTGCTTTTATTTGGTGTAAAACTATTTTTTATGAATTAAATAGTGATTCTTACATAAGTATATAATCCATGTCATATTGTAGATGTCAAATGATCGTAGTTAGATCAAGCGAAGAACTAATCCCGGTGGATATGGTTGGACCGATGAATATTGTGAAGGTGTCAAAATTTTTTTAGCATTTGCACAAAAGAGTTGCAAGCAAGCAAATGGTGAAATTAGTTGTCCATGTAAAACATGTAAAAATATGCACTTCAAGAGCATTGAGGATGTCGAATTTGACTTGTTTGCCACCGGTTTTCTTGAGAGTTACACTGTATGGCATTTTCACGGCGAAACAAGTGGGTCAAGAAATCAACAAATGGATGTCGATCATGAAGATGTGTTTGATCAATATGAAATGTTGAGGGATGCTTTTGGTGTACAAGATCAAAGTGGCCCCGAGGAGCCGAACTCTGAAGCAAGTACATTTTACAATAATTTACACAATCTCGATGCTTCTATATATCCGGGAAATACCAAATTCACCAAGCTCACATTTGTCATGAGACTATTGCACTTTAAAAGTCGTCATAATTGCAGTGATAGAGGATTTGATGAGTTGCTAAGTCTTATTGCTGAAGTGCTGCCCGAAGAGCACACACTTCCATTGAAGTACCAAGACATCAAAAAGATGGTTAAGATAGTTCATATTGCAAATATTATGGAGTTAGTCGATACAAAGTTGCCAAAGAGGGTGGGAGTAACACTATCCCAAGAAAGATTTTGAGATATTTTTCACTCACAAAGCGTCTACAGCGGTTGTATATGTCTTCGCATACTGCTGAGCACATGAAATGGTACAAGAACCGAGTGGTCACTGAAGGGGTTCTTACTCACCCGGCAGATGGGGAGGAATGGAAAGAATTTGACCAAAATCATCCTGATTTTGCACAAGAGATTCGCAATGTCAGGCTTGGCCTTGCAACAGATGGATTTCCCCCTTATAATAATGCTACTTCGAGCATTTATTCAGTTTGGCCAGTTGTAATTTTTGTGTATAATCTTCCTCCTTCTATGTGCATGAAGGATCCATACATGTTCATGACACTACTGGTACCTGGGCCAAATGATCCTGGCAAGAATCTTAACTTCTATCTCAGGCCTTTAATTGATGAGTTGATACAGTTATGGCAGATTGGTGTAGAGACCTATGATGCTTCAACGCAGACCAATTTTATGTTAAGGGCGGCTTGTTATGGACCATCTCAGACTATCCGGGTTTAGCCATGGTTAGTGGGTGGTCAACCAAGGGGAAGCTAGCTTGTCATGTTTGCATGGGAAAAGTCAAAGCTAAACAGTTACCTCATAGCAGGAAGAGCAGTTTCTATGGATTGCACAAGGGGTTCCTAAATAGACGCCCACGTCGTCCAACAGGTTTTGTTGTACGGAGAAAGTTTGCAGAGTTAAATTTTCCACCACCGGGGAAGCCTCACAGCAAAGAAAGGGCAGATGGATACGGGGTTACACATAATTGGACACATGTCACCAGTTTCTTTGATTTGCCATATTGGGATACATTACGTCTCCGTCATTGTATCGATGTGATGCACACAGAGAAGAATGTTTTTGAAAATTTTTTTCAGACTGTGATAAATGGTTCAAAATCAAAGGATACCATAAATGCAAGAAAGGATTTGAAAGCAATTAACATGATGCCAGAGTTGTGGCTAAATGGCACTCGTAAACCTCGGGCTAAATACACCCTTACTCGAGAGCAGCTCAAACTCCTATGTGATTGGGTTAGTCAATTGAAATTGCCGGATGGTTGTTCTTCAAATATTGCAAGGTGTTGCAAGGTAGCAAAATTGAAGTTCCAAGGGATGAAGTCACATGATTGTCACGTATTTATGCAAAAGTTGTTGCCTTCTGCTTTCCGAGAACTTCTTCCGGATGATGTCCACAAGGTACTTTGTGACCTGTCTAATTTTTTTAAGGGATTGTGCTCGAAGGAGTTACTTGTATCTGATTTGGTGAAAATGCAAAAAAACATTGCGGGCATAGTTTGCACTTTAGAGACTATATTTCCTCCAAGTTTATTTGATCCAATGGAGCATCTTCTTATTCATCTAGTTGAGGAATGTAGACTTGCCGGGCCTGTCCACAAAAGGTGGATGTATCCGGCTGAAAGATTGCAACGTAGAATGAAGCAGAAAGTGGGGAACAAAGCACATGTTGAAGGTTCCATTGCTGAACGGTACACACATGAAGAACTTGCACATTTCTGTTCTATGTACTTTCAGTCTTCAGTCCAAACACATCATAACATGTTGGGACGTAATGAGGTAGTAGAAGATAGCACTCGCAATCCAGAAAGTTTGGAGGCTTTTACATATCCAGTAAAGCTCAAAGGTGCATTCACTAGTTATTGTTTGGATGAGAATTCACTGAAAGTTGCAGCCCATTATGTGCTAACCAACATGCCTGAGGTATCACCATATATTACGTAAGTGTTCAAATTATTTTGTCAAAATTCATTTCTATGTTCTTTAATTATGAAACATGCTAAATGTTGCAAATTTTTAGGATCTTTGAAAATGAGGTACGTAGTCGAACTCCTTTATTATTAAGTGATGCTGAGATGGATATATTGCTCAAGAATGAACTCCTTATATGGCTGGAACAGAAGGTACATTTCTGTTCTATTTTTGTACACACTGGGTAATTTATACCAGATCTGTTTACAAATATATGGATATATTCTTGTATGATCTATGATTATATATATATTATTGTATGGGTGTCACTTACATAAGTATATATGGCTTTTTCCGACTAAAAGAATTATAAATTTTCATAGTAAATAGTTATGATAATTGTTTGTTCTTTTACGTAGTGTGATATTCATGATGGCGGGACTTAGAGTTGTTGATGGCCGTGGTGGTGGCCGAGCTGGACGTGGTGGTGGTCATGTCGGGCAGGTAGGACGTGACGGAAACGATGACCCTGCCAGAGGAAGGGACAGGAGCAATGGAGGTAGTGGTGGAGGCCGTCGTGGAGGTCGTGGATATGCTGAAGATCCCATTGAAGACCTTATGGATGACGATAATGATGCAGCTGGGGTGATGATCATAGCTAGGAGCAGGACGAGCAATGCAACAATAACCCGGAGGAACAGAGCAACAGTAATCAGGAAGAGCAAGTTGGCAATAACGAGGAGCGACAGGTTGTCCTCCCTAATATACACAGAGGACGTGGTTATTCAGCCGGCTTATTTGGCAATCTACCATCTGCTCCGATCGTCAACAGGATAGCAAATAATGAGTAAGCATATTAAAGATGTTGGTTATTATTCTGTTCTTGTATAGTGCTATAAGCTAGTATCTGATAAAATGCTTTGACTTACATTGGCGAGCCTGTCCGGTATTTATCATGCACCGATATTTTAGAAGCGTAGGGACAAAGGTTACTATACTGGTTTTGTTAAGGAGGCAGGACTTGAATAGTTGAATTGGTTGTAACATCTATAGCCTGCCTTGAATAAAATATTTTAAACTGAAGTAATAAATTTTTTAGGTGTTACCTCAACCTAATGTTGTTATTATTTATGAGATATTAGATGTCATGTTATTGCTTTATGATCTTTTTTAGAACTTTTAAAATGGTAATCATCAAGCTTTGCAGACAATACAAATGTTTGCTAAAAAATTCTTAATTAGTTTAATTCTAAATTTATGAAAAGTGCTTGCATCTGTAATACCGTATCTTGTAAATTTTTTTTGTCATGTACAACTTAGACACTCAAATTGTTAATTTCAGAATAGAGTCTGGCGTGGCGTCTCGCACACTACTAGCAATCATGCGCAGGTACTGGCCAGATGATGTTGTATCGATGACGGATATGGACAGGATGCATCCTGGATGTTGGAATCTTGTTCTTACTGACTTTGGGGTGAGTTTACATGTATTGTACATGGCAGCAAATTAATAGAATATGTATATAAAGTATGTACTGTATATGTAATTTATGTACCAGCAATAATGTTTTCCATATTCCACTCATTTTCTTTTGCAGCATTACTTTACTTATGATCCTAAGTACGCTACTCAGGAGAATGCTCGTGACTCTATTATGCATCACATGCGCAATAATGTGCGCAAGATCATTAATTGTGAAAAAACCAGGGCTGAGAAGAAGATTAAAGAAAATGGGGGTCGATACGAGGACTACAGGCCTGCTTATTTGGGTGAGGGAGTTTGGAGAAAATTCTGTCAGTGGTGGAGGAGTGATCAGTTTGTTAGGAGATCTGTTGCTGCTAAGGGTTGTCGAGGAAAAGTCGGAATCCCTCATACTTCAGGATCTTACTCTTTTTAGCGACGTAGATGGGTATTTATGGATGCCTTTCTGTATTAAGTAATTTTGTATATAATATGGTATCTTATTATAATTGTATTCAACGTTTATACTTGATCTCTGTACAGGCCTACATTAACAAACATCAGAAAGAACCTCCACTATTAGAGCACTTTAAAGAGTTGCATACACTGCGTGGGAAGAATACTTTGATCTCCCCAGAGGCCAAGAAAATTATGGTACGTTACTTAACTATATCTAGATGTGATCAAGTCATGAAACAGCAAATAAATCTTGGTTCAAGGCCATTTGTTGTTTTTAGGATATTTTTGGATCATTATTGCCTTATTTACTACTTTCAAGTACAAAATTTCAAACTCTCTGTTTTGGAACCAATTTTAATCCTTGTACATACTCCTTAAATACATCCAGAAGTGACCAAGTCAAAAAATAATAAAAAGAAGTGAGTTCTAGACAAATTTTCATTTTTTAGTGTTCTTTTTGACCATTTTTGTGTAGTTTAGCTACTTAAAAGTAGCAATCTTATAACTTTCTGTTCTTCCTCCAATTTAATTGCTAGTACATGTTCCTTAAATGTATTTGGTGCTGAACAAGTCAAAAATTTGCAATAAAAAATAGTTCTCGGCTATTTGATCCTTTTTAGTGTGTTTTTCGAGTATTTTGCCTAGTTTAGCCACTAACAAGTATGAACTTATAAAATCTCTGTTATGGAAACAATTTGAATGCTCATACAAGTTACTTAAATAAATCTGGATGTGATCAATCAAAGAAACAACAAAGGAATCTAGGTTCTAGGCAATTTGTTGTTTTTAGGATATTTTTCGACCATTATTGTCTAATTTACTATTTTCAAGTATAAAATTTTAAACTCTCTGTTTTGGAATCAATTTTAATCCTTGTACATACTCCTTAAATACATCCAGAAGTGATCAAGTCAAAAAATAATAAAAAGAAGTGAGTTCTAGACAAATTTTCATTTTTTAGTGTTCTTTTTGACCATTTTTGTGTAGTTTAGCTACTTAAAAGTAGCAATCTTATAACTTTCTGTTCTTCCTCCAATTTAATTGCTAGTACACGTTCCTTAAATGTATTTGGTGCTGAACAAGTCAAAAATTTGCAATAAAAAATAGTTCTCGGCTATTTGATCCTTTTTAGTGTGTTTTTCGAGTATTTTGCCTAGTTTAGCCACTAACAAGTATGAACTTATAAAATCTCTGTTATGGAAACAATTTGAATGCTCGTACAAGTTACTTAAATAAATCTGGATGTGATCAATCAAAGAAACAACAAAGAAATCTAGGTTCTAGGCAATTTGTTGTTTTTAGGATATTTTTCGACCATTATTGTCTAATTTACTATTTTCAAGTATAAAATTTTAAACTCTCTGTTTTGGAATCAATTTTAATCCTTGTACATACTCCTTAATACATCCAGAAGTGATCAAGTCAAATAATAACAAAAAGAAGTGAGTTCTAGAGAAATTTTCATTTTTAGTGTTCTTTTCGACCATTTTTGTTCATTTTAGCTACTTACAAGTACTAATCTTTTAAATTTCTGTGCTTCCTCCGATTTAATTGCTAGTACATGTTGCTTATCAATATATAGATATATATGATCATGTCAAGAAACCAGGAAAAAATCGAAGTTCTAGCCGATTTGGATTTTTCTTATAATTTTTTTGAGCTTTAACGCCTAAAATTGCCACTTATAAGGACAAATTTTAAAATTTCTGTTTTTAACTCATCAGGTATTAGGTGCATGCTTTATTTTGTAATTAACAGGATATAGTGATATTGTTGCATGTATAGGATCGCTATACAAAGATATGCGCAGACAAAAACATTGATCCTACAAAGACTAGTTTGGAGTTGTGGGTAAAAGCAGTTGGGGGTGTACAGAAGACCGAATTCTTGGGTATTCACGACTTCGAGCTTGTGATATCTTAGGTATAAATTTATTTGTCAACTGGATTACATCATATTTTCTATAGAGTTGTACATGTTTAATACATATACTGAGTTATACTTTTATATAGGTACCACACGTAATACACGAAGGGTTGGTGAGGGAGGCAGTAGTCGGTCTACCATGGAACGCCTTTGTGATGATCTTTTTATGCGTGCTGTGGATAGGACTGTTGCACGTGCCCGTGAGCATCCAGAGGAGTTCGAGCTCAGTCCTGAAGATGTTCGTTTGCTAGCACAAGATCTATTAGACAGTGATGGACAATTACCTCAGGATCACCCTCTCACTGAGCAGACTCAGCGTGACCTGATTCATGTCATTATTGAAGTGTTCAATGACCTGTACAAGAGAAATGGGCCAAATAACAAGGTACAATCTGTGTGACTTATTATTTACGTGTACATATTATGCTAGCGGTATAGTTGCAAAAAAGACTTTGACACATGCATGTTCTTAGAGTACTGAATTTTTGTATTATGCACTTATATGCAGGGAAAAGCTATAGTAGATGATGCAGATAATTGTTGGTACTTACAACCATAATGTATATATATTCTTTCACTCTTCTATTTTCCAACCCCTATTACAGGTGCCTCTACTTTCTATATATACTGGTTATTACGTGTGCTACTCACGTGCTAGGTTTACTGGGCTTTGCTGTTTGTGGGCCTTCTGGCGGGCCTTTCTTCTCCTGGGTTATGGCCCAACATTTAGTCCACCCCCCCAGTTGAGGCTGGTCTTTAGACGAGCCCAGGGTCTTTGGTCCGTTGGTTTTTGCCCTTTTATTAATCGGATATATGTGCTTTTTTTCTTTGAACTTGTCTTGGGAACTGGCGCCTCTTGGGATTACTTGTGCCGCTCAACCTTCTGTGATTTAAAGCTCCGTGTTTGTTCATTATCGAGACACGCTTCCTCAAGGCTATCACTTGTACTTTTCTAGGTAATTTTCTTCTTCTTGTTTTTTCTGATCTTTTTGTCATGTCTTGTTCAAAGCTGCGTCCCTCTTCTTCTTCTTTCTCGGAAACCGAGGCTCTTGGTGATACTGTATATGATGATTTAACACCTTTGTCTCCTACTTATGTTCCCCACTCTTCTTCGCACAATCTTGAGTCTTTGGATGATGATTTAGAGATTCTTGAATCCGTCGATCCTCTTATCTTGGATATGACTCGCCGAACTCCGGTGAAAGCGGGGCTTTTGCCCTCTTTCTCCCCTGTATCTGAGGAGGCCAAGAAGCTGTTTCGATCGAAACCTTCATTTAACCAGCGGAGTGTTGTTACCGCCGATTCCCCTGAGTTTGCTGTTTTCCAGGAATATTGTGGTACTGATGGTGTGTACTCCCTCCATCTTCCCGGAGAGGAGGATCGGTTGTGGCATATGCCTCAAAAGGGATGGCAGGCGATCCCGCTCTTGTTCTTTGAATTAGGTTTTCGTCTGCCCATGCACCCTTTGTTCTCTGCTTTGCTTGAGTTGTTAGGATGTGGCGTGGCCCAACTGGCTCCTAATGCCGTGGTTCAGGTTTGCGGGGTCATAGCCAAAGCTTTGAGAAGAAGAAGGTGCCCACTGTTGATCTGTTGCTCTCGATTTACCGGGTAAAATATGCGGGGGGCCAGTTTTATTTGGACAAGAAGCCTGGCCGAGTCCGTCTAGTTGATGTTCGTTCTTCTAACACTGGGTGGCATGGAAAGTGGGCTTATTATGCTGGTGGTGAATTGGGGTCGGTTAGTCCGTGGAGTGACATTTCCAAGGATTGGTTTCATGAGTTAAATCATTTTCCTGGCTTGCCTGAAGCCGTTTTGACCTCTTTCTTAGAGAGAAAGAAGATGTTCTCTTCTGAGGAGTTCATGAAAAATGACTTTTTGATTTCACATTGTTGTAAGAAATTATGCTTGCTTGATGTTTTGTATTTCCGTTTCTTGTTTCTAAAAAATTTTCGGTGTCTTTTGTTTGTAACAGTGACTGGGGAGCCATTGAGAGCGCTGTTGAAGTCTCCTCGAAAAATGTTGAGTGCTGCGATGCTGTCGATGATTGCTAAGAGGGGTGCCTCCTCCATGGCTGGCAGGGGTATTGAGTATTCTGGGGAGAAAGATTATGAGGAAACCTCTAAACCACAGGGTGAGCCCGTTGATGCTAGTGGATCGCTGGAGCTGTTAGGGGAAGTGTCTGGGGCTCGCCGCGATTCTGTTGCTACTCGGACCTCTGATCGTAAGCGGATTCGTAAGGCTGAGGAGGAAAGCTTGAAGCCGACCTTGAAGAAGACGAAATCTGTGATTAAGCTTCGTGGCCTTGGAGCTGAGGGGGTGGATTCCCCTGGAAAAGAGGTTGTGGGGTCTCTCGGCGATGAGCCTGGGAGGCGTGATGGTGTTAGGTCCAAAGTATCATAGAAGGGGGGGGTTGAATACGATACTCACTACAATTTAAAATTCTTTCGAATCTTGCGGATAAATAAATTGCAGTCTTGTAATGGGTTTCGTGTTCCGGATATTTATAAGGTCGGTTTCTGAGGATATGAAAATATTAAACCAACACACAATATTTTCCAAGGTATATCTGTATATTGATAAATACCTCGAAGGTGCTATAAATCCAAACCCGAAGGTTGGCTGCAGAGACTACAATACACTCTACACACAAACGCCTATCAAAACAGATCTTCTATCTAAGCTCTCGTATGTGTGTAGTGTGTGCCCTTTACAAAGTGTGTAATGTGGGTAGTTGTAGTTGTGTGTTCAAAATGAAACACAAAGCCTCTATTTATAGACTTTGGGGGACAAACTCAGCTGGTGCTTGCTATTGGCGCAACTAAGCTTTCCACCAATCAGAAAGCTTCAAATCTTCCTCGTCCTGGCGCCAACCATGTCAACTTGCGCCACCTTTCTAACTTGTTCCTCCCTCCTTGCGCCATATAACAAAACAAATGAATTGGTTAATTAAAACATATTGTTTTGGCGCAAGGAAGGTTTTGTAGTGGGGCCAGGTCCTTCCTTGTTCCTCCACAAATGCTGGTGGCGCCAGCAAGCTTCTTTCTTGTTCCAATTTTGGCGCAAGGAAGAATTAAATAATAATTCTTTCCTTGTTCCATTCTTGGCGCAAGGAAGAATTAAAATTATTAATTCCTTCCTTGTTCCATTCTTGGCGCAAGGAAGAATTAAAATTAATAATTTCTTCCTTGTTCCATTCTTGGCGCAAGGAAGAATTAAAATAATTAATTCCTTCCTTGTTCCATTCCTTCCTTGTTCTTTTCTAGCTTGCTCCATTTCTTCCTTGTTCCTCTCTAGCTTGCTCCATTTCTTCCTTGTTCCTCCTTCAGCTTGCGCCAAAACAATTCAGATGAATTGTTTAATTGATTATGCATGAATGTGTGGCGCAAGGAAGAGAAATGGCCAGTACTTCCTTCCTTGTTCCAACCAAATCAATTCTAAAGAATTGATTAAGTTGTTTTAAAGAAATCTTGTCGCAAGGAAGGTTTTTGAATAAACCAAAAGCTTCCTTGTTCCTCCTTTAATATCATGTAGCGCCAGGAAGGTAATTGGCTCCATTTCTTCCTTGTTCTAATTTAAAACAAGCTAGCACACTTATACATATACATATATGTTACACATATATACATATAAGTGTTTACTAGTTAAATTGGAGGTCGCTTTGCCTTGACTTGATTAAGTTATCCTTGATTGAATCCTTCGAATTCAATTCACACGTACTGACGTCCTGTGCACTGGTCTGGTTCACGAACGACTAATACAGAATTGATTCTCCGTCTTCTTTTCTTGACAACGTACTTAATCAGTCACACCAGACTTGAGTATTGCTTCAATTTGTTGATTATAAATAACCAACCAAGATATCCTGAAATATCTTGCTTCAGGGGTTGCACTGAAATCTTTCGAGTACTTGGACAACATCTTCATTACTTCCACAATCTTGAATACTTCAATCTTTATTCTTCACTGAGGCATGAACATATTAATGAACTTCTTCCAGTGAACTTATTCCTTCAAGACTGTAGATGGCTTCTTCAACCTTTGTCTTTGTATCTTCCGATTCCGGTGCAGACGTAGTGTTATTTGCTTGTCCTGTTCTATTGTTGAGTTATCATCCCTATGTAACAGATAGGGTTGTCTTTACATTTAGACTTACAATCTCCCCCTATTTGTTTGTTAATCATAACAAGCAAATCCTCTGGAGGATAACTCAACTAACACTAGAAAAAGTAAAGTCCTGGACTAGTAAATAATACTACAATGTTTCTGGATCATATAATACATTTCCAGATTTCATGAACAGAAATAACAGATGTGCATATCACCTTTATTTCTCTGGTCCTTTCTTACCTGCCAGATAATCCTCATAGTTTGTCTTGAAGAGAATTCAAAACATTCCATTATGCAAAGAACAATCAGCAGCTTCTTTAAATTTTTCAGTGGTAATGAATAAGTTCCTGTCTACCACTTACTGAAGAATAAATGTATCACCGTGATTCCTCAAAAGTAAAGAAACAAGTCTTTGCTTATGCTTCTCCCTCTGACAAATATAGTGGTGAACCAATAGCACTACTTCCTAGGAATCATACCACGTACCACCTGAATAAGGATACAACACAGTGGTGAGGTGTACATGAGTTGTTATTACTTCTCCTCCCATTACCTTGATCAGGTACCCCTTGGTGATAAGTAGCTATCTCCCCTTAGATGAAAGATCAATCCTCCTCCTTAGTTGAAAGATCAATCTCCCCTCAGTAGTACACCACTAAAGAGTAGTTTCGTCCCCCTTAGTTGTAGACAGCAGAATAAAGCTAACTTACTTTTTCTTCCCCCTTTCATATATTCTCCCCCTAAATATATTCTCCCCCTTAGTTGTGGAATCCTCCGAGGATATGTGGTATCAAATATGGTCAAGGAACGTGTACAATACATCCTGTACCAAAAGATAATCTCCCCATAGAGAACTACACAACGCTAAAGCTGAGGTCGAAAAAAAAAGAGTCCAGAAGAAGGGTTTACTTTGATTGGGTTGGTCCCTATGCTGAAAGAATAGGTTCCAAACGGAAAAGTAATGAGTAAAATCTGACAACCGTGTCCCTTTGGTGTTACCAAATGATAAAGCTTCCCGATATTGTTAGGTCGCAATACTAATTGTTAGATCCCTGTTAAGGTTTCGATAACATCTTCAACATGGCTCCAACGGCAGTCAGTCGAACATTTCAGTGAAAGTATCCACTTTGCCTTTAGGTATAAATTTGGTAATCAGTGGTTATCTCACTAAACGTTCTGCAGGTGTATCACTCGACACTCAAATTTCTCGCGGTTTTTGGGTAAGGGTGTCACTCACGAGTTCTGTAAGTGTATCATCCACACAAATACTGAGCTTCCAAAATGCTGAGTACCTGCAAGAAAATCACCTTAGCCACCCTTAAAGGGGGTCACCGGTGGTGCAATGGGAGTTCGTAATTCCCAGTCCCTGTAGACTCATCAGATAAATCTGAATCATAGTCCACAAGTTGCCAACCACTAAGTGGCTTATCCAATTAAGGATCCAGAGTTGTTTGCTCTGGGAAGTTAGACAAAGGCTTAATTATGGCACATGCCTAAGTCCTCCTCAATGTCTGTGAAGACACTTGATTCAAGTGAATCATCAACCATAAGTTCACACCGTGAAATGGAATGAACCATAGTTGCTTCTGTCAATTCTTTCAACAACTTGTGAGCTTTCAATACCAATTATTATATGTACCTCACAAGTGTTTCACTCTTATCAAAATCCTATGTGTTTGCACTCACTCATGCTCACATATTTCTCATTCTGATGTCTCACTAGTTCTTCTCAGAATCTCACCAAGTGTTTAACTCTCAGTGTTTAGCTCACAGTGTTTCTCTCAGCACTCAAAGTATGGTCTTCTGTACCTGCATGAGAAAATCACCATAGCCCCTTCAAGAGAGGTCACTGGCGGTGCAATGGGGTTTCGTAAATCCCCGATCCTCAACCGACTCATCAATAAATTGACTCATAGTCAGAGAGTTGCCGATCTCCTATAAATAGGAAATCCAGTCCGATTGGATCCAGATCTGTTCGTATCTGGGGAGGGAGACGAGAATCCTGAAGATTTGGCAACTGAGATCCTCGTTTCCTCCTTACACCTGTAAAGGCATCAATCATCTTATTTACCGTAAAATGGTAAATGAAGAAGTTGCTTCTGGAACAAAACCTTTAACCTTACTGTGCACTCTCTTGTATTGTGTCCATAAGATTTTCTGTTTAGGCTCTTCATCAAAGTGATTACTGATGATGTGCTTGACTCAATACAAGATGCTCTGGCTGACGAGCGAATTTCAATGGACTCATCCTGTTGAGAGAATGATTCCAGAGACTGTTTTATTGCCTTTTCAGCTCTATATTCTTTTGAGAGAATACAGATGAGCAACAGTTACCTCAAGTTCAAAAACACCTTTTCTTCTTGAGAGGTAGAGCTGTGGGTACACTATATCCCTCACATCCTTATTTGCTGTAACAAGTACAGTTTCTCCCTCATTGACCTCTAGTCTAATAAGTTCCTTATCACTCCAGGGGGAAAGTTGAGATGTGTTCTGAATTTGGTTTTATAGTCTGGGATAAAGATTGTTGGTTTTCAACCTTATGACTATCTAGGAAAGCCAAGAGGCTGATAAAGTTCCGAAGAACAGAAAGAGATATAAATGCATTTTAGAAAATCTATGATTTTGAATGAAAGCAATTGCATTTAATCTTTTGAGGAAAAATGAATCAGTTGTGATTGTAAAAATGATTTGCATAAAGAATGACAATCACAACCGATGAAAGAATCAAAGTTTTCCATTAAAAACTAGTTTGAGTACGAGAGTCTGAATCTATACATAAAAGGTTTAAATGAACTTGTCTTTGAAAAAGACACAGACTCCTGTTTCTCACTACAATTTAAAAAGGGAAAAAGAAAATTTATGCACTACAGTGTATAAAGCACTCACCACAATAATTAGTAAAAAGGCCTCATACTAGCACATCGTCAAAACAGACGCTGCAAGTGACAAAGATCACCGAGTACACAAATACAAGATAATCAATGTCTCGTCCTATGACGCTACATGTATAGATGCAAAATATTCTAAGAAATATTTATGAAATGGAGTAGTGGATACCAATTGTTGAAATCAATTGATAGGAAAATTTCTTTGAAGAAACTCACCACTCCAGAACATAAATACGAGACAAAATAAAGATTTTGGTTGTCTCCCTTGTACTCAGAATATTAAACACCTAAAATATATTAGCACTAGTGGTTTTAAGAAATATGCAACAATATTTCACCAGTGCCAATACATCACAATCAATTCGCAAATAAAACATCAATGGAGCATCAAAAATAGATACCAATTAAATATTTCAAAAATGAATTAATCATGCTTCTATTTTTCTATCAAAGTCAATCATGAAACAAATAAGCATATAATTATCATGGATCATAATTTAACTAAGATAAAATAATAATGACCTACGCAATATCATATAATTATCAGATCAGCATATAACAACAAGAATCATGAAAATCATACAAAAATATTCGCAAGCCCGAGGGAAAGTTGAAGAAAAGTTCACAAGTCCTATACATGTAAGCATTGAGTACAAGTAAACTCACACAACTCCTCGCAGAAAATATTAACAATTAATATTAGTGATCTACATATAAGCATGCAAAATATCACTAACACTAAAAGTATCACAACTATATGCAGTTAGACATGAAATAAAATATCAATCAATAAATCATCAAATATCCAACACAAATAGTTATGCTTCAAGTATATACACTAATATAAATGGATTCAGCTTAGAGAGAATCTAAGTAACTCCACAAATACTAGTATAACATGACTAAATTCTAACTAGATTCTAACCACTACCAATTACTGATACAAGTCACAAGTCTAGAAACAAATAAGTCATGCAACAGATTTTATACCTATAAAAATGAATTCAACCTAGAAAATAATCCTAAGTATGTTCACAAATACAGATATATCGCAACTAGATTATGATAAATTTCTCAACTAGATACCAATTCTTAAAGAGGTATAGATCAAGAAAAATAACATAACTAAGTCATGCTTCATGTCATCTCTAATCATTTAAATCATGAACAAATAAGTCACTTAATTGTCATGCACCATAATCAATACCTCTTATTAATAAGCGAAACCACGTTTCAGTGGAACATCGGTACCAAAAGTACCAAAGTTTGGTCATCTTATATCATATTTAATTATTATTATTATTATTATTATTATTATTATTATTATTATTATTATTATTATTATTATTATTATTATTATTATTATTATTATCCTATGAAAAGTATTATATTATCATTAGGAGACTTATATTCATCAGGAATTTATAATATTTTAAGATATTATAATTAAGGACGATTTCTATAGTTATTAGGATTTTATAATCAATATAAACTTTTTACTTAATAATGATAATCATTAAACTATTATGAAGAAAATGTCGTATTGGTTAGGATTTTATAATTTTATTATATTATTATGAAAAGACTTTCATATTTATTATGATTTTATAAATAAAGACTTTAATATCGGTTAGGATTTTATAATTATCAGACTTTGATATTGATTAGAATTTTCTAATTAAAGACAAATTCATTCCGTGCTCTTCAGAATATTGCGATAATGATGAATAAGGCGGTGATAACACTGACTTGACAAACAGAAACTCGAAGAGAATGAAGTCATTGTTCATATTACAAAATATAATAAAAGAATCGAAACAGAAGACATCCGTCAAATTGATATCAAATTAGTTTTGGAAAGTTAATTAACTTTTTCAAACTACGTACAATATTAGTTTGTCAAACAACTACAACACCACTGTAATATTTACGAGAACTCCAAATATAATTATAAATAACGTTTGCCTATTAGATTGAATATAACAATTAAGACTTAAAATTTTGAATTTTATTCGAGATTAAAGACGTTATAAACGAACTTAATTATATGTGTTGATCTTGAATATTATTTTCACAATTTAAAAATCATCAAACAATATAATGATTTTACTAAAATAAAACATATTGTTAGAGTTGATTTCCATAAAATCCACATCTAAGCTGTAATAAGTACCGGTCATAATCTTTTAGTTTAGTCGTAAATAATATTTTATTTATTCAAATTTATATATAATTTATCATCTTTAAGTATTTTTAAATATATAATTATCAATTAATCGTTAACATCTTTCAACTCCAACAATCATTATGATCATTATTCTCTAATGAGTTATATTTTAGAACATATATAGTGTTTAGTGATTTATAAAATTATTGTTTTATTTTTTGATTACAATGATATATCGTAGAATATAATCTGCAGATTGTCGGATGTTTACAAATATTGTAGACTAAACATATTAAAATAAAAAAGAACAGATTATTATAAATAATTTTGGACTCCAATACTCCTTATTTCTGAACTCCATAGAACGGCGACCCATATTGTTATTAAATAGATTTAAAATAGGATCAAATTTTAATATATAGAAGGTCTTATTTTTAAATAACAATAATTTAAATATCATTTAAAAACAATAATTTAAATAATTATAATAAAAATATGATAATTTAATTAAAAAAACATTATCCTTCCAATAAATAATAAATTTTCAAAATTTATTTAAACCCGTGCTTGGTTTATTGTGAATACTCTGGTTATAGTCATAAAAAGAGGTTTACAAGACTCTGTCAAAAAAAATTATAAATAAATTAATTATAAATTTATTTAATTTATAATCTCTGTTATAGTTTTATATTAATTTGATAAATATCCATCAATATTAAATTTACAAGAACTTCAATTAACGTTACAGTTAATTATATTTATTAGACGTCTAAAACAATTATGAACTAAAAAAAATTAAGTTTTATTACAAATTGAATACACTCTCGGTCAATTTATATATGCCGGTGTTGAATTTTTTTCCATCCATCTAGAATCAAAACAACATAATGATTTTATTAAAATAAAACATACCATTTTAAAATAAATTCATATAATAACATGTATCTTGAAAATATTTATTTTGAAAAATAAAACTTAGACATAATTAAATATTAATATGTTAATGCATAATAAATTTTGTATCTCAACAATAATAATTTAAATAACTATATCAAAAATGTGATATTTTCAATAAGTAATAAACTTAAAAAAATTCATATAATCCCGTGCTTGGCACGGGTTATAAACTAGTTTAAATAATTTGAAATAACAAACACTCATGCTAAAACACATAATCACCATCTAAGCATGCAAAGCAATAAACATGGTAATTACATATAATAGCAAAAAGCACGAGGTACTGGATTTTAAATAAATTCACAAGTCCTATGTATAGACAATTTAATACTCATGAATTCATTCAAGAAATACGATAGACATGCTCATGAAAGAAGTAATACCTTATGTCAACGAGCATTAGATCGAGCAGTAGGTCCTTAGGTTCCAATAGCAAGATCCTTAGGTTCCAGGGAGTAGAGAGTGCTTCACAGAGTTGCTGGAAATGGAGTTATTTCCTTGTTCTTGACATCTTCTTATTATAACAAGAAATCAACCTCCTTCCACGAATGACAGCTTCATGAGAGAATAAATCCTCTGTCTTTCTGACAATCTGTAAAACAATATCTATATAGTTGTATAGGTTAAGCACAGTATCTTTAGGGTACCACTCCAATAGATTAGGCAATCCCCAAAAATAACTATAAACCTCTTAACAACTAATTGAATAGGTTCTCCAAAATCCAGTCAGAACCATGAACATTGATATAAAGAAAATATAACATGTGATCATTTTGCAGTTAGGTAAAGTGATGAGTTGAATACCTCTAAGACTTGACATTTCAATTGATGTACCTTTCTTGTACTGATCAAGTTCAGTGGTTGTTGGCTTAAGTCTTGGCAGGTCTAGAATCTTCCAAAATGCGCATATTCAAAAGATCCTTGACTTCCTTTTATTGCCATCATTCTTTAGGCTAACTAGTAGGCCATAAAGAATTGCAACTTTCCAACAAACTCATCATATTACTAATCTGCATTCACTTAGCAATTATCTTGCACAAGTGACGTTAGTCCACATATAATATAATCATGGTATCACAGCACAGATAGTTGAATTGTGTGTGCCTTGTATCATGAGAGGTAATGATTTGAATACCAAATATGACTCTAGCAAATAGATATTAAAATAATATGCTAGTCAGAAGTCATACCATGTCCGTGACGATCATCAGGTGTTGGATAGCAACTCATAGAGAGCTGGTGAAGAAAGAGAATACAAATTCCATTGGATCTGCAACTGCAAAGTCCTTGAAATGTTGCATGAAGCTTCATCTTCTAGCTCCTTGTAATATCCTGAACCCGAGTCTCGTCAATGGCGCTTTAGTTTAATTTTGAAGGTCGTTAAGTCCCCTAAAATGTAGAGACCTGAACTTGAAGATTCTGTTTCCATCATCTTCATAACCTTCTCCTTTGAAATAACTCTAAGCAACCAAATTGGCTTGTCCCTCGTAACAGAGACAAAAACATCCAGTTGGAATCTAAATACCCGACAAGTACTAAGTACTGAATTGTCATTAGGTCAAGTATTAGAATCCGCACAATCTGCTTTCAAATTGATTGAGATCATCTTGCTGTGCAATCACTCAATCTGGATCCCTTTAAGAGCTTCCGAATCTTCCTCAAGTTTCACTTCAGATTGAAACCTAAAGAAACAACATTCTTTGACAATAGCTCTCCTAGTCTTCACTTCACCATTAGGAACATTTAAGAACTAGAACCCGGGAATGATATTGAATCCAAACCCTTTGTCTAAGCAGATACGTTCTTGATATGTCCCGTTCATCTTCAATGTGGTGTTGAGTTTGACTAGTGGATCCACCAAATGCTCCCTCTAAGCTGTTGCTGGGATTTCCTTAACAATCCTTATCCTTGAAAAGAGATTCTGCTTGGATCTGAATCATTATAATACAAATAATATCACCTTTAACAGCTTGGAGCAAAGTTTCGTTCAATGTCCTGTCTAGACTTACAATCACCTTCTGTTGATTAATCACAATCACCCTGTAGATTGTAGACTCCATAGAGTAGCCGAGGAAAGTATTCTTTGAGATTCAAATGCAAGACTTGCAAAGATGCTCACACTAATTTCGAGATGAAGCATTTTCCTCCAAACACATACCAAGGATAGTGTTTGCTTCTGATTGGCCACTAACAAGAATGGTGCCTTTCTGGATTTATCAACAATCAGGGTTCATCTTGATCAACCTCTATTTGTGATGTCTTGTCCTTCGAACACATACGAACAACACGAAAGAATCTAGAGTAGTTAATGATCATCGCAAAAAGATATCTAGCTTTGTTTGCAGACATGACATTAGCTGATCCGTAGAAATCCATACGTATCATCTGAAGCGGCTCAGTAATGTTGATCATATCTTTGCTTCTGTGCGATGTTCTTTCGACTTCCCTATTTTGACATAACTCATATCCTTCATCCAATTTGAATTCCAGACGAGGTAGTCCTCTCACCAATTCTCTTCTTACTAATAAAAAGAGCTCCTTGTTTTGACATACAAGTTTGAGAGCTTCAAGTGCCATAGCTAATACTCATCTGATGAAGCTTCACTATCAAAACAGCTCACTCCATCTTCAGTTGAAGTTCCATATTAGCTACGAGTAAAATTCACATCCTTCCTGATTTAAGATAAAACACTATTCCATGAACTGACATAATGTCCTTTGTCAGAGAATCGTCTGATACTAGGAATGTGTGTTTTGACTTCTTGCAAGAAAGATGTGCTTCCATGATGACATTCCAGGAAAACAGGCAAGTCCCGCAAGAGAATCTTTGTTGTCATCTTTCAAAGATTATTGACGGAACTGCTCACATGATCACATTTGCTAACAGGGTACTTCTGGAGATTAATATGATTTCAGCTACTCAGCAAACAGAGTGCACCAAAAATCATATGGAATATATGTAACCTGCAATCACAAATGGAAAGAGTTCTATGGTCCCCAATCATAACTGGGTCCAGATGGATTAGAGATTTTGCTTTAACAATGGTAACAACAGAAGCAACCTTAACATGCTAATTCTTATCTAGACATTGCCCTAATGTGATTCTCAAACATGCTTTTCTAAATTCAATGCAAGTACAAAGACATGCATTCACGACATGAAAATAAGCATACATGATGTTGAATACACATGACAAACAATCAAAGATAAGATAAGAGCAAGACAGGCAGTTATGCAATTCAGAAGATTCAGTACTCTCTACTTAAACCAATTATCACAAGTGCAACAGGTAGCAAGTAGAATTACATATATTCAATAATCTTCTAAGAGCATAAGGATCTGATTCCAATCTGTTGTTATATGGCATTATACTATCTCTATTACCTAAGTCAGTTTTAGATCTAACATGAAGTTCTAAAAGTTCTACTGACACAAGGTAAACATTCCATCATAGAACAAAATAAAATCCTTAACAAACAATTCAGATTAGATAAGCAAATCTAATTGTACTAGGGAACCTGAAAGTAAGTGTTTTAACAAAGTTATACATGCTAGGATCATAACCCCTAAAACGAAGAGTTGTTTTGGAAAGGAAAGCTTCTAATCTCACCATTGCAAATAATCAAATCCTAAATATTCATACACATGTTAAGAATCTGCTAAAGACACATGCACAAGATTATCATCAATCCTAGTTACCAGAACAGCGATCTAGCATACTAGTTCAACATTATCTATTGTGATGCTATCATGCTTGTGCTTTGTGTGTTAAACAATTCTACTCGAAGATTTATAACATGCTTTGAATATAAAGAAATAAGTATTGCATAGTTAGAAAGAATTCGTACCTGAGATGTGCGAGTTGAGTCATCTTCAGAGAATGCTAGGATAGCCAGATAACCATAATCATCCTTCTCATCAGCAATTGATCCATCTCACACCTTTCCTAAAATAGCATAAGAACTTGTTGTGATGCTTCTTTCAAAACATCCACTTGAATTTCAGACAATCCCCATCATCGTTGTTTGTCGAGGCTTCAATATATATAGCAACCCTTCTTTGCTAAAGATACCAATCAATATTGTGTGCACTGACCAACTCAGTTTTCAAACAACCTGTCGAACTGAACCCCGAAGAGTCTCCACTTGAAACCAATAGATTCCATCTGAATCTGACATGACTAAACCTCTCAGACAGTGTTATGCTAATCCTTGAAGTTTTGTCCTCACATTCTTTAAAAGTGTTAAACTTTCATCGACTTGAGCTTCCTCAGATTCAGCAGTTACAAACTCTTCTGTTCAATCCTAAGGTTCTGACATTAATGCACGAAACTGATTTGATGTGGTAGTAACTCGATAAATATCTATAAACCTCCACAGTTCTCTGTCTTTGATTCAGTTGATTCTGGATGGATTTAGCATTGATACAATTCATTGTGTAATTGTATGTCTCTGAATCATTGAGTTAGATTGAAATCCCTTGAAGATTCTTCTGCAAAAACTTCTCTTTTCCTACTACTAGTGGTGCCATTCAAAGTTGACATTCCGAGCCCTGGAAAGATGCTTCATTGCAGATGTAGCAAATTCCCATCCTGATCTGGTGATCTGATAATCAAGTCGGAGTAATTACTCAGATCAAGGCCTGAAGTACCTTCTTCAAAATCCACTGTTTGTAGTACCAAATTAGTCTTCAATAGAATCTTCTTCGAATCACAATCATCTTTGTCGAACATAGAAAACTGCTTCTAATAATCCTTTGAGTAAATCAATTGGATTGGGTCATCAATGTACTTCCATTACCGGTTCTGAGAATCTGTTATTTGAAAGCCCGATGTTTGTCTTGTAATCTGTCAGCCTGATCTGTCTCAACTAAATGTCAATCTGATTTGTCTTGGAGTAGAACGGGACACTTGATTATTTAAACTAAGTTCAAATTATAAAGAAAATAAATTTAGAAATAAGTTTTTAAAAGATGAAAGAAAATAAAGTATAAAATAAACTTAGTTAAATCTATAAAGTAAATTTAATTATATTTAAAAAATAAATTCCAATAAATTCATAATAAACTGAATAAGTTTAGAACAAATTTATTTCAAATTCATTTAGTAAATATATTCAAATTTATTATATAAATTTAATTTTTGAAAATATTCAAGTGTCTCGTCTCCAATTAAATCATTGCTTCCAGAACAAACTAAATTGAACCCTTGAACTTGAACTTATATCCATAATCACTTAAATCCTCTTAAATTTATATTCTAGATTTTAACTTAAATTTAAATCATAAACTATACAAATTTAAATAATAAATTTATAAAATTTATGATAAACTTAATAAAGTCTAAGAGTAAACTTTACAAGTCTAAAATAAATTTAAACAAATTTATTAAATGAATTTCGTAAAGTTTATAAAGTAAATTTAATTAAGTTTATAAGATAAATTTAATTAATTCATAGTAAACTTAATTAATAAGTTTAAAATAAATTAAGTCAAATTTATAAAATAAACTTATTAAAATTTAAAGTATAAAATTATAAGTCCCAGTCCAAAGTTCAGTATCCGACGGATAATCCTTGCTTAGGCCTACGGACAAATTCGGCAACACAAACCGGAAGAACATTTCCCCTAATCAAATATCAAAAGCTAGGTTCTTGATTTTCCGTACGATAAGGATCCTGATTTGTATATCAATCAACCTGGCTCTGATACCAATTGTTAGGTCCAAAGTATCGTAGAAGGGGGGGTTGAATACGATACTCACTACAATTTAAAATTCTTTCGAATCTTGCGGATAAATAAATTGCAGTCTTGTAATGGGTTTCGTGTTCCGGATATTTATAAGGTCGGTTTCTGAGGATATGAAAATATTAAACCAACACACAATATTTTCCAAGGTATATCTGTATATTGATAAATACCTCGAAGGTGCTATAAATCCAAACCCGAAGGTTGGCTGCAGAGACTACAATACACTCTACACACAAACGCCTATCAAAACAGATCTTCTATCTAAGCTCTCGTATGTGTGTAGTGTGTGCCCTTTACAAAGTGTGTAATGTGGGTAGTTGTAGTTGTGTGTTCAAAATGAAACACAAAGCCTCTATTTATAGACTTTGGGGGACAAACTCAGCTGGTGCTTGCTATTGGCGCAACTAAGCTTTCCACCAATCAGAAAGCTTCAAATCTTCCTCGTCCTGGCGCCAACCATGTCAACTTGCGCCACCTTTCTAACTTGTTCCTCCCTCCTTGCGCCATATAACAAAACAAATGAATTGGTTAATTAAAACATATTGTTTTGGCGCAAGGAAGGTTTTGTAGTGGGGCCAGGTCCTTCCTTGTTCCTCCACAAATGCTGGTGGCGCCAGCAAGCTTCTTTCTTGTTCCAATTTTGGCGCAAGGAAGAATTAAATAATAATTCTTTCCTTGTTCCATTCTTGGCGCAAGGAAGAATTAAAATTATTAATTCCTTCCTTGTTCCATTCTTGGCGCAAGGAAGAATTAAAATTAATAATTTCTTCCTTGTTCCATTCTTGGCGCAAGGAAGAATTAAAATAATTAATTCCTTCCTTGTTCCATTCCTTCCTTGTTCTTTTCTAGCTTGCTCCATTTCTTCCTTGTTCCTCTCTAGCTTGCTCCATTTCTTCCTTGTTCCTCTCTAGCTTGCTCCATTTCTTCCTTGTTCCTCCTTCAACTTGCGCCAAAACAATTCAGATGAATTGTTTAATTGATTATGCATGAATGTGTGGCGCAAGGAAGAGAAATGGCCAGTACTTCCTTCCTTGTTCCAACCAAATCAATTCTAAAGAATTGATTAAGTTGTTTTAAAGAAATCTTGTCGCAAGGAAGGTTTTTGAATAAACCAAAAGCTTCCTTGTTCCTCCTTTAATATCATGTAGCGCCAGGAAGGTAATTGGCTCCATTTCTTCCTTGTTCTAATTTAAAACAAGCTAGCACACTTATACATATACATATATGTTACACATATATACATATAAGTGTTTACTAGTTAAATTGGAGGTCGCTTTGCCTTGACTTGATTAAGTTATCCTTGATTGAATCCTTCGAATTCAATTCACACGTACTGACGTCCTGTGCACTGGTCTGGTTCACGAACGACTAATACAGAATTGATTCTCCGTCTTCTTTTCTTGACAACGTACTTAATCAGTCACACCAGACTTGAGTATTGCTTCAATTTGTTGATTATAAATAACCAACCAAGATATTCTGAAATATCTTGCTTCAGGGGTTGCACTGAAATCTTTCGAGTACTTGGACAACATCTTCATTACTTCCACAATCTTGAATACTTCAATCTTTATTCTTCACTGAGGCATGAACATATTAATGAACTTCTTCCAGTGAACTTATTCCTTCAAGACTGTAGATGGCTTCTTCAACCTTTGTCTTTGTATCTTCCGATTCCGGTGCAGACGTAGTGTTATTTGCTTGTCCTGTTCTATTGTTGAGTTATCATCCCTATGTAACAGATAGGGTTGTCTTTACATTTAGACTTACAGATGGTGATGAGGTGTTCTTCGCCACCCGTGCTGCTTCGTCGGCAAAAATTCTGCTTGACCAGGTTTGTCTCTACTCTTTTTGTTGGTATTTTGTCTTTGGATGCTTGCTTTTACTAGTTCCTGTATGTACTGCTGCCTCCTCTTGTTCTCCTTCTATATTTTTCTTGACAGAATCTTGTTTCTGCAGTTTACTGTGGAGTTCGATCGTCTTGTAGCTTTGGGAGTTCGCGGGAACCAAGAGGCGGAGCTTCGTCGCCTTCGGGCTGATGTGCTAGAGATGCAAAGGAGCAAAGCTGATGTTGAAAAGCGGGTTGCAGCGCTCGGTCGCAAGAATCGAGATGTTAATGGGGTCGTGGTTGGTCTGGAAAAAAGAGTTGAAGCGTTGACAGCTGATAAGGAGGCTCTAAATGCCTTAGTGGCTTCTTACCAAAACATTCAATCGGAGCTGACTGGGGAGGTGACCCAAATGAGGATTGACAGTAGCCTGGTTATTGCCGAACTTGGTAAGCACAAGGTGCAGTTGGAGAAGAAGCTGGCTGCCATTGAGGATGCTCTGAAGACGAGCCAAGATGATGCGTTTGCCGCCCTTGAGAACGGGTATGTCATTTGCTGGGAGCGCGCTGTCAAAGCTGGTTATGACATGGGGCCCCACACCTTTGGCCATCATTGCGAAGATGTGGCCCGAGCTCGAGATGAGGGAACTAACTCTTCTGTTCCGGATGGTCCTGGCGCTTGATGTTCTTAATATATTTTGTTGAAACCCCGGGTATGCCCATGATGGGGAGTTTGTAATCATAACTTGCTTTTGGTTGTTAAGACTTTCGAAGACTTGGTTTTTCTGAATTTGACTTGAATTCCTGAGGTATGCCTCAGAGGTATGGTGTAATCTTAACCTTTTTTATCTTGGAATGTTGCAATATGACTTGGTTGTGAAGCAGAATTATGCTGGCACTGTTTGGTGCATTCCTTGGAAATTTCTTTGTGTTATGGCGTATTTTTTCGTTTATTTGTCCTTCGCTTTTGCGTTCTTTTCTTCAGGAGTTATCTTGACGTTTTGAGACGGCGCTTTGCGCTTTCTAACTTTGGTTGGCGGTTTGCCTTGTAACGGCGTTTGTGGCAAATTGCCTTGTGTGGCGTTTGTGCCTTCTTGTTTTGCTTTCTCTATTTCACTCTTTTTTTTTGAAGACGGTGTGTGTGTGCGACTTGTGATGCTAGATAATCTATTCTAGAATGATATGAGACTTCAGAAATATTTGCATAAAGATTTTGCAGTAAGGGCTTTGATCATAATACTTAGAACGATTTTAGAGCAAAAGGTTTTAGTGGCTATCTGCCTATGTGCGACTGAAAGATGTTCTGATAACATAACAAAATATGCTAAGAAATATCTTAAAAATGACGATGGTACTTCTCTTCCTGCGGAGAGTTGATGGATGGCTTCTATGCCTTGATTGTGTGCTGGGGATTTTCTTTCTTTTACTGGAGCAGTGATGTTTTACTGATAGAATTTTTTGAGGTGGATGGCGTTCCATGTGTTAAGGACGGGTGACCCGTTGAGGTTGTTGAGCCGATAGGTGCCTGGCCTGACCACCTTAGAGACTATGTAAGGCCCTTCCCATGGGGCTGAAAGCTTGTTTTGTCTTGCGGGCATTGAGGCGGCGGCTTCGCGGAGTACCAGATCGCCTTCTACGAAGTGTCTGATTTTAACCTTGGAATTGTAGTACTGGGCGACCTTTTTTTGGTACTGGGCCACTTTGAGTTGAGCTTTATCTCTAGATTCCTCGATCAGGTCATTCTCAAGTCTAAGGCTCTCTTCAGATTTCTCAGGCGAAAAGTCTTCTACCCTTGGTAATCCCATACTGATTTCCACGGGAAGTACAGCCTCTGTCCCATACGCCATTCTGAACGGAGATAGCCCTGTAGTTGCTCTAGGGGTGGTTCTGTGGCCCCAAAGGACGTTGGGGAGTTCATCCACCCAGTTGGTAGTTGCCTCTAAGAGTCTCTTTTTGATCCCTTGTAGAATTGCCTTGTTGGTGATTTCTACTTGCCCATTGGCCTGGGGGTATGCCACTGACGATCTGATGTGGCTGATCTTTAGCTGGGACAAAGCCTCTTCGAAATCTTTTCCTGTGAACTGGGAGCCGTTATCGGTCACTATAATGCGAGGGACCCCGAAACGGAAGACTATGGATTCCATGAAGAAATGGATTGTTTCTACCTCACGTATCCTGGCAAGTGGCCTGGCCTCTACCCACTTAGTGAAATAGTCAATTGCCACAATGAGAAACTGCTTCTGACCTGGGCATTTAGGGAGTGGGCCGACAAGGTCCATTCCCCACATGAAGAATGGGCACGGAGCCTGTGAAGCGGAGAAGCCTGTTGCTGGTCGGTGGTTCATCGCGCCGTAAAGTTGGCATGGCTTGCATTTTTTTGTGAATTCCTCACAATCGGCCCTTAGGGTTGGCCAGAAGATTCGGTGTTTTATCAGTTTCAAGGCCATGCTTTTTCCCGAGGTGTGCTCCCCACATATGCCTGAGTGGATTTCTGTCATAGCGACGAGGGCCTCATCGGGTCCTACGCATTTGAGGAGAGGCTCCGTTAAGGCCCGGCGGTAAAGCTGGTCGTTTACGAGGCAGAAATTTCGCGCTTTGAACTCAATCTTCCTTTTCTCATTTTTGTCTTGAGTTTTCAGGGTGCCCTTAATGAAATCAATAAATGGAGTCCTCCAATCGGGGGCGAGACTGGTTAGGTGGACCTCGTCTCGGATGGTAGATGCCTGGGATAATTCTTTAATGTAAATCGGGTCTTGAGACTGTGTTGCTGTAGAGGTAGCAAGCCTAGAAAGAGCATCTGCCCAGTGGTTCGCCGACCTGGCTATGTTCTTTATGGTCTGATAAGTGCATATTTTTGTATATTTTAAATGCCTAATTATTGCTTGTTCTCACTTATTTATTTGTTTATTTGTCTTTTTTGTAGGAATATTGCAAATGCTTGAAGAAATAAAAGAATAAAGCAAAAAAGAGAAAAAGATGGAAGAAAAGGATCATAGGGGAATATTCTCAAGGAAGCATCTAGATGGGACACCTACACCCCCCCTCTACCCTAATTTCCCCCTATAAATACACACATCCCCATCATGTTTCAACCTACCTAGGATTTCATATTTTTAGTAGCCTCTCTTTTATGTAGTAGATCTAGTAGTAGCACTCTAAATTTGTAAACACTTTTATTATATCAATACAAGTATTCATTTTTGCTCTTAAATCTTGCTCTTTACTTTTACTTCTAGGCTATGAAATCTTTCTCTAACCACATGAGACTCAAAATTACTTGTGGATTGAAAGGAGCCTAATTATATGTTTTAAGCTTGCATTTTTAAGTATTTAGATTGAGCCCCTTTTAATTCTCAATATTATTAGTGGGTTCAATGGTTTAGTATTCAAGATTTTGATTTTAGCTTGTAGTTTGATGGGGTTTTGTTAGAGACTTGGTAGATAAGCTAGTTTTGAAGTTTTGTGTGATTTGGAGTTAGTTTGGTAAGATTTGGTGTTCTCTTTGTTCTTGATTTTGGGGCTTTTTTGGTGTAAATTTTAGTTTATGATTTTGACTAGAAGTTAGTGGGTTTTGGTTAGTTATGTTTTATATAGGCTAGATTTGAAGTTTGGTATAATTTGGAGTTGTTTTGGTTTGGTTTGAATCTTGTTTTGATCAAAAAATGGGTAATTTAGGGGCTTTTTAGTGTAGAATTTGTTGTTGAATTTGGTGTAGAGGTTAGTGGGCTTTGATTAGAAATATTCGGAATGGCTAGATTTTCCGGTCAAATCAATTTTCCGGCGAGATTCAAGCTATTCCGGGCATCCTCATAGATTCCGGTGATTTGGTTTCGTTAGTGATCGCGCGTACTGCTTCAGAGTTTCAAATCATTTGACTACTGTTCACGGCCTGTTCACGCGCACGATTTCATAATTTTCTTTTTATTTCATGATTTTCTTTTACTTGTTTTATTACTAGTTTAGATTTATTAACTTCGTTTAATTAATTTGCTTGTTTTTATTTCCGGTTGGCTGCGTGCGTTTTTAGTTTTCGTTAATTTTACAGAATCAGAATGCACCTCTGTTTTTCAGTTGTCTCAACTTCGCCGCGCGTCACGTCCTGATTTTCCTTTCGTTGTCAATTAATTAATTGAATAGAAATCAGTTGTTAATTGTTATTTAGTAGTTGTTAATCGCTAATTGTTTACTAATAATTGTTGCTTGGATAATAATTAATTTCTTTTAAAATATAATTGTCAATTAGTAATTAGATTTTAGAATAAAAAAACATCTCAAAATCTTTTGTTCTAATTTGATTAAGTTAAAAATTAAGTTTTCGCGAAAATAAATTTAGTCCTTGGAACGAATCTTATATTACTAAAACGGGATCGTGCACTTGCGATTAAAATCATATTTCTAGCACATCAAGTTTTTGGCGCCGCTGCCGGGGACTAAAATTAATTTTCGCGCCTTAATTTTTAATTTTTCGGATTAGTTTTTTTTTATATATATATTTTCTCACTTATTTTTGGTTGAAATATTTTAAGAAATTGGAGGAATATGAGCTAGCTTGGAATAAGTGGAGAATATTCTTGGAGTATTGGAAACTTGCTTGGGTAACTTGTATCTCTCTCCTATTTCATTTTTTTTATTTAGAAAATCACAAACAAATTTGAAAATTGAAAATCACAAAAAGATAAAAAATTTAAAATCCAAAAATATTAGTTAGAAATACATATTTGTTGCATCATGCATTTTAACACTTAGGGGCATATCATTTAGATTTTAATTTTTTGTTTTTAAATTTTCGTACCTTTAATTGTGGTGATCGCTGGAGGACCCAAAGATACGTTAATTTCTTTTCTTTAGATTAAAACACGTAGTGTAGAGCATCCATAGTTGTTTATAGTTTTTAATTATATCGTTGTGTGGAACATCATTTTAAATAAATCTTAAGGGCAAAACCCACTCACAAGATAAGGGAAGGGATTTCATCACTCTTTCCTTGGCCAACAACGACTTAATCCTTCATTTTGCATTCCCTAGCCTTTTAATAAAATTGAATTAGACATTAGCCCCTAGGATTTCGCGCTCAATTAGGAAGGTACCTAAAGAACAAGGCAATCTTTAATTATTCCGACTTTTCGGTGTCTAAGGCTAGCGAAAGCTTACCTGGCCGATTAAGGTTTGGTGTCTAAGCGCGGAGATTGGCCTCTTGGCAATGCCTGCTCCAAACTGGCCAAACCGGTCCGAATAATTTTTGATTTATCGAGTTTTTGGTGGTCCTTAACGTTAGGAGCAAGGTCTAGTCGTTTTATTAGGCAACCATAGAACTAGGTTTTTCTTTCGCTTTTACACCCTTTCTTTTGTTTGTTTTAACTTTTAGCACTTATTTGCTACGTGTTTACTATCCAGTTTATGCGAACTACTTGGGTTAGGAACGAATCATCTAGACTAGTAAGACCTATAGTCGAGATCTCTTCTTCTTCGTCCGCTTCGGACTCTGAACCCCTAGAAGTTCCAGAACCGATAGTAAAAATGGCGCGGTCTCTTAAAGACCATTGTTACCCGTCCCGTTCCGCTCAACCATCGTGCATCACCCTTCCTCCTGTCAATGGGAATAATTTCGAGATTAAGGCACATCACATTAGTATGTTGCCTAAGTTTTTAGGGAGTGAAGGTGAGGATCCCTATCTTTTTATTCAAGAATTTGAGGAGGTTTGCGGTTTGCAAAAACTCCAACAATTGAGCGAAAACTCCATTAGGCTTAGACTTATCAACTTTGCTTTAAAAGAAAATGCTAAAAAATGGTTGTATAGTCTTCCCGTTAATTCTATTTCCACTTGGGAGGGGTTTGTGGTAATGTTTCTTAAAAAGTATTTTCCAAACCATAAGACTACTCGAATAACAAATGAAATAAATCAATTCGACAAAAGGAAAATGAGTCTTTTTTGAAATTCTTTGATCGTTTTAAAAATCTTCTTTCACAATGCCCCCACCATGGAATAGAAAAATGGAGACTTTGCAAAATTGTTTACGAGGCCTTAGATAGTCAAACCACCGCTTTATTAGAGTCTATGTGCCAAGGAAAATTCATGGAGAAAGATGAGGACCAAGGGTGGGAATTTTTCGAGGATTTAGCTGAAAAGACTATGTTGTGGGAGTCAACTAGGGAACCTAAAAAGTTGATCGAGTCGTCTAGCTCTAGCTCTAGGGGTTTGCACTCGATAGGAAACAATGTGGCAACCGATGCCAAATTAGCTACCCTAACTAGGAGACTCGAAACTTTAGAAACCAGTAAATCTCCCCCACAAATGTCCATGTTCCCTAATTACAATTTTCAAAATCCCGGAACCCAACCTCCGCACGAACTTGAACAAGTAAATGCGATGTTCCAAAATCCTAGGAATGATGCGTTTGTGCCCACTTACAATCCCGGGTGGAAGAATCACCCCAATTTCTCGTGGGCTCAAGGTCAAAATTTTCAACCTCCACAACCAAATTTTCAAAGGCCCAATTCTAATCCTTTTCCCAATTATCAAAACCCGAGTCAAGCTCCGTTAAATCCTCCCAGGTTTAATGACTCGGATAAGAGACTTAACTCCTTAGAGAAAAGCATTGAGGCCTTAGTTAAATCGCAAACTAATTTGACTCAATCTCAACAAACCTTCATGACAACCCTAACCCAAGATAGGCAACTTTTGCATTCTAATGTGCAAGACGTTTCTAAGTTAGAGGCCCAATTGAGTCAATTAGCTAGCACGTTGTGTGAGCGCGAGAAAAACAAATTCCCAAGTCAACCCGAGGTCAATCCTAAATTTCCTCTCAATCAAAGACCTCACGAGAATGTTAATGCGATTATTTCTCTAAGGTCGGGAAACCAAGTAGATAACAAAGTAGGTGAGAACGTTAATAAAAATGAGGAGTCGATTTCTAGAACAAATCCTTCTTTGTCTAGCACTAATCATGATAAGCCCGAATGTTCCAGAGTCCGTGAGTCTATGAGTGAACCTAGTCCTGGGCCCATTTCTCAAAAGCCCAATGAAGAAGTTTACAAGCCAAGGGTTCCTTACCCACAAAGGCTCATTCGCCCTAAACAATCGGCCCAAATGGAACAAATCCTAGAGGTTTTCAAACAAGTCAAGATAAACATTCCTCATTTAGATGCCATTAACAAGTTCCTTCTTATGCCAAGTGTCTAAAAGATTTATGTACCCATAAGAGAACCACTCATGTTCCAAAGAAAGCCTTTTTGACCTCGCAAGTAAGCTCGATTCTCTCGAATCAAATTCCCGTGAAATATAAGGACCCCGGTTGTCCTACAATTTCTTGTGTCATAGGCAATACTTTTGTGGATAAGGCTTTACTTGATTTAGGAGCGAGTGTGAATCTTCTTCCTTTCTCGGTTTACCAAGCCCTAGGTTTAGGGGATCTCAAGACCACCAATATGACCCTTCAACTTGCCGATCGTTCCATTAAAATGCCAAAGGGGAT
Organism: Daucus carota subsp. sativus; assembly: GCF_001625215.2. NCBI lineage: Eukaryota > Viridiplantae > Streptophyta > Magnoliopsida > Apiales > Apiaceae > Daucus > Daucus carota. Next base: position 35,534,947 of record NC_030383.2, read on the forward strand.
TATTGAGGATGTGTTGATCAAAATCGGTGACTTTATCTTTCCCGTAGACTTTGTTGTGCTCGAGACTAAACCCGTCACGAATCCTAAGAACCAAATTCCCATCATTTTAGGACGACCTTTTCTTGCTACATCCAATGCCTTAATCAATTGTAGGAATGGTTCGATGAAGCTCACTTTTGGAAACATGACCATAGACTTAAACATATTTAATGTAGGAAAAGAACCCATTGAGCTTTATGAACAACCTGTAGGGGTCAATGTGGTCAACAAGTTTGTCACATGGTCTAGTTTTGAGGATAGTGAGATTGAGTCTCTTCTAAGTGAGGATTTCAAAGTCAACCACGAGAATAATAGAGACTATCGCGAGTCTTTGAAGGAGTTGACCTCGGAGGAGTTGTTAGGAGAATTGAACGACATTTGTTCAAAATGGGAGACTCCACCCGAGATTGTTCGTGTTGACCCTAGGCCCGCTTTAGAGAGTCATGTAGGTGAAACACCGATATTTGACTCGTTGTTCCATCATTCGCATAGCGCCTTAGGAAAGGATGGCATCATTTCTTACATCGTTCCTAGTGATTTATCCTATAACCAAAATTGTATCGTCTCTAATTTGCTTGATAATAAAGAAGCATTAAGTTGGTTTAGGAAGAACATTAGTGACACTTGTCCTATAGGGATGAACGATTGTCACATGCTAGAGAAAGTTTTTGTGCCTAAAAATTTTCGTACACATTGTGACTCTTTCTCGAAGCTTCCTCCCATATTTCCTTCCGGAATCGGCTGAAGTGGTTCCTTCTTCGTACCTTCCCTCATGAAGTTCAGGTATGGGGAAGGAAATGTGTGAGTGTGTGGGTCGTGTTAGTGTTTCATTCGTTAATAAAAATCCCCTTCATATCCATTTCAGGTATTTTTCTCTTTACTCTCTCATTTCAATTCTCTCTTTTGCATACATTGAGGACAATGCATGATTTAGGTATGGGGAGGGCTTTAGTATAATTCTAAAAAAATGAAAAACCCTAAAAAATGAAAAATTAGAAAAATCCAAAAATAGAGATACTTTTAGCTAAGTTGTCTTTCCCTCACTCGAACTTTAGGAGTAGTTGGTGTTTAGCATGTTTTCGAAAAGTATATATATGTAGTGTCTTTTAGATAATTTGAACGTAGTTGAGTAAGGTTGTCTTTTTGAAGCTTGTATCGACCGATTTGTACTCTGAATTCCAAGATGGCACACACTTTGCACGAGACCTTTGATGGAGAGATTGTCTAGTGATATTATTCGATACCTGAGAGAGAACCCACATGTTGAAACAATGTCGAATCGAACCTTTGCGGAAAAAAAAAGAAAAAAAGAAAAAAAAAATATAGAAAAAGAAAAGGAATAACTACTTCAATACCCATTGTTCTTTATAGATAAAATCTTTAGATAAATGGGCAAAAGTAGATTGGCTAGTCTCGTTTTGTGGCCTTTGTTACTCGAGCAATTAAGTCCGTAGGGGGATTTCAAAACCTAGTGCCCTAAGACCGTTTGGTTTGGGAGTCACTGACCCAAAGCTCGCTACATGGGTAACATTGTTTGCCTAAGAAAACGGACAAAATAAAGTCAATGCAAAAGAAAAAAAAAGAAAGAAAAAAAGGAAGAATAAGAGTTTGTGAAGTTTGGCTAGATATTTGTTTCGATAGAGATTGAGTCAGTTCAAAATTGGTTGAAAAAGAGAAAGTGTTCTTAGACAATTAGGATCCATCAAAGGCCTTAAATTACTTACACTCCTTGGATTTCTAGTAAATCTTTGTGTCAATTCAAGTAGATTAGAGACAACTGTATCTTGATTATTAGTAGATGAGTCTTTAAGTCGTATTTTCCTTAAAAATGCTTTTTGTTAACACCAACGAAAGTAGAGTCGAGTCGAGTAGGATGCTTGCTAGAATGTCTCGAAGATTTTATGGGTATATCTTCTGTAAACCCTTAGGAGACAAAACTCCTCTTGTAGAGATCGTCTACGAGTTTAACGGGTTGGTGAACCTAAAATCACCCGTCACGCCTACGAAAAGGAGCCTAGGAATCGCATCTAGTTTTCTTAGTTTATTTTCTTTTCTTTTGATTTTACTCGAGGACGAGCAAAATATAGGTATGGGGAAGTTTGATAAGTGCATATTTTTGTATATTTTAAATGCCTAATTATTGCTTGTTCTCACTTATTTATTTGTTTATTTGTCTTTTTTGTAGGAATATTGCAAATGCTTGAAGAAATAAAAGAATAAAGCAAAAAAGAGAAAAAGATGGAAGAAAAGGATCATAGGGGAATATTCTCAAGGAAGCATCTAGATGGGACACCTACACCCCCCCCCTCTACCCTAATTTCCCCTATAAATACACACCTCCCCATCATGTTTCAACCTAACTAGGATTTCATATTTTTAGTAGTCTCTCTTTTATGTAGTAGATCTAGTAGTAGCACTCTAAATTTGTAAACACTTTTATTATATCAATATAAGTATTCATTTTTGTTCTTAAATCTTGCTCTTTACTTTAACTTCTAGGCTATGAAATCTTTCTCTAACCACATGAGACTCAAAATTACTTGTGGATTGAAAGGAGCCTAATTATATGTTTTAAGCTTGCATTTTTAAGTATTTAGATTGAGCCCTTTTTAATTCTCAATATTATTAGTGGGTTCAATGGTTTAGTATTCAAGATTTTGATTTTAGCTTGTAGTTTGATGGGGTTTTGTTAGAGACTTGGTAGATAAGCTAGTTTTGAAGTTTTGTGTGATTTGGAGTTAGTTTGGTAAGATTTGGTGTTCTCTTTGTTCTTGATTTTGGGGCTTTTTGGTGTAAATTTTAGTTTATGATTTTGACTAGAGGTTAGTGGGTTTTGGTTAGTTATGTTTTATATAGGCTAGATTTGAAGTTTTGTATAATTTGGAGTTGTTTTGGTTTGGTTTGAATCTTGTTTTGATAAAAAAATGGGTAATTTAGGGGCTTTTTAGTGTAGAATTTGTTGTTGAATTTGGTGTAGAGGTTAGTGGGCTTTGATTAGAAATATTCGGAATGGCTAGATTTTCCGGTCAAATCAATTTTCCGGCGAGATTCAAGCTATTCCGGGCATCCTCATAGATTCCGGTGATTTGGTTTCGTTAGTGATCGCGCGTACTGCTTCAGAGTTTCAAATCATTTGACTACTGTTCACGGCCTGTTCACGCGCACGATTTCATAATTTTCTTTTTATTTTATGATTTTCTTTTACTTGTTTTATTACTAGTTTAGATTTATTAACTTCGTTTAATTAATTTGCTTGTTTTTATTTCCGGTTGGCTGCGTGCGTTTTTAGTTTTCGTTAATTTTACAGAATCAGAATGCACCTCTGTTTTTCAGTTGTCTCAACTTCGCCGCGCGTCACGTCCTGATTTTCCTTTCGTTGTCAATTAATTAATTGAATAGAAATCAGTTGTTAATTGTTATTTAGTAGTTGTTAATCGCTAATTGTTTACTAATAATTGTACTTGGATAATAATTAATTTCTTTTAAAATATAATTGTCAATTAGTAATTAGATTTTAGATTTTATTTTAGAATAATAAAACATCTCAAAATCTTTTGTTCTAATTTGATTAAGTTAAAAATTAAGTTTTCGCGAAAATAAATTTAGTCCTTGGAACGAATCTTATATTACTAAAACGGGATCGTGCACTTGCGATTAAAATCATATTTCTAGCACATCATGGTCCATGAGGTTAATGTGTCCAGAATATTTACCACCACTTTTTTGTATGCAGCCATTCTGTCATTGGAGGTTTTGAAGTCTCCCGAGACCTGCTTGACCACAAGTTGGGAGTCGCAGAAGATATCTATGATTTTCACTTCCAAGTGTTTTGCTAAGTTGAGGCCTGCTATCAGAGCCTCGTACTCCGCTTCATTGTTTGTGGTTGAAAAGCTGAAGCGTATTACTTGTTGTACTTTGAAACCTTCGGGGCTTATGAGAAGAACCCCTGCTCCTCCTGCCTCTGAGGTTGATGACCCGTCAGTAAATAGGGTCCACGCCTTGTCGTATAGAAGTTGACCCGGGCTAGATGGGGCTGGCTCTGAGAAATTGCATTCCGCGATGAAGTCTGACAGCACTTGAGATTTGACTGCCGTTCTGGGTATAAACTCGAGATTGAACTGACTTAGCTCTGCTGTCCATGCAGCGAGTCTGCCGGTCATGTCTGGGCGGTGGAGGACTCGCCGAAGCGGTTGGTTTGTTAAAATAGTGATGTTCCTGCCCTGGAAATAATATTTCAACTTTCGACTGGCCATGACCAAAGCTAGCACCAATTTTTCTATCCTGCTGTATCTTGTCTCTCTATCTTTCAACAGGTGGCTGGCATAGTAGACGGGAGCCTGTTCACCATTGACGTCTTTTACCAGCACAGCTGCTGTTGTTGAGTCTGATGCTGATAGGTAAACTTTCAAAGGCTCCCCAGGTGTAGCTTTTGTGAGTATTGGTGGGGTTGATAGAAAATATTTTATACTGGAGAAACTGGCTTCACATTCCTTTGTCCACTCGAACTTGTTGGCCTTGGCTGCATGCCGAATGGCCTCGTATAGTGGTAGACTTCTTTTAGATGACTGAAGGATGAAGCGTCGTAGAGCAGCGATGCAGCCCATGAGGACCTGTAAGTCCTTCAGGATCCTGGGAGGCTCCATTTCTTTGATGGCTTTGATTTGAGACGGGTCAGCCTCGATGCCCCGCTGGGTCAAGAGGTGGCCCAGAAATTTGCCTCCTGTCAAGCCGAATGAGCATTTGGCCGGATTCAACCGAACTTGGTTGTCTCGGATGCGTGTGAATGTTTCTCGTAGGTCCTCGTGGTGGTGTGTTGATTTCACTGATTTGATGATCATGTCGTCAACATATACTTGCATGTTTCTCCCAATTTGTGGAGCGAAAATTGTGTCCATGGTCCTCTGGAATGTTGCCCCAGCGTTGAGGAGACCGAAAAGAACCACTGTGTATGCGAGTACCCCTTTGTGAGTGATGAATGCTGTGTCATCTTGATCCTCCTTGGCCATTTTGATTTGATTGTAGCCCGAGAAAGCGTCCATAAATGATATTAACTCATGACCTGCTGTGGAGTCGATGAGTTGATCAATGTTAGGTAGAGGATAGAAGTCTTTGGGACATGCCCTATTAAGGTCGGAGTAGTCTATGCACATCCTCCATTTTCCGTTGCTCTTTTTAACTAGCACGGTGTTAGCGATCCATTTAGGGAATTGGACCTCTTTGATGAATCCTGCTGTGAGGAGGCGATCGACCTCGGCCTCAATGGCTTCGCGCTTGTCCTGGGAGAATGTTCTTATTTTCTTCCTTACGCACTTAGAGCCTGGCTTGATGTTTAGTCTGTGAAGGGCAATTGTCTCCGGTATCCCGGGCATGTCACTCGGGGCCCATGCAAATATATCCGCGAACTCCTGAAGCAGCGAGGCTATGGCCTGACGGACCTGTGGGGGCAAATTGGCTCCGATGCTCACTGTTCTCTCCGGCCTTGTCGGGTCCAAGCTTATGTGCTCGAGGGCCTCCATGGGTTGACAGTTGGGGGCTTTTTCTGCTTCGAGGGCAGGAAGGTTAGTGGGGTCATCCGCCTTTGAGGTCAGCTGGTCTTGGGGGGTGCCGTCCACTTGATTTATCGTTGGAGCGGGGGAGCGAGGAGGCTTCCTTTTAGGTATGACATTACCAATATAACACTGCCTCGACATTTGTTGGTCACCCCGGACCTCTCATACTCCAAATTCGGTGGGGAATTTCATTTTTAAATGCAGAATTGACGTTATTGCTCGGAGCGCTGTTGTTGTAGTTCGCCCCAGTATTGCATTGTAAGTGTTTGTTGCATTGATTACATGGAATTTAACCACGTGCCATAGCTGGGCGGGTGGAGAGCCAAAGAGGACCGGGAGGTCGATTGTTCCCAGGACCCTGACCTCATTTCCCGTGAACCCGTACAGGGGAGCATTTCTGGCTCTATCGAGTATCTTGTCGCCCAGTTCCATCCTGGAGAATGCTCCGTGGTATAGGATATCCACCGAGCTGCCATCATCGATCAGAATTTTCTTGACAGTGTTTGTGCCAATCTTTGTTGTAATGACCATTGCATCCTGGTGTGTTCTGATTATCCCTTCCGGGTAGTCCTCATCTGAGAACGAAATGACCAGTGAAGGGTTTTGTTTAGGGCGTTTGGAATCAATTCTGCACACCTCCCTGGCATATAGTTTCTTTGCATTGTTTGATGACCCCCTGGAGGCAAAGCCTCCTGATATGACGTCGATGATCCTATCCGTGCCAGCCGGGTTAGGCTGGTTGGGGTCCTCGCGTAATGTGAAGTGTGATAGCTCGCCGCTCTGTATTTTGTTTTCAATCAGGTTGCGGAGTTGGTAGCACCTTTCGGTCGTGTGCCCAGTGTCCTCGTGGTAGTCACAGTATTTGGAGCTCGGGGGTCTGTTGGGGTTCATCGGTCGTGGAGGGCGGTAATTTGGGTCCGTCTTCATTATTGCCAGGATGGAGGTGATTTCAGTGTTTAGCTTGGTGAAGTCTTTTTCTTCCCTGGGGGGCGAGGAGGCCATGAACCCCTGGACCGCTGAGACGCGGGGGCGCTTTGTGATTGTTGAGGCACGGAGGCGTCTTGTGTAGAATCTGGCTTTTCGGTTCCTTGGGATATGCGGCCTTCCAGCCTCCTTGGTTCCCATCTATTACCTGTTCCCGAGCCCTTGTCCCATCTTTTGGCCTGGGGTGAAGCCATCTGGATACTGCCCACAGCCTCCTGGATTGTGAGCCTGTGTTCAAAGATTTCCATGGCTGCTTGGAGAGTTTTGGGGTTTTTCTCGAAGAACTCCTCCAAAATTCTATCGTGTCTATTCTTGTCCACTCCTGCGGCCAACTAGTTGATGGCCAATTCGGTGATTAAGTTAGGTATCACGGCCACCTCATTTCTGAACCTGGCTAGGAAGTCTCTGAGCGACTTAGAGGGTTTTTGGCGAACCGTCATTAGAGAGGCTGTGATCTTTCCGCCTCTTTTGTTGCTTGAGAACCTAGTTCGAAATTTGTTTTTTAACGTGCTCCACGAGTCTATGGACCGGGGAGGCAGATTTTCAAACCATTCCAAAGCTGTACCGCTGAGGCAAGTGCAGAAGAAGCGGCAGCGCGATATCTCCGAGTGTCCGTCGTAGCTCATTCTCCCATCGAATTGGTTGATGAAGTCTGATGGAGCCGTGGATCCATCAAACTGACCTATCGATGGAATTTTTTGGTGCTTATCTAACATGTAGCTTTCGATTTCCTCGGAGAGAGGGCTTTCAGATGGAGTCTCTGTGCCTCCGGAGCCTGTTTTCATTTGGTTCCTCAACCTCGCGAGTTCGCTTTTGATTTTTATTATTTCGGAGCTATTTTTAGCTTTAGATCCGGTTTCCTCCTCTTCCTCATCTTCGTCACGAATCGACTTCTTCTTGCGGCGGCGGGAGCTATAGGAGCCTGCCGAGTCCGCTCTAGTGGAGTACTCACTGTTGGCCGAAGGCCTCCATGAGACTTCCTCATCATCCCTGATTTGGTACTCTTGTGAGGCGTTGCCTATTTTCGTCTCTAGACGGGCGATTTTCCTCTGTTGTCTCACCTTGGCGGCGAGCAAGCGCCTCTTAGTATCTAGGGCTTGGAGCTCATCTTCGAGGTTCACCGTCTCGTGTGCTTTTACTCGTTCCTCGTGCTGTTTTAACGCCTTAATTCTCTCTAGATGGAGCCGAGCATCACTGGTTAGGACATGACGTCCTTGTGGAGTGAGTACGGTCTGCTTAGGGCCTCGTTTCCGTCCTCCTCCTGTAGGGTCGGAGCGCGTCGGAGCAGCTACCGATCCTTCAGGTGAAACATCTCCGAACAACAACCTTTTAGGATGCAAGTTACTGCCGAGATCGATTTCTGGCGAACTAATGGTCCTCGTTAGCTTAGATTTATTTGTAGATCGTGTGTTTCGCTTTCGCTCTTCTCCTCCGGCCATCTTATGATCGGAAAAGTGAATTTGTGTTGGAAAATAGTGGAGTCCCCTCCTTCTAGCGCCAAATGTTGGTACTTAAAACCACAATGTATATATATTCTTTCACTCTTCTATTTTCCAACCCCTATTACAGGTGCCTCTACTTTCTATATATACTGGTTATTACGTGTGCTACTCACGTGCTAGGTTTACAGGGCTTTGGTGTTTGTGGGCCTTCTGGCGGGCCTTTCTTCTCCTGGGCTATGGCCCAACAATAATGATGCTGGTGATGGTGATGGTCGTGGTGACCCTGATCCTGATGATGCTAGTGGCGGTGCTTCTCGTACACGAGGTGGTCCAGTGATTCGTGGCTAGTTAGAGTTATATCGAGTTTGCGAACTTTTGGCCAACTGTTGTCTGTTGTTGTTTGTTGATGTTGTTGAACTTTTATGTTGGATTCTGAATTTGATACCTAGTTGGCTATGTATTCTACGCTTGTGTATCCTAACTTCTAAGGATAATTTAGTACTAATGGTATGCTATCTTAGACTTCTATATTGTGTTGTCCTCATTATTTATATTTTGGATGAGTTTGTGTTGTTTAGAGGAAGCCGAATCAGGCTGGGAGAAGCTATTGTCTAGTTCTCCAGGAATGTTTGTCCCCAGCACTTTTGACGAATATCAAAAAAATCGGTCAAAAGCTTTTATTCACCTTTTTTGCTATTAAAATTTCTTTTGAAACACAAATATAATCATTTGACGAAAAATCGGTCACAAGTATTTATTTTAATTTGTTTTTATTATATAGTAAAATATAAATATATATAATTAAATATTCAACTTTTGACAAATTATCCGTCACAACTATATTTTAAAATTTATTAGCATCTAAAAATAAATATAATAGAATAATGCCCTTTTGACGAAAGTTCCGTCAGAAGTATCTTTTTTAATTTATTTTACATTTTATCTAATAAAAACGAAATATAATAAAATAATCAATTTTTGACGGATATTTCGTCACAACTTTCACTTTGACTTTAATTTTATTTGATGATAAATTTATTAAAATAATAAACATTTGACGGATTATCCGTCAAAAGTAAAAAGATTATTTGTTTATTAAGATTGGGACCCACAATTGAACTTTCGACAATATATTGAACTTGCGACGAAATATAAATTTTAGACAAGGTTATAATAGACGGATGAATTCCGTCAAAAATACATTTTTGACGGATTCTGGGCTTAAAATCCGTCAAAAAAATCAGGATTTGTTGTAGTGATATGTATATATGTATATTTAATTAAATATAATATATATGTATATATGTTTTTAAACATATGTACATGTATATTTATATGTATATATATTTAAATAAATATATATGTATATAGTATATGTATTTATATTTTACATAAACATTTATATATTTAAGTGTGTATATATATATATATATATTATATTATGTGCATAAATATGTGTATATTTATATCTATAGATAATTATATATATATCCCTATATATATTTATATTTATATTTACATATAATTTTATGTATATTATATATATTTAAATATATGAGAATATATTTAACTATATGTATATATATATATATTACTATATGTTTATATAAATATTATTTATATACATTTATATATATATATATATATCTTTATTTATACATATATTTATATAATATTATGAATATAATATAAATATATGGATGGAGCAAACTCAAGTCAATCTCAGTCAAAGGAGTGATAACAAGGAAAGCTTTTACAATGGTGGAACAACATTTGACCGAAGTCAACAGCTCTTCCTCACTTAGAAATTTCTCTAAGTATTATCACAGTGAAGGCAATGCACTCTTGAGGAGCAAACTTTGACCAAGTCAAAGTTCGTCCCCAAGTGATGAGAGAGAACAAGGAAGCTATGTGAGGAGCAACATTTGACCAAAAGTCAACAGCTCTTCCTCACTTAGAAATTTGCTAAGTACATCACAATGGAGTATCCACACTTTTGAGGAGCAAACTTTGACCAAGTCAAAGTTCGTCCCCAAGAGATGAGAGAGATCAAGGGAGCATCTTCACTATGGAGCACAAATTGAAGTATTTACTTAGAATTATTTTCCAAGTCTTGGCTGATCAACCTGGAAGAAGAGGAGCCAAAGCGCAACCTTTGACTTTAGTCAAAGTTTGCGACTTTGACCTCCCTAAGAGAAGAGGCGCAAGTTTACTTGCATGAATTTATTCTAAGTGAACTCCCCTTGCTTACAGTGTAACTTGGCGCAAGTTTTGACTCAATTAGTCAAAATACAAGGTACATACAATGAAGCCAATGGAGCGCAACTTTGGAGCGCAAGGCACAGCCACAGGGGTACACTGATTAAGCGCAAACTTTGACTGTCAGGCGCCAACTTTGACTTTGCTGTGGGATATTGAACTGGCGCAACTTCAAGTATATATATTGGAGTTAGATTTATTTTGGATATCTGAATCCGTCCAGGACGAACTCAAGTCGTCCAGGACGAACTCATTAACCATGGTTAGTTTATGAAAGCCTATAAATATGTGATTGTGGTTCTCACAATTTAACAACATCCTTCGGGATGGATGGCCAAGTGCTATGCACAAACTCTCTCAAATATACACACACCCTAGCCTAGTTTTGTACCATAAATATTTGTAGTGGATAGGGCTTGTAATATTTAGAGGAGTGGTCATTGTAGCCAACCTTCGGGTTTGGATTTATAGCACCCTTCGAGGTATTTATCAATATACAGATATACCTTGGAAAATATTGTGTGTTGGTTTGATATTTTCATATCCTCAGAACCGACCAGATATATATCCGGAACACGAAACCCATTACAGGACTGCAATTTGTTTATCCGCAAGATTCGAAAGAATTTTAAATTGTAGTGAGTATCGTATTCAACCCCCCCCCCCTTCTACGATACTTTGGACCTAACACAAATGCCCTGCCTCTGCAAGATATGCCAAAACCTACTGTTCACTGACATACATCAAGCTTTCACAGAGATCCATATGGGGAAGTGACATTTTATATATGTGTGCACTTATATATTTGTATATGTACAAATATATTTATATGTATATATATATGTATATTTTATTAAATATAATATATATAATATATATGTATATATGTTTGTAAACATATGTATATGTATATTTATATGTATATATTTAAATAAATATATATGTATATAATATATGTATTTATATTTTACATAAGCAATTATATAATCAAGTGTATATATATATATTATATTATTTGCATAAATATATTTATATTTAGAGAGAGCTATATATATCTTTATATATATATATTTATATTTATATTCACACATAGTTATATGTATATTATATATATTTAAATATATGAGAATATATTTAAATATATGTGTATATATATATTACTATATGTTTATATAAATATTATATATATGTATATATTTATATATACTTTTCTTTATATATTTATGTTTATATTTATATTTATAAATAACTATATATATCTCTATATATATTTATATATATTTATATTTGTATTTACATATAATTATATATTATATATATTTAAATATATGAGAATATATTTAAATATATGTACATATATTATTATATGTTCATATAAATAATATACATATCTGTATATATTTATATATACTTTTATTTATTAATATAAACACAATATAATATATTATATTATATATATGATGCATGCATGGAGATGATGTCATTTGTCTAGGGCACTCTAGGGATAATGTCATTTGTCTAGGGCACTCTAGGGTTTACTTGTGTGGCACCTGGGCTATATAATGCAACGGAGTGGCGCTATTCTTTCTTCTACCTGTATGCTAGTGTATGTTGATGTTGTATGAAGACTAAGGCGGGAGTATAGATACACGGCAGTATGGAGCGACACTTGCATGCTTCCAGATTTTGTCTAAGGTTGGCGCAACTTCCTTGATCACCCTGGTTAATGTTAGTGGGGCCACTATCAACCAGGAGTGATAACATTGTACATACTGTGGTGATTGAGTGATTGAGCGCCAGTTGACGTGAGCCCAGCAGAAACTAAGGCAAAAATAAATATTATGTACAGGCTTACTCATGGAGGTGCAAGGTTGCTATTTACTCAATTAACCATGCTCCATCCTGTGTAGAACACTGGTATAACATGGGGGGCAGTATTGTACATTTATAGTTTGCGCTGGTTGCTTATAGTGGACACAGTGAGTCTAGGCAAATCCAACAGCAATACTCATAGCTACTACTGTGCAAGGAGTGGTGCCACGTTCTAACCTGGATTACCTGGCGCAAGTTCAGGTAACACAAGCTGGTTAATTTATTAACCATGAGTGATATCAGTTGTACAGTGGAGAACATCGCAACTTCATGTCTTTAGTAACCACGGTAGGCGCAAGTTTTTGTTCCTTGGATTTATTCCAAGTCAAAACAACTTGTGCATAGAGTGGATGAAGGTGGCGCAAACTCAAGAGGCGCCAACTCAATTTTGTTAACTAGGGTTAGTTTATGAAAAGCCTATAAATACCCCATGTGTGTTCTCACAATTGTAACACACACTCTTGACACATATTGTACAAACTCTCTCCACACAACACCTTAGCTTACCACACCAAAAGAAATATATTTTTAGAAGCTAGGGGTTGTAGTGTTTGTATCAATAGTCATTGTAGCCAACCTTCGGGTTTGGATTTATAGCACCCTTCGAGGTATTTATCAATATACAGATATACCTTGGAAAATATTGTGTGTTGATTTAATATTTTCATATCCTCAGAAACCGATCTGATATATATCTGGAACACGAAACCCATTACAGGACTACAATTTATTTATCCGCAAGATTCGAAAGAATTTAAATTTGTAGTGAGTATCGTATTCAACCCCCCCCCCTTCTACGATACTTTGGACCTAACACACGAATTGTTATCTTTTTCTAAAACAAGTTCTTGTTATTTTACTACATAACTAGTGAAAAAAACGCGCTTCGCGCGAGGGAGAAAAATGCAGAATATAAAATATTTTAAAGATACGTGCCATCTATACTTTCCGAGTCCTTTTATTATGCCTTTGTTGTGTTAATATAAAAAATAATTGTTAGTTATAAGGAGTGTACAAGTGAATCAAACACTTAGTTATATTACAATTTAATGGGTTTTTTTCGTTAATGAATGAGAACAACACCTCGTATAATTTTAAAAATCAGGCAGGAAAATATACATAAATGTTAGAGAGGACTCCTCTCAAACCAAAACTAAACAAACACCTCTTTTGGAACAAACTCCAAAAGAAAGCAAACAAAAAAACTCTAACCCGCGTCTAAAAATTAAGAAACTACATCTCTACTTGGACTTTAAAAAACCCGTTGCTGGATGTTACTTCTGTTTCTTTGTTGATGGGTATTGAGTCTGTTGGCTCTCTCATTTTAATGCTAGTATCTGCAGCAAAATGATTAGATCAATCAATTGCCATTTCGAAAATAAATGATTTCATCCTGCAGGTACCTTGATAAAGCTATCATCATTCAAATAATCTACCAATCATATATGTAAGCTAACAATCTGCTGAAGGTATCACTGTAATATAAAAACCATTAAGGTTTAAGTAAGAAAAGAAATATATAAGCTAATCATTCTACTACACATTCCTCGCAGAATATGTGCTTACAGTTGAGAAATATTGGAGCATGCATTTTCTCCTGACAAATAGCACCGAGATTGCTAGCAGCATTGACCTGCACGAAAAAACTCAAACAGGGACATGTGCATATACAGTCAAGTAATCAACATTTTGAAGAGGATATAAACTGCAGCATAAAAATTCAGATTATTCACTGGATTGTGGTTATAAGAAAGACGCTAAATTCTTAAGCAATCTTTTTGTATAGGGTCAGCTCATTTGAACTTGGATAAAGTGTAGAATATATACATAAATGTTAGAGAGGACTTCCCTCAAATCAAATCAAAACTAAACAAACACCTCTTCTGGAACAAACTTCAAAAGAAAGCAAACAAACTCCAACCACGTCTAAAAACTAAGAAAGTACAACTCTACTTTAAAAAAAAGCCTGTTGCTGGATGATTCTTCTATTTCTTTGTTCAGGTGTATTGAATCTGTTGGCTCTCTATTTTTTAATGCTAGTATTTGCAGTAAAATGATTAGACTAATCAATTACCATTTTGAAAATAAATGATTGCATCCTGCAGGTACTTTGATAAAGCTATCATCATTCAAATAATCAACTAACAAATCATATATTAATAAACCCCTCAAGTTATCTTATTCATAACACGACTAAATGTAAGGTATGCGCACATGTTGCAATTCACGTACGTTGCTCTAATAGCAGTATAAACCTTTTAATATCGATGACACAGAGTTAAATGATCATAAGTACCTGAGCATGTATGCTTTTGTTGCGAGACTGGATAGAATCATTTCCAGCTTTAAGTGCATAAAACTGAGATTTAAGCAAATCATCAAATTTTCTATACATGGATCTGGACTGCTATAGCTTATATGTGAATAGAGAAGTCGAACTTCATTTGATTTCCACTGATTTTGAAATTTATTACTACAATACTTTTTCATTTAATTTTATGCGGGTTCCATGTTCATTATATTCAATTTTCAAATCAAGACTTTTTGTTATAATTTCATTATTAATAGATTATGATTTTCCACTCCACAATTTTAGCTCTTGATAAGTAAGTTTTTATATATTTAACTTTCTAAATTTTCGGACAGATAGGTCTAGCTTGCTATAACTCGTATGTAAATATAGAAAGGTAGTCAATGTTTATTTGATTTTCGATGATTTTGACATTTATATTACAATCCTTTTTTCTAATATATGTACTGGTTTCCATATTCACCACATTCAATTTTCAAATCTAGACTTTTTTTTTTATATAATTATATATCGATGGATTACTTTTTAACTCCACAATGTTAGTTCTTGATAATAAAATTTTTCTATATTAGCTTTTTTTAAATTTCCAAATACATGGATCTAGCAAGCTATAATTCATATGCAAATAAGAAAACGTAGTCAAACTTAATTTGATTTCCACTAATTTTAGCATATATTACTACAATGTTTTTTCGTATAATTTGTGCAGCTTCCATTTTCACCACATTCAATTTTCAAATTAAGACTTTCAGTTATAATTTTCGATCAATGGAGTATTTTTTCACTCCACAATCGTAACTTCTGATTAGGAAGTTTTTATATATTAGACTTTTTAAAAATACGGTGCAACCATATATGCAGTCTCAATTGCAACTAATACGGTGCAACCCAGTATATTTCCTCTTCAGATTTAAGCTTGGCTACTTATTCCCGGATCTTTCAACTATCCGACCCATACCCGTTCGAATACATAGATTATTCAGAGCATATCAGATCAAATAATTTACTTTTCAAATTTGAAACCATTCCCTCTTCCATGCCTATGATTAGTAAGTCGGTTCACATAGTCTTGATTGCCCGGTTCAGAGCGCGGAGGACTGCTCTCTTCGTCTGATGTTCTTCGTGCCGTTGATGTAGGTGATGTCCTATCTGTGTGTTTTTGTTACTCTGTCCATTTGTTGTTCACATGTATTGTGACTACCAAATGATTGATATTCGTTGTGTTTTAGTATAGGGTTTCGACTGAGTAGATTCTACTGGAATACCATTTCTTTCTCTTGTTTTGTATCTATATATGCTTTTCATAAGTGTTTGTTTTCGTTCTTGCGTCGCAATAGGAGCATGTTGATATTCGTCTCACATGACTCGGACTCTGATGGATGATCCGACACTCAATTTGAATATGTGCGGCAGTTTAAGCTATCCACGATTTCAGCCACCATTTCCTCATTGGTCTTCAAATTTCAGTAAACTAGTGACATTCAGATCTTCCCGTGCGAATCCTGATGCTACAATTGGTGCATGGTGTTTGCATGTCCGCTGATACCCATGGCCAGTCACAGCTTCACCACTCAGCTTAAGTAGCTACATCTCCAACTCTTCTGAGAACGATGGAATAAAGAAAGATGGAAGAAGGGAATCAGGGAGAAGATAAATGAGAAGTTGTCAGGTGGGCACAAGTAAGAGGAGCATACTCAAACTACTAATCCATGTACTAGAGTGTCATCCATGTACTATAGTATCATATGTTATTATTACAGAATATGGAACAGCTGCAGCCGGAAAGCAGCCTCATGAGAAGAAAGAAATAAATTGAAACGATAAAGGAGAAGCTTTCTGGTGGTTAACACTAGACAATTTTGGTTTTCGCGTCATGCCTATGACATTGTTAAAGTATTTGTTTAAATACCAATAACAATTAATTATAATGTGGATCGAATCTTTTATCGTATGTGAAACTTTTGCAAATAGTGTTTAAATTATTATTCTGTTATCACTTTAATAAAGGATTTGATGGAAGTTTCATCACATGTTCGTTTGGTTTATTTTAATTAGGACAGATGTATCCAAATTTAAGGATTTATATTGTTTACGTGATTATTAATATAATACATGTTGTGTGATTTTGTCTATTAAAATTAACATTAGTATAAAACGTCTATATTGTTGTCAATGACTACAAATTACTGCATTACTTTTACATAAGTCAACAATTATTAAGCTTATTTTTTGTAGTGAATGGGTTTGCAACTTATTATATTCTCCACTTGAACACTTGCATGTAGAATACAAAATCTATATATATTTGAGCAATTATACTTCGATGAAACACAATCACACGGAGGAAAAAAAGATCGGCAACAATAATCATTTCACCAAACGATAAGATTCTGAGCAGCAGCACCAGTTTTGAAACAAAAAATATTTTTGATGTATACTTTAAAGGACAACATACAGACAGTTGAAAATATTAAGCAAAAACATATATAAATTGGTTTTGAAAGATAAAGGCAGACAAATGTGCTTCCGAAACACATCATCCGATGAAGAATCTTCAACCACGTATCTGGTGAACACAGATAGTTTCCCAGATAGCTTCCACCTCTGTTTTTCAATCTGTTCCGACCTTTCTCTAAATTTTTTCATATTTTGCTTCCAAATTTCTTCATAGTTTCTGAATATTTCCTCCATCTCCTGTAACTCAACTTTCCTAGCGATTCTGTGATTTATCAGTAATTCATGTGAGCTCATTACAAACTTCTGGATGTTTGCTGCATAGCCGGTTGGTAGTACCTCATTTTCTCCGAGTGATTCACCTTCATCAGGCTGCTGTCTTCCATCCAGGACACCGATGATCTTCTTGAAATTTAAAGTGTAGCGGACTAGATTATTAAAATGGAAACAAACTCTTACCCATATTGTTCCTCCAGGAAAAGCCCGTGTGTGAGAAAATCAACCTGCCTATCAGTCATGCCCTTACACATCGGCTCGAAATCTTCGTTGTTCCCACGGAGGTCGTTGTTTAGTTTCTCAGAATCATAGGTGAATTTTGTTAACTCAGCGGACAAGTCATTTTTAACCGCCTCAAAGTGCTTCCTCTTGATTCTTTTTTATTCCATGAGTGTGTCAATGTATGAGAAACCTTTGACTTTTTCAGACTAGATGGTGATTATTGATAGCCTATAGTTATATAATGATGGTTGTTGGTACTAAAGAGTCACTACGTACGATCTTGCCTTTTAATTGTCCACTACATGCTACTCATGGGCCACCTACTGATAAACTGTTTGTATTCCACACACACGTCAAATTTAGTGGTTAAATGTACTATTATTAATTACTTTACAAACATTCAAAAGATTTGGTATACATATTATAAAATTTGAGTACTTTTCAAAATAAAGTGTTAAATAGTCATGCCATTAGACGTTAATGATACTTCACATTTTTTAATTGAAATCTAAGAGTGTGATAGATTTTTAGAGAATAATTATTTAATTTTTTCATAACAATATAAAATATAATTATAGGAATTAAAAAAATTAGGGAGTTCGTGTAGACCATATTTTATTTTTTAGGAATGTCAGAATAATGCAATTTAACAAAAATTGAGGAATAATTGAAAATGTATAGTATAATTATATATTAAAAAACATGCGAGCACATAATATTAAATTTAATATTTCTGAAACCAATTCTAAAAATTAATACATATATGTAGCATCGACATAATTATATATTTGTGCGTGCATAATTTATTATACCATTTTGTAGCCATTATTATATTATTGAACACTAACATGGCGTCAGACATTATGTTAACAAACGTACATACCTAAATAATTTATGCTATGTCATTAGACATTTATGATACTTCATATTTATTAATTTAAATCTAAGAGTGTGATAGATTTTTAGAAAATAATTATTTAATTTTTTCGGATGGTATAAAATATAAACTTGATTCCAAGATATTGTGTAATTTTGGATAAAAAAAGTTTGAGAGTCCGTGTAGACCAATTATTATTTTATTTAGGAATATCGGGATAATACAATTTAACAACTATTGAGGTCCAGTTTAAAATGTATAGTATAATTTTACATTAAAAAATGCATGAACGTAACCTCAAATTTTTTATTTTTTAAACCATTTCCAAAAATTATTACATGTATGTATCATCGACATAATTCTATTTGCGCGTGTATAATTTATTATACCATTTTGTGACATTCCTGAGGTAAATTTACTGTCAAGGCATTATTAAATTATTTTGCACTAGCTAACGCAACGTCAAATATTATGTTAATAAACGTGCATACCTCAATAATTTACGATGTGTCATTAGACATGTATGCTACTTCACATTTTTTAATTGGAATCTAAGAGTGTGATAGATTTTTAGAAAATAATTGTTTAATTTTTTCAGTACAGTATAAAATATAACATGTTTTTCCAAGATATTGTGTAATTTTGAATAAAAAAATTGAGAGTTTGTGTGTACCAATTTTTTTAGGACTGTTGGAATAATACAAGATGTTATTATACACGATATTGTGTAATTTTGAATATCGTGTTATTATACACGATATTGTGTAAACTATATCAAAATCCTGATTGGAGATTTTTTAAGAGCAATTATAGTGACATATTTTAGTGTATAATTCACTGGAATAGAATCTTTTGTAATGTTTGTCGACGTATCAAATCTTTTTATTTTTATCATGATTGGATATTTTACTCTTGCTACTTATTCTATCCCTTTAAAAGATGTGATACATGATATTTTACATCAAGTTTTTTACGTCAGCATATAACATGACATTAATTATCTCCATAAGGAAACTAATGAACCTTATCAAAATAATCGTTTTGCTTTTTTTTACTAACGATATAATGTTTTCAATTACATCCTCTATTTAACCACCTCATTCACGGAAAATAGATAAACATAGGAGGCGCTAGTGATCCGTGAACCAGAGCAGATCAGATTGGGAAATACGTGCCCTTGTTACTCGAATGTGGGAACCAATATGATCTAATGACAATGTGTAACAATCGTAAATTTTGAGTACGTAAAACTACACTGCTAGTAGATGATTAAATTAGTGTGCTTAATTTTAAATGATGAGAATGATAGTAATAGCAATAAATAAATAAAATATTTATAATAATAATAATAAAATAATAGACAAGCAAGAATAACCGGAAGGTCGAACATCATATTAAGATGATTAATAAGTGTAAGTGAGCGATATGGAGAATATCAATATTAACTTGTCGAGGTTTTATTTAGAATCGGTAAATAAAATTTATTACATATCCAATTATTATTAAGGGCATGATTAGAATTAATTGATATTTAGAAACTACTGGTCTTTTTATGTAAATAATGGGATTATTGTCTATAAAAGCCCAATAGATTAGGAAGCAGTCTATTTTTACGGGAGAGAGAAAATAACCAGAGGAGAAAAAGGAAGTTACAACTCAGATCAAGGTAAAGTGCAACTGATTTACCCTCAGATTCTTTATGGCATTAAATATAGCAATATTTATGGATATAGTTTCTTTTTATCTTTATTGTGAAAGGACGCACCACTGTTAAATAATAGTTATATACATGACTTAATTTATTGTTTCAATCCGCTACTGTTAAACTGAAACGAGCTATATATATGTGTATTTCTTGTTTATTTGTTCTATTGCCCCACTGTAGGCCCTAAACTATGTTTCCCCAAATTGAATTTAAAAATTAGGGTTAGGGTTTTTGAGTCAAATTGAGGCTTTTGAGTTTTGATGATTGATTATTGAAATCGATTTGGGGTTTGTGTTTAGTGGAGGAAGGGGAGTATTCGGGTGGTTGATTGGAGTCGGAAGGAGGCGGTAGGAGCCGGTCGGGGATGACGAGTCGCGATGGTCGCGACTAAGAGGGGGAGGGGGGGAGCTTGGTGGTGGAGGGTCGCCGGAATCCTTCTAGCCGACGGCTCTGGTTGGCTGAGCAAGGAGGAGGGGAGGAGGGCTAGGAGGGAAGTTTGGTAATTCCACAGTTGGGATTAATTAGTTAAAACATATTAAATAGAGTTAATTAAATGAGGGATTATGATAAAAACATAGTAATACAAAATAAATTAAATAAAATATTGGTGAGATGTTGGGAGTGGGACCTTAAAATAGAGCAAGGAGTTTAAAATTATTCGCCTAAGTGGGGAATTTTTGGAAATTTAGAGGTTGATTAATAATTTGGATTATAAAATATTAATTATTAATAAAAAAGGAATAAAATAAATACCTTGTCTATTTTATAAGGAAGGGAGAGGTTAGTCAATAAAAATAATATTAAAATTTAAGATTGGATGCTTAAAGACAAGAGTGTTAAGCCATAAATATTAATTAATTGAGATTTTTGTTTAATAATAAATACTAAATCAACTGTTTATGTTTTAATAGAACATTAACTGCTAGAAAGCAGTCACGTTTATTTTTATTTATGGACCTAGCTAGTATCGGGAGTAATCAGGCAAGTCCACTTTTTCCATCCCTCTTTATGTGCTGGATTTATGTTATTATTTTTGTCAGATGTGTTTCTGTTCAATATTTAATTATGTATCCGAGATTCCGACAAAGTACTTGCTAATCGTCTACTTCGTGGAGATCGACTAGAGTCGGAAAATACTAGGAACTTGTTCGATTTAAATACCCACATTCTTCGTTAAATAAGTCCCCCTCTATTTCGGGTTGACTTCTACCCTTCGTAATATTTTAATACCGCTATTTCAACTTCCCAAACTTTTCGTTCAAAGAGTCTATTTGTCTCTTTGATTTTATTCTCTACAACCTAGTCTGAATCAGAGCTTTTAATCTAGATCATGAATCATCACTTTTGTTAGTAAATGGTTCACTGAAGATTCTTTTATTCGCTGTTCATGTGTTAGAATTGACCATTCCGTATTCGAATCCTTATTTAATATCTTCTTCAAGTCCTCCAATTTATATCAGATCCTTCACTATTGCTGGTTAATATACTCTGATTAACAACCAACTTGTTGATTCATCATTTCATTTCGGGACTTACCTTTCCCTTTTATTCGGATTATTTACCTCCTTCGACAATAATTCCTAAGTTTAACTTTAAAGGGTGTATTTGTTCACATCCAAGAAAGAGTTGGAAGTCTTCTTTCATGAGACATTTCCTAAAACTCTAAGAAAGATGCTTGTAACTGGTCAACACGAATGAGTTACATTCATGGAAGTGGAGGAAATATAAAGTCTCTATGTGGGGTAAATTTGAGGGTTGAAAATGATAACCCTTATGCTAGGAAAGTGTGGAATCTGTGGGTGGCGCCATTCGACGGTCGCGATCAGACTGCGAGAGCGACACAAGATGGTTTTTACTAAATGGCGGTGATCGAGCCATGACGCGAAACCGTCAAGGATGGAGACCAGTATCAAATATTCCTTATTTCTGAAATGTTCATCCCTGTGTATCATACTATGTTACTTTCCTTTATTTATATGTTGCCATAGTAATGTGAACTTCCTTAATTGCTTGGCAAGATTTCTTTTCTTAGCAATGGACTTGCTGATCGTATCAATTGCTCATACTTGCGAAATTCCCTATTTTCTTTCAAACAGTGAAGACAGAATATGGAGAGAATGAGAAGGACAATCAGAAAGAGGGTAACACCAAGGGCAAGGGCCAAGCGTGAAGCTCTGAGGAGACAAAGGGTGCGAAGGCTCGTTCCCGTGGCGTCGGTGTTTATTTTTATTATTATAATAATAGTTTGTAACCTTGCACTTATTATTGTATCGTATTCTAGACTGTTTGTAAGTGGACGTTAGACCCTGGAATTTGTGGGGAAAGTTATGTAATATATGCAGGTTTACTGAAGTTCTTGTGACGACCTAAATTTGTGGAATACGGGTTTGGGGGCGTTACACAATGTATTCAGTATGAATCTAATTCCGCTTGACAGCGAGGTGCATTCACGACGGCCATATTTTCCCAGACACCGAGAATCGAGGTTGTTTTGTTGTAAAGCTAACACGTTCATTTTTTCTGTCGAATTTTTAAGATTACCACGCCGAAGGATTCATGGAGTTTGAAGCATGGGATGTTGTGCATCACACTATATTCGAAGAAAACAGATGTGATTTCGAGAACATTGTTTGTCGTGAATCCATTGGAAAACTCTGGTCTATATCATCAAGCAAGTCTATTGTGTTGACATGTTCTACAATAGTTGAACCAGTTCCACTGGAATTTTTTTCATTTCCGAGGCACACATTCGAAATCACTAATCTTGGTGAAATTTATAACCTTACAGTATCATATCCTTTCAACATACTCCCGACGTATGCAATATGTACTTAATCCTCTTAACTAACATTTGTAATCATTTTAATCGAATATATTAAACACACACTTTTTGAGATACCCAGATACATATTGTTGGAATTGCACTAGATGTTGAACATGTTAGAGAGGCCGAGACGAGGATAGGGTCAAGATTTTATATTCGATTCACTCTGTGTATGATGGAAGGTAAGATTTATTATTCTCTTGATGATTAGAATTTTTCTAAGATCTAAGTAACTGATTATATGTTCATTTTTTAAGAAATAGAAATTTTGCCAAGGTTTTGGTCATTGATGACAAGATACAATATATGGAGCCTTTGTTCGAGAATGATTTTTCTGTCGAGCCCATATTGATTTTATCGAGTATGAGATCGATGTTTGTCAAAGGTACAGTTGTAATACATGTAAGCTTATATCCGTTTTTCATATTTTTGTTAGGATCTATTTATGAAACATATAATTTGATAATATATTCTCAGGAGCTATGGTCATTATTTCTACCTATTCAACACGTATATACGTTAACCCCGAATATGAAGCAATAAGACGCATATGTCACATGTAATATATGTTTACGACTCATTCATAAATTTTTTAGTGAATTTGTTCCACATCCTATTTTCCTTTTTGCCCTGCAGGCTAC
This sequence comes from Daucus carota subsp. sativus, assembly GCF_001625215.2. NCBI lineage: Eukaryota > Viridiplantae > Streptophyta > Magnoliopsida > Apiales > Apiaceae > Daucus > Daucus carota. The sequence goes on from NC_030383.2 coordinate 35,558,402, forward strand.
TCGACCAGTGGTAGAGAACTTGGGTTTTCTCTTCACAAATCCATTTTTCAGCATGTTCTCCGTTACTTTTCGCATTTTACTAAGAATTCTGTTTCTCTAAGTATTGTCAAGTTGTTTAGTCATATGAATTAAAATTCCAACCTTTGTTTAATGAGAAAACTTTCACTTTGTTAAAGCATTGGTTCTTCATTATCGTTTTAATAAAGCAATTTGTTTTTATTGTTGTTTTAATATGTGTTATTCAAATAGAGAATTAGTATCGTTTACTGTTTTTTAATTTTAATAATTAACATTATTAATAAAACCAAAATGCCAAAAAGAATCAACGTAATATATTATAAAAAATAAATAAACTCGAATGGTTTATAGAACACGTTAGTAATAACACAATCATCTCATAACATCTCCTTCCATGTTAATCAGTTATATTTTAATGTTTATATATTGTTTTTTAAAACTTATTTTATCCTCAAACTCATTTTGAAATAATCATTTTAATTGAATTTTATAAAAAATAGAAAAAAGATAAAAATTATTAGAAATATTTACAAATACCTAAGACAGTCTCATCTTTGAAAATTGTTATATGTGCTTGCAATTGATAAATCGTGATCATTTTTTCTATTATTTAATTTAAATTTAGATTAAAATTAATAGATTTTTTTGTATTTAATATTTTTGTGCACAACATAAATGTTGTTTAATAGATTTAAACAGAAGAGAATATAAATAGTTGGTTTTATTTACACATACATTGTTTTCTGGTGAAAATATTATGTATTAAGCTAATGAGATCGAATTTTTATAATATTACTTATCACTTCCTCTGTTTTTGGTTATTGATTGATTATACAAGATTTCAACCTTACCTAAAACTAATAATAATCAGCGCTGTACACATATTTGGGCTCATATTGCCCCGAAACTCTTCAATTGTCAAATTAAAAACAGACTACAAATATATCATCACATCACATCTGCTCTGCTACTTAAATTTATGATACATGTATTTTGCAGGTCATAGTAAGTGCATTTGCAATTTGACGTTTATTTATGCAGTATTTACTAACCTTCTTCACTACCATCCTCGATCTCCGACTCATTTTCCGAGTCTGATTCTGTTTCAAGATTTTATACGATTATTAGACGTTCACATTTTCAGATCGAATGTTTGAAAGGTACGATTAATAAATTAATATTTGTCTCATCAATATCAACAACATCCACTTTAAGCACCTTCTCAGTTTTTGAATTATCATAAATTGAAAGATCAAACTCATCGTTTCCGCAATAAGTAACACTAAGACATCCAAATTCTCAATATACATTTTTTGAACAATATGAAGGAGACCAAAAATCTTTCTTTCATTCCTCATAAACGTGTAGTCCAATTCCTCGCCATTTACCAGGCTTATTTTTAACGAATCTGGAATAATTCCTCTAAATCTTTCCAGGCTCGCGTTTGGGATAGCAAAATATAATGATTTTAGTAGAATGATTCAAAATAAACAAACTAACATATACATCTATACTCCAAATATCCAAATGCTTATTATCGAGCCATCGTGATAGATTTGACCGATAACGTAATTCAAAAATTTCCATCTTCAAAAGTTTGACATTGAAATCCAACAATATATTTTCCAAGAAAGTTTGATTGATTTGTCCGTTAGTCATGACACTCCGGGTACCACAATTCTACTTCAAATAGCATAAAATTGGCAGGCCTCTAATTAATTTGGTCCATTCTGATAATGTACTAATGGTATTTTTTTCGGAGTTATTTAATTTATTTTGATTTATTTATGGTTCATATAGGTAATTTGAGTACTCTTGGAAGGTGGCTAGACGACAGAGTCATCACCTCCAAAAGGATCTGATGATAATTTTATCATATGTATATTCGGTTTGTTTTATTAATAATTCATAATTGATTGATGTATTTGGATTTGAGGATTTGTTTGGTTGGCATGATTATTAATATTTGTTGCGTGTTTTTCTCTGTGTAATATAAGACGTTTTATATTACGTTAACGATTACAATCCACTGTGTGACTTTTACATAAGACGACTGTCCTAACTAATAAACACGTAAAATTTTATAACTTAAAACTCATACTAAATAGTCTAATTGCGTCAATTACCCATCAGATTTAGGGTTAATCACGACGGGTAATATAGATTAGGTAGATAAAAAAGTCAGAGAATCAATATCCATGTATGTAGCACGGGCGTAGTGGAAAGTAAAAACATACTCCCTCCGCCCCCTCATTTGTTTACATTTGGGGACGGGGGCTCGGCACGCTCTTATAAAACGTATTTTGATAAATTATTTTTAATTTTTTTTTTCTTCTGAATAAAAATTTGATGTTTATATTTTTATCGAAAAAGAAAAAAAATTGAAAATAAGCTATCAAACTATGTTTTATATGCGCACTAAAATGCGTGTCGAGCAGTAAAAAAAAGGGTAAAAAATTGAGATGGACGGAGACTATAAACATTGGGGTATACACCAAAGAAGAAAATTAGACGTATGATGATGGGCTGATGGATACGAGCTGATGTGTCCTAAACCCAGAAATCACTGAATCAGCTAAAATAACTCAACCATCAACATTTACAGCTGCTACTCGGTGCTCTCTCAAAACAGTCGAGGCAATGGCGGTTCGGGCAACGATGACCCGATTCCCATCGGATCCGGACGCGCAAGAGTCTTCGGGTCTACCCTGGGGCATAACGTTGACTCCATTCGCCGGTAAAGACGAGAACGGAATTGCTCCGGTGTACGGATCCGACGGCGACTTGCTTCCCCGATGCGAGAATTGCTACGCCTATTACAATACGTATTGTGATCAGGAACAGTGGGCCTGGACTTGTGCTCTTTGTGGAAATCTTAATGGACTTTCTTCTTCCACCATTTCTAGATACTCTCTCCCTCATACTTGTGCTGAGAATAAGTCCTCTTTTATTGATCTCGAATTGCCTCGTAATCTCTCTCTCTCTCTCTCTCTCTCACTCTCGCTCTCGTGTGTGTGGTATCTACTTTGCTGATGCATATATATGAAATGCTGCTTTGGGAGTATACGCTTATCTCTTTATTAATCTTGAACTGCCTTGTAAAATAATTTCCTTCTCTCTGTTGTCTCGTTTTGATGATGCCTAAATCTGAAATGTTGCTTTGGAGTTTGGACTGCACATACTTAAAATTTCAGACATGTGAATTGAGTTTGGATTTAGGAAGTCCTTGCTCGGTATCGATCAGTCTTATCAAAATAGTTGAATTAGGATACATTTGTTTATATGTAAGTGGAGTGTTGCTACACACACACACATATGTGTATGTATATGTATATGAAAGCAAGTTCAATTGTCTTACATTTAGGATGGATGGAGTTACACTTACACATATGAATATGATTTGGCTTATATAAAGTAGACTCATTATGTAGCAGGGAAGGAATAAAATTATAGAATATATTAGTTATGATAAATATTTTATTATATTCAGTAATTGATTATAGGATTTCGGAAATTGACTTGCTCAATGTCATCTTATTCTTTGAAGCGGATTATGAATGGCAGACTGCTTTATGTTCCGCAAATCATTGTCAGATATAAATATTTTATTGGGAATTATTGACAAATTTAAAACAATATCTTGGCATTTTCTAAAGTTCACCTATTCGTCCGTCTGGTTTTTAGTACTTGTGAATGCTTTATATTATTGATTCGGTTTTTAAAAACAAACAATGTAGTCGAACTTAACTTGTATGTGCATTAAGTGTTAATGCATTGTTTTTCTCCGGGTTGTAGATATAATATATTAACAGAATGATACATGTCTTTGGTAGATAACTAGCTCTTCTGATTATTGTAAATTAATCAAAACAGAGAGTATAATGTACATATCGGATATGCATTGGCAGGGGCATATCAGCGGTCTTTTAACCTTCTAATGTACATGAATCAATATATAGCGGGCACTATTATTCCTTTTTTAAATACAACTTCTTATGCCTTATTAATGAATTCTCATGCATATATATTGTGTTGTAGTGGAAGGTTCTGATGAAGAAGCCATGCAGGCTCGACCAGTCTATGTTGCTGCAGTTGATCTGTCATGTAAGATTGATTATACAACACTTTGTTGCGATTTTTACTTTCTTTGAGCCATATGAAGAGTTGGATGCATATGTGGAGTCAAGTTTCTTACTGTTTTGAAGTATTAAGATGAAGAGCAAGTGAGTAAGTGACTAGTGTGAGAGAATTAGTTGTAAGATTCTGTTATGTAGGTAATATTTTACCAAGTGGTTAGTTTTATAATTCCCTTTAGATTTTGGATGTTTCCTGATTGTTCCTATCAGTTTCTGGTACTGTGTATTTTCAGCATTGATTAACTCCTGTGTATTTTTCAGCATTGATTAACTCCCTCAAAAATAAGTTAAAGCAAATTAAGCACCCTTGACCTTTTGGAAGTTGAATTGTCTAGTTTCGTATGTAAGAACTAAGAAGTTAAAAGTCCTGTTTACATGGATATCTGTCATTTCCCAAATGAGAGAAAATTGTAGGGCGAACAAGATGGCTGCTAAATGATGCAATCAAGAATATGTTATAGTGGTTTGGTGGAAACTTCTTTCCAGTACCCCGCCAACAAGATTTTGAGCCTGTGCAACATGATGAAGTGCTGGGGAATTAAAGAATTAGGGAGAGATTTCTGTAGCATGGTTATTTACTCTTTTTAAAGGGTGCCATCAACCTTTAGAGATATGATTTCTGTTAGTGGAGTACTATTTAACTACTATATGTTCCAGTTTTATTCAATATCTATGGCACGATTTATTTTTTTGTCATATTTGCTAAATTTCTGATGGTGCAACTTGTATTATTTGCAGCCTCTGAAGAATTTCTGGAACTCACTAAGAGTGCACTGTTGGCTGCTTTAGAAGGTTGGTGCTTTATTGAATCGTTACCATCAAATTGGTGAAGAATTATATCTTTTAGATTTTTAATTTCATGATTTTCACTACAGCGCTTGGGCCGGGGTCACTTTTCGGGCTAATCACTTTTAGCCACAAAATTGGTTTATATGATGTACAGGGGCCTATCCCAGTTGTGAAGAATGTCTTTATCTTCCCAGAATCTGATGAAGCCACACCAATGGAGCTTGAAGATGTAATGCCCTTGTTATCTTTTTTGGCTCCGGTAAGTATCTAACTAGACTTCTTCTCTTTCTGTACTGTCAGCATGATTCGCTACTCCCTAAAGTACTCCCATCATATAAATCTGGTTATGATGTAAAATATATTTATTGAATTGGTAATTTGTGTTGCAGGTGGATACCTGCAAGGACCGCATTGCTTCTGCCCTTGAAACACTTAAACCAACAACCTCATGGGAAAGAACCACAGCTGCGGGTCAAGGATTAGATGGAGTCTTGCTTGGTGGTCGGGGTTTTGGGGTCGCAATGGAAGCTCTCTTCAGTTACCTTGGGTCTGAATATGGAAGTACATTTGCATTAGGTAATACCGATTACATGCGAGTTGCTTTTTGACTCATGGCCCTCCTAAGTTGAATTATTATTGAGATTTGTTGTGTGTTTCAATTTTATTTAATGGATATGCAGCCAGAGTGTTTGCCTTTTTGTCTGGTCCACCTGATTATGGAGCTGGGCAACTGGATACAAAACGATATGGTGAGCAGTATGCTAGCAAAGGAGAGGATGCAGATCGTGCACTTCTTCCAGAGCAGACACCGTTTTACAAGGATTTGGTATTTCATCTTGCTTGGTGAATACTCTTTATATTAATATGCGGTTCAAAATGTAAGATCAGCAATATTTTTTACAGGCTGCTGTTGCTGTTCAATCAGGTGTTTGTGTGGATATATTTGCTGTTACAAATGAATATACAGATTTGGCATCCTTAAAATTTCTCAGTATTAATAGTGGAGGTTCATTGTTTTTGTATTCCAACACTGATGACTCTACACTACCTCAGGACATGTGAGTAATTAGTACACTCTTATTTCATGGTTATTTTTATTTAGTCGTACTGAATCTGAAAATGTTTGTGATTAATTGCATACATGATCTACACAAGTATCATAATTCATAATACACTCTATATTGCTATGGTTTATTAAACATCTTATTGATTTACAATATGCTTTACATTTTTTATATAATATATGTCTTTAAGAGCTCTTGCCATGTCTCGATTTATGTATAAATGTGTGTCCTCTGCTTGATGCATAATTGATGAGTATCTTCAAGAAAGCATGTCTTGAAAGAACATATGTGCTGTAAGAATAACAATTCTGCAAGGAATATTACTTTTTAAAGAAGTGTTTTTGCTTCTTGTTTCTACCTATGACCAAATTTGAGCTGCTGTGTTCTGTGCTAGTAATGAATCTTCAGTCCATCACTTTTGATTCTAAATAGTATGTGTTTGTTTTTTGTATCAGCATGTTAAGTCTAATATCCTTCTTAGCGGGCCACCTGAATCAGTATAATACTACCATGTTATCACCTAAAATCAACTGGTCAGATAGAAAATGAGAAACACATGATTTTTACGATTTAATGTTGTCTTTCTTATTGTTTTGAATATTGTGTCAAAGGCCCTTGTTTTAAGTGCTGAATTGTGGTGACATGTGAATATGTGATATATGGGTGCTGAATCTAATACTTCGCACTATCATATGTATTTAATTGTGTATAAGAAAATTTTAATCATATATATATAAGAAAAACAGAATCTACAGAGCTCAAGGTAAAACTCCAATCGGTTTACAGTACATACTGATTTTGTACTATTGCAGGTATCGAATGTTAAGTCGGCCTTATGCCTTTAATTGTGTACTGCGGCTGAGGACATCCAATGAATACAAAACAGGCCATTCTGTATGTGAGCATAGTATTATAATTTTTTTTCTTCGTGGAAGCAGTTTTCTTGGTTTTTAATAGATAATCCGTTTTGCAGTTTGGTCATTTCTTCCCCGATCCACAGTATGAGAATGTTCAGCACATCATCTGCTGTGATTCTTATGCTACTTATGCTTATGACTTCGATTTTGCAAATGATGTTGGATTCTCCAGGTAATATGCATATTCTTTTAACAATTTTGATATTTTGGTTGTATTAGATGAGTCACTGAATTTAATCCTAATATATGTAATTCATCATGCCTCCGTTATTATACGTGTGTTTAAGACAAATATGGAAAAGCACAAAACACATGTTAGCTTGTTAACAGAGCAAAAGTGTATCTTGAACTGATTCCTCATTTCCTTAACTGGTTTTTTGCCAGTTATGTGCCTATAGAAGTTGGGAGATTTAGGATATATTACAAGATCATTTAAAGGTTAAAAAATCTGGCATGGTGCATCTTCCAAGCTAAATGTGCTAGGCTGCTAGCCTAGTTGCTGTATGTTTATTGTCTGAAGATGTGGGCGGTACTACTCTTAGACAGATGAGTCTTGCGGTGCATTAAGGCTAGCAGTACCGTTTATTATCTGAAGATTTGGATGATTATGTTGCCTAAAGATAGTTGCTAACATGAAGGTTATTAGTTCTGAATGAAAGAAAAATTATAACTTTCAAAGCTTGTTATTAAATCAAAAGATCGTCTAAATGTGAATGGAAGATTATGAATTATGCTTTCAAATGTAAACTTTACATAAACTGGAATGTGTTTGCGTTGATCTTCTACTTATGTGTCACTGTATGTTAATTTAAAGTAATTCAGCAAGTTGAATTGGTGTGCTAATCCCTTACAGTATAGATGTATTAAGGCTTTCCAATATACTGTTCAAAATGCATTTTGAGGTATTATATACAACTTGAAAGTTTTTAGGCTAGTATCAGTTGTTCTGCATTGATATGAACTTATGTGAAGATTAACGCTCCATTTGACTTAATTCTAAATTATTTTAGTAATATGTTTGTCAGTGTTTCTTCAGGCACACCTCAGAACTCCCAATGATACAGATTGCATTTCAGTATACTGTTGTTATTCCTCCAGAGGAACTTCCCGTATCAGGATTAAGCGGTTCAAGTAGGTAAGGGGAGAGACTCTTAAAAAACCTGTGAGTGACTATAGTGCCTTCTGTTGGTCATCACTTGTTGCATGATCTGGAATGTCAGGATTCGGCACTAGACATTGTTTCTGAATACCGTATATATGCCCGAGTTCATAACTTGTGTGTACCTTAGTTATGCCTATTATGTTGTGTGCTGCATTTCCATTATCATTCTTTGTTTGTCAGTCAGTGACAATTGGAATGCCTGTCTCTCCACATGAAGCATCTCCTGTCTCTGTACTAAACATTAGAATGTAGTCGGTTGTAAATTCGGTTTTTTAAGTAAAACTGAAGTTCTAATGTTTGATATTTTTTATAGTTCACATATATAATTTTCTTGTTTCAACTCATCCAAGTTACCTTTATTAAGTGATTTATATGGATTTCAATCGCATAATCTTTTCTTTCCTTTTTCTTAAATTAACCCCTTCCCTGTCGTATTTTTTGTTTAAATTTTTGATGTTGCTAAAGTTTCTTGTAGATGCAAAATGTGGTCATCTGATTATGCTTTTCTTTCCTGCATCCATGGATATTGCTTTGACTTTTACTTAATTAGACGATATAGTAGACATAAATTTCGTTATTTGACATTCAATTAAAATTTCTGCAGAAGCAAGTATTCTCTCAGCAGGAGACTGAGAATTCGAACTCTGCAATTCGGAACTGCTCAGAATATCAATGAAATCTACGACAGTGTTGATCCTGAAGTTGTGCTCTCTATACTTGTTCACAAGGTTAATTACTTGCATTTAGTAGATGCTTGAATAATTTCTGTTAGTCGATTACTGATCCTCAAGTAAAGAATGGGGAAATGATTTTTCCCACAAACCTCTGGCTATCCATTTACATTGCTAGTATCCATCTTCAGCAGAATATCAGAAATGAGAATTTATGTATCATAGACAAATTATCAAGCCTCTATTGAAGTTCTTGACAGTTGAGACTTGAGAGGTTTCTAGGGAAAGTTAGGAAACTAGAAGAGAATAAGTAATTCAAGATTGAGGAAATGTTTGCTTCTATTTCATATCATGAGCCCAAGCCTTAAAAGATATGCTTTTATCTTCTATACTTAAGTTTCTAATATCTAACTGCTAGAAACTTGTATATATCCTCTGCGGTTTACACAATGCAAGATAATTCAACTGGCATACTTGACTTCTCAGGTCATATTAGCATCATTGGAGCAAGGAGTTCGTGAGGGAAGGATGTTGCTTCATGATTGGCTTGTAATTCTTACGGCTCAGTATAATGATGCTTGTAAAAATGTCCAGTCAATAGCTGCTCATATTGATGCAGAGTTCAGTCAATGCCCACAATTGCAGCCTTTACCTCGCCTGATCTTTGCATTGCTTAGGAATCCTCTTCTTCGCTTCCATGAAGAAGGTGTTCACCCTGACTATCGAATTTACCTACAATGCCTATTCAGGTACATATTGTGTGCAGATAGCAACTTTCTTTATTGCTTATAAATTGGAATACCAGAGGTACAACTATAATGGAATATTAAATTCTTACTTACGAGCAATATTATCAATTTTAGTAAACTATAAAGCCATCACATATTAGCATGTCTCAAACTGAACAACACATATTTCTTTGTAATATTCTATAAATTGATCTTTTTCTTCTTATTAAGTCCAACTATTATGCTGCATGTAGGATGTATTTATTAAGAAGGATATATAGATAACTTAGAAGTTTCAATCTAGATAATTTTAATTCAGGAACATTGGTACAGAATGGACCAATTACTTAATTTAAGCCTTCACGACAATTTACTTTATTATGTAATTGATTAAGCACTTAATTTATTTTTAATTTATTATGTGAATGTGGTGCCTCTGCTGCTGATGTGCGGTGCAATGCTTTTCTCAATATGTTCATGATTCTTCTTTAAAGGTCGTGTGAGTCTTTCTTGCAAAAGTAATGATTTTTGTCAAACTTTTATGCAGTGCACTAGAACCAAGTTCTCTTAACCGTGCCATATATCCACTTCTTACATCATTCACTACGCCGGATGTACAAGCTTATCCTCGACATTCTTTGAGTCGTGCTGCACTAATAACGAGTGAAAGTCCAATCTTTTTCCTTGATGCATTTACAACCCTTATTGTGTTTTACTCATCTACAGCTGACTCTACACTGCCTTATCCTCCGCCACAAGACTGTAAGCTCCTTTACAATGCTCTGCTGTTTCATTTCTGTTAGGTTCTTGTTTAGCTTACCATGAAAATTATATATGATGTTCAGGTTTACTGAGAACAGTCATTAACAAACTGAAACAAGAGAGAAGCATCACTCCGAAACTAATATTCATCCGCGGAGGACAAGATGATGCCACCCTGTTTGAGAATTATCTTATTGAGGAACAAGATGTTGATGGTAGTGGTTTCACAAGCATGATGGGGCTACTTTCCTTTTTGGATGAGATCAAGCACAGTGTCCTAGAATACATGAAATATTGAGCTGATGCATGATGGAATAGCTTGCACTTTCTTTGGGCTATTTGGCTCTGCCTCACTGCCAAATGATATCTATAATTAAAAGAATCACACAATGAATGGAGATATTAGCATGTCAGTCATTGAGTTTTAAAATTTAAATAGGAAACTCTTTTCACAGAACATAGATAATAAATTTTTCCCTTGTTCCTACATATCTGTACTCTTTTATTCTCACATCTATCTTGAATTATATGATTTGTACATCTATTAGTAGTAGGTAGGACAAACATTCAGTGGTCTTTATGAAGCATAGCACGACTAATTGGTAGTGCAGGACAGGACCTGGTAACACTTTAGCTTTGATTCCTGAGGCCATGGTTATTGCCTACTGCATAGAGGTCTTTTCTAGTGCCTATAATGTTGAATATAATATATTATATACATGAAGACCTGTCAAACTCCATAAGGTTCTAGGCTTCTAGCAGACTTCATGACTTGACATATAGCTCGGATTAAGGACCCCAACCCTCTCCATATCCGAGATTAAATTCGATTGTTTCTTTGGCTGATTGTTCACTCATTTGATACAAGTTTTTTAATCTTTTCACTTCACAGACATCCAAGTTTGGTACATATAATGTAAATAGTTTTAGTTAATGGGCTGGGCTCAATATGAAAATAGATGCACTCATTTCAGTTGGGGTGGGCTCATTGCATAAATAGATATATTTTAAAAATAAAATGAAGGTGGTATGGACTCAGGGTGGGCTCAACCCCCCTGAGCCCCCCTTCTGCATCCGCTCCTGGCTATCTTGTTTTCATGTCATGCCAATTAGACATCTAATGGTTTTTACACAAATTGGCCATTTTGCTACTATGCAAATGACTTGACCAACTCCAAAAACTGAAGCAACTGGTCGCGGACTGGGATAGAGGTCCTGGCCACTTCTCACAAAACTCTCAAAATTGAAGTGGCATGGGGCCCTATGCATGAAGTATCTGTGCGCTGTGTCTCCTAGGTAACAAATATAATATGAAAAGAGTTCATAATAGCATCTCCGGTAAGGATTGCTAACATAGTTGCCAAGCCTTGCAAATTCACTATGTTAGTAATTTTTTATTTAATCACTCTTTCATGTCATTTTTGGCAACCTTCTTGTCAAATACACTCTAACAGGTGAAATATAGTCTTTGGATAATAGTTTGGTCTTAGCCAAACGAGGAAGTTGCAAACTTTTGACAAGTTTGAATGCAACCCTTTGGCAAACATGATGTTCCAATAGATTGGTAACCAAGAGTGTCATGCCACATAGACATTGACATCTCTATCTGGATTGCTCTTAGATACTCGGATGCTCTGAAATAACTAACCTAATATGAAAAGAGTCTTCGTCTCATTGTGAATCTGTCATACCATTATTCAAGTAATAAACTTACTTTAGTGGTAAGATCAAAGCAATCACATTGTGCAATATTAAAACGCTCAAGTGATTTTACTTGCCTTCGTTCCAAGATGCAAACAATCACATGCCACTGTTGTTATGTAATTAATGTTATATAGTCTAATGTAAGTGATACAGAGAGTTAACAGAACGAATAAAATGATAACAGAATGATGTTTCCAGCTTTCAAGGTTTTGCGACTGGTGGACCAAGTAATCTCGTGGTCTGGTCACTAAACATAAAGTCATATATGGGCAGATCTACTGCTCGTCTGGTGAATTATCGCGTCATTTACGTGATGCACATGCATTGTCTACCACGTTTTGGAAACGTAGGTAACCACGATTAACAGAGAAGTTCAACGGTGAACATATAGTAATCCAAACACCCACTTGTGTTCGTGACTTCTCTTTGTTATTAATTTGCTCTACTTCGCAAATTTCATCATAGCTAATACCATACATGCATATAGAACACCGAACCTGATTAGCAAGTCTAGATGTGATACAAATAACACTATCGAACAGATGATAAAATCCAGTAATAATAAATCACGACGGAAATGTTAGAAATTGCAAGTTCATATTCACAGGGATCTTATAATTCTGCAAAACTCTAAAGAGGATTAAATAAAGGTGCTAGAGTCTATCAGTATTATCAATGCTTCACAGGAAGCCAGAAAATACTCGGAGCTTCGTTAGGTCCTGATTTCAATATCATTAGGTGCACTGATGTCATCTTCATTTCCTTCATCATTGTTGTCCTCTTCTTCTTTAGTTCCATTCGTTGTCCTGTTCTCATTGCCATCTTCATTTTCTTCATCATTGTTGAGCTCTTCTTCAGTTTCATTTTCCATCTGCCTCTCTGTTGCACTCTTTTCATCGCCTTCATTACTAATTTGCTCTTCTTCGGTTCCATTATTTGTTAATGTCTCTTTCTTACTCTTTTTTGGTGCCTTTGCCTTCGATGACCCTGATCTTTTTACAGCATTCTTTTGCCTAAAGTCTGCAAAAGAAGTTGAGGGGTTAATATCTAGATATTATATGTGAACTAATGAAAGCTCACTAACAATTAACAAACTTCCTCTGGATACTATCACAACTCCAACTCATTATTGATAACTTATCAACATCAGTTAGTATTTATCCAATATGCAGAACCACCAAACTTTTTAGTTGCATTAGCAATATCTGCACAGTTTACAATAGTAAAATTCTTCACCCCAACTCAAACACCTGAGTGAATGATTCTGTAACATCCTAAATCAGTTAGTTAAGTTTGAATGTCTAGAACAAGCCAACAACTAACGTGTACCAAAATTTGCTATTTCATTTGCATTAGGTTGCTTGGGATGTTTCAGTTTACCTCACTCTTAATGCTAATTGATATTTAGGTGCTACATTTATTACATCCATGCACGTGAATTCTCAATAACATCCATTTAAACCAACATTATTGCCATGATCTTGCCCACGGGAATTTCATCAATTATTCTGTAGATGGAAGGCATCATCTTGTATGAAAAATGGTTCCATACTCGCAGAACATAATTCCAAACAATACGACCACAATAGACCACTAATCGACTATTTTGCAAAATTATATCATTGCTTATGGCACAACTCAGTTGCATTCTGTAGTCTTAATAAGAGGGGGGAAGGCAAGAGTTTAATGGTTATTGATGACCTTAACCTTTTACCAATTCAACAACAGTACTGAGCCTCTTGAATAACCAGGGTTCTCTTAATTTTGTACGGAGACATGGTAGACAAGTTAGAGAAAGTTAAAGCAGTAATTTTGGTTACAAGAAATTCATAGGCTCTTGCAATTTCAAGTAGATTACAGACAAGGAGCTCTCAGGAACTAATTTGTAACAAAACCATTTGCATGGTCAATAGATATATCTATATATACCGATCTTATGAGTGATCCCTTACTTTGTAAACCTAGATATGTTAAGCTAGAGCGTGAGGTTCCAATTCAAGCGCAGAAAAAGGGAGTACACAAACATAATAGGACTGCCAAAGTTAAAAGATTCTTGCATGACTGATTGACAATTTACAATATAAAGACGGTTGGCTAGAAGGTTCCTATTGACCATGTGATAAAGTGCATCACCATTTTTCTCCTAAATGCTGAACTATTCAGGAGGTAATAATATAATATAGGTGATCTATTTCAGTAATTTACTTTAGTGAAGCCATAAAAGGTGTCTTGCGCTTAGACTTCTACATTTTAATTGAAGAATTTCAAGATGAACAAGGCACGGAAAGTATTTATCCTTGATTAATCCTTATGTGTTTAAACCAAAAAAAACTAACCATTTATAGGAGGTTCAATTCTATAACATCTTTGGTGAAACCCCTTTTTTTTTGGGTCTATACTGTTAGTGTCACAAATGAGCGCTAGCAATTGTTTCAAGGGCCTGTAAAATTTGAAAGCACACGCAATCTTAAAGTGGCACATAAAGACCAGAATCAAGGTTTGGTCAGAAGCTGAAAACTACTTTGCTCTCTACCAAATGTTCTATTTTAATGGAGTACAAATCTGACTTCAATAGGCAAACATCCCTCTATTACATAAAATGAGCAAATTTTTTATCTCTTTGCTATCGTTTATAACTTTAAACCTTAAAACAGCTTCCTAATTGTGAAAACATATAAAAGTAAAGCAGAACACAACTAAAAAGAAGGAAGTGTATATGCATTTATGCCCCTTTTGATTAGAGGGAATGCAATGTCTGAAAATGTACTGCAATTTGTAATATCCTAAGAGTCATTTTTGCATAATATGAATTCATTTCTTAACCATCCCAATTTATAATAAAAAAATTTATTCATCCAAACCAACAATCCATGTTTTAACACAAACCTATATCCAATGCACAAAAAGACCATAACATCGAATTATCATACTCACCCTCGAGAGAAGCTCTCAGCGGCCCAACGAACTCAGAAAACTCAATGTCCTCAAGCGCTTTAAACACATCTTCGGCATTAATAGTTTGCCTATTAGACTCCTTACATATGTCATTAGCACTGCACATAATTGTACACAATCTTCTTACTCAACAGCAACAAATTCAAAACCCTAACTTACAAATTCAAACAAAATCAATCAAATTAAAATCACAAATTAAATCATAATCACAGCGATTTCAACCTCATATCAACATACGCACATTAATCGATAAAATAACGAGTGACGTGACAAAATGTATCAACTAATCGAGATATTTAATAAATCAAGTAATAATCAACTAGAAGATACTAACGCAGCGGAGAGGTAGTGTATGAAGATGCGAGAGCTCTCGGAGAAAGCCTCAACGGCCTCGCGGAGGACGGAGATTTCGCCGTGTTCAGAAAGCTTTTCCTTTACTAGCCTACGCACTATACTCTTCGGAAGCTCCTCCACCGCGCCGGAATCTTTCTCCGACACGTTTTTGGGCTCCGGCGCCGTCGTAATCTCCTCTGCCATCGCTGTATCTATTTCTGTCTATAGAAACACACGCAGTAGTGTGGGCGGGGGGCTGATTATTTTTATATGGGCGGATGATTTTGGCTAGGGCTTTTCTTTCCCGCCTACAAAATACTTTCACATATTTTTTTTCTTTGTGGATTTTTTGCCACAATTTGTGATGAATTGGGGTAAAAAGTTGGAATCAGACTTAATCAGCTAGGATACTGAATAAGGATTAATTAAAAATTAATATGATTCAGTGGTTAATTAAATAATTAGAGATTTAATTAGTATGATGAGTTACAAAATAAAGATTAATCAATGATTAATCACCGATTTTTAAAATAGTGATTGTGATTAGGCCTCATAATTTGACACGTGATAAGTGACACGCTAATACGAAAAAATGACACGAAAAAATGTTTGATTTTATATTTTCGATACACGAAACATGAAAGTACACGAACACAAAATTACACGATAAATATGGATTTTCGTTTTCGATACACGAATTATTTTATTTATAATATTTGTATATCATAATATATTATATACACACACATATAAAATAACAATTTCAAAAAGTAAGTTAAATACTCAATGGTAAGTATAAAGTCACGTGCTATATACGATAAGAATAAGGTTTCTGACTTTTACTCACATTTGCCTCTTTTTTTTTTTTTTTGTCAGGATCTACATACTCGTAGATGAGTTGTATCATAGATACAATAGCCACATCAGGGATTACTGTAAGTCTAAATGTAAAGACAACCCTATCTGTTACATAGGGATGATAACTCAACAATAGAACAGGACAAGTAAATAACACTACGCCTGCACCGGAATTGGAAGATACGAAGACAAAGGTTGAAGAAGCCATCTACAGTCTTGAAGGAATAAGTTCACTGGAAGAAGTTCATTAATATGTTCATGCCTCAGTGAAGAATAAAGATTGAAGTATTCAAGATTGTGGAAGCAATGAAGATGTTGTCCAAGTACTCGAAAGATTTCAGTGCAACCCCTGAAGCAAGATATTTCTATATATCTTGGTTGGTTATTTATAATCAACAAACTGAAGCATAAACTAACCCGGAACCGACTGATCAATGTTTGCTGACAAAGACGGTACAATGTTTAACTTCAGTGTTAGTCGCTTGTGAACTAGACCAATGCACTAAGCGTCAGCACGTACGGAGCTTTGCAAAGTATTTATCGATCGAAGAATTGATCCAGTCATATCAAGTCATTTGTTCCAAAGCCAAGTCAAGCCAAATGCCAGCTATGCCAAAGCTTACTGCTCAAATGCCATATGTCAAAGCTTCCACAGAAAGCCATATCAGGAAGTGACATTTTATATATGTGTGCACTTATATATTTGTATATGTACAAATATAAGTATATATGTATATATGTATATTTAATTAAATATAATATATATAATATATATGTATATATGTTTTAAACATATGTATATGTATATTTATATGTATATATATTTAAATAAATATATATGTATATAGTATATGTATTTATATTTTATATAAACATTTATATATTTAAGTGTGTATATATATATTATATTATGTGCATAAATATGTGTATATTTATATCTATAGGTAATTATATATATATCCCTATATATATTTATATTTATATTTACATATAATTTTATGTATATTATATATATTTAAATATATGAGAATATATTTAAATATATGTATATATATATATTACTATATGTTTATGTAAATATTATTTATATACATTTATATATATATATATCTTTATTTATACATATATTTATATAATATTATGAATATAATATAAATATATGGATGGAGCAAACTCAAGTCAATCTCAGTCAAAGGAGTGATAACAAGGAAAGCTCTTACAATGTGAGGAACAACATTTGACCGAAGTCAACAGCTCTTCCTTACTTAGAAGATTTTCTAAGTACATCACAATGGAGTATCTACACTCTTGAGGAGCAAACTTTGACCAAGTCAAAGTTCGTCCCAAGAGATGAGAGAGAACAAGGGAGCACCTTCACTATGGAGAAACTTTGAATTGGACTTAGAATATTTTCTAAGTCACATACATACAACACCATGGAAGCAACTTCACTTGGAGAGCAAACTTTGACCAAGTCAAAGTTTGCGCCTCCAAGCCATTCATGCAGTGGTGCACCTTGCTCTAACTTAGAAATTTTTCTAAGTACCATCACAAGTGAAGACATGCACTCTTGAGGAGCAAACTTTGACCAAGTCAAAGTTCGTCCCAAGAGATGAGAGAGAACAGGGGAACAACTTCACTATGGAGCACTAGTTGGAGTATTTACTTAGAATTATTTTCTAAGTCTTGGCTGATCAACTTGGAAGAAGAGGAGCCAAAGCGCAACCTTTGACTTTAGTCAAAGTTTGCGACTTTGACCTCCCTAAGAGAAGAGGCGCAAGTTTACTTGCATGAATTAATTCTAAGTGAACTCCCCTTGCTTACAGTGTAACTTGGCGCAAGTTTTGACTCAATTAGTCAAAATACAAGGTACATACAATGAAGCCAATGGAGCGCAACTTTGGAGCGCAAACTTTGACTTAGTCAAAGTTTGCGACTCCAAGTGTCACAGTGATCCCTGCTTAAAATTCTAAGTTGATTTTATCTCAAGGCACAGCCACAGGGGTACACTGATTAAGCGCAAACTTTGACTGTCAGGCGCCAACTTTGACTTTGCTGTGGGATATTGAACTGGCGCAACTTCAAGTATATATATTGGAGTTAGATTTATTTTGGATATCTGAATCCGTCCAGGACGAACTCAAGTCGTCCAGGACGAACTCGTTAACCATGGTTAGTTTATGAAAGTCTATAAATATGTGATTGTGGTTCTCACAATTAAAATCATCCTTCGGGATGAAATGGCCAAGTGCTCTGCACGGCTACTCCCACTATACACACACCCTAACCTAGCTTTGTAATAGAAATATCAGTAGTGGTTAGAGTTTGTAATATTGAGAGTAGTGGCCATTGTAGCCAACCTTCGGGTTTGGATTTGTAGCACCCTTCGAGGTATTTATCAATATACAGATATACCTTGAAAATATTGTGTGTTGGTTTAATATTTTTATATCCTCAGAAACCGACCTAATAAATATCCGGAACACGAAACCCATTACAGGACTGCAATTTGTTTATCCGCAAGATTCGAAAGAATTTTAAATTGTAGTGAGTATCGTATTCAACCCCCCTTCTACGATACTTTGGACCTAACAATTGGTATCAGAGCCAGGCTGATTGATATACAAATCAGGATCCTTATCGTACGGAAAATCAAGAACCTAGCTTTTGATATTTGATTAGGGGAAATGTTCTTCCGGTTTGTGTTGCTGAATTTGTCCGTAGGCCTAAGCAAGGATTATCTGTCGGATACTGAACTTTGGACCGGGACTTACAAATTTATACTTTAAATTTTAATAAGTTTATTTTATAAATTTAACTTAATTTATTTTAAACTTATTAATTGAGTTTATTATGAATTAATTAAATTTATCTTATAAACTTAATTAAATTTACTTTATAAACTTTGCTAAATTCTTTTAATAAATTTGCTTAAATTTATTTTAGACTTGTAAAGTTTACTCTTAGACTTTATCAAGTTTATCATAAATTTTTATAAATTTATTATTTAAATTTGTATAGTTTATGATTTAAATTTAAGTTAAAATATAAAATATAAATTTAAGAGGATTTAACTGATTATGGATATAAGTTCAAGTTCAAGGGTTCAAATTCATTTGTTCTGGAAGCTATGATTTAATTGGAGACGAGACACTTGAATATTTTCAAAAGTTAAATTTATCTAATAAATTTTAATATATTTACTAAATGAATTTGAAATAAATTTATTCTAAACTTATTCAGTTTATTATGAATTTATTTGAATTTATTTTTTAAATATAATTAAATTTACTTTATAGATTTAACTAAGTTTATTTTATACTTTATTTTCTTTCATCTTTTAAAACTTAATTTTAAAATTTATTTTCTTTATAATTTAAACTTAGTTTAAATAATCAAGTGTCCCGTAACCTTTTTAATTATTCTACACCAAGACAAATCAGATTGACATTTAGTTGAGACAGATCAGGCTGACAGATTACAAGACAAACACCGGGATTTCAAATACCAGATTCTCAGAATCGGTAATGGAATTACATTGATGACCCAATCCAATTGATTTCTCAAAGGATTATTAGAAGCAGTTTTCTATGTTCGACAAAGATGATTGTGATTCGAAGAAGATTCCATTGAAGACTAATTTGGTACTACTAACAGGGGATTTTGAAGAAGGTACTTCAGGCCTTGATCTGAGTAATTACTCCGACTTGATTATCAGATCACCAGATCAGGATGGGAACTTGCTTTATGTGTTGAGTGCATCTTCCCAGGGCTCGGAATATCAACTTTGAATGGCACCACTAGTAGTAGGAAAAGAGAAGTTTTTGCAAAAGAATCTTCAAGGGATTTCAATCTAACTCAGTGATTCAGGGATATACAATTACTCAGTGAATTGTACCAATGCTAAATCTATCTGGAATCAGCTGAGATCAAAGACAGAGAACTGTGGAGGTTTAAGGATATAATTATCGAGTTACTACCGCACCAAATCAGTTTCGTGCATTTATGTCAGAACCTTAGGATTGAACAGAAGAGTTTGTAACTGCTGAATTTGAGGAAGCTCAAGTCGACGAAAGTTAACACTTTTGAAGAATGTGAGGACATAACTTCAAGGATTAGCATAACACTGTCTGAGAGGTTTAGTCATGTCAGATTCAGATGGAATCCATTGGTTTCAAGTGGTGACTCTTCAGGGTTCAGTTCAAGGAGGTTGTTTTCAAAACTGAGTTGGTCAATACACACAATATTGTTTGGTATCTTTAGCAAAGAAGGGTTGCTATATATATTGAAGCCTCGACAAACAAGGATGATAGGGCTTGTCTGAAATTCAAGTGGATGTTTTGAAAGAAACATCACAACAAGTTCTTATGCTATTTTAGGAAAGGTGTGAGCTGGATCAGTTGCTGATGAGAAGGATGATTATGGTTATCTGGCTATCATAGCATTCTCTGAAGATGACTCAACTCGCACATCTCAGGTACGAATTCTTTCTAACTATGCAATACATATTTCTTTATATTCAAAGCATGTTATATATCTCTGAGTAGAATTGTTTAACACACAAGCACAAGCATGATAGCATCACAATAGATAATGTTGAACTAGTATGCTAGATCACTGTTCTGGTAACTAGGATTGATGATAATCTTGTGCATGTGTCTTTAGCAGATTCTTAACATGTGCATGAATATTTAGGATTTGATTATTTGCAATGGTGAGATTAGAAGCTTTCCTTTGGAACACGACTCTTAGTTTTATGGGTTATGATCCTAGCATATATAACTTTGTTAAAACACTTAGTTTCAAATTCCCTAGTACAACTAGATTTGCTTATTTATCTGAATTGTTTGTTAAGGAATTTATTTGTTCTATGATGGAATGTCTACCTTGTGTCAGTAGAAATTTTAGAACTTCATGTTAGATCTAAAACTGACTTAGGTAATAGAGATAGTATAATGCCATATAACAACAGATTGGAATCAGATCCTTATGCTCTTAGAAGATTATTGAATATATGTAATTCTACTTTATACCTGTTGCACTTGTGTTAATTGGTTTGAGTAGAGAGTACTGAATCTTCTGAATTGCATAACTGCCTGTCTTGCTCTTGTCTTATCTTTGTCTGTTTGCCATGTGTACTCAACATCATGTCTGTTTATTTTCATGTCATGAATGCATGTCTTTGTACTTGCATTGATTTTAGAAAAGCATGTTTGAGAATCACATTAGGGCAATGTCTAGATAAGAATTAGCATGTTAAGGCTGCTTCTGTTGTTACCACTGTTAAAGAAAAATCTCTAATCCATCCGGACCCAGTTATGATTGGGGACCATAGAACTCTTTCCATTTGTGATTGCAGGTTACATATGTTCCATATGATTTTTGGTGCACTCTGTTTGCTGAGTAGCTGAAATCATATATTTACCAAAAAGTACCCTGTTAGCAAATGTGATCATGTGAGCAGTTCCGTCAATAATCTTTGAAAGATGACAACAAAGATTCTCTTACGGGACATGCCTGTTTTCCTGGAATGTCATCATGGAAGCATATCTTTCTTGCAAGGAGTCAAAACACACATTCCTAGTATCAGACGGTTCTCTGACAAAGGACATTATGTCAGTTCATGGAATAGTGTTTTATCTTAAATCAGGAAGGATGTGAATTTGTTCGTGGCTAATATGGAACTTCAACTGAAGATGGAGTGAACTGTTTTGATAGTGAAGCTTCATCGGATGAGTATTAGCTATGGCACTTGAAGCTCTCAAACTTGTATGTCAAAACAAGGAGCTCTTTTTATTAGTAAGAAGAGATTTGGTGAGAGGACTGCCTCATCTGGAATTCATTATGGATAAAGATTATGAGGTATGTCAATAGGGAAGTCAAAGGAGCATCGCACAGAAGCAAAGATATGATCATTATTACTGAGCCGCTTCAGATGATACGTATGGATTTCTACGGATCAGTTAATGTCATGTCTACAACAAAGCCATATATCTTTTTGCGAAGATCATTGACTACTCTAGATTCTTTCGTGTTGTTCGTATGTGTTCAAAGGACAAGATGTCACAAATGAAGGTTGATCAAGATGAACCCTGATCATTGATAAATCCAGAAAGACACCATTCTTGTCAGTGGCCAATCAGAAGCAAACACTAACTCTTGGTATGTGTTTGGAGGAAAATGCCTCTTTGCAAGTCTTGCATTTGAAGCTCAAAGAATATTTTCCTCGGCTACTCAATGGAGTCTACAGTCTACAGGGTGATTGTGATTAATCAACAGAAGGTGATTGTAAGTCTGGACAGGACATTGAACGACACTTTGCTCCAAGCTGTTAAAGGTGATATCAT
The DNA here is from genome assembly GCF_001625215.2 of Daucus carota subsp. sativus. Classification (NCBI taxonomy): domain Eukaryota; kingdom Viridiplantae; phylum Streptophyta; class Magnoliopsida; order Apiales; family Apiaceae; genus Daucus; species Daucus carota. The sequence continues at coordinate 35,580,846 of NC_030383.2, forward strand.
TGGTATTATGATGATTCAAATCCAAGCAGAATCTCTTTGCAAGGATAAGGATTGTTAAGAAAATCCCAGCAACAGCTTAGGGGGAGCATTTGGTGGATCCACTAGTCAAACTCAACACCACATTGAAGATGAACAGGACATATCAAGAACGTATCTGCTTAGACAAAGGGTTTGGAGTCAATATCATTCCCGGGTTCTAGTTCTTAAATGTTCCGAATTGTGAAGTGAAGACTAGGAGAGCTATTGTAAAAATACGTTATTTCTTTGGGTTTCAATCTTAAGTGAAACTAGATGAAGATTCAGAAGCTCTTAAAGGGATCCAGATTGAGTGATTGCACAGCAAGATGATCTCAATCAGTTTGAAAGCAGATTGTGCGGATTCTGATACCCTGACTTAATGACAATTTAGTACTTGGTATTTGTCGGGTATTTAGATTCCAACTGGATGTTTTTGGCTCTGTTACGAGGGACAAGCCAATTTGGTTGCTCAGAGTTATTACAAAGGAGAAGGTTATGAAGATTATGGAAACAGAATCTTCAAGTTCAGGACTCTACATCTTAGGGACTCAACGATCTTCATTATTGAACTAAAGCACCATTGACGAGACTCGGGTTCAGGATATTACAGTGAGCTAGAGGATGAAGCTTCATGCAACATTTCAAGGACTTTGCAGTTGCAGATCCAACAGAATTTGTATGCTCTTTCTTCACCAGCTCTCTATGAGTTGTCATCCAAGACCTGATGATCATCACGGACATGGTATGACTTCTGACTAGCATATTATTTTAATATCTGTTTGCTAGAGTCATATTTGGTATCCAAATTATTACCTCTCATGATACAAGGCACACACAATACAACTATCTGTGCTGTGATACCATGATTATATTATATGTGGACTAATGTCACTTGTGCAAGATAATTGCTAAGTGAATGCAGATTAGTGATATGATGATTTTGTTGGAAAGTTGCAATTCTTTATGGTCTACTAGCTAGCCTAAAGAATGATGGCAATAAAAGGAAGTCAAAGATCTTTTGAATATGCGCATTTTGGAAGATTCTAGACCTGCCAAGACTTATGCCAACAACCACTGGACTTAATCAGTACAAGAAAGGTACATCAACTGAAATGTCAAGTCTCAGAGGTATTCAACTTATCACTTTACTTAACTGCAAGTGGATCACATGATATATTTTCTATAAGGTATTACTTCTTTCATGAGCATGTCTATCGTATTTCTTGAATGAATTCATGAGTATTAAATTGTCTATACATAGGACTTGTGAATTTATTTAAAATCCAGTACCTCGTGCTTTTTGCTATTATATATGATTGCCATGTTTATTGATTTGCATGCTTAGATGGTGATTATATGTTTTAGCATGAGTATTTGTTATTTCAAATTATTTAAATTGTGTTGCATGACAATTAAGTGACTTATTTGTTCATGATTTAAATGATTAGAGATGACATGAAGCATGACTTAATTATGTTATCTTTCTTGATCTATACCTATTTAACAATTGGTATCTAGTAGAGAACTTTGTCATAATCAAGTTGTGATATATCTGTTTTTGTGAACATACTTAGGATTATTTTCTAGGTTGAATTCATTTTTATAGGTATAAAATCTGAAGCATGACTTATTCGTTTCTAGACTTGTGACTTGTATCAGTAATTGGTATCTAGTTTGAATCTAGTTAGAATTTAGTCATGATATACTAGTATTTGTGGAGTTACTTAGATTCTCTCTAGGCTAAATCCATTTATATTAGTGTATATATTTGAAGCATAGCTATTTGTGTTAGATATTTGATGATTTATTAATTGGTAATTTATTTCATGTCTAACTGCATATAGGTGTGATACTTTTAGTGTTAGTGATATTTTGCATGCTTATATATAGATCACTAATATTAAGTGTTAATATTTTCTGCGAGGAGTTGTGTGAGTTTACTTGTACTTAATGCTTACATGTATAGGACTCGTGAACTTTTCTTCAACTTTCCCTCGGGCTTGCGAATATCTTTGTATGATTGTCATGATTTTAGTTGTTATATGCTGATATGATAATTATATGATATTGCGTAGGTAATTATTATTTTATCTTAGTTAAATTGTGATCCACAATTATATGCTTATTTGTTTCATGATTAACTTTGATAGAATAATAGAAGCATGATTAATTCATCTTTGAAATATTTGATTGGTATCTTTTCTTGATGCTTTATTGATGTTTTATTTGTGAATTGATTGTGATGTATTGGCACTGGTGAAATATTGTTGCATATTTCTTAAAACCACTAGTGCAAATATATATTAGGTGTTTAATATTCTGAGTACAAGGGAGACAACAAAATCTTTATTTTGTCTCATATTTATGTTCTGGAGTGGTGAGTTTCTTCAAAGAAATTTTCTTATCAATTGATTTCAACAATTGGTATCCACTACTCTATTTCATAAATATTTCTTAGAATATTTTGCATCTATACATGTAGCGTCATAGGACGAGACATTGATTATCTTGTATTTGTGTACTTGGTGATCTTTGTCACTTGCAGCGTCTGTTTTGACGATGTGCTAGTATGAGGCCTTTTCACTAATTAGTGTGGCGAGTGCTTTATACACTGTAGCGCATAAATTTTCTTGTTTCCTTTTTAAATTGTAGTGAGAAACAGGAGTCTGTGTCTTTTTCAAAGACAAGTTCATTTAAACCTTTTATGCATAGATTCAGACTCTCGTACTCAAACCAGTTTTTAACGGAAAACTTTGATTCTTTCATCGGTTTTGATTGTCATTCTTTATGAAAGTCATTTTTACAATCACAACTGATTCATTTTTTCTAAAAAGATTAAATGCAATTGCTTTCATTTAAAATCATAGATTTTCTAAAGTGCATTTATATCTCATTCTGTTCTTTGGAACTTTATCAGCCTCTTGGCTTTCCTAGATAGTCATAAGGTTGAAAACCAACAATCTTTATCCCAGACTATAAAACCAAATTCAGAACACATCCCAACTTTTCCCCTGGAGTGATAAGGAACTTATTTGACTAGAGGTCAATGAGGGAGAAACTGTACTTGTTGCAGCAAATAAGGATGTGAGGGATAGTGTACCCACAGCTCTACCTCTCAAGGAGAAAAGGTGTTTTCAAAATTGAGGTAACTGTTGCTCATCTATATTCTCTCAAAAGAATATAGAGCTGAAAAGGCAATAAAACAGTCTCTGGAATCATTCTCTCAACAGGATGAGTCCATTGAAATTCGCTCGTCAGCCAGAGCATCTTGTATTGAGTCAAGCACATCATCAGTATTCACTCTGATGAAGAGCCTAAACAAAAATCTTATGGACACAATACAAGAGAGTGCACAGTAAGGTTAAAGGTTTTGTTCCAGAAGCAACTTCTTCATTTACCATTTTACGGTAGATAAGATGGTTGATGCCTTTACAGGTTTTAGGAGGAAACGAGGATCTCAATTGCCAAATCTTCAGGATTCTCGTCTCCCTCCCCAGATAAGAGCAGATCTGGATCCAATCGGAATGGATTTCCTATTTATAGGAGATCGGCAACTCTCTGACTATGAGTCAATTTATTGATGAGTCAGTTGAGGATCGGGGATTTACGAAACCCCATTGCACCGCCAGTGACCTCTCTTGAAGGGGCTATGGTGATTTTCTCATGCAGGTACAGAAGACCATACTTTGAGTGCTGAGAGAAACACTGTGAGCCAAACACTAAGAGTTAAACACTTGGTGAGATTCTGAGAAGAACCAGCGGGATATCAAAATGAGAAATATGTGAGCATGAGTGAGTGCAAACACATAGGAAGTTGAGAAGAGTGAAACACTTGTGAGGTACATATAATAATAATTGGTATTGAAAGCTCACAAGCTGTTGAAAGAATTGACGGAAGCAACTACGGTTCATTCCATTTCATGTTGTGAACCTATGGTTGATGATTCTGTTGAATCAAGTGTCTTCACAGACATTGAGGAGGACTTAGGCCTTTGCCATAATTAAGCCTTTGTCTAACCTCCCAGAGCAAACAACTCTGGATCCTTAATTGGATAAGCCACTTAGTGGTTGGCAACTTGTGGACCATGATTCGGATTTATCTGATGAGTCTGCAGGGACTGGGAATTACGAACTCCCATTGCACCACCGGTGACCCCCTTTAAGGGTGGCTAAGGTGATTTTCTTGCAGGTACTCAGCATTTTGGAAGCTCAGTATTTGTGTGGAGGGATACACTTACAGAACTCGTGAGTGACACCCTTACCCAAAAACCGAGAGAAAATTGAGTGTTGAGTGATACACCTGCAGAACATTTTAGTGAGACACCCACTAATTACCAAATTTATACCTAAAGACAAAGTGGATGTTGTTACTGGAATGTCAGTTTTTGTTCCTTACTTTTCCGTTTGGAACCTATTCTTTCAGCATAGGGACCAACCCAATCAAAGTAAACCCTTCTTCTGAACTCTTTCTTCGACCCCAGCTTTAGCGTTGTTTAGTTCTCTATGGGGAGATTATCTTTTGGTACAGGAAGTATTGTACACGTTCCTTGACCTATTTGATACCACATATCCTCGGAGGATTCCACAACTAAGGGGGAGAATATATTTAGGGGGAGAATATATGAAAGGGGGAAGAAAAAGTAAGTTAGCTTTCTTCTGTAAGTTAGCTTTCTTCTGCTGTCTACAACTAAGGGGGAGTAAACTACTGAGGGGAGATTCATCTTTCAACTAAGGAGGAGGATTGATCTTTCATCTAAGGAGGATAGCTACTTATAACTAAGGGGAACCTGATCAAGGTAACGGGAGGAGAAGTATAAGGTGATACATCTATTCTTCAGTAAGTGGTAGACAGGAACTTATTCATTACCACTGAAGAATTCAATGAAGCTGCTGATTGTTCTTTGCATAATGGAATGTTTTGAATTCTCTTCAAGACGGACTATGAGGATTATCTGGCAGGAAAGCAAGAACCAGAGAAATAAAGGTGATATGCACATTCGTTATTTCTATTCATGAAATCTGGAAATGTATTATATGATCCAGAAACTTTGTAGCATTATTTACTAGTCCAGGATTTTACTTTTTCTAGTGTTAGTTGAGTTATCCTCCAGAGGATTTGCTTGTTATGATTAACAAACAAATAGGGGGAGATTGTAAGTCTAAATGTAAAGACAACCCTATCTGTTACATAGGGATGATAACTCAACAATAGAACAGGACAAGTAAATAACACTACGCCTGCACCGGAATTGGAAGATACGAAGACAAAGGTTGAAGAAGCCATCTACAGTCTTGAAGGAATAAGTTCACTGGAAGAAGTTCATTAATATGTTCATGCCTCAGTGAAGAATAAAGATTGAAGTATTCAAGATTGTGGAAGCAATGAAGATGTTGTCCAAGTACTCGAAAGATTTCAGTGCAACCCCTGAAGCAAGATATTTCTATATATCTTGGTTGGTTATTTATAATCAACAAACTGAAGCATAAACTAACCCGGAACCGACTGATCAATGTTTGCTGACAAAGACGGTACAATGTTTAACTTCAGTGTTAGTCGCTTGTGAACTAGACCAATGCACTAAGCGTCAGCACGTACGGAGCTTTGCAAAGTATTTATCGATCGAAGAATTGATCCAGTCATATCAAGTCATTTGTTCCAAAGCCAAGTCAAGCCAAATGCCAGCTATGCCAAAGCTTACTGCTCAAATGCCATATGTCAAAGCTTCCACAGAAAGCCATATCAGGAAGTGACATTTTATATATGTGTGCACTTATATATTTGTATATGTACAAATATAAGTATATATGTATATATGTATATTTAATTAAATATAATATATATAATATATATGTATATATGTTTTAAACATATGTATATGTATATTTATATGTATATATATTTAAATAAATATATATGTATATAGTATATGTATTTATATTTTATATAAACATTTATATATTTAAGTGTGTATATATATATTATATTATGTGCATAAATATGTGTATATTTATATCTATAGGTAATTATATATATATCCCTATATATATTTATATTTATATTTACATATAATTTTATGTATATTATATATATTTAAATATATGAGAATATATTTAAATATATGTATATATATATATTACTATATGTTTATGTAAATATTATTTATATACATTTATATATATTGTGACAGCCCAGAATCCGGGGTGCAGATTCGGTGTCACTAAAAAGAATAAACTAAACAATAAAATAAACTAATGACAGCTGAATAGATTAACATAATAAATATTTACCATTACACCCCTGACCAAAGATCTTGCCAGGTTTAAGTCTGCGAAAGGTTTAAACTGTTACTGCAAACGAACGACGACATAGGTTCCTTACTACATGAGTTTTCCACTACAACCATACTGACACTATAATACAACTTCAAAGAAACAAGTCGTACTAACTAATCCACACTTAGTCCAAGACTCCTAGCATCATCCTGCGATTTTCCTAGCACAAAAGATAACTCTGGGAAACCTTATAAGCAGCTGCTCTAATCCTTGGCATCTGAAAGGGGTTAGTTTGAAAATAAACAGGTATGAGCCAAAGAAATGCTCAGCAAGTATAACAGAATGAAATTGATATTTGTTGTACAGCAATGCCATAATAAAGAAGTGAAAATATTTAAAACTGCAGAAATGAATGTATAAGCAAATATCTCTTGAAGGCAGGATAACCTCTCTTTAACTATTCACAATTTTATTGGGCTTTAAAAATCATTGGACACCTGGCTATAACAGATGATCAGTCATGCTATAGTCCATAAACCAAGCTTATTCAGCAAGGTTGACAAATATTACGAATTCCGGTAATCCGGGCTTAAGGAGCCACCTTTCACGCTGGGCCGGTGCCCGAGCCTCTTACGCAAAAACAACCCAATAGTTTAATTTTTAGAACAATCTGCAGTTCCATCATGTAATTCAAGAGCCAAAATAACATTTTGTTAAAACAATTTCTTTATACATATAATAGTGTAGAGTCGATACCAAAAGTGTTATCCGTTCAACCAAAAAGTTTGGAAATACTAGATATGCTTCACAAGAGAGTAATTGCAAATAATTTGAATCATGATATAAAGAAGGTTTTAGTATCTATAGGTACTAGAGAAGTAGGGTAGAAATACTTGCCTTGATAATAGAATGCTAGAGATAAGACTGCACTATACTGTTAGGCTCTCTAACCGGAACCTACAGGATAGAAGACTGGGTCTTAACTATTTGAATCCAAAGTCATATCCTCAATATCACTTAATCACTACCCTTCGTTTATATAAACATAAATTTCAGCCAAACACATAGAACTTAGTCAACCAAGAAATACTTTTATAATTATTAAAGATTACTAGTGATCACGTATCACGTAGACATGTATACCAATATTATTGTCTCTACTTATTATCTATCAAACACCTTTAAATAGTCTAAATGCATATAATTTCTAACAAAATTTCGGCAGCACCTCCTCTGTTTATAGGACTATCCACCTGTTTTCAATACCAAGAATAGCCACTAATATGGCTTAATACATGAAAAGAGCTGCCTTGACTTGCAGTAAACACATAACACATAAGAAAATCCGCCTTGACTTGTAGTAAACACATAAGAAAACTTTTAGTAGGATTGCTAATTTACTATACATAAAATACGTTTAATAAGACTTACAGGATCAACTAGGCACGAAAAGTTAATAATCAATTATCACATTATAAAAATATAAATTTTAATAATATAAACACATATACCCGAAAAGTCGAGGCATACATAGATGTATCATCAAAATTTTACTTCTAATCCTCGAAAGATAATTACTAACTTGTAAACCTAACAATCCAAATCAAACATCAATCAACAATTAAATTAAAATAACTTAGTGGTCCCGATAGTTACTACCAACACAAAATTATATCCGAGTCTCATATACAAATTCACATTTAACAAGCACGTATAATACACACATATAACAACCGGCTAATTATAGACACAATCCTGATTTTAAGTATTAATATTAGTAGAAATTAACTAACATTAATCCGAATTTAAGCATCCAATCAACAACTCAATCCGACCCAAATAACCAAAATCATAATAATCGAATTATATACACGAGACTGGGTTATACCGCGCTAACACAACACTGGAGGCTGAAGAACAGGGCTGGATTCGTCCGAAAACAGCAAGCCTGCGTCTGGATTGCCTAGGAACTCGAAGAATCGCGGGTGAATTAATCAGAAGAAACAACACAGTGGTGGTGCCGGCGACTGGCCGGAGTTTGAACAGCGGCGGCGGCGGGTTTCGGGGGAAAAGAAAAGAACGGGGAACAAAGGTGGAAGAGGAATGGAGGAGATATGTACGGGAGAGAGTGTGAGAGATTAGCAGAGGGGGTGAGGAGAGATTAACGTGGAAATAAAAGGGAAAGGGGAGAACTGGAATTAAAAGAAAAGAATGGCGGTGGTACAGGGCACGTGCTGCAGCTCTGGCTTGCCACGTGTCTCGTTTATGCTGAATAATCACTAATCTAAGCCTGCTTTTAATCGATTATCGGAATAACTTGTAACAAAATATCTTCGAAAAGTTACTGAAATATTTTTATAAATCCCGGAATATTATAAAACGAATAAAATAAAAGTCTCAGGATTTATGGAGCATTATTGAAATTTATAAGCGATTTAGAAGTTAAATGGACTTGGAAAATATTTTAAAATCAGATTTTTATCAAAATAATATTTTGACAATTTTGTAAATTCCTAAAAATAATTATTCTAATTATGAAACGATAAAAATGATTTTTAAGAATGGTTTTGTATTTCTTATAAATTCAAATTGGAGATATTTCTTATTCGTCGAAATTTGAAAAGTAAATAAATCATTTTTAAAACACTAACTCGATACAACAATTAATAGTTCACACAAGAGCAAATATTAAATCAACACTTAACCACATAATACGTAATTTTTATATAATATGATTTTTTTTTTTTTTTGAATTTAAATTATAAATAAAATTCACAGTCGTTATAGACTCCCCCCCTTAAGAAGATTCTGTCCTCAGAATCTGGTCTAAGCAAATAAGTGAGGATATTTGGCTAACATATCGCTTTCTAGTTCCCAAGTAGTTTCCTCTACTCTAGGATTCCTCCATAACACTTTGACAATAGGTACAGATCTATTTCTAAGAACTTTCTCTTTTCTATCTAGGATCTCTATCGGTTGCTCTACATATGAGAGATCTGGCTGAATTTCTACTTGCTCATATTCTATAACTTGATTAGAATCTGGAATGTACTTCTTCAGCATTGATACATGGAAGACGTTGTGGATATGTTGCATGTGGGGCGGTAGTGCTATTTCGTAAGCAACGTTCCCTACTTTCTTTAAGACTTCATAAGGACCGATAAATCGTGGACTAAGCTTTCCTTTTTGGCCAAATCTGACTAATCCTTTCCATGGTGATACTTTCAACAAAACTAAACTTCCAACTTCAAATTCAATATTCTTTCGATGCAAGTCCGCATACTTTCTTTGTCTATCTTGAGCAGTCACCAATCTCTTTTGAATAAGTTGAATCACATCCTTGGTTTGTTGCACCAATTCTGACCCTAATATCTTCCGTTCTCCTACTTCTTCCCAACAAACTGGAGATCGACACTTCCTTCCATACAAAGCTTCATAAGGTGGCATTCCAATACTGGCATGATAGCTATTGTTATACGAAAACTCAATCAATGGTAAATGATCATCCCAATTTCCTTTGAAATCCAATGCGCACACCCTGAGCATATCTTCTATTGTTTGAATTGTCCTCTCACTTTGTCCATCCGTCTGAGGGTGGTACGCAGTGCTCATCTTTAACTGTGTTCCTAAACATTCTTGAAATTTGGTCCAAAATCTGGAGTTAAACCTCGGGTCTCTGTCGGATACAATCGAAACTGGAACTCCATGTCTAGCTACGATTTCATCCAAATACAACTTAACCAACTTATTTAACGGGTACTTTTCATTAATTGGGAGAAAATGCGCCGACTTCGTTAATCTATCAATAATAATCCATATGGCATCGTGGTTTGTTTTGGTCCTTGGTAATCCAACTACAAAATCCATAGCAATATCCTCCCACTTCCACTTTGGAATCTCTAGGGGTTGTAGTAATCCACTTGGTCTTTGATGCTCCGCTTTCACTCTTTGACAAGTATGACACTTACTCACCCAATCAGCTATTTCACTTTTCATCCCTGGCCACCAAAAATTTCTCTTTAAATCCTGGTACATCTTGGTACTCCCTGGGTGGATAGAAAATCTCGAACTATGAGCTTCTCGTAAGATCTCATTTTTCAACTCAGTCACGTTAGGAATCCATATCCGTGAAGAAAATCTATACACCCCGTCATTACCTTTTTCAGTACAAATCTCTTCTTTTGTTAATTGACCATCTTGATTCATTACCTCTTCTTGACATCTTTTGATTCTTTCCAGTAACTCTGGCTGAAAAGTAATTTCATATAATCTTTCTTGAACTACTCCTGGTACACATACTTCAATCTCCAATTTTTCCAATTCCTCAGACAATTCCTTCGCAATGTCAATCATATTTAATCTTTCCTTCCTACTTAGCGCATCTGCAACTACATTCGCCTTTCCAGGATGATAATTAATAGAACAATCATAATCCTTAATTAATTCCAACCATCTTCGTTGCCTCATATTTAGCTCCTTTTGAGTAAATATGTACTTCAAGCTCTTGTGATCCGTAAAAATCTCACACTTTTCTCCATACAAGTAATGTCTCCATAGTTTCAATGCAAATACAATTGCTGCTAATTCTAGATCATGGGTCGGATACTTTTGCTCGTGTGGTTTCAGTTGTCTAGACGCGTAGGCAATAACTCTATCATGCTGCATTAATACACAACCTAAACCCTTCAAAGAAGCATCACTATAAATCACAAAATTTCCTTTTTCATCCGGCAATGCTAGCACTGGAGCAGTTACTAATCTTTCTTTCAATTCCTGAAAACTCCTTTCGCATTCATCCCTCCAAACAAATTTCTCAGTCTTCCTAGTTAACTTGGTTAATGGTGTTGCAATCTTCGCAAAATCTTTTACAAACCTCCTATAATATCCTGCTAATCCTAGGAAACTTCTTACTTCAGTCGGTGTCTTTGGTTGTTCCCAATTCATCACAGCTTCAATCTTTGCTGGATCCACCTTAATACCTTCCTTACCAACTACGTGACCCAAAAATTGAACCTCTTCCAGCCAAAATTCACATTTTGAAAACTTAGCGTACAATTGCTTCTCCTTTAGCCTTTGCAAAGTAATCCTTAAATGTTCTCCGTGTTCTTCCTTTGACTTCGAATATATCAAAATATCGTCAATAAACACAATCACAAATTTATCCAAATACTCCTTAAACACTCGATTCATTAAATCCATAAATGCTGCTGGCGCGTTAGTCAAACCAAACGACATCACCAAAAACTCATAGTGCCCGTATCTGGTTCTAAATGCAGTCTTCGGAATATCTTCAGGCTTAATCTTCAACTGGTGGTAACCAGACCTTAGGTCAATCTTCGAGAAACAAACTGCTCCTTTAAGTTGATCGAATAAATCATCGATCCTTGGCAATGGGTACTTATTCTTAATAGTTAACTTGTTCAACTCTCGATAATCTATACATAATCTCATACTCCCATCCTTTTTCTTAACGAACAACACTGGAGCTCCCCAAGGTGAAACACTTGGTCTAATCACTCCCTTATCCAATAATTCTTGTAACTGCTTCGCTAACTCCTTCATTTCCACCGGAGCCATTCGATACGGAGCTTTCGATACTGGCTCAGCTCCTGGCACTAACTCAATAGAAAATTCTATCTCGCGAGCTGGTGGTAATCCTGGCAACTCATCTGGAAACACTTCAGGAAACTCATTTGCTACCGGAACCTCCTCCAGATTAGGTGCCTTCTTCTTAGTGTCTACTACATGAGCCAAATACGCCTCACATCCTTGTCTCAATAGTTTCTTCGCTTGCATGACCGTTAAAAACTTCTTTTCTTGCCTTTGTCCTTTAAAAATTACCTTACTTCCCTCTGGAGTGAACAATACTACCTTCTTACCCTTACAATCTATCTTAGCTTTATATTGAGATAACCAGTCCATTCCTAGTATGACATCAAACTCTCCTAACCTAAAGGGTATTAAATCAGCCATGAAACAATTTCCTGATACCTCAATCTTACATTGAGGGCAGACTTGATTAACTGGTATTCTATCACGATTTGCAATTTCTATTATCAACGCCTCCTCTAAATCATTTATCTTACAATTTAATTTATCAACTAACTCCACGGATATAAAAGATTTCGATGCTCCTGAGTCCATTAAAACTTTAGCAGCTACGGAATTAACAGAAAGCGTACCTGCTACCACATCTGTATCCTTAGACGAAGTCTTCTTTGTCATGTTAAAAGTCCTGGCATTAGGCCTCTTCCCTGATGTTGATCCTTGCACACGTACCATTGCGCTTGCCAGTGCCGGGTTCTTGCAATTATAGGTATAATGCCCAGTTTTCCCACAATTGTCACACCTCATTGCCCCTTGACTTCTACACTCATTAGCGTAATGACCCCTCTTATTACATTTAAAACATACTATGTTCAATTTTCCACACATTCCTGAGTGCTTCTTCCCACAATTCTTGCAGTCTGGTGTTGGAGGTTTCACTACACCTTGTTGATTCTGATTCGGGGGCCTATTAAACTGCCTATTAACATTCTGCCCCGGGTTCTTAAATGCTTGATTCCTATTTTGTTGGAAATTCTGCCTCTTCTGGAATCCTTGTTGAGAACTTCCTTGGCCTTGACTTCCTTCAATTGCTTCCACCTTCCTTTTCTTACTCTCTTGCTCCTTTTTATCTAAAGTGTGCTCTCTTTCTATCACCATTGCTGTTTGAACCACATCAGCATAAGTCTTCAATCTTAAAGCTGCCACACTAATTCTAATATCCGATCTTAGCCCTTGTTGGAATCTTTTAGCTTTCTTCAAATCAGTATCCACGTAGGCTGTGACAAACCTTGCCAACTCCATAAACTTCTTCTCATACTCCGCTACACTCTTATCTCCTTGTTTTAACTCCAAGAAGTCCAACTCTAGTTGGCTTTGTACATGCTCCGGAAAATATTGCTCTAAGAACAGTTCAACAAACCTATCCCACAAGATCACATCATCTCCTTCTAGAGCTCTTACCGATTCCCACCAATAATTAGCTTCATTTTTCAGAAAGTAACTAGCATAATCAGTCTTCTGATCCTCACTTACTTTTGCTAATTTGAAAGCTTTCTCAATTTCCTTCAACCAAGACCTTGCTTCAATAGGTCCTCTTGATCCATCAAAGTCTGGGGGCTTAATTGCTTGAAATGACTTAAACGTCGACATCGGTGCCTCTACTTGACGATTTTGATGCGGCTGTTGATTTTGCTGCATATATTGTTGTTGCTGCTGAACCATATTTGTCGCTTGTTGCTGTAGCAACTGTAGTATCTGATCCATAGTTGGTTGGTTTGAAGTACCCTGATTTCCAGGATTGCTCGGTGGTGATCTTTCAGATGACATTTTCTGTTACCACAAACAATCTGTTTTAGCAATCTGCTTCATTTATTTTTGAGATAAAATATATAAATATGTAGTCCTTTGAAAAGTGCAAATTCACTATCACACATTGTTTGCTAGTCCAAAAATTCATAAAATGTCATCCAAAATAGATCTTCACAATATGCCAACTACAGATCAAGTAACCACAATTTCTCAACAAATAGCAACATATCATAATACGGATAGCATACTAGTACAATCCTTAGCAATAATTAAGATCTTATATAGCCTATCATGCACTAACCAATACACAAGACTCTGATACATGCTGACCCTGGTTGTATTAATGTGGATAGTTCTAATAGTCCTGGTCCTTTCTGCAACAGTCTATATTAGATCCTAACTCAAGCACGTAGTTCAGAACTAAACAATGACTCTAAGCTATAACACTATATCCTAACCAATATTTATTAAAACTACATTCTGTAATCTTAACTTTCAACTCAACATGAGTTGCTGACTCAATCACCTAGTCCAAATATCACTAATAAGGGTAGACTCTCTACCTAACCTAACCTAACACAGTGACTTAAACCTGTCGCTCTGATACCAACTGTGACAGCCCAGAATCCGGGGTGCAGATTCGGTGTCACTAAAAAGAATAAACTAAACAATAAAATAAACTAATGACAGCTGAATAGATTAACATAATAAATATTTACCATTACACCCCTGACCAAAGATCTTGCCAGGTTTAAGTCTGCGAAAGGTTTAAACTGTTACTGCAAACGAACGACGACATAGGTTCCTTACTACATGAGTTTTCCACTACAACCATACTGACACTATAATACAACTTCAAAGAAACAAGTCGTACTAACTAATCCACACTTAGTCCAAGACTCCTAGCATCATCCTGCGATTTTCCTAGCACAAAAGATAACTCTGGGAAACCTTATAAGCAGCTGCTCTAATCCTTGGCATCTGAAAGGGGTTAGTTTGAAAATAAACAGGTATGAGCCAAAGAAATGCTCAGCAAGTATAACAGAATGAAATTGATATTTGTTGTACAGCAATGCCATAATAAAGAAGTGAAAATATTTAAAACTGCAGAAATGAATGTATAAGCAAATATCTCTTGAAGGCAGGATAACCTCTCTTTAACTATTCACAATTTTATTGGGCTTTAAAAATCATTGGACACCTGGCTATAACAGATGATCAGTCATGCTATAGTCCATAAACCAAGCTTATTCAGCAAGGTTGACAAATATTACGAATTCCGGTAATCCGGGCTTAAGGAGCCACCTTTCACGCTGGGCCGGTGCCCGAGCCTCTTACGCAAAAACAACCCAATAGTTTAATTTTTAGAACAATCTGCAGTTCCATCATGTAATTCAAGAGCCAAAATAACATTTTGTTAAAACAATTTCTTTATACATATAATAGTGTAGAGTCGATACCAAAAGTGTTATCCGTTCAACCAAAAAGTTTGGAAATACTAGATATGCTTCACAAGAGAGTAATTGCAAATAATTTGAATCATGATATAAAGAAGGTTTTAGTATCTATAGGTACTAGAGAAGTAGGGTAGAAATACTTGCCTTGATAATAGAATGCTAGAGATAAGACTGCACTATACTGTTAGGCTCTCTAACCGGAACCTACAGGATAGAAGACTGGGTCTTAACTATTTGAATCCAAAGTCATATCCTCAATATCACTTAATCACTACCCTTCGTTTATATAAACATAAATTTCAGCCAAACACATAGAACTTAGTCAACCAAGAAATACTTTTATAATTATTAAAGATTACTAGTGATCACGTATCACGTAGACATGTATACCAATATTATTGTCTCTACTTATTATCTATCAAACACCTTTAAATAGTCTAAATGCATATAATTTCTAACAAAATTTCGGCAGCACCTCCTCTGTTTATAGGACTATCCACCTGTTTTCAATACCAAGAATAGCCACTAATATGGCTTAATACATGAAAAGAGCTGCCTTGACTTGCAGTAAACACATAACACATAAGAAAATCCGCCTTGACTTGTAGTAAACACATAAGAAAACTTTTAGTAGGATTGCTAATTTACTATACATAAAATACGTTTAATAAGACTTACAGGATCAACTAGGCACGAAAAGTTAATAATCAATTATCACATTATAAAAATATAAATTTTAATAATATAAACACATATACCCGAAAAGTCGAGGCATACATAGATGTATCATCAAAATTTTACTTCTAATCCTCGAAAGATAATTACTAACTTGTAAACCCAACAATCCAAATCAAACATCAATCAACAATTAAATTAAAATAACTTAGTGGTCCCGATAGTTACTACCAACACAAAATTATATCCGAGTCTCATATACAAATTCACATTTAACAAGCACGTATAATACACACATATAACAACCGGCTAATTATAGACACAATCCTGATTTTAAGTATTAATATTAGTAGAAATTAACTAACATTAATCCGAATTTAAGCATCCAATCAACAACTCAATCCGACCCAAATAACCAAAATCATAATAATCGAATTATATACACGAGACTGGGTTATACCGCGCTAACACAACACTGGAGGCTGAAGAACAGGGCTGGATTCGTCCGAAAACAGCAAGCCTGCGTCTGGATTGCCTAGGAACTCGAAGAATCGCGGGTGAATTAATCAGAAGAAACAACACAGTGGTGGTGCCGGCGACTGGCCGGAGTTTGAACAGCGGCGGCGGCGGGTTTCGGGGGAAAAGAAAAGAACGGGGAACAAAGGTGGAAGAGGAATGGAGGAGATATGTACGGGAGAGAGTGTGAGAGATTAGCAGAGGGGGTGAGGAGAGATTAACGTGGAAATAAAAGGGAAAGGGGAGAACTGGAATTAAAAGAAAAGAATGGCGGTGGTACAGGGCACGTGCTGCAGCTCTGGCTTGCCACGTGTCTCGTTTATGCTGAATAATCACTAATCTAAGCCTGCTTTTAATCGATTATCGGAATAACTTGTAACAAAATATCTTCGAAAAGTTACTGAAATATTTTTATAAATCCCGGAATATTATAAAACGAATAAAATAAAAGTCTCAGGATTTATGGAGCATTATTGAAATTTATAAGCGATTTAGAAGTTAAATGGACTTGGAAAATATTTTAAAATCAGATTTTTATCAAAATAATATTTTGACAATTTTGTAAATTCCTAAAAATAATTATTCTAATTATGAAACGATAAAAATGATTTTTAAGAATGGTTTTGTATTTCTTATAAATTCAAATTGGAGATATTTCTTATTCGTCGAAATTTGAAAAGTAAATAAATCATTTTTAAAACACTAACTCGATACAACAATTAATAGTTCACACAAGAGCAAATATTAAATCAACACTTAACCACATAATACGTAATTTTTATATAATATGATTTTTTTTTTTTTTTTGAATTTAAATTATAAATAAAATTCACAGTCGTTATATATATATATATCTTTATTTATACATATATTTATATAATATTATGAATATAATATAAATATATGGATGGAGCAAACTCAAGTCAATCTCAGTCAAAGGAGTGATAACAAGGAAAGCTCTTACAATGTGAGGAACAACATTTGACCGAAGTCAACAGCTCTTCCTTACTTAGAAGATTTTCTAAGTACATCACAATGGAGTATCTACACTCTTGAGGAGCAAACTTTGACCAAGTCAAAGTTCGTCCCAAGAGATGAGAGAGAACAAGGGAGCACCTTCACTATGGAGAAACTTTGAATTGGACTTAGAATATTTTCTAAGTCACATACATACAACACCATGGAAGCAACTTCACTTGGAGAGCAAACTTTGACCAAGTCAAAGTTTGCGCCTCCAAGCCATTCATGCAGTGGTGCACCTTGCTCTAACTTAGAAATTTTTCTAAGTACCATCACAAGTGAAGACATGCACTCTTGAGGAGCAAACTTTGACCAAGTCAAAGTTCGTCCCAAGAGATGAGAGAGAACAGGGGAACAACTTCACTATGGAGCACTAGTTGGAGTATTTACTTAGAATTATTTTCTAAGTCTTGGCTGATCAACTTGGAAGAAGAGGAGCCAAAGCGCAACCTTTGACTTTAGTCAAAGTTTGCGACTTTGACCTCCCTAAGAGAAGAGGCGCAAGTTTACTTGCATGAATTAATTCTAAGTGAACTCCCCTTGCTTACAGTGTAACTTGGCGCAAGTTTTGACTCAATTAGTCAAAATACAAGGTACATACAATGAAGCCAATGGAGCGCAACTTTGGAGCGCAAACTTTGACTTAGTCAAAGTTTGCGACTCCAAGTGTCACAGTGATCCCTGCTTAAAATTCTAAGTTGATTTTATCTCAAGGCACAGCCACAGGGGTACACTGATTAAGCGCAAACTTTGACTGTCAGGCGCCAACTTTGACTTTGCTGTGGGATATTGAACTGGCGCAACTTCAAGTATATATATTGGAGTTAGATTTATTTTGGATATCTGAATCCGTCCAGGACGAACTCAAGTCGTCCAGGACGAACTCGTTAACCATGGTTAGTTTATGAAAGTCTATAAATATGTGATTGTGGTTCTCACAATTAAAATCATCCTTCGGGATGAAATGGCCAAGTGCTCTGCACGGCTACTCCCACTATACACACACCCTAACCTAGCTTTGTAATAGAAATATCAGTAGTGGTTAGAGTTTGTAATATTGAGAGTAGTGGCCATTGTAGCCAACCTTCGGGTTTGGATTTGTAGCACCCTTCGAGGTATTTATCAATATACAGATATACCTTGAAAATATTGTGTGTTGGTTTAATATTTTTATATCCTCAGAAACCGACCTAATAAATATCCGGAACACGAAACCCATTACAGGACTGCAATTTGTTTATCCGCAAGATTCGAAAGAATTTTAAATTGTAGTGAGTATCGTATTCAACCCCCCTTCTACGATACTTTGGACCTAACAATTACTTTCATCCAATAAAGTTTATCATCTAACCGAAAGATACGCAAAGATATCTCCGGACGTTTAGATAATAAGACTTTAAAGTCTGATAAGAAAACCCGTAAGGTCTCTCTCCAAGATCCTGAAATACAAAGCAAGCAAAAACAAGCATAAGAATGATAAATTAAAGAAAAAAAATATGTTGGAGGAAAATAAACCCAACTATGACATATAAATCCTGATAAAAATAATTATAATAATATAACATCTTATTCAAAAATAAGAATTTTAGAACTAACAAAAATAAGATACAATTATGAAAAGTGATCATGTCTAACCAAAGTAAGAACTTTGGTTAGACACGCAATACTAAATAAATCATAATACATACTAATCTTTCTTATGAGAACAAAAATACATAAAAAAACTTAAGATTTTTGTTAGGAAAATAAAGAAATCAAAATTAAAACATATTTATATCCCAATCAACGTAAATTTATTATTTAATTATCCAATTAGTCAACGAGAGGGTTATCATAACATCACAAAGTAAAAGAAATAATATATTCTAAATTTAATACAATGAATCTAGTCATCAATATGACCTAAAATACCTCTTAAAGGCACAATTATGCCATCAATCATGGCCCCCCAAAATGGTACTTTGACTATAAAAGTCACCAAACAAGCCATAAGACTTGACTGCTTAATCAAAATCATTTATGAACAATAAAGAAAATTAAATGATATGTATAACACATTTGCACAATATAAAACCGTCTAATTAACAACATTTATTTGAAAATATTCAAAATTTGAATCTTAAGAACTTTATAAAAGGAATCAATTTTCAAAATAAGAAACTAATTGATTATAACATATATCACTCACGAATAATTGACCAACTTTCAACACATTTTGAAAGAGCATTAAAAACACATTTAAAACATATAAATCACAATAATTTCTTGCCTAAAGTTTCACTATGAAAGTAATGCTAATTTATTAGTTTTTCCAAAAAACATCACGATATGAAGATCGTAAAAGAAGATCCTTAATAACTTAAAAGTGAAAAAGACCGATATACAAAATTTGTATAATATAAAGTCATGAAAATACATGCAAACTAATATATTTTATGGATATATCTTTTGATGATCTAAAGCAATAACCAAAGATAAGAATTTAATGTAAATTATTCGTACAAAGATTATAGAGGCAACACGAACAAATAATCATATATCTCACTTTCAAGAAACTTATAAAAATGCACCTTCATACACACTAAATCAAGAAGATATAAATCAAAAGAAACGATCCAAACCTAATTTAGTAATAAAAAGATTCACAAAAAGTCTCAAAAGGATGGTTTATAAGACAAATAATACATACTAAATAATGAACAAAGATATAAAAAAATATAAGATTTGACGGTAAATCAAGACTAAATTCATGATTAAAAAAAGGTTTTAATAATAAGGATATGAATTTCAGAAAGAACATGACAAAGATCGATTTCGAAGTGATTTTTCAATCTTGAAGAGAGAAAAACTTACTTGATACTATATAACTCAACTGAAGATCGTATCAGTGTCTTTTCACTTTGATGTAGCCTGTGCCAACAACCAAAGCAACAAATACCTTTGTAGCACCAGCATCGAGACTATTGTATATGAGCTCTTCCACCACCCTTGTGAATCGAACACAAAAAACCCATAACGAACCGAACTCTTCCTTGAATCATGCTTTTTGAAAGGGCAAGGAGTATAACCAAGAGTTGACCCATTGTTGATGATTAGTTCAACAAGATCTGAGAAAAATTAAGAACAGAGATGTAATCGGCGGAAGCGATTTGAAGAGTAATGCTGGGAATGAATGATTTACTTAGATGGAGATTGAATATTGATAAGCTCCAAACAAAGATTCAGACTCTACGTACTATAGGGTAT
The DNA here is from genome assembly GCF_001625215.2 of Daucus carota subsp. sativus. Lineage (NCBI taxonomy): Eukaryota > Viridiplantae > Streptophyta > Magnoliopsida > Apiales > Apiaceae > Daucus > Daucus carota. The sequence continues at coordinate 35,601,407 of NC_030383.2, forward strand.
GAAGATTGGATCCAGATAGATAGTACTAATTTGCCCAACCTTCATACACTGGGGATACCGTTGGAGGCTACTGGTTTTGCTCAAGTTAAATATTGATTATTTGCCTCTCTCTTTATATGAACTTTATCCGTCTATCTCTTTTAAACTTCATGCGCCTCTCCCTTGCTTCTCTAATCCCTAAATCTCTTCATATCCAATTGATCAAAATGACTAATCATATTACATATATACGGTAATTTTAGCTTTTTATTATTGTTTTGATGTGATATTTTATTTGATTTGTAGTTGTTCAGGTTCGAATTAATTTACAAATTTCTATATATGATTATTTATGATTGCTTTGTTATTAATTTGTTGTAGGATTATGAATTCCTAAGTGACGATGAAGTTGATATTTTGAACATCTTTTTACAGGATTACCAACAAAAGATTTTTCAAAGAAGAAATTTTTTCTAATGGATACACACACAAACAAAATATATATACAATTTTTTTTATAAGATAAATTCAAAATCATATCATAAGATATCGATTTGCGTTCAAACAAATATCAAATTTTAATTTCATAGATGATGTTTTAATGATTCTGTCTAAACTATTTTCGCAAAAACTGTTTTTATATTTATAAAATATGCTAATATCAGATAAATTACTAAACAGTTATATGATTTTTTTCAATTTTTTAGCGACACAACAATTTTTAACCGCACTCTCAAACAAACTCTTAAAATCTTTGGTTCGCTTTCATAATATATTGATTTCATACTTGAATTGCATCAGTGTATGTAATAAGTCTTTAAATTCAGATAGGCCCCATATGATGAGTGTTGTCACAAAAGATTTAAAAAATATAGGCAACCTTTTTAAAAAAAATGCATTACAATAATACTTACCAGTTGTTTATAATTTTAGCCAACCTCCTGTGAATTACTGTATTTGTCGAAACTCTGCAAGCCAGTAAGAAATTAATAAAAAGATTAGACATCATTATTATGATATTAAGTTGATATGTTCTATTTATAACAATCTAAATATTAATAACATATTATTTCAAATTATAGTAAATGAATATAGCCAATATCATGAAGAACAATTTCTTACCTATTGAGCAAATTTTACAAAATATTTTACAGTATCCAATTTAGCTGGCGATTATATCCAATAACATTAGAGACGCTCTAAGAAAGATTAACATTGGTCGTGTTTGACACGAAAATGAATTTGATTTTATATACATTAAGCTTTGCTAAGCTTTTTTCCTTTTTAATACAACACAACATTCAGCAAGGAATTTTAATAAGTGCTTTAGATTTTAGTTATATTATTAATATGCTAGCCTTAAAAACGAGTATATAATTTGAAATTTGTTACTTATAATTTAACTTTTGATATCATTTTTAGTATTTTAGTATTAATGAATTAAAAATTTGACTAAAATATATTATCCGATTGATTATATTTTTATCATCTGTTTATAATTTTTTTAATATTAATATATATTATTAATAATAATTTAACCCTCTTTTAACTATTTGTAAATTATATTTCTCATATATTTTATTTCTTCATTAAAAAATAAAATTTTTTATCTTTAACTTCATGTTTATATATGAGTATAAGATACCAGAGTTAGAAAGATTTTCGCCTATTTGTATAAATGTTTTATTTGATTTTTAGTTTATTTTGAAATAAAATGCATGTATTTGTAAATATATTTTAATATTAATATATGTTGTTGATAGTAATACAATTTTTCATTTTTGAAGTAATCATAATCATATTTTTATTACTTTATTTATAAAAAAATTATTTATCTTGTACAATACCAGAAATATTGTAGCGAATCTAAAAGATGAAATATACATGCATAAGTTACATCTTGAAAATAAAGGGATGAAGCATGTGATGACTGATAGGGATTTCTTTTACCACCGGAGGTGTGCTGAACAAAAAATCACCCATCTTACTTTCGCTGACGACCTTCTTCTGTTTTGTAAAGGCAATACTGAGTCCATTTCGCTGCTTCTTGATGCGGTTCGCTGCTTCTTGATGCAGTTAAATTGTTTTCTGACATTTTTGGACTTCATCCAAGTCCCTCTAAGTGCACTTGTTTTTTTAGTAATGTGGAGATGGAGGTTAAATCTGTTGCCTTGGGCTTTTCTCGGTTTGTCGAAGGTTCTTTGCCGGTTACTTATTTGGGAATCCCTTTTGTCTCTGGAAATCTCAAGGCTCGTGACAGTCAGCCTTTGATCTCTCGAATTTGTAACCGTATTGAAGCATGGACTTCCAATTTCATTAGCCAAGCTGGTAGACTACAGCTTATTAACGCGATTCTATTTGCTATTCACGGCTTCTGGGCAAGGTGTGTGTTCCTCCCCTCTAGTATTATCAAATCTGTCCAGAGCATTCTGGTTCGTTTCTTGTGGGCGTGGAACCTTTCTAGCAGATGCATGGTTAAAGTGGCTTGGAAGGATTGTTGTTTTCCAAAGATCGAAGGGGGCATTGGCACTAAAAAATTTTCGGTTTGGAACAATGCTGCAATTCTATATCAGTTTTGGAGAATCATTAACCGGGATGACTCTCTTTGGATTGAGTGGTTGTATCACCACGATTTAAAGCGCAAGGGGTTCTGGACTATGCCTATTGCGTATAAATGTTCGTGGTCTTTGCGTCGTATTCTTTAAAGTCGTGATCTGGCTAAGCAGTTCATCTCGTACTCTCCTGGCAGCAACTCGAATTTTCTTTTTTGGCATGATCCTTGGTTGCATAAACTGGTGCCCAGTACCAGGTTTGACACATCTCTCCTCTTGGACCTTGACTTGAATAACATGTCTCCCCTTAGCAGAGTCTAGTTGAATGGCCAATGGGACTTTGGTGCTAGTAATCTTCATCAAATTTGTGAGCTTAGACAGGAATGTAGTAGTCTCAGGATTTCTGATCAGGATAAAATCAGTTGGAATAATAGTGTTTCAGGTCCCGTTAAGATTGCCACTATTTATGCGGACTTATGCTCCCACCGTATTAAACCCTCTGGTTTTCATTTGTGTGGAACAATTTCAATACTCCTAGATATGCTTTTTATGCCTGGCTGACTCTTAAGGAGCGCATTCTGACAAACGACCGAATGCTGCATTTTAATATGCACACTCGCCCTTTTATTTATTATGCCAGAACTCGGCTGAGAACCATGTCCACTTATTCTGTTCTTGTCCTTTCACTCGCAAGGTGTTGGATGCATGTCCTATCAGGGTGAGTAGCAGCTAGATAGACATTTGTAATGGTAGATGTTTACTATCTCAGGCTGATGCTATTAGAACCAAGGTGACGTATTTGTTCATCGCTGCTGCTTTTTATCACATCTGGATGGAGCGGAATTTGAGATTTCATAATCCTGCACAATACACCTTTTCCTTTGATCTTATTCGTTTAATTCAAGCAGAAAGTCCGTGGCAGACTCTTCACGTGTACTGCGTTTCATGCCAAAGCTAAGACTGATCCCACTCTTTCTAGCTTTATTTTTTAATTGTTCTGCTGATCTATTTTATTGTTTAGTCCATTATGACCATTGCTTAGCCTACTAGTTTTAGTAGTTGTCCTTGTAGCAGAGGAGTTTGTTCCTTTACTATCTTATTTTTCGCGGGATATGCTCCTAGATTTGTATCTTTTTGTTTTTTAATATATTTCATTTAGCAAAAAAGAAAAAGAAAATAAAGGGAGTTTGTCTATGATCGTGACTCTTGCATCAACCGGCCGGTTAATCGGCCGCTGAAGAGGATCCGCCTTAAAATGCTGCAATTTTGTATTAAATGGGTGATTAAGTGTTTTTGAAAATTAAACGGATTATTAAACGGATTAAGTAGTCATTAAGTATATTAAGCGGTGAAAATGATGTTGACTTGTTAATTTTTTAATTTTAAAATATTAATATTTACTAACATAACTATAATTATATTAGAAAATGAAAAATATATATTTTATTAAAAATATTAAAATTTAAATTCTTACCACAACATAATATTATTTTTAAATATATTAATATTATAACTAAATATTTAATTATATTCACTAAAAATTCCGCTTAAACGTCAGAGGTCCTTGTGCCTAAGAACCGATCTGCGTTTTTCACCGCCTAAAAGTCACCTACCACAATGTTAAAAAAAATCTGCATAATTCCTCTCGAAGTTTCTTTACATGCATTCATTATATTGTAAATGGAACTTGTTCTTTGTTTTTCTCGAATTTCATTTTTGTTGCCGCTTCCGCTTTGTAGAGATGAATTTTGTGTAATGGAAACATATATTGATCTACAAATTACAAAATAAAAACTTTTTATGTACGCATGCCTCCTCATGGAGTTCAAAAAATATCCTGGAAGCCTCGCCGTGGTTTGCTACTTGCTTTCCTGCAATATGGAAGTAGAACAAGATGACATCACCGGATAAAAGTATTTGTCGGGATACAATATATGATCATGGTAAGCCCTTTTCGTAACACGTTAATATTATAAAAGAACCGCTAACTTGACTTTTATTTCCCCTACTATATTAGTAGCTTTCCAGGTGGGGTAAAATATTGTGATAGATTTGCCCAAGTCGATTCATGGATCCAGCTATCTTATCCTCTTGGGACCATTGTAATGCATGATTTACTTAAAAGCAGAACTTGACAAGAACACCAGGGATGTTAAAGCAACAGAAGAGCTTTTTGCGGTTTCAGCATCAAACAAAATAGTGTCAACACTCCCTACAAGATGCCTGCAGAACGATAGATACCCGGGGTCGATTTTTCGATCAAGAATATATAGAAGTGAGAGCTCCACTATATTAGCAATGCACTCAAGTATGATAAAAATAGGGGCCATATGTAATAAGTGTTGTGTGATGAATTTTCTATCAGAGAACCCCACCATCCACAGAAAGTTGTTTGTGGATGTAGACTTAAAATCGACATGAAAATGAAAGCAGACAATGGGATAAATGATAACTCTACAGAAGGCTGCTGATGCACTATCCGGGCTTCTTTTAAATTATCAATCTAATAAGCAGACAAAGATTTAATTGTCTGTCTACAGATACTGGCATCGCGGCCATGGTGATACAGTTACGTTTTCCATTTGGACGGCTTAATTGAAAAAGACAGAAGGGTCAATAGCCATTAGATGATGCCAGTAGTGGCTTCTTTTTCCTGATTGATCCAAGTTTGGACTTGCTCTAAGTTGGAGACCAAAGGAATTTCCCACAGTGTGGCTGGATGAGATTCCAGTACATGATTGCAGACGGAGATAAGTGAAGATGAAAAGTAGCAGCATATCTCAAATGAACAATAACTGGTGTGAAAGATTCTTGTTATCTAAGTGTTAGGACAGGGAATTTTTATCTTACAAGTAAAAACAGGTTGCAGCTGTCAGGTAATTGAGACTATACTGATAAAAAAATCAGAGGCCTTTAGGGAAGTAACCTCTCTTTGAGTAGGGACAACGGCATATATCTTACCCTCCACATACCCTACTTTCCGGTTTGCAAATATATGATACGTAATTTGTGAGCAAATTTGTTACCTCCGTGATTTTCCAGAAGAGATGAAGCTGAACTTCCTCACATTCACTTTAAGAGTAAAATGGCAAGGGGAACCAAGGCAAATATTATCAATGAAATTCCCTGAATACATTAATGAAAAGGATTAGGCGCTTCATGTTTAGTAACTTGTGAGATATAACAAATTTATAGGAACAGAGTTTTGTGACAAATGTAATGATAATTTTCTTACATTCTGCTGGGAAGCTGAGTAAGAAGCTGAGTACTCAATACGAGGAAGATATCCATGTACCCCGATGTCATAAACCGGATTGCCATTAGGATAGTACAGACCATAGTTCCTTTCTGATAATGGACCTGGCTTTAGGTTCTCATTAAAAAGTGCAAACACATATACGTCGATTGGTACTGATGGTCTTGCTGGAGTACCTTGTCTTTCTTCTATCCTTCTTAACAAATTTCTGTTGTACAATCCAGCATTTTCTACTGTAGCTCCTACCTCGTTCGGATCCCCCCTTGAGGGCCAACCGGTCTCAGAAATTTGAACTTCTACATCAGTATGGCCCAATGCACGCATTGCTGAATACACAGAATCAATTTGTGCATACAACATATTATCATAGTTCAGATCTGTAACTGGATCTTTCAGTCCTTGATTAGGCTGGAAGAGCACGTAGTCTAATGAAACTTGATCTGGGCTATCCTTGTATGCAAAAAAAGGATACGCGTTTATCAGAAATGGCGATTTAGTCTGAGAATGAAAACCCAGAATGGGCTCTATGTATTCAACAAGATCATCTCTAAAACTCCCTGCAGATGGTGGGAACGAATTAGCTAAGAGTTGAAGAGAATGTGCAGTTGTTACATAGACTTTTTCACTTAGGCCAAGATTTACTAGAGCTCCATAAACCGATTGCATTGCAGGAAGGAGATACGATCTTAATTGAGTATCATTGCTTGCAAAGACCTCATTTCCAACCAGAATGCAGGAAATCTTGGTCCTAGTCAGGTGTGGCTGAAGATGTTCTTGAATCCAAGTTTGAGCTTTCGTCGGATCATTCATTGTCTGAAGATATTCATTCCCTAGTCCAATGATAAATTCAACATTCGAATTGGCAAATGCAGTTAATACATTTGGATCAGCATCATAGAGCTTTACTCTGCTGATATTCAGAGAATTTAGCAGAGAAGAGACCCGCGAGGGAGAAGGGAGATTGTTCGCGATTTGGCCATAGTTAATCCCAACTCCGAGGCCATTGTTCCTAACAAAAAAACCTGTAAACACATTCAGGAAATTCTAGCTTCAAAATCCCATCCAGGAAAAACCAAAATACTAACAATAACCGATGCAGTTAAACTACATATAAATCAAGAACTCGAAAAAGAAGACAAACCAGAACAATCATATAACTTAAATGTAGAAGACAAGGAAGATATCATATACTTAAATACATATAGAATAGTTGTAAAGAGTAGCAGCATCAATTGCAATTCAAGTTGAGTAAAATATTCTCTATGATATACCATTAAATTTCCAGAAAATGAGACTTCACATGTACAAGAATATACAGGGTGACAAAGACAACAAAACTTATTTCTGAATCTTGAATATAACAACAATGAAGTATTTTTTCATAACAAAATCATAACCAATATGAAAAAATGTGCTTCGCAAAATAGCACTTGATCGACTAACAATAATTAGCCGGCAAAATAGCACTTGATCGACTAAAAATAATTAGCCGAGGTGCACACAAGCTGGCCAAGGTGCACACAAGCTGGCCTGGACACCCTGTATGACGAAAAAGAGAAGTACATCTGAGAAGAGGAGCTAAGGCATAAAAAGTAACCTGAGAAACAGAGCAGAAGAAGAGGCCAGAAGTAAGCTGCCATTTACTTGGCTAATCTCCTCTGATAATTCTGCTCTTCTTTGGGAGCTCCCACAATACAGATTTTATTATATTCTCTCTGGTGTGTATGCATTAGTTTATTTATACAAGCTACTCTGCTTTGAGCAGCATGTAAACTTTATTTATTAGATATTATATATTTTTTGAATTATTTTTTAGAAAGATCTAGTTCTATTTTTGTTTTTATATATGATTCCAATTTTGGATGGCCACACGTAGAAATATCTAGATAAATGATGTTCATACATTACATGTTCAAACAGGCAAAATGTAAGTTTCATAAAAACAATTTCTGTGTATGACTTTATTTTCAAATTAATTTTTATGAAACAAAAAAATTAATGAGTAAATATAAAATCATAATAATCGGAAACACGAGAGAGCAAATGACGGGAATCTCAAGGAAGAAGCACGTGTTTTCTGAACGGATCATCCTTGGATCACGCGCTCTGCCATCAAACTCAAAAGGTCGGCAACTGTTATTTATTTAAACTTTAATATATTCAGTTTCGTGCCTATTTTTATTTTCCTGGCTCAATGTATCAAATTGGTCACTGAACTCAAAACGGTATGATGGTCACTGAAGTGGTCATAAATATCAAACAAATAATTTGAAATATAAATTCAAGCAGTAAAAATATTATTTATAAAATTTTACACATTATTTTTTAATGTTACCAAAAGCAAGTAAAAGGTTATGACTTCTAATATTTATGATAATATATTTAGATTTTATTAAGTTTATTTATTATTTATTTTTAATTAAAACAAAAAATAACTATATAATAAAATATAAATAATAAATAAACTTGATAAAATATAAATATATTATTTTAAATACTAGAAGTCATAAATTTTTAGTTGGTTGTGGTAACAATTAAAAATAATGTGTAAAACTTTATAAATAATATTTTTACTACTTAAACTCATATTTCAAGGTATTTGTTTGATAATTATGGTGACTTTAGTGACCATCTTGATACCGTTTTGAGTTCAGTAACCAACTTGATATATTAATCTCACTTCAGTGACCAACTTGATAATTAACCCTTTTATTTTCCATGCACATTACATTTTTGTACATCTAATTTAGTTTAAACTTATTACCGGTTCTTTTATATATACTCTTAAATTTCTTGTAATTAGTTTTTAGCGAAATGTGGATTTTCAATGTCTCAATATATAAATTGAAAACTCTTTCAAATATAGAAATAGAAGAAATTAAGACATTATTTTAATGAATAATAAATACAGAACAATACCAAATATCACCTTATTTTGTATATTTTATAAGTTCAACTATAGATATAACTTTTAAATATTTATAAGGTCAAGGCTATATAATGTTTATATTATTAAAAAAACAAAAATTAGTAGTAAAGAAAAGCATATTTATTTTTAAAAATAAAGCACATATCAAAGTAAAATATATTTAAAAACCTATTTTCCTACTCTATAAAAATAATATAAATTTACTTATAAGAAACTTTCCGGTAATTTGATCTTGTTATATAACGAAGAAATAAACAAAGAGATTGTAGAGACTAAACTTCTTATTTCACACATATCAAATGTCATACAAGCACCTCCTTATATAGGATAAAGAACATAAGTTACAAGTGAATTGAAAAGCCAAAGGTTGGGAAATCCAAAGGTGAGGAAGCTAAATAGTTAGTTAACTAAAGGGTTACAAGAAGGGATCCACATAATATAATTTGTACATAACACTCCCTCTTGGATGACTTATACAAATAACATGCCTCGTTAAAACCTTACTAGGAAAAAACCCTGTGGGAAAAAATCCTAGTGAAGGAAAAAGAGTACATGTGTTGTATAATGACTCCCCCTAATTTAAATATGAGTATAAATATCATCTTATGTCTCGAGTTTGCGCATCCCAATCTTGTGTGCCAAATTTTCGAAGGAAGATGTCGGAAGTGCTTTTGTGAATAAGTCTGATGGATTTTCACATGATCGAATTTGACAAACATCAATTTCACCCTTTTGTTGAAGTTCATAGGTAAAGAAGAACTTTGGATCAATGTGCTTCGTCCTATAACCTTTAATGTAACCTTCTCGAGTCTGAGTGATGCATGCTTCATTATCTTCGAATAAAATAGTAGGACTTCTTTTATTGACTAAAAGACCACATGATTCTCGAATATGATGGACCAAAGACCTTAGCCACACGCATTCCCGGCTAGCTTCATGTAGTGCCAATAATTCAGCATGATTGGAAGAAGTTGCTGCAAGAGTCTGCTTTGTAGATCGCCAAGATATTGCGGTATCACCATATGTGAATAAATAACCTGTTTGTGATCTTCCTTTGTGTGGATCAGACCGATATCCTGCATCTGCATAGCCAACTAATTCCACCATATCCATCGTTCCTCGAAGATATCTAAATATTTGTTTCACACCAGTCCAATGTCTTCGAGTTGGAGCAGAACTATGTCTTGCCAAAAGGTTGACAGAAAATGCAATATCAGGACGTGTACAATTGGCAAGATACATTAGTGCACCAATGGCACTAAGATATGGTACTTCAGGACCAAGAAGTTCTTCTCCCTTTTCTCTTGGGCGGAATGGATCCTTATTCTTTTCTAATGATCGTACAACCATGGGTGTACTCACAGGATATGCCTTATCCATAATAAACCGTTTATCAATATTCATATATTTATCAATATATGAAGACTGGTGAACAAAGATTCCAGTAGATAAATGTTCAACTTGAAAACCAAGGCAGAGTTTTGTTTTACCCAAGTCCTTCATTTCAAACTCTTTTTTCAAATATTCAATCGTCTCATGAAGTTCATCTGGGGTTCCAATGATGTTTAAATCATCAACATATACTGCAATGATAGTAAACCCCAATTTTATCCTTTTAATAAAAACACATGGACATATTACATTATTGGTATATCCATCTCTCAAAAGATATTCACTGAGACGATTGTACCACATACGACCCGACTGTTTCAATCCGTATAATGATCTCTGTAATTTAATTGAGTAAATCTCTCGGGGTCTTGAATTATATGCTTCAGGCATTTTTAATCCATCAGGATTTTCATGTAAATGTCACTATCGAGTGATCCATACAAGTAGGCAGTTACAACATCCATTAAATTCATTCGGAGCCCTTCTAGAATTGATAAACTTATTAAAAATCTGAATGTTGTTGCATCCATAACTGGGGAATAAGTTTCTTCATAATCGATTCCCGGTCTTTGTGAGAAGCCTTGAGCAACAATGCGTGCCTTGTATCTCACAATTTCATTTTTCTCATTTCTTTTACGCACAAATTCCCATCTATATCCAACGGGTTTTATACCTGCAGGTGTTTGGACAATAGGTCCAAAAACTTATCGTTTTTCAAGTGATTTTAATCTGCTTCAATAGCTTCTTTCCATTTTGGCCAATCATTTCTTCTTTTACATTCATAGATCGATCTAGGTTCATGATCCTCGATTTCCTCAAAAATGTCAAGTGCAGCTGCATATGCAAATATATCATCCATGACAATTTCTTTTCTATTCCACCTCTTTCCTGAAATGTTATAATATATCGAGATCTCTTCATTGTCAACAATTTCAGGTGTTTGATCATCTTTGGAAGACGTCTCTTCAGTGATCAATTCTATGATGTCATTTGATGTACCAACTTCCTTATCAAGTTTCTTTATTTTTCTTGGAGTTTTATCTTTGGATCCAATAGGTCTACCACGCTTCTGGCGTGCTTTAGACTCATTTGCTAGCACGATTTTATTATCTTCTTCAGGAAGTTTAATCTTACAAGGAACATTAGCAGCTGGTATATATGACTTTGTCACATTTTTAAAATCAGTAAATGCATCAGGCAATCTATTTGCGACTTCTTGTAGGTGGATAATCTTTTGAACTTCAAGTTCACATTGATTCGTACGAGGATCATATGAGACAGGGATGCTGCATTCCACAAAATTTCTTGCTTTTCTTTTTCAAATTTTTTATTATCTCCCTCTAATGCAGGAAAAACTGTCTCATCAAATTGACAATCGGCAAATCTTGCCGTGAATAAATCACCAGTCTTGGGCTCCAAATATTTAATAATCGAGGGAGAATCAAATCCAATATATACCCCTAATCTTCTTTGGGGTCCCATTTTTGTTCGTTGGGGAGGGGATATTGGAACATAAACTGCACACCCAAAAATTTTCAAGTGAGGGATATTTGGTTCTTTACCATTTACCAGTTGCATTGGGGAATATTTATGATAAGAAGTCGGTCTCAACCGAACTAAAGAAGCCGCATGTAATATTGCATGTCCCCAGGCAGTAGTTGGTAAATTTGTTCACATAAGTAATGGTCTCGTAATTAGTTGTAGCCTTTTAATGAAAGACTCAGCAAGACCATTATGAGTGTGTGTGTGAGCAACAGAATGCTCCACTTCAATCCCAATAGACATACAATAATCTTTAAAAGATTGGGATGTAAATTCTCCTGCGTTGTCCAATCTTATTTTCTTTATATTATAATCAGGAAATTGTGCTCTTAATCGGATTATTTGGGCAAGGAGTCGTGCAAAAGCAACGTTGCTAGTGGACAATAAACTAAGGTGTGACCATCTTGTTGATGCATCAATGAATACCATAAAGTATTGAAATGGCCCACTAGATGGGGTAATTGGTCCACATATATCTCCTTGAATTCGCTCCAAAAATTTTGGACATTCAATGGCAACTTTCACAGGAGATGGTTTTGTTATCAATTTTCCTTGAATACAACAATGGAACAATTTTGTTTTTGAGTGGATGTCCATTTGAATTTTCAATAATTCTTCGCATCATTGTTGAACCCAGATGGCCTAAACGATCATGCCATATAATAAAATTTGTCGGGTCAACAGATCTTGTATTAATAGTCATGTGTGACTCAACTGGATTTATGAAAGTATAATATAATCCAGAATTATATGATGGGAGTTTTTCTATCACATGTTTCCTCCCTGAGACAATAGTTGTGATACACAAATATTCACTTTCAAGTTCATTTGTTGTCTCAATATGATAGCCATTGTGGCGTATATCTTTAAAACTAAAAAGATTTCTTTTTGATCGGGTGGAGAACAGTGCATTTTCAATCAACAAACATGTACCATTAGGTAGCACTATACTTGCTCTTCCGGAGCCTTCAATTATATTTGATGCACCCGACATTGTATTTACATTAGCTTTGGCTAATGTTAGATGCGACAAATATTTTTGATCTTTTAAAATTGTATGTGTGGTTGCACTGTCTGCCAAACAAAAAGATTCCTCATCTTGTATAGCACATGATGAGAGGTTGCTGGCCTTATTTCTTCACGAAAAACAAAATAAAATTAGAAGTAGAGGTAAAACATCTCAAGTACTTTATTAAAGAAAATTACATAAGCAACTAATAAGGATGATTATCATAGTTCAAAAATTAAGTACTAACAATCCAAAGTAAATAAGCGTTCAACAAGCAATGTAAAGGCTTTCTTAATTATTCTTAGGCTCATCACCACCAAATTTAGGCATATTCACATCAACATCTTCAAAGAAATCACCGACTTTCATGTGAGTAAAGGCCGAAGGATCGACTTGGTCATCACTTTCAAGATGTGCTTCAAGATGAGCAATCCCCAAAGGATCATTCTATTCGGTGAAATTAGTTTCAACATTTTTCAAAGATGCTTGATATAGGTCATCAAAGTGCTTGGAGGTACGACATGTACTTCTCCAATGACCTTTCATTCCACAACGACTACAAGTACTTTCACCCCTTTTAACCATCGTACTTCCCTCGGGTTGCCCCTCATTTGTTGCCCGTTTCTGATAGTAAGGCTTCCTTTTAAAGTTGGGGGGATTTTCTTGATTACGGCCTCTACCACGCCCAAAACCATGACCATGGGCATGTCCACGTCCAAATGATTTATTATCTCTATATTCATTCTTAGTCACTGCATTCACTTCAGGGAATGGTGTTGAGCCAGTTGGACGTGCTTGATGATTTTTCAACAAAAGTTCATTATTTTGTTCAGCAAAGAGCAAAACAGAAATCAGCTCAGAATATTTCGTGAACCCACGTTCACGACATTGTTGCTGCAATAGCATATTAGTGGCATGGAAGGTCGAATATGTTTTTTCCAACATATCTTTATCGGTGATATTCTCGCCACATAATTTCAATTGAGATGTAATTTTGAACATGGCAGAGTTATACTCGCTCACACTTTTATAATATTGCAATCGCAAGTGTAGCCAATCATAGCGAGCTTTAGGGAGTATCACCTTTTTTGGTGGTCATATCTTTCTTTGAGATCCTTCCAAAGAGTTGATGGATCTTTAATAGTCAGATATTCAGTTTTCAATCCTTCATCAAGGTGACGGCGAAGAAATATCATGGCCTTTGCCTTATCTTGTTCAGAGGCCTTATTGCCCTCTTTGATTGTGTCACCGAGGCCTAGCACTTAGATAGATTTCCGCATAAAGAATCCATGTCAAATAATTGTTGCCGGTGACATCAAGTGCGTTGAACTCAAGTTTCGTAAGATTCGACATTATAACTAAAGAAACAAAAATATAAATGAATTATAAGTGAGAAAATATTCACATAAAGATGATCTTATAACAAATATACACATCCATGATTTTTTTAATGATAATTCAAGGGGCATGAAAGCAGGAATAAGATAGAAATAAATGGAACAAAGATGACATAAAATTCCGAATATAAAGGTGTTAGGAATCAATAATTTTTGATGATAACATAAACATTTTGTAACATGTCTTACTTAGTATCTTTATCAAATTTCAGTTGTAATTGTTACATTTCTTGTCTTTGGGAATTATCAACGGATGGGTAGAATAGGGTGGCTAATTGTAAATACCTGTTAGGTCCCGATAGATGGTTTAATTAAGCTAGAAGGGGGGGTTGAATAGCTTAATCACCAATTAAAAATATTTATGTCGTTTTAAAAAGTTTTCACCCCTTCTTTAGAACTTGTATCGAGAGTATTGGCAGTTACGTGCGGAAGTGTAAGAAAAGAAAAGGAAAATATCACACGAGCGATTTTATCCTGGTTCGCGGTGGCTAATTCAACCCTTGGAGTCCACTCACCTCTAGTCCAGTCCCCGAGCTCCTCCCCGGACTCGAGATTTTCTCTACTATAAAGAACTCCTTTACAGTAGGCGGAGAAGCCTTTACAAATATATATCTTGGAGCGTAACTCTTCGTTACCTCCTCACTATAAATGTAAATAACAAGACTTGTCTCGGAATGTAACTATCCTTGTTACTTCCTCAAAGTCGTTGCACCTCCAGTGGTCTTTGTACTTCTAAACCTTTCGCCGGTCTTGGATCTTAGGTATTAGATCTTGGGTCTTTACCCTTCTTCACGGTGCGATGACTATTAACTCCCCGTCAATACGTCAAAGACTTGGGTCTTAGAACGAAGATCACCTCACTTCACTTCACCTCACTACAAAAGTTAGAACACAATATCCACAAACAAATATATCCTTGTTTTATAAAAGTTTTGGTTCCGCAAGTTTTAGTCCAATTTTAACCACATTGAAATTTGTCGATTATAACGTTTTAGTATGGTGGTTAAGTCGTTGGTTCAATTTTAACAAATTATATCGCGCGGAGAAATATAAGTTGTTGATTTTAATAAGATCGAGTGATGAGTGATTTTTGAAAACGACGGAGTCGAAGTCGAGCACAAGATATATCACACACACTCACACGAACGGAATATAAGCTTGTTCGGATAGTACCCCACGATAGCGAGAAGGCCCAAACGGGGTTTTCCACCGAAATAAGTAAATCCACACCCAACACACACGTTCGGAAAATAAACACGTAAACCACGTATCTTATCTTAATGATATCCCGACCGAGCACAGGGCTGAAAAATGGGT
The DNA here is from genome assembly GCF_001625215.2 of Daucus carota subsp. sativus. Lineage (NCBI taxonomy): Eukaryota > Viridiplantae > Streptophyta > Magnoliopsida > Apiales > Apiaceae > Daucus > Daucus carota. Next base: position 35,616,780 of record NC_030383.2, read on the forward strand.
GTCTCACTAAAACAAGAAGGGTATGGGAGTGATGGGAATGGGAGCACAAATTATGAGTTAATGAGCAAGTAAGGTTAGTGCACAATATTCCCGATAATAACGAGTGGCCAACTCGAGTATTTTGAAATCAAGAGAGCTTAAGATGAAGAGAAATTTGTTTAAAAAGCCCTTTGAAAATGGTCGATTAAGACACGGATAATTGAAGCTAAGAGAAACCACTTACACGATTAATGCACGAAAGTTCGCCGGAAAAATTCGTCGGAGGTTCGATACGATTTTAAGCACACGAACGAATTTGGGCAGCCCTTCGGGAGGTTAAAAAGAGTGGTTTATGAAAATGCTAAGATGAGCGAGGCTTGGTTGGGTGGAACGAAGCTTCGGGGTTTAAAACCTTGTATATATCGAAATATATGAAGAATCGAAGGTTTTAAAGATGAAGTAGAAGAAGTGGGCACTTGAATAAACTTTGGGAGAGTGTTTCTTCTCTAAAATCTCAGCATATATTTGGCTATTAGCTTAGGAGAAATGAATGGGTGGAGGGGTGTATTTATAGGCAAGAATGGGTGGGGTAAATGTAAGAAAAGTAGAAGTAAAAATGCAAATGGTAATTTAACCATACCTTGGCCACTACTCAACTTTGTCCCCTTGTCCCCCACACCTAAAAAGGTGTTCTTGACCAGCATCTTGGACTAAAAATTCAGTGCAATTAATGCACTAGAAGACAGACACGCTTTACGAGATACTGATAAAAACCGTTACATTAAAAACGCGATATTTCGAACGTGCGAAATAAATTACGGAAAAAATATGATAAATCTTAAAATATTAGAAAATGGCATTCTGGAAATTTTGGTAATTTTTTGTCAACCCTAGCTTGGTCAAACGTTCAGCCAGTGATCGGGTCGGCAGTTAGAAAACGCTCCGAAACGAAAGTTCTCGGAAAATTACGAAAATTTAACCATGCACTAAGAATAATATTTAATTGGCTAATCTCAAGTTTCAAGTCATTTATGCAAGCGGAAGTATTTTATTTGTATTTAAAACGATAAATCAGCTTTTCGGGTTTCGAATAAAATACGATAATTCTTTTGAAATTATCAGAGAGGAATTATGGCCAAACTTAAAACTTGAATAAATACTTAAAATATATTCCCATAAAGATAAAATACTTTTGAGGGACGGGAATAATCTTAAGGTATTTAAACCGATTTTCTAAGATAAAAGCCGTTTTACGAAAAACCGAAACACTTCGTCTTTAGAAAAACTGAGAAGGATAATTGACGAAGGTTTTGATACCAAAATACTTAGAAAAATATTGTTCATGATAAATCATGGATTTGATACGTTGAAAGAGCTTTCTAAGTATTGCGAATATTTTTCTCCGAAAAATACTGAATTTGAGAGACCGGGAGAAAATATTCCAGAATTGGTATAAAAGTGATATTAATATTCTTAGAGATAAATATTAATATGGAGACAATAAATCCTTCCTTGAATAAAATAAATCTTGTGGAATGAAGGATTTAATAATTTTTTGAAAGATTTAAACAAATTTATTCCGAGAGATAATAAATGTTTAAATATGGAATAAATTACTTTAAATATAAATTTTGTAAATGATGTAACATGAGTACTCTAGAGAATATCAAATATTGATAGTCCTTTTTCGAGTTTCATGTATTTAATGTTGCAGTAGCAAGAAAGAGATAATCGTAGACTCACGATGTGTCTCAGCGCCACTATTGCGTAATCACAAAAATTCCTTTTAAAATAAATGTATTTTGATGTGAAGGAGTATTTAGAGATTAAAATTACTTGCCAAAAATAACTTTCCACTTTTAATTAATCAAATAAATTAATGACCTATTTGGGAGGATTACTAGGTGAATTTAATTTTAATGTTTATCACAAATACCGAAACAAATATATAAATAATTATATATCGAAGATATCCTTTCAATATCCAATGCCATGTAATTTTATCTAAGTGAAGGATATTCAACTGATGAGATGTAACTATTCAACTGATGAAGACTGGATCATGTTTCAACTGATGAAAACCAAGCATTCAACTGAAGACAAAGTATTCAACTGATGATGCTAAGGAATTCAACTGATGAGACTGGAACATCATTCAACTGATGAAGTTTGTAATTCGTTCAACTGATGAGCCTAGCGCAACATTCAACTGATGAAGTCAAGAGCAGTTGAAAGTAACCAGAACTTTCAACTGATGAAGCAAAGAGCAGTTGAAAGTCACTAGAGCTTAAGTCTGACAAATCACATGGATCGAATTACACTAAAATGGACATGGAAGCCTGTTTAGGAAAATAAAGAAGAAGCAGAAACATTCTTATCTCATGCAATGCAATCTGGATCAAATCAAGATGATGGTCAAAGATGAAGACATCTCAGAAAGCATGCATAAGACAAAGATGTGCAGCATTGTTTTTAGATTAGAGTGCATTTTGTAATCTAGCTAAAAGCTTTGTAAAACTTGGTGTATATAACCAAGTTAGAAGCATCAGTTGAACTTGTTCAAATTACTTAAGAGAAAATTTGAGAGTTAGAACTTGTTTGAGTGATGAACCAGCAGTTATGCGAATTGTAATCAATCCACAGATTCTTCTATATAAAATCTCACGGGTGGATCATTCAATCCACCCGTATTTTTAATACTTGGTGTTTTCTATTTACTGTGTTTAAAATGTATTGTTCTTGAATCTTTAAATTTGTAAAAGATTGTATTCAACCCCCCCTTCTACAATCTTTCTTATAGTCAGTGTAAAATAACAATTGGTATCAGAGCGAGGTTCCCAACAAACAGGGAAAAAGATCAATACTGCTAAAGAAAGATGGGAAAGAAGGATGCTGGAGTGAAGATTCTAGTTCTTGACAAAGACAACTACTTTCACTGGAAAGTAAGAATGCATCTGCATCTCTTGTCTATTGATGAAAGCTATGTTAACTGCATTGAGAAAGGACCTCATGTCCCAATGAAGGTCTGCACTAGTATGGGAGCTGATGGTGAGGATATGGTAGGAAAAATGGTTCCAAAACCTATCCATGAGTATTCTGAAGAGGATAGAGGAAGTGCACAAAGACAAGAAAACCATGAACCTCTTGTTTAATGGTTTAGATCAAGAAATGATTGATAGTGTCATTAGCTGCACAAGTGCAAAAGAAGTGTGGGATACCATCAGAACCATCTATGAAGGAAATGAGCAAGTAAGAGAAAACAAGTTGTAGTTGCTGATTCAACAATATGAGTCATTCCATTTCAAGGCTGGTGAAGGTTTGAGTGACACATTTAACAGATTCCAAAAGCTGTCAAACGGTCTAAAACTCTTTGGAAGAGTATATCAAGTTAAGGATTCAAATTTGAAATTCTTAAGAGCTCTTCCTAAAGAATGGAAACCTATGACAGTCTCTCTCAGAAACACTCAAGAATTCAAAGACTACACTCTTGAGAGACTGTATGGAACTTTGAAAACTTATGAGCTTGAAATGGAACAAGATGAAGAGATTGAGAAAAGCCAAAAGAAAGGGCATTCATCTGTGGCTGTAGTTGCATCTCTTGATGATACTGTCAAGGACAAGGGAAAGTCTCAAGTTGAAGAAACTGAGAAGGTGGTCAAAGAAGAGAGCTCAGAGTCAAGCAAGGGAAAAGGAAAAGAGAAAGTTGCAGCTGATTCCGGTGAAGAAAGTGATGGAATTGATGAGCATCTGGCTTCCTGTCAAGAAGATTCTCCAAACTGAAATCAAAAAGAATTTCAATCCTGCTAAATCATTTAAAGGCAATCCCAAGTCTGATAGAAGCATGGTAGACAGGTCAAAATTCAAGTGCTTCAATTATGGGAATGCAGGCCACTTTGCTAATGAATGCAAAAGCCAAAAGCTGAGAAGAGATCCAGTGATCACATGGATTACAAAAAGAAATATTATGAACTTCTCAAGCAAAAAGAAAGGGCATTCATTACAAAGGATGATTGGGCAGCTGGAGATGATTCTGAAGATGAGGAAGAGTTTGTCAATCTTGCTCTAATGGCCAACTCCACAGATCAAGAAGAGAACACTGGAAACAGCAGTCAGGTATTCACTACAAATTAGTTGAGTTAACTAAAGATGAATGCAATGCTACCATAAATGAAATGTCTACAGAATTGTATCATTTGCATGTTTCTTTAAAATCTCTCACTAAGGAAAATAGTAGAATTAAGGAAGCTAACACCTTTCTTAGTGACAGGAACAGTGCTTTAGAAGCTCAATTTATTGAGCTTGAGAAACTGAAAATTGAGTGTCAGACAGCCAAAGATCATCTCTTGGTTGTTCTGAAAAGAGAAGAGATCATAAGAAAACAGCTTGATAAGGAACAAGAGATTATTGCCAAATGGAAATCTGGGAGAGATGTTTCCACTAATATCATCAACATGCAAGGCAGAGAAACCTTTGTTGAAAATGAATGGAAATGGAATAAGAAAGCTCTTGAGATATCTGAGAACAGTTCAAGTGATGTGAATACTGATGATGATCATCAGTTAAAAACAAAGCTTCAACTGATGAAAGTCATCAGTTGAATAAAAACTCACCAGTTGACAAGAAAGTTCTCAAGAAACTCAACAAGAAATATGGTCCTGTTAAAAAGAATTTTGTTAAAGGGGAGGATAATTCTTCTAAGACTAGTGAAAGTGTTAACAAAACTCTTAATTCCAGTAATAAGACCAAGAAGAAGTTGGATGCTAGTGAGCATAAATCAGAAGAGACTAAGAAGAAGAAAGGAAATAGAAATGGTAAAATTGGAGTCAACAAGCACACTAATTACACACCCAATGCCAGTGCTCTTAGGAAAACCTGCAGTAAATGTGGCAGTGTAAATCACTTATCTGCTAATTGTAAAACTGTGATTGCTCCTAATCTATCATTGCCTATTGCTATGCCATCTGTTCCTCACATGAATTTATCTGCTATGAACATGATGCATGGTTTATTGCCTCACAATTCATATTCTCAGCCTAGCATGCCATATATGTTCAGTCCATATTTCAATGCTTTTAACATGCCCCAATTCCATTCAAATCTGCATGGTATGAACAATGTATGCATGCCTCAAATGCCTGTGTTTAAGAACAATGTTGATGTTCCAATCTCTCAACCAAAACCAAAGATTGAACCACTTCAATCCAAGGGAAAAGTTGAGAATGAGGGAAAAGCTGTTAAGACTAACAAATCTGGACCCAAAGCAATTTGGGTACCAAAATCAACTTGATCTGTTTTTGGAATGTGTGCAGGGAAACCATAAGAAGAATTTGTGGTACTTGGATAGTGGATACTCCAGGCACATGACTGGTGATTCTTCCTTGCTCACAAAGTTTGTAGAGAAAGCTGGCCCTAGCATTACCTTTGGAGATGACAGCAAAGGATATACTATGGGATATGACTTGATTGCAAAAGAGAATGTCATCATTGATGAAGTTGCATTGGTGTCTGGTCTTAAGCACAACTTGCTTAGCATCAGTCAACTTTGTGACAAAGGATACAAAGTTAATTCCACTCCTGCAGCCTGTGTTGTCACCAAAGGAGATGACAACAATGTGGTACTAATTGGACAAAGGAAAGGAAATGTGTATGTAGCTGACTTCAATTCTGTAAAGTCTGAATCTATCACTTGCCTTCTCAGTAAAGCAAGCTCAGATGACAGTTGGCTATGGCACAAAAGGTTGTCTCATTTAAATTTCAAGACTTTGAATGAGTTAGTCAAAAAGGATTTGGTGAGAGGAATACCAAAGCTGGAATTCTCCAAAGATGGTTTGTGTGGAGCTTGTCAGCAAGGAAAGCAAAAGAGAAGCTCTTTCAAAAGCAAATCTCTTTCATCAATTGTGAAGCCCCTTCAGCTCTTGCATATGGATTTATTTGGACCAGTCAATATAATGTCCATTTCAAAGAAGAAATATTGCCTAGTGATTGTTGATGATTTTTCAAAATTTACTTGGACTTTCTTTCTACATTCCAAGGATGAAGCTGGGAAAATCATTATCAATCATATCAAGGCATTAGACAACAATCCAGATATCAAAGTTGAAAGGATAAGAAGTGACAATGGAACAGAATTCAAGAATTCTGTGATGAAAGAATTTTGTGAAGAAAAGGGAATTATTTATGAGTTCTCTGCACCAAGAACTCCACAACAGAATGGTGTGGTTGAAAGGAAGAACAGAACTCTCATTGAGGTTGCAAGAACCATGATTAATGAAGCTCAACATCCAACCTATTTTTGGGCTGAAGCTGTGAACACTGCTTGTTTTACTCAAAACATTTCTCTAATTACCAAACCTCACAATCTAACTCCTTTCCAACTCTTCAAAGGAAAAGAGCCAACAATTAGCTTTCTTCATGTATTTGGATGCAAGTGCTATGTTCTAAGAAATCAAGGTGAAAATCTTGGAAAATTTGAGGCCAAGGCAGATTAAGCTATTTTTGTTGGTTATTCTAATGGAAAATCATTTAGAGTATACAATCTGAGAACCAACATTGTTATGGAATCAATTCATGTAGTTTTTGATGATAAAAAGATTCAAGGACTGACAGATGAAGGATTTCATGATAATCTCAGATTTGAGAATGAAGGTGAAGGTGATCTATATGACAGTGATGATGATTGTGATGACACTGTTCAGAATGCTGAAATTAATCCTGGAATTAATATTCCAACTGATGATTCCCTAGTGCAAGAAACAACTGCTATTGAAAACTCAACTGAAGCATCAGTTGAAACTACGTTGGATGCATCAGTTGAAACACCTCAAGAATCATCAGTTGAAAGAATGTCTCAAAATTTCAATCAATCTAGAAATAATGAGATGTCAAATTTAGGGGGAGCTTTCCAACATGGAAATTTGAACTTCAACAATGAAGCTACATCATCAAGGCAATCACTTCCACCTCAAAGAAAATGGACAAGGGATCATCCTTTTGAGTTAATTATTGGAGATGCAAATGCATCTGTACAAACAAGAAGAGCCACTCAAGATGAGTGTTTGTACAGTGCATTCCTTTCACAGGATGAACCTAAAGTCATAGAAGATGCTCTCAAAGATGCTGATTGGGTTCTTGCTATGCAGGAAGAATTAAATCAATTTGAGAGAAACAATGTATGGAAGCTGGTACCCAAGCCTAAGAATAAAGCAATTGTAGGCACAAGGTGGGTATTCAGAAACAAGATGGATGAAAATGGAGTTGTCACCAGAAACAAAGCAAGGTTTGTGGCTAAAGGTTACTCTCAATCTGAAGGAATTGATTTTGATGAGACATTTGCACCAGTTGCAAGATTAGAAGCCATAAGAATCTTCTTAGCCTATGCTGCTCATGCAAACTTTAAAGTTTATCAAATGGATGTCAAAAGTGCTTTTCTAAATGGTGAAATAGAAGAAGAGGTATATGTGAGTCAGCCTCCTGGTTTTGAAGATCCGGAATTTCCAGAGTATGTTTACTTTTTATTAAAAGCACTTTATGGACTAAAGCAAGCACCAAGGGCATGGTATGACACTCTATCTCAATTCTTGTTAAATAATCATTTTTCCAGAGGAACTGTGGATAAAACACTATTTTACAGAAATGTAAATGGTGCCTTTATTCTGGTTCAAATTTATGTAGATGATATAATTTTTTGGTTCTACAGATGAAAGACTTTGCAAAAAGTTTGCTAATTTAATGCAGAGTCAGTATGAAATGAGCATGATGGGAGAGCTCACCTACTTTCTTGGTTTACAAGTTAAACAAGTAAAGGAAGGTATATTCATAAATCAAACTAAGTATATTTATGATTTACTTAAAAAGTTTGATTTAATGGATTGCAAAGAAGCTAAGACTCCTATGCCAACTGCCACTAAATTGGAATTAAGTCCTAATGAGAAATCTGTGGACATTTCTAATTATAGAGGCATGGTTGGCTCACTTTTATATCTGACAGCTAGTAGACCAGATATTATGTTTTCTACATGTCTCTATGCTAGATTTCAATCTGATCCTAAAGAATCACATCTTATTGCTATAAAAAGAATATTCAGATATCTTAAGGGAACACCAAATATTGGCATTTGGTACCCTAAAGACTCTGGATTTGATCTAATTGGATATTCAGATGCTGATTTTGCAGGATGCAAAATTGATAGAAAAAGCACAACAGGAACATGTCAATTTCTTGGAGATATGCTGATTTCTTAGTTTAGCAAAAAGCAACATTCTGTATCTACCTCTACAGCTAAGGCTGAATACATTGCAGCTGGAAGTTGTTGTGCACAAATATTGTGGATGAGAAATCAATTGCTTGATTATGGATTAAATCTCTCTAAAATCCCAATATTTTGTGACAGCACCAGTGCTATTGCTATAACTGAAAATCCAGTACAACACTCAAGAACTAAGCATATTGACATCAAATATCACTTCATAAGAGAACATGTGATGGCTGGCACTGTTGAAATGCATTTTGTTCCAAGTGAAGAACAAATTGCAGATATTTTCACAAAACCTCTTGATGAATCTACATTCACAAGGTTGGTAAGTAAATTAGGTATGTTAAATTTCTCCTAATTTATAGTGAATTTTTCTGTAATTTGGCAGCCAGAATTTAACTAATTTTTAATTTATCAAAATTAAGTTAGTTATAATTCTGGATAAAATGTGTAATATTTCAACTGATGAAATAGTGAAATTGTTTCAACTGATGTATGAAACAAATGCGCTCTTGTCTTGTTTTTCATTCAACTGATGACACTAGTTGAATGCACTTTCAACTGATCACCATCAGTTGAATAGGAAGTTTAAAGAGGCACTTATTTGATCCGTTGAAAATATTATCAGATCTGAGCCGTTGAAATTACTTTTATCTCTCACCTGCTTTATACACACGATCGTGTGTGTAATTTTTGTAGAGTTAAATAAGAGTTATTTCTTCTCAACGGTAATTTCTCAGCCAATCACAGCAATTTTCTGAGAAAGTATTTAAGTGTTTTAATTTATTTTCATTTCTTTTCATCTCACTCTTTCGAATTCACAAACCCTCTACTCTCTGTGCAAACCCAAGTTCTCATTTTCTTCAAGCTTTTTCTATAAACTGCAATGGCGCCAATGAAGAAATACACTTCACCTACTGGGTTCATCTATGAAAAGAATAATTTTGCTTCATTTGTGGACATGAAAGCTGTAGAAGAAAAGGAGTTTCACAGGATGATGGAGTTTATCAAAGTCAGCCAACTCTCCCACGCCATGCTTTCAACTCCCACTATCTATCATGAAGTAGTGGAAGAGATGTGGACTTCGGCTGAGTTCAATAGTGAGGATGAAACTCTAACCTTCTCTCTTAAAAATAAAATGCATTCTGTTAATTCTGATGTCATGAAAGCATGTTTTTGCATTCCTGAGGACACTGTTGCTTCATTACCTAGTGATATTCAGTTGATTAACTTGCTTTATGCCATGAACTATGTTTTACCAACTGATGCTTTAGGTAAGATTGAGAGGAGAGGTCTTAGGAGAGAATGGAGTTACCTTTGTGATGCTTTTGTTAAGTCATTCTCTGGTAAAATTAGTAATTTCAATGCTATTACTTCTCAAATTTTGCAAATGCTTTATATGTTCTTGACAAATGAGTACTTTAATTTTGGTGGTTTGATGATCCAAGAAATTGGGGAGAAACTAGGTGATAAAACTAATAGACCTAAGAACATGTATTATGTTAGGTTTCTGTTAGGTCCTATAAAATCACTATATAATCTGATATAGTGATCACAATCTGTAACACAGTAAGACAATATAAGAGATTGAAAGCAGTAAACTCTTATATTCACAAAGCTTGAATGGTTACAAAAACTCTCTCAGTGATTTACAATGTATCACTAAGAGCTGCTAGGGTTCTGTAAAATATACTCGATAACTCAACTCATCTAGAGTAACCCTAATCTGTGTTTATATAGACACAGTTACAAAATCAATCTCTGATTTGATATCCTATAAATCTGCTATGAATTCTATCAATCAAAGATTGCTCCAGTTTTCTGTTTAGTTTCCATAGCCAGTAAATCACTCCTCCGCTTCTATCCTTCCTTGAAGTATATCCGCTTCTGAGCTCTTTCCACGTGTAAACTCTGACGAGTCTTGACTATGTAAACTCTGGTCAGACTTTATCAAACTCTGTCAGACTTTATCAAACTCTGTCAGACTTTATCAAACTCTGATCAGCTTCCAGATTAAACTCTGATGATTCCTGTTCTAAAACAGACTTTAAGAATATTAGTAATCATCAATTATATCTAACAATCTCCCCCAACTTGTGCATAAACAAGTTATGTGCAAGTTAACAGATAATTGATGATGTCAAAACATTTAAGTCAAATGCAACAGAGTTTAACTATATAACAGAAAACTTTTAAAACTTACAGATACTTTTACTCCTTAGCTGCATAGACACCATTTGCTGTCTGTAGATACCCTCTGAGGAGTTCTCTCTCAGCTTCTTCAAGCACTGTAGTCATTTGTCTCTTGATCTCTCTCAGCTCTGGATCTGAAACTCCAGTTTGATAAATTGCAGCTCTGAGATCATAAATCTTGTTCTTCTTCAAGTCTCTATCCAGCCTGATATTGTAAGCTTTATCAGACTCTTCATTAAATGCAAGAGTTCTGATTCCACCTATTGTTTCAATTTTTGCTGAATTTTTCTTCATCTCCACCAGCTGTCCTTTATGATTGAGGTATTTAGGAATGAAAGGTCCAGCATTTTTATTTCCTGTAATCCCCATCTTTCTTCTGATTTGATCCTTGAGCAGGTTGGAGATGTGCTGGCATGACTTGTTCTTCACAAGAAATATGTGTGAGACATATCTCAATTCTTCCCAGTGTTTAGCATAGAGATCTGCTTCAAGTACTCTAAACACTGTTCCATCAGACATGAAGTAGATAAGAATATTATCTCCTCTGTCATTCTTCACCAGCTGGACTGAATCAAGCTTGTCCATTTTGTCTTGCAATACTCCAGTCTTGGGAGCACAGAGAGATGAGGGGTCATCTGGTCTTGATCCTATACTCTGATCAAATTTCTCATATTTGGATCCCAGCCCTCCTTTATCTCTTCCTGCCTTACGATGAGAGATTGGTTGAATTGAGCCCTTTTCAAAGCTTATCTCAGTCATCAGAGTAGGCTTTGCAAATCCAGCCAGTGGAGTAGTTGTTGGTTTAAACACAGCTTGAGCTTTGTCAGAGGTTGTGTCTGTCTTTGCATCCTTATTAACTTGAGCTTTGTCAGAGGTTAATATTTCTTTTTGAGGTTCTGCAACATGAGCTTTGTCAGAGATTGCAGCTTCTATTTTCTTTTCCTTTACAACTTGATCCTTGTCAGAGGTTGTAGACTTCTTCTTTTCCCAGCCTTTCTCCAGACGTTCATCTACTTTGCTTTTGCCCTTGGAAGTATATTCATCTTCAGAGTATACCTTTTTGACTGGTAAACTCTGATCAGCAACAGTAGGTTCCTTAATCAATATCCCTTTCTCTTTTGGCTTGGTAGTTGACTTTGCAGGCTTTTGGATCTTTCCAGAGTTTATAGCTTCAACATGTTCCTTTTTCAGCTCAGCTTCCTCTGCAGCAATCAACTCCAAATCCAAATTGGCTTCTGGATTTTCTTGTTCAAAAACCAATCTAGCAAGCTCTTCATCAGTCATTGGTTTGTCTGATCCAGTCACTGGTCTTTGCCTAGATCCAGATGTGAAGTTATGTGTTGGACCAGACTTTGTACTTTGCTTAGATTGTTTCTGACTGTCAGAGTTTGAAACTCTTCCACCAGTCCCTGCTTGAAATCTCTTGTGCTTGGTGAAATCATCAATATCATCATCATCATCCTTCTTCTTTCTCTTCAGAGTTTGTGTAGTAGACTTGCATTTGACTTGAGCTACTCTCTCCCCCTTTTTGACATCATCCTCATCAGGAATCAGTATGGATGTGATCAGAGAAAGTGAAGATTGGATGGCTTCAAGCTGTTTGGACATCTTCTCCTGAGTTGACTCAATGATAGTCATTCTCTTGTCCAGAGATTCATTTGCAGTCACCAGCTTCGTTACATTCTCTTTCAGAGGTAGCATGGTCCTTTTCTTTTCCAGGTCATTTGTCTCCTTGATACTTGCCACCTCTGTTCTGAGACTATCTATGGATTTAGATGTCTGAGCATGAGCAGGATGAAATGTCTTCAGATAAAGAATTGTGCCTTTGAGGCTTGACATAACATCAGAGTTTGTGATTTTATTCTCTGCCATAGACAAAAATTCTTCAGCTTTAGTTGTCTCCAGAGAATGCTGATGGCTAAGCCAGAGTTTATCCCATACTTCATTTGGAGGATCAACTTGAAGATCCCTGGGAAGTGGCTCAGAGTCTGTGGTCAGAGTGTGTAGCCTGGCATTATACTGGCTAGTAGACTCCCACTTTCGTTGAGTCAGAGGAACTCCATCATTTTCATCCTTGCTGTCATCATCATCAGTATCAGAGTTTGCCTTTTCAGTTTCAGGAACAGGATCAGCAACTTTCTCCATAGTATCTTGAGCAGATTTTTCTTGAGCTTCAGACTGTGATTTGATAGACTTTTCACCAGTCTGAGCAAGAGATTGTAGAGCTTCCATAGCTACCCTGTCAGATTCATCAACTACATCAGACCTGTAGTTGTCTGGAGCTGTATCATGAACTATGGCACCCTCTGGAATTTTCATTGGAGAAGTAGGAATTGGATTGGAGGGTCCATGATCAGATACTGGAGTGTGAAGATCAGACATATCTGCTCCAGCTTCAGTTGTGGTTGGCTCCTTGCAAACAATTTCTTCATCTACCTCAGATGAAGTTGAAGATGCTGTAGGAGATGTCAGAGGAACAGCTGTGATAGGAAGCACCATCAGAGCTTGAGAATTTTCAGCTACTGGAGTTGATGGTGTTTGTTCTTCCTCAACTGTGAAATCTGTGATTTCAGTAACTGGGACTTTTGCTCTTGCAGGCTTTTGAGCCCTCTTCTTGAATCTGGCTGGTTTCTGAGGACTGGCTTGAACAGGTTCAGAGGCTGTTGTAGGAGTAGGTTCAGAGTTTACGGCATGTGCAGGTTCAAGATCATCATATTCATATGCTGCAACAAGTCTTCTTCTTCTCTTCTGCTTCTGAGGAGTAGCAGCTTCAGTGTTTTCTGGGATCTCAGAGTTTGGAGCATCAGAGTTTAAGTGAGCCTCAGAGTTTACTTGCTCATCAGTGTTTGTCGGCACTTCAGAGTTTGATTTCAGAACATGTGTAGCAACAGAGGTTCTTGTCTTTTTGGCAGTAGAGGGGGCTGCATCAGACTTTGCAGCCCTCTTGGACTTAGATGCAGAAGTTCTGGGTGCTTGGGGAGAGACTGGAGATTGTTGATTTGCTGGAGGCATGTTCAGTCTTTCCCTTATTTGTGCTGGAGCCTGGAATGGCCTGAGAACTGGCCTCTTTTCATCTTTAGAGATGAGATCTTTGAAGGCCCTTTTATGCAACTTAAAAGGTCTGATCTCATCATCAAATTCTACCTCTCCAACAGATGCATTGAATAATAATTGGCAAAATCGAGAAAAATATACAACTTTACGATTTTCATTCATTCTTTCACCAATATTTCTAATAACTAATCTACCATAATCGAAATTAGTAGAATAGATCAGAGAATACCCAATTTGTAGCATGTCCATGGGTATTGCATCCCAGTTGGTAGATTTCTTCTGGAAAGCCCTGGTTATGCAATCAAAGAAGAAACTCCACTCCTTCCTGAGTCCAGGACGCTTCAATTGTCCCAGTTTGTCCAGAGAATCATAGTAGCCCAAGTCAGTCATCATAGTCCTTAGATTGGCATCGCCATTAGTGACATAAGCAGTGGCACGCTCTGATAGATTGAATGCTTTCCTGACTGTGGCTGGAGTAACAAAATACTCCTCCCCTTCAAATGAAAACACAATTGATGGTGATCCATTTTCACCACCATTGTCGTACTTACCCGTCCTCCAAAAACTGATGATTTGGCTTCCTGAGAGTCTGGCAGGAGCGGTAAGAGCTGTAGCAATAGCACTCTGGGCAAGAAATTGCTGCATGGGATGATAATCCCTTGGAGCTTCGGCAGAGTTTTGTGAGTAGAGAAAAGTGTTTGAGAAAATGTGTGTGAGAAGATTTGAATTTCAGAGAGAAGAGAGTAAGAGTTTGTGTAGAGAGTATGTTTTGAGATTAGGTGTAACAGTGAAGAAAAAAGAAACAATAAAATCTGATGATAAACTCTTCAGATTTTGTGTAGCTGTACACGCTTGGACTCTTTGTTCACTTGGACACCTGTCAGATTTTAACTGGTAGTTGAATGTTAGTGGGATAGAGGAACGAGAGTAATAATCATGAGCGCAGTAAAACATGTGCAGTAATAAATGCTGATTACACGTTCTCCTATTAAAATGTTTTTCATGTAAGCCCACTAACAATACATCCGTTTGAAATACTCCCTTCATGTTCTCTGAATTTTTTTTTTTGTACTCCTGAAATGTACAAGATTTAAAAATCAAGATTAAATCTCTCGAATTTTAAACTCTGAGATTTACATCAAAGAAAATAAATTTCTAAGTACCTCAGAATAAAGACATGATTTTTAGAAAATTCATCAGAAAATCAGAGTTTGTCACAAAATCCATAGCTCAATAATGTGCTTGTGACAGTATGTGTGTGATTTAACATATTAAATCAGAGACTTGAAAATTTCACAATTTCGTAATTATAAGGTAGACAAGAATAATTTATTTAAACTCTCAAGACATAGACAAAAGATATACTCTGATGGAGAAATATATGAAATAACCCAACCCCCCCCCCTTTTTTTTTTTTTTTTTTTTTTTTTCAAGGACGCTTTTCAGTGTAAATGAATCACGACCTTTATTATTTTTGCAACAGTATTTCTCCAGTAATCAGAGATTGTGACTGGTCACCATAGATTATAAAATCTTGGCAATTACTTAATACCAGTAAGTGTTTGGGTCTTCCCAGTCACTGTCATATAGACATCTAAGATCTCAAAGGAGTACCATGCTTATTTGCAGGGGTGTATATATCATCAGAGTTTATAATCACTGTCTAATTTACTGAGAGAAAATGCAAATTAGTCAGTCTCACTTATAATTAAGATATGTGAAATAATAGAGTCTCAATGATATCAATATGCATATAGTGTTAAGTAGTAGCACAAAATTGAGATCAAGATTAAAGAACTGAACTGAGATTCATGATTACTAATTCATATCATGCTTCATAGTATCTTCACAGGTTTGTTTTCTCAGAGAAATAAAATTGAAATCATTAATCAAGATTCAGAGTTTACAAACATCAGAGAATATCGTCAGAGAATGACGATCAGAGAATGTCATCAGAGTATAGCACACAGAGTATATCATCAGAGAATGTCATCAGATTTAGCAATCAGAGTATATCATGGCAAATTTGTGAGTAATACATATTGTAATTTGACAATTGAAATTTGAAAGATCTGACCAGTATGTTTACTCAGTTCCTGATATCATTCCTAGCTCATTCACCAGCCTAGTGAAGGTTGCTTCACTGAGTGGTTTGGTGAATATGTCTGCTAGCTGCTGTTCTGTGGGAACAAAGTGAAGTTCAATGGTTCCTTCCTCCACATGCTCCCTTATAAAATGATATCTTATACTGATATGCTTTGTCAGAGAATGTTGAACTGGATTTCCTGTCATAGCAATAGCACTTTGGTTATCACAATAAATAGGAATTTTAGAAAATGCTAACCCATAGTCCAACAGTTGATTCTTCATCCAAAGAATCTGAGCACAGCAGCTGCCTGCAGCTATATACTCTGACTCTGCTGTTGATGTTGAAATAGACTTCTGCTTCTTGCTGTACCAAGAAACTAGTCTTCCACCTAGAAATTGACAACTCCCACTTGTGCTTTTTCTGTCAATTTTGCAACCTGCAAAATCTGCATCAGAGTATCCAATTAGACTAAAATCTGATTCTCTAGGATACCATAATCCCAATGATGTGGTTCCCTTGAGATATCTGAATATCCTCTTTACTGCAATCAGATGAGGCTCTCTTGGATCTGCCTGAAATCTTGCACATAGACATGTGGCATACATGATGTCTGGTCTACTTGCAGTCAGATAAAGCAGAGATCCAATCATGCCTCTATAGTTTGTGATATCCACTGATGCACCAGTATCTTTGTCTAGTTTGGTTGCTGTTGCCATAGGAGTAGTTGCAGCTGAACTGTCTTGCATACCAAATTTCTTTAAGAGATTTCTGGTATACTTGGCTTGATTTATAAAAATCCCATCTTCAGTCTGTTGAACTTGTAAACCCAGAAAATAACTGAGTTCCCCCATCATGCTCATTTGATACCTGGACTGCATGAGCTTGGCAAATCTTTGACAGAGTTTAGCATTAGTGGAGCCAAAAATAATGTCATCAACATAGATTTGAACTAAAAGCAGATCATTACCATGATTCAAATAAAATAGAGTTTTATCTATGGTACCTCTGGTAAATCCATTCTCAAGAAGAAATTGAGCCAGAGTTTCATACCATGCTCTTGGAGCCTGCTTTAGTCCATAAAGTGCCTTGTCCAATCTATAGACATAGTCTGGATGCTTTGGATCCACAAAGCCTGGAGGTTGTTCAACATATACCTCTTCATCCAGTTTCCCATTTAGAAAAGCACTTTTGACATCCATCTGAAATACCTTGAATTTCTTGTGAGCAGCATAGGCCAGAAAGATTCTGATTGCCTCCAATCTTGCAACTGGAGCAAATGTCTCATCATAATCAATACCTTCCTGTTGTGAATACCCTTTTGCCACAAGCCTTGCTTTATTCCTTGTAATGACACCCTCACTGTCAGTTTTGTTTCTGAACACCCATTTTGTACCAACTATGGATCTGTCTTTAGGTCTTGGTACTAGGGTCCATACTTTGTTTCTCTCAAACTCATTTAGCTCCTCTTGCATGGCTTGAATCCAGTCAGCATCTTGAAGAGCTTCCTCCACTTTCTTTGGTTCAGTTTGAGACAGAAAGCAATGATGTAAACACTCATTTGCTGTAGCTGTCCTTGTTTGCACACCTGCTTCTGGATTTCCAATTATTAAATCAGGTGTGTGAGATTTTGTCCACTTCCTAGCATGTGGAAGTTGACCATTTTCATCATTGGATCCTCCCCCTTGATCCATGCTCTCTTGATTCTGTTGATTATTCTCTGTAGCTCCCCCTAAGTTTGTGCTATCAGAGTTTGAATCAGTATTCTCTGATGAGTTTGAGTCAGCATTCTCTGATGAATCTTGGGTAGAGTCTGAAACATTCTGATGCTCCCCCTCAGCAAGTGCTTCATCATCATGAACTTGTAAATTTTCATCAGAGTTTGCTGTATCTTGTTCACAGTCAGAGTTTGATTGTTCATCAGAGTTTATCGAATCAGAGAATATTTCTTCATTTTCAAAATGCAGTTTTTCATGATCATCCATATCTGTTAAGCCCATGATTTTCTTGTCATCAAATGACACATGTATGGATTCCATGATCACCTTGGTTCTTAGATTGTAGACTCTGAAGGCCTTTGTTATCAGAGGATAACCTACAAAGATGCCTTCATCAGCTTTTAAATCAAACTTGATAAGCTGTTCTGGATGAGTCTTCAAGACAAAGCATTTGCACCCAAATATATGAAAATACTTCAGATTTGGCTTCTTTTTCTTCACCATCTCATATGGGGTCTTGCCATGCTTATTAATCAAGGTTGCATTTTGAGTGAAACAAGCTGTTTGAACAGCTTCTGCCCAGAAATAAGTAGGCAATTTAGCCTCATCAAGCATAGTTCTGGCAGCTTCTATAAGAGTCCTGTTTTTTCTTTCAACTACACCATTTTGCTGTGGTGTACCAGGTGCAGAGAATTGTTGCACTACACCTCTTTCTTTGCAGAACTCTTCCATTGTTGAATTTCTGAACTCAGTTCCATTATCACTTCTAATGATTTTCACTTTGTCTTCAGATCCATGGTCCAGTTGTGTCACATGATCCATCAGATGCAAGGCTGTTTCATCTTTAGAGTGAAGAAAATATACCCAAGTGTATCTGGTATACTCATCAACAATGACAAGAGCATATTTCTTCCTTGCAATGGATGGTACATTAACTGGTCCAAATAGATCAACATGTAGAAGATGATATGGTTTCTTTATTGAGAATTCAGTCTTACTCTTGAAGGATGTCTTTCTCTGCTTGGCCTTTTGACATGAATCACATAATCCATCAGATGTGAGTAGTGATTCAGGGAGTCCTCTCACAAGCTTTTTCTTTATAAGCTCATTTATAGAGTTGAAATTCAGATGTGAGAGCTTCTTATGCCACTTCCAACTTTCTTCTGCAGAGATCCTTGTAGACAAGCAGATTGCTTTTCCTTCAGAGTTTGTAGGCAAGTGGATTTCATAAATATTCCCATGTCTGTGAGCGATCACTGCCACTTTGCCTGTTGACTTGCTTACTATCTCACTGTGTTCTTCATAGAAATCAACATGATATCCTCTGTCACAGATTTGACTGACAGAGAGTAAATTGTGTTTTAGCCCTTGAACAAGAGCTACATTTGATATGATGACATTTCCAAGATTGATGTTGCCATATCCCAGAGTCCTTCCTATGTTGCCATCTCCATAAGAAACACTTGGGCCAGCCTTCTCCACAAACTCTGACAGCAGGGACTTATTTCCAGTCATGTGTCCTGAACATCCACTGTCCAAGACTAGAATATTCTTCCTGTTGCCCTGCAATCACAAAGACCACTAGTTGTTAGTTTTAAGGACCCAGACTTGCTTGGATCCCTTGGCCTTATTAAGTTTGTTAGCTTTTGCAGCGGTATTATTATCAGAGTTTGAGCTAACAGACTTTGCAACAGAGTTTGTACTAGAAACAGATTTTGTACTTGCAGAGCGTTTATTAAACTTCTTCAAAGAAGGTTTCAATTGATAATAATCATAATACAAACTATGATATTCTTTGCAAGTATAAATAGAATGCCATAAACTACCACAATGAAAACATGGATCTTGTGGTTTATATCTAATACTACTTTTTCTAACTCCAGACTTTGTAGGTAAAGAGTTAATGTCCTTGTTCTTCCTGCAAAAATTAGCAAGATGATTAGTATTACCACAGTTATGGCATGTCTTTCTAGGTGCATTTGGAACAGGCATGTAGTTATTACTCTTGTCTATTCCAATCTTGCCATTTCTGTTTTTCCTAGGCTCCTTGTTTTTGTCATCAGACTTTACTTCTTTAAGCTTGTTTTTAAGCTGTTTCTGAGTCATCAGTCCTATGTTAACCTGTTTGGGCTTATCAGATTTTAAATTTTTGTTAATCTCTGATTTTGGTTTACTCTGTTTAGACTTAGAGGATTCAACAACAAATTTGACAGGTTTAATCTTAGGTTTTTGAGTTTTAACAAACTCTGTTTTTGATGACTCAGCTTCAGAGTTATCAGTGTAACCTAGTCCCTTCTTCCAGTTTCCACTACCTAAGATATCCTGATTAGTTTTGCCTGAATTAGTCCATGTTTTAATAATTTCCCTTTCCTTAGCAAGTTCTGATTGAAGAGATGCATACCTCTTTAATAATTCATCTTTGACAATGACAGCATCATCTCTTTCTTTCTGAACTTCCAACATCTGAACTAATTCTTTTTCTAGATAATCATTCCTTTTCTTTACACTTAGAGTTTCAGATTTTAATCTTTCATTTTCTAAAGTCTGATCTCTAAAGCTGGTATGCAAAGTTTTAAGAAACAATCTTAACTCAGTTATATCTTCAGTATCAAAGGCAAGAGTAGAATGAGGTACCTTAGCAGGAGATTCAGAGTTGTTGTCAGTGTTTGCCATCAGAGCATAATTGACTTCTTCTTCTGAATCAGATGTATCTGTCCAGTTTCCTTTCTTGGTGATAAAGGCTTTTTCTTTTTCCTTCTTGGCTTTCTTGCATTCAGATGCAAAGTGTCCCTTTTCACCACAGTTGAAACAGATATACTTGTCAGCTTTTCCAGCTTTTCCTTCTTTGCCCTCATTCTTCTTAATGTTCTTCTTGTCATAAACTCTGTCAGAGTTTCTGTCTTTCCTTGAAAAACTTTTGCCTTTGTGGAACTTTTTGTAGGCCAACTTCTTGAAGCTTTTCACCATCAATGCTGCTAACTGCATCATCTCATCATCACTTTCTTCAGAGTCTGAGGGAACATCAGAGTTTGAGTCATCAGAGTTTGATGACTCAATGTTAGACTTTGTGACATGAGCTTTTCCTTTGCTCTTAGCAGCTTCCTCTTGAACTTTCAGAGCAACAGACTTTGATTTTCCTCCATGACGTTTGCTCCTTTGCTCCATTTCAAGTTCATGAGTCTTCAGTCTTCCATAAACATCATCAAGAGACATTTCTCCAAGATCAAGATTGTCTCTTATTGTGGTGACTTTCAAATCCCATTTTTCAGGAAGAGCCAGAAGGAATTTGAGATTTGAATCTTCAAGATCATATTCCTTGTCCACCAGAGATAAGTCATTCAACAGTTTGACAAATCTGTCATACAGATCTGTCAGAGACTCACCAGATTTTGAGTCAAAGCACTACGCCATATATGGCCTATCGCAATGGTGTGAACGCGAGTATTGCAAAATTATGTTGCATTAGAGGCTCTCATCCATACCTACCGCAACGATAACCATTCATGTCAATTATATGTTGCAATAGCAAAAATTATGTGTTGCATAGAGTATTAGTAAAATAAATATTTGTAATATGATAATAAAATTTACTTAAAATAAAATTAGTATACTTTTAAATGATTAGTTAATAAAATATAATATACTAAACATGAAAAGACTAAATTTGAAATAATATATTATTTTTTATATTACCTCTTTAAAATAATTAACTATAATAAATATAATAAAATTGAAACTAATTAATTATGTATAAAATAATAATGCTGCAATTGCATTTTATATTTTTTTTTAAATAACATATATTAAAAAATGACCTTCAAATCAATTAATTATTTTAATTTAATTATTTAAAATATACTAACAAATAAACTTTATTAAATTTTTTTAATATATATTTAGATATATTAAGATATTAATTTATATTTAAATATATATTAAAATATTAATTTATGAAAAGTAAAAAGAAAACAAAAATTTGAAAAAATTCGACACTGTAGTGTGACAAACGAGCGGCTTTTCCTTTTACTAAATCCCGCCTAAAATTTTCACTCAACTCTCAAAACAACTCCGTCTCTCTATCTCATCTCGCGCACCTCTCTCTCACCCCTCTCTCTCTCACGCCTCTCTTATTTCTCTCTCGCACCACCCTCTTAATCTTCTTTGTCTCTCACGCAAGGCACTTCTGTTTAGAACATACGTTTAATTGTTTCAATTACATCTCAATTGCGAATTAGGGCTGTCGAATTTGGGGGTTTTCAGTTCTGAGTTCAAATTAAGACTTATTAACTCAAACTTCTTCGACTAATCGCTCTCTTTCTTTGTTTGTAGGTACGATTTGAGTTATTGGGATTCAATATGTGTTAAGGAAATTCCCCCCTCTCTATATATTACTTATTTGGGTGCTTGTCCAATGCTCTCTATGATTATTTGAGTGTTCTGTGTGCTTATTTGGGGTTCAATTTGAGTGCTTGTCCTATAGTTCAAATTAGGGCTTATTTGAGTGCTTATTCTAGTGCATGTGATATTTAGTTTTTGGTGAAATAACTTTTGGAATTTTAAAGGTATTGCTTGGAACTCTTTTTCTGTCTCTGTTGTTATGTGATTGTGTATTTATTACATGTATGTTGTGTTCTGTTGAGTGGAATCAGTTATGTTTCCGGGAATGTATGGGAACCATGTTGGATAAAAATGTGATGTATTCTGTTGGTTGAGCTCTTGTTAAGGTCTCTTTCTAACTTAAAATACAAAGTACTATATAGAACCATATCTGATCCATTAATGTTGCGAGATGCATTCTCTCAAATCCACAAATATGACTCGCTTTAGAAACCGTTGGGTACGGTCAATTTTATCACTGTGTACTTCACTTTTTCTAGTTTTTTGTGTTTTGGTGAAGTTGTTCAGGTAATGGTAAGGGTTGAAACAGCTGCAGAGGGAGCGAGCCGATAGTAGGAACTTGTTCAGGTGTGTTCTGGAGCTGAGGATGAATGGGCTGGCTTTCTTATGTCTAAAAGAGCTTCAGGAGCTGAGGATGAATGAACTTGCTTTTGTCTTGCCTGACAGGGGAGCTGAGCATATTGTCTCTAATTTCAGTAACAGAGAAAGCCTTATGTGTGTGAGTATAACTTAGAAAAACTGTACTTTTCTGATCTAATAAAAAGCAAACAAAAAGGACATTTCTGCAGATGAATTTCTAAAATTGTTTCATTAATTTAGGATGCCTGTTAATTAACTATGTTGTATATAAAATAATAGCAACAAGAATTTATATTAATTGCTAGATTAGAGAGAGGGGTGTTAACTAATAGGGACGAGAGTCACTAACCTCCTTCTGTGTCATCAAACTTTCAGTAGAGAGTAAGCATCTGCAGTCATTGATTAAGTTGCTTGACTAAAACACATGTAACTTACTACAGATCTTGCTTCAGGACACCAATTGAGCATCTAACTTGAGTTATTAGCATAAGTTTTGTGGATATCAATGTGAATCTGTCTTGGAGTAATGTAAAGTTGCATGAGATTGTGAATTGATAAATGCCTACTGATTTGCTTAAGAATTGTGTTTGATAATGTGTTTAACAGGATTATAGTAGGTTCCGACTAAATTATGTCAAGTACTAAAGTAGGAACTGCATTGCTAAGTATTAAGGTAGGAACCTGTTATCTAGAATTGTGAGATACTTGCAAAAATAAGATGTTGCTTATTTACATGGGATAAATTTTATAGAATACAATCAATTTATTAAAGGGTTAAGTATCTTAATATGAGTTCAAATCCTACAGGACCTACAGGGTGCTGGGATCATAACTCTTGCAGAAACGCACGATCTTACAATATTTGAGCTGATATGATCACAAATATTAGATTTTGCATCCAAAACTAATATAGGGGTAATGTCTCTTTACAGATCCAAAATGAAGGAAATCATTTGCAATTAGGAGCTAAAGATGCTCTTCTTAATAGCCTTCTTGTTGCAGCTAAAAAATTCAGCTCAGGTCCCCCACAGATTCTTCAACTTACTTGGCAGGCTCTTTTGGTCATTGTTGTACTAGAAAAGAATGCTCTTTCTGTTATGAAAATATTTCAGTAGTAGTGATGCTTCTGTTGATTGATTTAATCCAGTGATCAACTGTCATGTACATTGGAATGTGCATTTTTAGCGTGTTGGATATCCAAGACCAAAGTACATATATTAGGCGATGCTTGTATGGCCAAGAGGTCAAGGAATTCAAACTAGAATAAATTCTTATTATGCTTTTATGACATTTATTTATGTATTATATTACTTTTATTTCTAACATAAATTTTCTTTTCGTATGCAGCTTTTGTCACATACACCGATGGTTATTGAGTTCCTACTAAATGAATCTGAGAAATATATTGATGGTGTTGTCCAACTACACGAAAGGAATAGGAAGCTTCTGCGATGCTTACTGAGTTGGGTGAGTCAGGATTCGTTCTTACATTTATAAAATGCATTTCTAGTTGAATATTTACAACTTTTTGTGGTTTAAATTATATCCTTTGTCTTGTCTTTTGAGACGCAGGTTCAAGCTGGTTGCTTGTCTGAAATTTCAGCTCTTTCATTGCCAGCTCATCCGCTTCTCAGTTTTGTATTCAACTCGTTGCAGGTAAGAACCTGTTATCTAGAAAATGATTACATTTGTAAGTGTTGTCCCTTTGTCCTTTTTCGGAGTTAAAAAGCATGCAGCTAATATTGAATTAATTTATCTGTGATGAAAATCCACAACCTAATGAACTAGTTATTAGTAATGCAAAATACTCTTGAGAATTTTACTGGAGATATAGAGTTACGTGTGGTCAGTTTCTTTTCTATCCTACAGAGACTTGCATCACTTCAGGCGCTTAGCAAGTTCTCAAACTACAGCACCTTAATTGATACAGCCATGCAGTTATAAATCGAACACGAGCTTTGAGAATTGAATAAAAAATAAAATATCAAACACATACTTCTATTAATGCAGTACTCTTACTATAGTCAGGACTTAGGAAGCTGCATTATCAATATAAACTAACAGAGACTTCCTTAGCAACTTATAGTTTTATTTGTTTATATCTCTACAAGAAATCTGGTGTTTGTTTATATTTCTATCTTGTCTTAAAGATTAGATTTATATGATTATGTTTATAACACATATCACTTAAATATGGCATTTCATGTTTCATATCTTTTCAGCAATCCAGAAGTTTCGGACATCATTACATTCAAGGCGCCACCTATTCTTCACGTGTTAGTGGAAGAGTGAAGATATTTTGTTTATTGAAAGCAAAATGAAGTTGTGCTGCGCAAAGCTGTGAGTGGCTAAAGTTGTGAGGCGACTAAACTGATTTGTTAGCTGCTTGGATTTGGTTGAACTTGTGTAGCTAATTTGGTTTGTAGCTATGTTGAATTGCTTGGATTTATTGGGAATTTTAATATTTTGAACAGTATATTTTCAATTAGTTTTATGAAAAAATGTTGCCATCGATTCATACAATGTTGCAGCTTGATGTAATAAATTGTTAAAAAGTTCTCTTTAATGTTGCACTAGCTATGTTGGACCCACAGGTGGGACCCACAAATGGGTCCCGTTTTTTTTTTTTTAAATAAGGTCTAACGTAACATAAAATATTTGTTGCTATAAGTTAGTCAGATGTTGCAATAGCGGTCTATTGTGACAGAAAAGCCCGTGTTGCAGTAGGTAACCATAATGTTGCAATAGAAGCCTAGGGCAACATCGAAAAAAGCAACTTAAATTTTATGTTGCAATAGCCTATTTTCGGGCTATGGCAACATATTTTGGGGTTATTGCATCATTTTTTTATGTTGTTGAAGGCCATATATGGCGTAGTGAAGTGCTCATACTCCTGTGTAAGGATTGTTTTTCTGTTTTTCTTAATGGCCTGAGTTCCTTGACATCTGGTTTCCAGAGCATCCCAGATTTGTTTAGCAGTTTTGCACCCAATTACCCTATTAGACATTGCATTGTCAAGAGCATTGTGCAAAAGGTGTTTCACCTTTGAGTCTTTACTAATTGACATGATGTCCTCAGGGGTATAATCTTTCTTTTCTTTTGGAACCATCTTCTGAGGTTCATCAGCAAGCCCAACAGAGAGCTTGGTGGGCATATGTGGTCCATCAAAGATCCTGTCAAGATATTCTGGATCAACAGAGTCTAAGAATATTATCATTCTCTCTTTCCAGACTGGATATTCAGATGCCTTAAGGATTGGAACTCTAAAGGATGAAGCTTGTGATTTTTCAGACATGATTGTGTTTAAGATCTCACTGTAGTAATCTTAACAGACCTGGCTCTGATACCACTTGTTAGGTCCTATAAAATCACTATATAATCTGATATAGTGATCACAATCTGTAACACAGTAAGACAATATAAGAGATTGAAAGCAGTAAACTCTTATATTCACAAAGCTTGAATGGTTACAAAAACTCTCTCAGTGATTTACAATGTATCACTAAGAGCTGCTAGGGTTCTGTAAAATATACTCGATAACTCAACTCATCTAGAGTAACCCTAATCTGTGTTTATATAGACACAGTTACAAAATCAATCTCTGATTTGATATCCTATAAATCTGCTATGAATTCTATCAATCAAAGATTGCTCCAGTTTTCTGTTTAGTTTCCATAGCCAGTAAATCACTCCTCCGCTTCTATCCTTCCTTGAAGTATATCCGCTTCTGAGCTCTTTCCACGTGTAAACTCTGACGAGTCTTGACTATGTAAACTCTGGTCAGACTTTATCAAACTCTGTCAGACTTTATCAAACTCTGTCAGACTTTATCAAACTCTGATCAGCTTCCAGATTAAACTCTGATGATTCCTGTTCTAAAACAGACTTTAAGAATATTAGTAATCATCAATTATATCTAACAGTTTCTCATGATGCTAGCTAATCATCTTGATGAGAAGCTAGTTATCATTAATCAGGAAGCCAAGCTTCCAAGTTTTGTGCAGGAAAAGAGAGTCTTTAAAGACCTCTTAAGGATGAATCTCTACCCCTCCTTGGAGGTGATTTACCTGCCGATCATGGAGCCTGGTAAAGAAAAAGAGGTACATGGCTATCCTACTACTCCTTCTCAACCCTCACCTTCTTTGCTTTCTGCCATCAGGGCTGTTGAAGAGGCCCATCAACAGTCCACACAAGTGGCACAACCCTCTAAATCCAAGTCTTCTAAACCAACCTCAGGTGCCTCCCAAAAGGTATCTGTTGTAAAATCCAAGAAGCACAAACCTGAGGGGAGTGTGATTGGTGGAAGTGAGGGGGAGGGAAAGGATGATCATCAAAGAAATCCTAAGGATAAGGTTGGAGAGAAGAGTGATGCCCTGCCAAGCCACTCTGCAGTCTCCCAAAAGACTACAGAGCTTAAAATGGATTCAAGCTCATCCCTAGCAGCATCCTCCCAAAAGGATGTTGTTATTGAAAATAGTCCCCATCCAGGGACACATCAAAAGAGAGGGAGGGACACCACTTCTTCACCTATAAAGGCCTATGGGAGAAAGAAGCAAAGAGGTGAGAAGGCAAAGCACACTGCACACACACAGGCATCCATCCTGGATTTTATGCCTGTATCTTCTTCTCAAAGTCAGCTTGATGTGACTCCAATAAATGTGGAGTCACAGCCCCCTTCTTCCTCTCAACCTATTGCACATATACATGATCTTACCATATCTACCACTCAAACACAATCCCCAACATCTTCTGTGGATGTGGAATTAATCCACACCACACTTATAAATTCTCCATCTTTGGATTTCATGGAGAAGCCCCCTTCTGAGATTGATCATCATCATTTTGATGATTTGTTGGATCAATCTCATCAAATTTATTCTACTGTGACAATGTGTTCTGTGGATTTACATGCAAAATCAATCACCACAGACTCAACTGTCACAGCTTCTAAGCCCATTTCTTCATTATTTTCAACTGATCTTCTTCATCAGTTGAATAGTGTTTGTCCTTCAACTAATGTGCTTGACAGCTCTCATCAGTTGAATGCCTCCACTACTCATGTTTCAACTGATGTCCCTCATCAGTCGACAACTGCTGCTACTTCACTTACTTTACCTCTTTCTACAGCAATTGATCACATAGTAGCACAAACACTACTAGGATTGAGTGATGTGAGCACTGGAATGGAGAGGCAGCCTTGGGTGCTGGCAAAAGGAGAGGGTGTGGAGAGTCTGGCAATTTCTTCTGGCCAGGAGAAAGGAGAGATAATGAGTGATCCTTTAGTAAGGATAAGTGAGGGAGAGGTGAGCTGTGAGGTGAGCCAAGGGAGCCCCTTGATGCAAGAACAGAGAGAAATTGAGAGAAATGCAAGTGTCAATGAAGGGTTTAGTGAGCAAGCTTATCAAGCAGAATACAAATCCATATTAGATAGTGTGCCACTAGACCCTGAGACTTTTACTCATGGGATGTCTTCTGTCCAAGCTTTTGCAAAGATGGATAATCAAGCAGCTGAGAGGAGCCTAAATCTGATTCACACTTCATCATCTATGATAAGGGCAAATGAGGCACTTGCAGCTCTGCCTGCCAATGCTGGAGATGATTTTCACTATGATGACAGTGATGCAGACCTCAATGATGCTCTTGAGGATTCTCTTGGTGAAGAGCCTACAACCTCTCTTCCATCCTGGCTCTCCATACAATCTTCAAATGCAACTGCAGTTAGTCTTGAGTTGCAAAGGCAAGCTACATCTCTACTTCACCCTCAAGCTGGAAGCTCTTCTTCTTCTCCATCCATTACTGCTACTTTTGCCAGTCAAGCTCTTGAAAATCTAAGACTGCACAAGTACCAGTCTCTCCATTTCCAGGAGGAAGCTGAGCATCTAAACTCTCTCATCACATCTGTCAAATCAGACTTATCCAAAAAGATTGATGAGAAGTTTTCTACTCAAGTCCAAACTGCAATTTCTGCCTCTGACAAGAGACAAGCTCAGCTAGAAAAGAAAGTGGATGCTCTGGAAGAGAATGTCCAAGCTTTAAATTCCAGAATGGAAGAGATGCTCCAACACCAAAGGGTGCAAACTGGTCTTCTCCATCATCTTCTATTGGCATCTGGCATTCCTCTTCCCAGTCCTTCACTTGATGCTAACAAAAAGGGGGAGAAAGAACCCTTACCTTCTCCTGCTGAGTTGGTGAGCAGAATTCCTCCTCCCTTTCATACTGCAAAGGAGCAAAGGAGGCTTGAAAGGCTTGCAGCCTGCTAGATAAGAAGGCTTCTTCTGCAACTTCAAATTCTCAATCTACATCTGCAGTTCCAACTTCTTTTCTCACAACAACTACAATTCTCAGGGTGATCACGCCTGAAATTGTCATCCCCTCCAAGAAGGAAAAAGGTGAGCCATCAATTGTGAATGAGTTCAAGGCCATCTTATTTCCAAACAACTGTGGGTACTCCAAGCCTGGAAAAGACTCAAGCTCAATCTACTTTCCACTAGCCAGGCCTGACAAGAATGAGTACAAGCTTTTGGGCCAAGAAATCAAGAGCTACAAAGATTCTACAGATGTGGCACTAAAATCTCATTTTGCCATCATCTACAGAGAAGGCCAAAAGTTGTTTATTGGAACTGGCCATCCTCACTACTCATTTGCTAAAGCTGAAGAGGTGGCTAGAGACTGTGAAAGAACGGAGTATGAATCTCAACTTTCTATGAATCAAGAAATAGAGGTTGATGAAAGATATGCTATTGAGCTAGAAGAGGACTTGGCAGCTGAGCTACAAAGTGAGAATAGACTGGCTCTTGAAACTTCTCCAAAGAAAAAGAGAGTTAAGTCTAGATCAAAGATGCCTGAGGCTGCCAAGAGAAGAGAAGAAGTGCCTGAAGAATCTGTACCTATATCAAAGCCTTCTTCTCCAATCAAGGACACCACAGTGGTACATCCAGATGTCAACTTCCATGATGAGCCAATAATGCCAAAGGAGGAGCCAATTGACCTTGAAGATACTCCTATCCCAGCCTTTCTTGTTCAAGAAACTTCAAAGCCAAAGAAGAAAGGGAAGACTGTGGCTAAGAGAATGGCTAACCCTCCTAAACCTCCAAAAGAACCTGAAAATCCAGATGACTATCTTGTCATTGCCAATATTGAAGAAATTTCTGAGTTAGAGCTGGAGCTGGATGATCTTCAAGAAGTAAGAGGAATAGAAGCAACTTCCAAGCTTCCTGAAAGATTGGTATTCTCTTACAAAAGCAAGGGTGATGTCACCTGGCCTCATCACAGAGTTCTGAATTCTGAAGGATTCAGCTCTTTGACAAAGATATATGCTTCCATGAAGAGGACATGAGGATTTACACCACCTGCAAAGCAAATGATATTAAAGAGAATCCTTGAAATCAGGAAGGAATGGTCCTCTTGTATTTAAATTCTGCATTTTATTTTATTTATGTTTTGTTATCATCAAGTGTAGAATTTATGTCTGCATCTTCTCCAGTCATAAATTGGGGGAGATTGTTAGGAATCAATTATTTTTGATGATAACATAAACATTTTGTAACATGTCTTACTTAGTATCTTTATCAAATTTCAGTTGTAATTGTCATATTTCTTGTCTTTGGGAATTATCAACGGATGGGTGGAATAGGATGGCTAATTGTAAATATCCAATGCCATGTAATTTTATCTAAGTGAAGGATATTCAACTGATGAGATGTAACTATTCAACTGATGAAGACTGGATCATGTTTCAACTGATGAAAACCAAGCATTCAATTGAAGTCAAAGTATTCAACTGATGATGCTAAGGAATTCAACTGATGAGACTGGAACAACATTCAACTGATGAAGTTTGTAATTCGTTCAACTGATGAGCCTAGCGCAACATTCAACTGATGAAGTCAAGAACAGTTGAAAGTAACCAGAACTTTCAACTGATGAAGCAAAGAGCAGTTGAAAGTGACTAGAGCTTAAGTCTGACAAATCACATGGATCGAAAATCACATGGATCGAATTACACTAAAATGGACATGGAAGCCTGTTTAGGAAAATGAAAAAGAAGCAGAAACATTCTTATCTCATGCAATGCAATCTGGATCAAATCAAGATGATGGTCAAAGATGAAGACATCTCAGAAAGCATGCATAAGACAAAGATGTGCAACATTGTTTTTAGATTAGAGTGCATTTTGTAATCTAGCTAAAAGCTTTGTAAAACTTGGAGTATATAACCAAGTTAGAAGCATCAGTTGAACTTGTTCAAATTACTTGAGAGAAAATTTGAGAGTTAGAACTTGTTTGAGTGATGAACCAGCAGCTGTGCGAATTGTAATCAATCCACAGATTCTTCTATATAAAATCTCACGGGTGGATCATTCAATCCACCCGTATTTTAATACTTGGTGTTTTCTATTTACTGTGTTTAAAGTGTATTGTTCTTGAATCTTTAAATTTGTAAAAGATTGTATTCAATCCCCCTTCTACAATCTTTCTTATAGTCAGTGTAAAATAACAAAAAGGGTAACAGATTTGTAAGAATTGCATGCAATAATTTACCAAGGCACTAGTTTTTTTTTAGGCCATCTTTCTGAAACCTATAAGTACATATTCATCTAGTAATATCATAACAGTGAACTTTTTTTTTTTACGGAGCTAAGCAAAGACCAACCAAAGTCAATGACAATACTAGCTAGCTATGTCCATGTGACAGCAGATAAGACAGTAGAAGTTCAAAACATACACATGCACTTTAATGCATTGTCCGTAAGAATTCTCAAGAAATCTTAAATATGTATACACATTTTGTAATATTAAATCAGAAATGATAAAATAAACACGGAAACAAGGCCATGCAAAGTCATGAGGTACAAAAATGGGTTCTCAATCTTTACTTAACTAATCTTCACTTAACTCGGTTGCACAAGTATCATTTTTAATAAGATTAGCTTAAATATAGACAGGAACTTACAACCACATGCAAATATATAAATATGTGTACATGTGATTGTGGAGTGGTGCGCTTGTGTAGGGTATATAAATAAAAACAATAGATCAGGTTGGCCAAGACTAAAAACTTTCTGCACCCAAGGCCAAGACTTGTACCTGGACAGACTAGATGCAAAATGCTCTATCCATACACACAATTTTCATAGGCAGAAAGAATAAGTGGGAAGAGTTTTTACCGTACAATTTTTTTTCTTCAGATGATTAAGCTTGAATAGAAGGCCTGCTAGTGTTGTTCCGAGAATTGCCGCAAACTAGAAATCCACCTTCTGATTTGTTTACTATCGTGCTGATAACGTGTTATATAACGAAGAAAGAAACAAAGAGATTGTAGAGACTAAACTTCTTATTTCACACATATCAAATGTCATACAAGCACCTCCTTATATAGGATAAGGAACATAAGTTACAGGTGAATTGAAAAGCCAAAGGTTGGGAAATCCAAAGGTGAGGAAGCTAAATAATTTAATTTGTACATAACAGATCTATATATTTTAGTAATATTTATTTCATATTCTTTGAAATTTTTTACTTTTATTGTCCATCGATTAACAATGAACACAATCCAAGACAAATGTCATCGCAGACTCTAATAATGAAATCACGTCTAATCGAAGGAACATCATAAACAGCAATAACATTAAAGAAGCCTTGATCTCATCTAATTTGCTTGCTAAATCAGATTTTTTTTTCCCATGATTTTCAACCATGCATATACTCCTGAGCTCTCGAACATTTATAGGTACCCGGAATTTTTGATTTCCAAGTACACATTTGTAGATATTCCGAAAATTTTACTTCTAAAATTTGGTAATGGCTTTTGCTTTTTGCCAGTTGTCTCATTCTCATAAAACCGTCATCTATTGAGGTGTCGTCTTATACGCACCTCAGACAATGATACGTTCCGTTGTGTGAGATTGAAAAATATAACAATTTACTTTTAATAAAGTGTTGTGCAACACCCAGAAATAACAACGGGATTCTTAAACAAAAACGTTGTTGTAAACGTCTCATAACAATAGCTTCTTCAGGAATTTCATCAAAGCTGTCAGTAGGCAGATGTAGAGCAGTGTTCAGGGTGTTCTGAGTAATTTAGATGGTTCTTCCCTGAATGGTACAAGACACAGCTAATTCTCGTCCTACATTCACAACATCACCAGCTCGAACGAAATCTCGAAGGAGATTGTTGATTGGAATTACCGACTTAGTCATAGCAAAACTAGCGAAAAAATATTCACTCATATATAAAACTTAGCTTAGAAGTCAAAAGGTCTCGAAAAACCCTCACTAAAAATGACGACAGATCGTCAAGATTTTGATATGAAAAGAAAGCTTTTGATGAGGGGATCACGAAACACTAAGCAGAGTGTTGGTGGTGATTTATGAAATCAAATGAAGGCATGGCCGAGAGAATTTGAACAAAGTGTGTATGAACTTGCGTTTGTGTAAATATGGCAGTTTAAAGTAAAACGGAAAGTAACTAAGTACTAAACCCCTATATACGTATAAAGCAACTCAGTAGCGCCACTTGGCTAATGTAGATTTTGCCCCTCATAGACGATACAGAGAAAAGTGAGGCGCCACTTAGAAGTAATGAGAAAAAATTTTAAATGTATATAGTTGTAAACCAGAGGCGCCACTAGCAAAATTCCTTAAATTTCCTATATAAACAACGCACCCGAGGCTTAAAATAATTTAAGTGGCATTAGATCCAGGTTCTGTTAATTGCTTAACCACAGCTGGTTAATAACTCCAAATTCCCTTAATTTTAACCAAGTGTGGTTAAAACAGTTTAAGTGGCGCTAGTTCCCTTGTTGAGCATCTAAGTGATGCCTCCTTTCTTCACTAGGGGTATAATGCACCATACAGATAAGGCTTTCCCTGTTATCATTCATCTGACCAAAGTACCCTCAGTGTCGCCTCACAATGGTGAGTGGCGCCACTTAATCTCCTACTTAGAATCTTTTAGCTTCTTGTTGTAAGTGGCGCCTCCATTCATGCTACTCCATTGATATCACTCCATTGACTGGCCATTGCCTTTAAGTGGCGCCTGATACACAGTGTATCAAGAGTAGCGCCACTTAGCCTCAATACTTACCCAAAATTACTTCTAAATTTAAGTGGCGTCTTGGTGCATCTATATATATGTGTATATATTATTTTAATTGACATTACTTAAAACCAAGAGTAGTTTTAAGTGGCGCCAAGTAAGTAATGTGTATAATATAATTTGAATTTGAATCTTTAGCGCCGCTTTCGGGAACAACTTAATAGACTTGATCAATAATCCGTTGATCGAATCCTCTGTACGTACTGACGTCCTGTGCACTAGTCTGGTTCACGAACGACTAGTACTAAAACGATTCTTCGTATTCACTGAATGAAATACTTGATCAGTCATTCCGGGTTTGATGTTGCTTCGGTAAATCTGATTATAAATAACCAGGATAGGTATACTGGAATCTTCTGGTTCTTGAAACTTGATCGTCATACAATCTTCGATTGCAGAAACTACTTGGACTTTATTATCACTGAGGCTTGAACATATTAATGAACTTCCTTCAGTGGACGGATGTTCATCTCAGATATCTTGATTGTCTTTGTCTGTTTGTATTGGATCTCCAACCTGTTGATTCATGTATCATACTTACATATTGTTTCGTGTTCTTTTGTTGTATTGAGTTATCGCAATTACATTAAGAGTTACATTATACTTTACACTGTCCCAACCATTTCTTCACATTTTCCTTTTTTGAGTGTTCCATCCACTTCCCACCACTTCTTCACTTTTTTTTCATTCACTTTTCTTCCCTTTACCCACTACTTTTACTGCACTATCTTCTTTTTATACATTAAAAATCAATAGGTCCCGTCACTTCACCCACTTTTCTTTTACTCTTCAACTACTTTATACATATTTCTAAACCTCCGTGTCAAACCCATTCGATAACGAATGGGAGGGACGGAGGGAGTAATATTTAATAATATTTAAAGGTAAATCAATTTCTACTTGCTTTTTTTTTTGGTTTCACTATTTCTACTTGCTATAAAATATGTAATAAAAAGAATAGCAGTCATTGACGATAGAGAATCTAAGAATACGCAAAAAAACAAAAAAGAAGGAAAAATGCAATCAAAAGAAGTAATGGCTTCTTATACCTGTGAGTTGTGAACCATTGGGATGCTAACATGAATGTAGTGTGACCTTTCTTCAAAACAAGAAGCCACACCCAAAAATTACTAGTTTTTCACAAAAAGGTCACCTTTTTGTTTATACCCGCATACACAAACACTTCCGGTTTATAGTTAGAGTTTCTTCTTTAGCGAATTTAGTGTGGGTGAGTAATGACTTTATTCGAATTTCATGCAAACAAAAGTTTGATGGGATTGTCAAATTTTGGCTAAATTTTCTTTTTGCACACTTTAATCCCGGAACCTATCTCTTTAGACTATATATCTCAATGTTGTTTAAATTTTTTTAGTAAGAATAAATTGTCCTTAACTGTTTATTGATATATTTGATATTTGTATAGGTTGAGATTATAATAAAAGAAATTACTGTATTAGATGAAATTTGATGACTAAATTATAATAAATCATAAGTTGAATTGATTCAAATATTTCTGAATTTAGCTAAATAATTAAGTTCAAGTAAAAAACGTGTCAACTATCAAGTACTGTAATAGCTTTTTAGTTGGTACTTAGACATGGCAAATTTTTTGATATATTCAAATTTGACTTGTAAATTTTAATTAATTTGATTAGATGAACAAAATCGATTTGACTTCAAATTCATTAGTAATGTAATTCGATATTTATATATTAATATATATATATATATATATATATATATATATAGAGTCAAGTTCTATGGAGTACAAAAAATATTGGAGTATTGGAGTACAAAATTGATACAATTTAATCTAGTCACTTTAATCTTATTTTTTTTGTTCTACAATATTTGTAAACATCCAACAACCTGCAGATTATGTTCTACATCATAAATATTGTAATCAAAAGATAAAACAGTGAATTTTATAAATCGTAGGACATTATGTTCTGCAATATAACTTATAAGCAGAACAACAATCTTAATGCTTGTTAAAGTTGAAAGATATTAATGATTAATTGACAATTATGTTTAATACTACCTATAAATGATAAATTATATATAAATTTGGGTAATCATAGATATTATTTATGATTAAACCAAAAAATTATTATTTGTACTCCAATACTCCAATGTTTTAATGTACTCCATAGAACTTAACTATATATATATATATATATAGAGTGAGGTTCCAGAGAAAACCAAATTATCAAGAAAACTGAGGAACCCTATTAGATGCCGTTGATTATTTTTGTCATATATAATCATTTCCCAAATTGAAATTAATCAAAAAATATCAAAATCTAACACACAGGGGCAAAATCGTAAGGAATCTATTTTTGATTAATTACAAATCTTATAATTTTGGCATCTACCAAAATCCAATCGAAGCACACAAATTAATCGCAAATCATTACATATCAGATCATTACATATATACATTGTCATGAAGAACCACTAGAATTGTAAGCAGGAGAAAGCTACGAGGTCGTGTAAATACTGTGATTCATCAATCGAAGGTTTGTACGACATATTGTTCTTATCGATCTTAAATCTTATTCATACCATTTAATTGTTGTGACTCTTGTATTCCTCTTCAAACTATCACAAAATAGCCTCGCTTCCTTTTCAGAGAAATAATGGCGGAGAAGAATCTCCATAAGAACACCGGTTGTTTGTTGGTTCGAGCCAAACCTATCTTCTTAAAGAGAATCGTGGACAATCTTTCAGATGCACAAAGGCAATATGTTGTGGAGACTGGATTCGAAAAGGTTCTACTTTTCAACATCAAGGAGTACCCTCAACCTTTGAGTTTTTTGATTTCAAAGTCTTAGGATCCAATCGATTCAAGCATTCCAATTGGTGAGAATATTATAAACTTTTCAGAAGATGATGTCCAGAATGTATTTGGCTTGTCGAAGGAGGAGTTAATGTTTGAGAATTCTTACAATACAGAGTATACAGATGTTTGGAGATCACAGTTCAAAGATTATATGTATCCTCATAAGATTTCTGCAGAAGTTATATATGATGCTCTCAAATCATCGAAATTGGTTAACTTGGAATTTAAATTGAACTTTCTCATTGTCCTCGCCAATGTTCTAATACAGGGTTCCAGAACACCTTTATGTGTGTTTGAAGATTCTGTCTTATTTTGGTGATTTGGATTGGTGCTTCAAATATAACTGGTGTGGGTTTCTATTACAATGTCTTGGTGAGAATTTTGATCAGTGGATTATAAACCCCTCAAGACAATGCTTTATTGGATCTGTTTGGTATAATCTAATATCATTTTTTCCGTTATACTACTGTTCTTATTTGGTTTTTAATAAAAAGGTTTAAATTTTGCAAGGTTTGTTTCCTTGATCGGATAATGAAAAGGGAGAAGAATATAATATATAGCACTCATGCGCTGACATACTTGACAACGGAGAAATTGCAGAAGATTGATGAGAATTACGTTTCCAAAAAGCAACCAACTCACATGACTTTTGCCTATATTCCTATCTTCTTAATAAATACATAAAGAGAATCTTAGAAAATATAAATATTATTTTAATTTTAATTAATAAAACACTTAAAAGAATCTCACGATAACTTAAATATATTTAAATGAGTAAAGCACTTGAAAGAAGCTTAGAAAAAAATTTATTTTAAATTAAAAGAGCGCTTAAGAGAATCTTAGAAGATCTTAAATATTTCTAAATTAGTAAAAAAACCTTAGAGAATCCAAAAAAAAATATTCAATTTAAATTAGTAAAACACTTATAAGAATCTCAGAAAAATCTTGAAAAAATAAATTTATTTTAAATTATTAGAGCACTTAAGAGAATCCTAAAAAATCTTAAATAGTTTTAAATCAGTAAAACACTTAGAAAAATCTTGGAACATCTTAAAAAATTTTAAATTAGTAAAACATTTAATAGAATCTCAAAAAAATATTCAATTTAAATTAGTAAAACACTTAAAATAATTTCAGAAAAATTTTATATATTTAAATGAGGAAAACACTTGAAAGAATCTAGAAAAAATTTATTTTAAATTAATAGAGCACTTAAGAGAATCTTTATTTATTAAAACACCTAAGAGAATATTAAAAAATATTCAATTTAAATTAGTAAAACACTTTAAAGAATCTCAGAAAAATCTTAGAAAAAAATTTATTTTAAGTTATTAGAGCACTTAAAAGAATCCTAGAAAATCTTAAATAATTTTAAATCAGTAAAACACTTAAGAGAATCTTGGAAAATTTTAAATATTTTTAAATTAGTAAAACACTTAATAGAATCTTAAAAAAAATTAAATTTAAATCAGTAAAACACTTTAAAAAATCTCAGAAAAATCTTAAATATATTTAAATGAGTAAAACACTTGAAAGAATCATAGAAAAAAATTATTTTATTTAAATATCTTAGAGATTTTCTCGGATTCTCTTAAGTGTTTTACTAATCTAAATTATTAAATGAGTAAAACACATGAAAGGATCCTAGGAAAAAATTTATTGTAAATTAATAGAGCACTTAAGAGAATCTTAGAAAATCTTAAATATTTTTAAATTAGTAAAGCACCTAAGAGAATCTGAAAAAAATATTCAATTTAAATTAGTAAAACAATTAAAAAAATCTCAAAAATCTTAGAAAAAAATTTATTTTGAGTTATTAGAGCACTTAAGAGAATCCTAGAAAATCTTAAATAATTTTAAATCAATAAAACACTTAAGAGAATCTTGAAAAATCTTAAATATTTTTAGTTAGTAAAACACTTAATAGAATCTTAAAAAAATATTCAATTTAAATTAGTAAAACACTTAAAAGAATCTCAGAAAAATCATAAATATATTTAAATGAGTAAAATGCTTGAAAGAATCTTAGAAAAAATTTATTTTATTTAAATATCTTAGAGATTTTCTGAGATTCTTTTAAGTGTTTTTACTAATTTAAATTATTAAATGAGTAAAACACTTTAAAGAATCTTAGAAAAAAAATTATTTTAAATTAATAGAGAACTTACGAGAATCTCAGGAGAATATTAAATTTATTAGTAAACACTTAAAAGATCGTAATAAAAAAAATTATTAGATGATCCGTTATAACAATGGTAAGAGATTTGTTATCATACACAAGATAACGCAAAATAAGTAAACAAAATTCTCTAAGATATTCGATCATTTTTTTTACATGCTTTTATAACTCAATGGTGGGATTCTCAAAGATATTCGACCAATTTTTTTTGACATGCTTTTTTTAAATGTATATATACACACAAGATTCTCTATAATATGTAATTATTAACAATATAATACAGCATGTATAGTGTAGAAAGGCTAATTTCAAATCCTTTAAAGATGAATTTTTTAAATTTTGAAGTTTGATTGGGTTGACATAGAAATAATCCATTAAACATGATATAACGTGTAATAACAATCATGTCATCCAGTAATGGCGCTAGCTTTGCATTGATTTACATGTAGCATAAAACGGCTTGATGAAGGCGAAAGTAAATTATGCGATTAGGAGATTCACCCTAGCTCTTATGCGTTTTTGGAGTTCTAAAGTGCTATCAAGAGAAACAATCAAAACCACAAACTCTTCCGTATTCCTTATAGAATTCAAAAGCTGCTTGCAGATCCTTTAATTTCTGATTCAAACACGGTTTCTTTTCAGCAACATATGTGGGAATGGTCTTGATAAAATCTTCTGCTTGTTGATAATTGGTTTCCCTACTATTATCAATAACTGTATAAAATTCAAGAGAGAAACGTGTAAGAGAAACTTCTACGAGAGAGGAAAAAAATTTATTTTGAGTTATTAGAGCACTTAAGAGAATCCTAGAAAATCTTAAATAATTTTAAATCAATAAAACACTTGAGAGAATCTTGAAAAATCTTAAATATTTTTAGTTAGTAAAACACTTAATAGAATCTTAAAAAAATATTCAATTTAAATTAGTAAAACACTTAAAAGAATCTCAGAAAAATCATAAATATATTTAAATGAGTAAAATGCTTGAAAGAATCTTAGAAAAAATTTATTTTATTTAAATATCTTAGAGATTTTCTGAGATTCTTTTAAGTGTTTTTACTAATTTAAATTATTAAATGAGTAAAACACTTTAAAGAATCTTAGAAAAAAAATTATTTTAAATTAATAGAGAACTTACGAGAATCTCAGGAGAATATTAAATTTATTAGTAAACACTTAAAAGATCGTAATAAAAAAAATTATTAGATGATCCGTTATAACAATGGTAAGAGATTTGTTATCATACACAAGATAACGCAAAATAAGTAAACAAAATTCTCTAAGATATTCGATCATTTTTTTTACATGCTTTTATAACTCAATGGTGGGATTCTCAAAGATATTCGACCAATTTTTTTTGACATGCTTTTTTTAAATGTATATATACACACAAGATTCTCTATAATATGTAATTATTAACAATATAATACAGCATGTATAGTGTAGAAAGGCTAATTTCAAATCCTTTAAAGATGAATTTTTTAAATTTTGAAGTTTGATTGGGTTGACATAGAAATAATCCATTAAACATGATATAACGTGTAATAACAATCATGTCATCCAGTAATGGCGCTAGCTTTGCATTGATTTACATGTAGCATAAAACGGCTTGATGAAGGCGAAAGTAAATTATGCGATTAGGAGATTCACCCTAGCTCTTATGCGTTTTTGGAGTTCTAAAGTGCTATCAAGAGAAACAATCAAAACCACAAACTCTTCCGTATTCCTTATAGAATTCAAAAGCTGCTTGCAGATCCTTTAATTTCTGATTCAAACACGGTTTCTTTTCAGCAACATATGTGGGAATGGTCTTGATAAAATCTTCTGCTTGTTGATAATTGGTTTCCCTACTATTATCAATAACTGTATAAAATCCAAGAGAGAAACGTGTAAGAGAAACTTCTACGAGAGAGGAAAACATGGTATGTGCAGATTCAGGAGATGATCATATTGTAGACTTCTTTTATATTCTCGTGTTCCTTCTGCTATTCTACTAAATAACATATCAATAATACTAACCTTGAGTGATGTTAAATTCTCCGTAATGGCTGGGGAAGCTGTTAAGTTTTTAACCGAAGATAGAAACATGAAACATACTATTCTGTCCTTATTATTTATATGTCTGATTTAAGATAGAAATATTTAACAAAAATAAAAAATCTCTCTATATATGGAATACATCCTTGATTGAATATGGGTAAATCTGTATTCCTAAACTACCCCTTGTTAACTAGATTTAATTGCTTTTTTTATAAAATACTGATTAGATCATGATTATAAGATCAACGGTGATTAGATGGGTTTCTCGGTTTTCTTGATAAGCTGGGTTTTCTTAGGATCTTCCTCCTATATATATATATATATATATATATATATATATATAGGGGATGGTTCAACGGGGAACTACTTGATCGTGGTAACTTAAGAACTTTTAATCTCAACCGTACAAGTTTGAAAGGCCTTATTGCAAGGTACATGTCTAAGCCTATTTGTACAACCGGTGATAACTCAACTTGTGTTTGATGACCTGACAACTTGTAACTCAACTTGTAACTCAACCTGGATTAGTCTCTGATAAGTTATGATAGTAGATAGTTTAGCTGGAATCAGATCAAGAAAGTAAAGTGGATACAAGAATCCAAATGTCAGAAGAATTCCAAGATATTCGCTACAAGCCACTGGAAGAAGTTCATTTCATATGATCAAGCCTCGGTGCTAAATAAATTGTGTAGCAGTTCAAGGAGTTCAGAAGGTACGAAGATTCAAGTATTTATTTCATCAGAGATTCCATATGTGTACTAAAATGAAGTTGAACTAGAAGACGAAGATTCGAAGACCCGACCACAGCTCAAATGTTTAATTGATGGAGAATATTCAATTTAGTTAGGCACAGATGAACCAGACAGTACATTTGTGTGTCAGCTATTTATATTGAATATTTAACATCAAAGGAAGGTGGTCGTTCAAGCCGAGTGATGATTAAGACGAAGGCTCAAGACATTTGCTTTTGGAATATACACTTTTTAATTAATTCTTTGTTGAATAATTAATCTCTATTAATTTATTTAGTTGTTAAATTAATTCAATTTGAATTAATTTGATAATTAAGTTTATTAATAAGTTAATTGATTTAGAATTAATTTACAAAAAGAAAGCAAAAGAAAGAAGGCTAAAAGGAAGGACAAGGAGACCGCCGCTCAGACCTGTCTAGCTATGGGAAAAAGAATTATCACCACCGCAATGGAGTGTGATATATTCTTAATGCTGGAAACCCGGTTGGAATTGATTTATAATTTTCAAAGCAAAAGGGATCCGGTTCTAGACCCACAGGAGACCGAATCTTAGTCCTGTCTGACTATGAGGGAAAAGAATTATCACCAGCACAATGGAAAGTGATATAATCTTAAAGCTGGAACCCCGGATGGAATTGATTTATTATTTGCAAGGCAAAAGGAGTCCGGTTCCCGGCCCTCTAGAGACCGCAGCTTGGACCGTAAGGATTTATTTATATTAATAAAAATTTTAATTAATTAGAAAATTATATTTATAAATGTCTAATAATATTAGATATTTATTTTTATAATTTCTGGATTAAATTAAATATTTATTGATTAAAGATTATAAGCTGTGCGGGATTAAAAGCATTTCTAAGGAGCTGGCTAAAGAACGAAAGTTTATAAACTTTCGTTCACTGAAGCAGCGTGCGTACTGGAGAATTGAATCAGTGGGCATGACATTCTTAGAGAATGTCATACCATGTGCCTCTGCATGACTTTTCCTATGTCATACCATGTGTTTCTTCATGACATTTCCAGGGAATGTCATGCCATGTCTTAACTTGGAGGCCAAGCTCAATAATGTCATACCCTCCACTCTCAGCATGACATTATCAAAGAATGTCATTCCTTTCCTTGTTTCAGCATGACTTTGTGTTTTAATGTCATTCCTTCTTAGTGTTTGGCATGGCTTTGCTTTGAAATGTCATATCTAAGCTAGAAAGTCATTCCTTTCAATGTCATACCTAGATCCAAGTGATTTGCCTATAAATATGGCTTCACTTCTTCATTTCCAAGTGTTCAAAGTATTGAAAAGCTTTCAAGTTGTGCTAAACTTGCTATTCGTTAAATCCACAGTTTTCTGTGCTTTGATCATTCGGTTGTTTTATACCGCTAAGTTAGAATACTTCCTGTCAAATTTATTCTATGAACTAGTGGACTTTAAAACTGAACCATATTAATTTAATAACGACTTTCAAGTTTA
Source organism: Daucus carota subsp. sativus (assembly GCF_001625215.2). NCBI lineage: Eukaryota > Viridiplantae > Streptophyta > Magnoliopsida > Apiales > Apiaceae > Daucus > Daucus carota. The sequence goes on from NC_030383.2 coordinate 35,659,417, forward strand.
AATAACTTTTTACTTGAACCTTGTTTATTTAATTAATTAAAATCTGATTATCCAGTTATATCCAAATCAGATTTATTCCGCGCGAATTTTGTGACGATTGTATTCAACCCCCCTTCTACAATCGTACCGGGACCTAGCAATTGGCATCAGAGCTGTTGATATAATTTACCTTATCAGATCCTATACTCACTCTGAATCTTTCTAAAAATTCCAAATAATTTTTTATTCGAAATAATTTTATTTAAAAAATTATTTCTGACCAAAAATTATTTTTTCTTCAAAAATCCAATCTTTTCCCAAATAATTTTTTATTCGAAATAATTTTATTCCAAAAATTATTTCTGATCGAAAATTATTTTTCTTCCAAATATTTTTCCAAATAATTTTTTATTCGAAATAATTTTATTCCAAAAATTATTTCTGATCGAAAATTATTTTTATTTCAAATCTTTTCGCAAATAATTTTTTATTCGAAATAATTTTATTCCAAAAATTATTTCTGATCGAAAATTATTTTTCTTCCAAATATTTTTCCAAATAATTTTTAATTCGAAATAATTTTATTCCAAAAATTATTTTTGATCAAAAATTATTTTTCCTTCAAATATTTTTCTAAATAACTTTTAATTCGAAATAATTTTTTTTTTCCAAAAATTATTTTTGATCAAAAATTATTTTTCTTTCAAATCTTTTTCCAAATAATTTTTAATTCGAAATAATTTTATTCCAAAAATTATTTCTGATCAAAAAATATTTTTCTTTCAAATTTTTTTTCAAATAATTTTTAATTCGAAATAATTTTATTCAAAAAGTATTTTTGATTGAAAATTATTTTTCTTTCAAAATCCAAATCTTTTCCCAAACACTCAAACACCAAATCTTCTACCATGTCTACCGCAAAAATTAGCAGCATTAAAATTCCACCTTTTGATAAGGCTAATTTTGGTCTCTGGACGAGACACATGCTTTTGTTCCTCTGGGCGGCGAATAAAAAATACATAAATATTTTGACGAAGGGTCTTTCGCCCCCATTGAATATTATCCTGGAACATACTGAAGATGGAGTTACTATTCCTCACAGAACCTATCTGAAAACACCTGCTGAGTTCTCGGATGAGGATAATGAGCTGATAAATCTAGATGTAACTCTACAGCTCATTCTGATCGAATCATTGGATCCAGTAATGTACAATAATGTTGTCAATTGTACAAGTGCTAAGCAGATATGGGACACTCTGCAAATTATCAATGAAGGATCTGAGGAAGTACGGGAAAACAAGAAGGAAATTCTTGTGGCTCAATATGAGCAATTTGGTTCTAATCCCGGAGAAGGAATTTCTGAAGTATTCATCAGATTCAACAATTTGATAAACAATCTGAATCTGAACGGGAAATACTACGACAACAAAGAGATGAACCTGAAGTTTTTGCTGACACTCCCTGAGCATCTGGAGCATAGGATAACCGCCATCAGAGAAAGCAGAGATTTGACAGAGATCTCATTGGAACAGCTGTATGGGGTTCTTAAAACCTATGAATTGGAACAGGCTCAAACTAAACAGAGATACGGATGGGGAAAGACACTGAACACGTCTACGTCTGTCAGCAATTCTACTGCCCTCATAATACAATCACCTCTTGTGAAAGAAAGGAAGGTTGTTGTACCTTCAAGAAGCTCCCAGGAGTATGTTGTGCCGGAAATGGGACATACTTCAGTAAGTACGGGAGATGATGAATTTTACTCGATGGAAGAGTTAGATCAGCTGGAGGATGAATCTCTTGCTATGTTTGCCAGGAAGTTTGGCAACACGAGATTCAGGAAGAATCCCTCATACAGATTTAAATCTTCTGGCAATAAATTCCAGAAAGGGGGATCTTCGTCCACTTCAAAAGGGGCTTATAAGACTGGGATGGTTGATCGAAGCAAGTTTAAATGTTTCAACTGTGATGAGCCTGGTCACTTTGCATCGGAGTGCAAGAAGCCCAATCAGCTGGCAAAGAAGAAAGAATCCTATGACGAGCTAAAGCAGAAGTACGAGGCTCTGCTAAAGAAGCATCAAGGCCAAAGCAGCCAAGGGAAGTCCTATGTGGCAAAAGGGAAAAGCTGGGATGACACAGACAGTGATGAAGAGGAAGAGCGGGGGAATGTTGCTCTAATGGCTTTCATGGAACCTTCTAAACCTCCACATCGCACTGGCGGATTTCCGGTAGATCCTACTTGCCCTAAACTATTTATGCAATTAGGACTTGAACGTGATGACGCTCGTAATAAGCTCAAAGCTCTGACTCTTGAACACAAAGCTTTAAAGCAAGAAGTTCATGAGTTAAAGTTAAAAGAAAAACTTGTTCTCACCCCTAAAATTGAACAATTAACTGGTGACTTGTTGACTCAGTCTAACAAAGTCAAAGTGTTAGAGTATAGGGAGAACAAACTGAATGAGCAACTAGCTGAAGAGAAGGTTAGATGCCTTGCTTATAAGGAGTCGACTAATATTGTTAAGAACCTAGTGGACCAACAAGTGATTAAAAGGAAAGTTGGTATAGGTTTCGATTACAACAAGTCGGTAGGTAAGGCTAGTAATATAACTCCTTTTGTTAAGAGTGCTGAAGACAGGGGTATCCCACATGTTTTAAAGGATGCTCCCAAACCTTTATTCAAAACCCCTGTCGCAGAACCATTACTTGATATGCCCGTGATTATTCAATATGAAATGAATTTAGAGGATATTGAGAATGAGAGGGAGATTTTGGCATCTATAGAGCCAATGCAAGTTGAGGGCACATTCAGTTCGCCCAAAGCTGGCATAGGTGCCAATGGCTTAAAGAATAATTTTAACAAGCCTAATAAGTTTGTTAAATGCAGGAATGGTAACAATACATGCTCATCTACTTATAACAGTAGAACTTCTGAAAATGTTAATGTAGAAACTATTAAACTCCCTGTTGTTCTGAATAACATGCCTATTGTTCCTTTAGTTGATATGTGTCATAAACCTTGTGGTGTTGATAATTGTATGTTGTGTGCGTTTAATGTCATGTCTGCTTATTTCAAAAGTATGCATGCTAACAAAGAAAACACAACACCTAGAAAGCACATGAATAGTAAGTTTGCAAAAACCAAGACTGCTGGTCCTTCTCCTATCAAGAAGGACACTTATGTTCCTAAGCCTAAACCTAAAGTGTTCAAGGTTGTTTGTAGGAAAGTAAGTACAGTCAAGGTGGATGCTGATGTTATTCGAACGGGATCTATTGTCAAAGCTGACAAAGGTCAATTCTTTAAGTATGCCGGGCCCAACCAAGTTTGGGTTCCGAAGAAGGTTTAATTCGTTTGATATGTGCAGGGAGCCAAACAAGGTTGAAAAGGTTGTATGGATCCTCGATAGTGGATCTTCTAGATATATGACCGGTGATAGAGCCCTGCTATCAAATGTGATTGAGAGAGCTGGCCCGATTGTCACCTTTGGAGATAACAGCAAAGGTCGTACTACGGGATATGGCAATTTACATGCTGGAAATGTTATCATCGAAAAAGTTTCTTTGGTTGAAGGACTCAAGCACAATCTTCTATGACAAGGGATTCCAAGTAAACTTTGTCAAGGAGAAGTGTATGACATCTCACACTAAAGATGTCCATCTTGCTCTCTGTGGAGTAAGAAAGCTAACTTATACGTAGCTGATCTCAATTCGGGAACCAATGATGAAGATAATTGTTTCTATTCAAAGGCTTCACCTGAAGATAGTTGGCTATGGCATAAGAAGTTGTCTCACCTTAATTTTAAAATTGTAAACTCTTTGGTCAAGAGGGATTTGGTGAGAGGACTGCCTCCTTTGGAATTCACTCAACAAGGACTTTGTGAGGCATGTTAGAAAGGGCAGGCTAAGATAGCATCATACAAAGGCACGGACACCAGTAACATTACTGAACCACTGCAACTATTACGTATGGATTTATTTGGTCCAGTCAATGTGATGTCTTTATCAAGAAAGAGATATGCCTTGGTGATTGTTGATGACTTCTCTAAGTTCACATGGGTTTTATTCCTACATTCTAAGGATGAAACTCCGCAATTGGTAATTGATCTTATCAAGGAGATCGAGTTGGATTCGAATGATAAACTTTGTGTCAGAGCAATAAGATCCGATAATCGAACAGAGTTTAAGAATGAAACTCTCAACAGATTTTGCTCCGACAATGGGATAACAAGACAATATTCAGCGCCAAGGACTCCGCAACAGAATGGAGTAGTAGAAAGGAAGAATCATACCTTGATTGAAGCTGCAAGGTCAATGCTAAGAAAATCAAGGTTGCCCATCTACTTTTGGGCTGAAGCTGTGAACACTGCTTGTTATACCCAGAATCGAACTCTGATCAACAAGGAACACATGAAAACTCCTTATGAACGGAAAGAAACCAACGGTCAAGTACTTTCATGTATTTGAGCTAAATGCTTTGTGCTTTAGGATGGAAATGAACATCATGGCAAGTTTGAACCCAAAGTACTTTAAGCAATTATTTTTTTGTTGGTTATTCTCATCGAGCATATAAGGTGTTTATCATTGATCAATTACAAGTCAAGGAAAGTGTCAACGTTACTTTTGACGACACTAAACTCCCAAGTATCCAAATTGAAGATCCATCTGAGTCACTAAAGTTTGATAATTATCCGGACTCAGACTCGGATGATGACGATGAATAACCTGATGCTGTAACAGGTAATGAGACTAACAATGTTGATAATGATCCAGGTAATGGTGGAGAAAACAATGGAAACACTGTAGACTCTATTAATACTAGTGGTGGATCATCTAGTCAACCTGGCAGCAGCTCAGGGGGAGATGGTGGATCAACCGGTCAAAAACAACATCACAATGATAGTTCTGGTCAATCATCAAGATTAAATCTTCCAAGGGAGAGGATCTGGAGTAGAGATCATCTCTTTGATCTAATTTTTGGTGATCCAGATGTTGGTGTTCAGACTAGGAGTGCAACTCAAAACAAATGTCTATATTCGGGTTTTCTATCTCAAGAAGAACCGATGAAAATCGAAGATGCACTAGCCGATCCAGATTGGGTTCTTGCCATGCAAGAAGAGCTCAATCAATTCAAGAGACAAGATGTCTGGGCCCTAGTTCCAAGACCAAAGAACAAGTCTGCTATAATTGGAACTAGATGGGTCTACCAGTATAAGCTTGGTGGTGATGGCGTTGTTGTCCGAAACAAAGCCAGACTGGTTGCTAAAGGTTACTCCCCGGAAGAGGGAATTGCGTCTGATGAAACCTACGAGCCAGTTGCACGTCTTGAGGCGATCAGAATCTTTCTTGCATTTGCTGCACACTCTAACTTTAAAGTTTATGAAATGGATGTGAAAAGTGCAGTTCTGAATGGAAAGCTTGAAGAGGAAGTTTATCTTAAACAACCCCTGGCTTTGAAAATCCAGAGTTTGCTGATTTTGTATACTTCTTGTTTAAAGCTTTTTATGGACTCAAGCAGTCACCACGAAGCTGGTATGACACTCTATCTGGATTTTTACTTGAAATTTGTTACACTAGATGTGTCATAGACAAAACTCTCTTTTACAAATTGCATGAAAATAATATGATATTTGTTCAAGTATATGTTGATGATATTATATTTGGTTCAACTAATGAAAACTTGTGCAACAGATTTGCTAAATTGATGCAGAGTAACTACGTGATGAGTATGATGGGTGAACTGTCATTCTTTCTTGGTCTTCAAGTAAGTCCGAAAGATGATGGGATCTTCATTTGCCAATCAAAATATGTCAGAGCTCTTCTAGAAGACTCTTCACCGGCATAGACACCCATGGCCACTCCCACTAAGCTTGACCAGGACAAATCTGGTAAGAAAGTTGATATTTCAAGCTTTAGAGGTATGATTGGCTCACTACTCTATCTCACTGCAAGTAGACTTAATATAATGTTTGCAACATATTTATGTGCAAGGTTCCAAAGTGATCCTAAAGAGTCACATCTTATAGCTGTTAAAAGGATTTTTAGATATCTTAAGGGTACACCAAATTTAAGTATCTGGTACCCTAAGAATACTGATTTTGACCTAACAGGATCTACAGATTCTGATTATGCATGATGCAGGATATACAGGAAAATCACTTCTGGAAGCTGTCAGTTCTTAGGACGATGGTTGGTTTCCTAGTACAACAAGAAACAACACTTAGTATCTACCTCGACAGCGAAAACAGAATATATGGTGGCAGATAGATGTTGTTCTTAGATCTTGTGGATTAGGAATCAGCTTAATGACTATGGACTTGTATTAAACAAAATTCCTATATTTTGTGGTAATACAAGTGCAATAGCCATTTCCATCAATCATGTACAACATTCTAGAACCAAGCACATCTATATCAGGTATCATTTTATTAAAGAACATGTCATGAATGAAACTGTGGTGCTACTATTTGTACTATCAGCTAATCAGATTGCTGACATCTTCACTAAACCACTTGATGAATCCACTTTCTCAAGATTGGCTTGTGGACTTGGAATGTTAAACATGACATGAGCTCTTGTAAATAGTTTTTATGGTTATTTCTATTTTAATTTTGTTGCATGCTTGTAAAGTATTTCTTATTGGTATCTATGTTGTGAATATTTCTGTGGTTTGTAGATATTCAAGGAATTGACGGCTGCAATAACTTTATCGTCCATATCACGGATAGATATTGGAATTGCTGGTTCTTTATCGAACCAAATGCCTTCATAGGCATCCGAGGGAAACTTGGACACGTTGCCATCTAAAACGTCCTTGTCTACCCTCCCGGAAGGAACATTTCCGGATCCCCTAAGGGATCTTTCACCCTTGAAGGTGAAAGACAATCTACTCCGGTAGAGGATTCTTCTAAGGATCAAGTGCCTGAATAGGTATCTGAGGGAAACATAGGTTTCATGCCATTAAAAGGCCTATTGTCTACCCTCCCAGAATCAAACTCTGGATCCTTTAAAGGATTTACTACTCTCTGAAAGTAGTAGGCAACTTGTGGACTATGACTTGGATTTATCCGATGAGTCTACATGGATTGGGAATTACGAACTCCCATTGCACCACCAATGACCTTCCATGAGGAGGCAAAGGTGATCTTTAATTGCAGGTACATCACACTTTGGAAGCTCAGGATTTGTGTGGAGTGAACCACTTATAGAACTTGTGAGTGAAACCTTTACCCATAAACTGAGAGATATTTTGAGTGTCGAGTGATACACCTGCAGAATGTTTTAGTGAGACACCCACTGTTTACCACATTTAAACCTTATTGTTCAAAATTGGTATCTAAAATGTTTTATCTAAGTGGATGCTTACTATGGTTACTTTTCTACTAGATGCACCTTCTACGAAGCCCTATCTTCTTCATCCTGGAAGTTCTGTCATTCAATGTCTTATCTAATCAGTTGGTATCATTATTGATAACAATTGAGGATTCCTCAACTAAGGGGGAGAAATATTGACAGAACTCTGAGGAACTCTGAGGGGGAGAATATTCTATCATTTATGATCTTAAGGGGAGAATGTTCTATGCCTCACTTAGGTGGAGTATATTCATGTTCTAATCATTCATCTAAGGGGGAACCTATGAGGGAGAAGATTAAGGGAGAATTACATGTTCTATCTTGGAAGGATATTGCAAGGCCTTGGAGAGATTGAAAGGTCTTAAGTGATTTAAAGGCATTTCATAAGAAGTAGCTATCCGAAGAAAAATGAAGACTGGTACAATGTTATATGTATTACCAGAAACCATCTACTATGTACATTTTAATGTTTTATGTTTCTCTTATCAATTGGGATTGTTTCCTAATAGCTTGAGTTGGTATTAATGTTTATTGAGTCATAGAAAGTTGTTAGTTGTTGTTAGTTAAGTTATCCTCATCTGAATTTGTGTGTTAGTGTTTAACAAACAAATAGGGGGAGATTGAAAGGCCTTATTGCAAGGTACATGTCTAAGCCTATTTGTACAACCGGTGATAACTCAACTTGTGTTTGATGACCTGACAACTTGTAACTCAACTTGTAACTCAACCTGGATTAGTCTCTGATAAGTTATGATAGTAGATAGTTTAGCTGGAATCAGATCAAGAAAGTAAAGTGGATACAAGAATCAGAATTTCAGAAGAATTCCAAGATATTCGCTGCAAGCCACTGGAAGAAGTTCATTTCATATGATCAAGCCTCGGTGCTAAATAAATTGTGTAGCAGTTCAAGGAGTTCAGAAGGTACGAAGATTCAAGTATTTATTTCATCAGAGATTCCATATGTGTACTAAAATGAAGTTGAACTAGAAGACGAAGATTCGAAGACCCGACCACAGCTCAAATGTTTAATTGATGGAGAATATTCAATTTAGTTAGGCACAGATGAACCAGACAGTACATTTGTGTGTCAGCTATTTATATTGAATATTTAACATCAAAGGAAGGTGGTCGTTCAAGCCGAGTGATGATTAAGACGAAGGCTCAAGACATTTGCTTTTGGAATATACACTTTTTAATTAATTCTTTGTTGAATAATTAATCTCTATTAATTTATTTAGTTGTTAAATTAATTCAATTTGAATTAATTTGATAATTAAGTTTATTAATAAGTTAATTGATTTAGAATTAATTTACAAAAAGAAAGCAAAAGAAAGAAGGCTAAAAGGAAGGACAAGGAGACCGCCGCTCAGACCTGTCTAGCTATGGGAAAAAGACCAACGCAATGGAGTGTGATATATTCTTAATGCTGGAAACCCGGTTGGAATTGATTTATAATTTTCAAAGCAAAAGGGATCCGGTTCTAGACCCACAGGAGACCGAATCTTAGTCCTGTCTGACTATGAGGGAAAAGAATTATCACCAGCACAATGGAAAGTGATATAATCTTAAAGCTGGAACCCCGGATGGAATTGATTTATTATTTGCAAGGCAAAAGGAGTCCGGTTCCCGGCCCTCTAGAGACCGCAGCTTGGACCGTAAGGATTTATTTATATTAATAAAAATTTTAATTAATTAGAAAATTATATTTATAAATATCTAATAATATTAGATATTTATTTTTATAATTTCTGGATTAAATTAAATATTTATTGATTAAAGATTATAAGCTGTGCGGGATTAAAAGCATTTCTAAGGAGCTGGCTAAAGAACGAAAGTTTATAAACTTTCGTTCACTGAAGCAGCGTGCGTACTGGAGAATTGAATCAGTGGGCATGACATTCTTAGAGAATGTCATACCATGTGCCTCTGCATGACTTTTCCTATGTCATACCATGTGTTTCTTCATGACATTTCCAGGGAATGTCATGCCAGGTCTTAACTTGGAGGCCAAGCTCAATAATGTCATACCCTCCACTCTCAGCATGACATTATCAAAGAATGTCATTCCTTTCCTTGTTTCAGCATGACTTTGTGTTTTAATGTCATTCCTTCTTAGTGTTTGGCATGGCTTTGCTTTGAAATGTCATATCTAAGCTAGAAAGTCATTCCTTTCAATGTCATACCTAGATCCAAGTGATTTGCCTATAAATATGGCTTCACTTCTTCATTTCCAAGTGTTCAAAGTATTGAAAAGCTTTCAAGTTGTGCTAAACTTGCTATTCGTTAAATCCACAGTTTTCTGTGCTTTGATCATTCGGTTGTTTTATACCGCTAAGTTAGAATACTTCCTGTCAAATTTATTCTATGAACTAGTGGACTTTAAAACTGAACCATATTAATTTAATAACGACTTTCAAGTTTAAATAACTTTTTACTTGAACCTTGCTTATTTAATTAATTAAAATCTGATTATCCAGTTATATCCAAATCAGATTTATTCCACGCGAATTTTGTGACGATTGTATTCAACCCCCCCTTCTACAATCGTACCGGGACCTAACAAAGTTACGTGCACTCTAGCGAGCGTGATGTTGAAACCTAGACACGTAGCCCACGCTAAGTTTCACTTTTACTCTTCACCTTATTTACATTCATTAGTTTTAATTTATTTTACCACAATATTTTCATGTTGTAGTTTTATATTTTTTGCTATATTCTTGAATTATATTACTTTTATTAAAATACATGTAAAAATAAATAGAACATACTTAAAATATAAACAATTAAAAACAAATTATATAATAAATAAACCACAAAACATGTGGAGAAAATACAAAATTCAAAAGACAACAAAATACAGAACATAAAAAATGTTATAAGGAAAAACAAATTAAACATTATGACATATATATATATATATATATATATATATATATATTAGAAAAATTATATTATATAACTAAAACTACAAAACATGTGGAGAAAAAATAAAATTCTATACATACAAAAAAAGTACAGAACATATAAAATGTTATGATGAAAAAAGGTACAACAATGTGATAAAATATAATATATAACAAAAAAATAAATTATATAATAAACAAACTACAGAACAAGTGGAGAAAAAATAAATTCAATATAGACAAGAAAATACAGAACATAAAATTTTTAATAAAGAAATAAATGTACAAAAATGTGACAAAAGAACATGTAACAAAAAATTAAATTACATAACAAATAAACTACAGAACATGTGGAGAAAAAATAGAATTTAATATAGACAAGAAAATCCAGAACATAAAAAATGTTATAAAAAAAGTACAACAATGTGATAAAAAAATATACAATAAGAAATTAAATTATATAAAAATTAATTACAGAACATATGAACAAGTACAGAACAATATATAGTATGCTTATTTTTTTAACAGTACGGAACAAGTACAGCACATCCGTGTAAGTGTCTCTTCTAATTTTTGCGCCGTGTCAGTTTTTTATGTTAAATAGTCTTAAGGGAGTTCCTAAGTTACTAGATTAGTTGGTTTCTGAAAGAGAAGGCCCCTGTATATATATATATATATATATATATATATATATATATATATATATATATATATATATATATATATATATATATATATATATATATATATATATATATATATATATATAGGAGTAAGTATATATATATATATATACATATATACATATTATTCTGCAAAACATGTTAAGTTTGCAGAACATATTTACATATTACAGAACATATATGATCTACTTGTCGAACATAAATGATTTTCAATATTTTTCATGAAATAGTGATATTTATAGAATGTATATCACAAAATAACAAGTTTCATACATTTTGCAATGTTTTTATGTCATTCTATAGTTGCAGAACATACGTGGTCTACGGTACTACATTAAATATGTGGACTACATGGAACTTAACTCTCTCTCTCTCTCTCTCTCTCTCTCTCTCTATATATATATATATATATATATATATATATATATATATATATATATATATATATATATATATATATATATATATATATATATGGGTTTGTTCAAATACAAACCAACCTTATCATAAAAACCTAAAAACTAATTTCAAAACTAAACAAATATCCCCTCAAACTCTTAAAAACTAACAATATCACCCCCCTAGCTTTGCCATCAACTTCCCAAAACTTACACTTTCCACCCCGCCACGTCACCATGCCACGTCAGCACTGGCCCCCACTGCTGACGTGGCAGATGACGTCAGCAGTGCCCCCCCCCCCGAAAATTAAAAAAAATAAAAAATAAATAGATTGGAGTGCTCATAGCAAAAATGGTAGTGGAAATAGTGGTTTTTAGGTTTGTATATATATATATATATATATATATATATATATAGGGGGAGGTTCGAAAGAGACGAGAGTTTAGGGAGAGACATGAGAGACGTACATCTGACCATTGGATACTATTTGATCTTGTGGACAGAATTAATCAAATAAAATCATTATATTCTATTAAGACTTAATGTAAGGGTAGTATTTTGACAAAAAAAAAAAATCTATGACTTTTATACATACGCCTAATGTATTCCATCAGTACAAAATCTCTACATTTCTTTTTCTCAAAAGCTTGTGTGAGATATCAATCTGCATCTTTCACGCTGATAATCTAATTACCATATATCAGAATAAGATATACACAGATTTATAATTATCTTGTCGATACAACAGCTTGCAAACGATAATGTTTTAATTTCACTTCAACACTTTCCATATATCCATCATATAGTTGGTTATATCAAAGTTTTAACAGAAAACACTGATTACGATTCTGGCGTATGTTTTTATTTACATACCATCATTATAGTATAATTTTTGTTGATTTTGATGTTTACATGTTACTGAGATTCATAGTACTATGTTCTTATTCTGAAGATAGGACTAATTTTTTGTTCGATAAAATAAATTTTTTGACTTTGTTATCTGGTTGTAGCCGTGGAGGGATGAAAAGTGGAGGACTAGAATATTTTGAGGATATGGTTGGTGGAGAAACTGGCATAAAGCCACATACTGAACTTACTGGGATTATTGTTGATTTTATTAGACGTGCTTGACATATAGAACACACATCAAACTTGTGAAGAATACATTGGTTAAATCAACTGGTGCAATTTAGGATTGAGAATGAAAGAATTCTCAATTTAATTTGTTCTTAATTCGTTGGACTTATATTTTTCATGTTGTTGATGAACTTACATTTTTACAGGAAAATAAGAGGCATGTTTCTCCATCAAAAGTTGCAGAAGTTGAATGATTTTGTTTCAGGACTTGATTTTTTTTTGTCATTGGCTTGTTTATTTTTTCTTAGTGTTCTCCCTAGTGTTCTTCGAGAAATTTTTATATTATTAAAAGATTTGTATAAATTTTTTACCATATTAAGAGATTGTATTAAAGTTTTACTATATTCACATTGAAGGTGTACATTAATGCATTTACAATCCCACGATGTATGCATTGTATTTAATGATTTTGAAATTTAAATTTTCTTTACTAATTTTCCATATTTATGTTTCTGTAGTACGATTTGATGGCTACAAGTGAGATCCTTTCCATTATTTCAGGATTCTCTTCGGATTCTTACCTCCAGCTAATGCTATAGTTTAACATATAAAGAAACAACAGCTTAATAGAATTTTTCTAAAATAATACAATATTTAATCTTATACTATAATATTTAAATATTGAATCTTACACCGGAACACCAAAATGAAACAATGATAAGATAAGTAAAAATATAAACAAATATGAAACTTGTATAAAATTGAAAATTCACAATATTTACTCAAAAAATTATATTAAGTTTTATATTAGAACAATTTATATATCATGCACAAACCTAAATATTTACGAGCAAAAAAATGTTGTCAGATCTTACATTAGAACCTTAGTATTTTTTGAGAACACATTAATGAATCTCCATATTAACCATATATTTTTATTACATGGCTATGTAACACCTTAAAGGATCTCTACAAAAGAAGATATTGAATTAATAATATATGAAAATTTAAAGTTAGCAAGTCACTTAATGAATTAATTTATTGGTTTTTAGATTTACCATTTAAAATTAAATAAAACACATACGTACAATTTTTATCGTATTCGTAAGTAACATTTAAAAAAATATCTATGAAATCAGTAAGAAAAAATTTAAAAATATAAATTATTCCATAAGATATGTTACATTGGTGAAGAACCCATGGATTAATATAAATCTTATTTAAATAATTTAAAATATTTTTACCTTATCATCTAACTTTTAATAAAAAATATTTTGATCGTGAAATTATTATCATGTGTCTAAGGAACACCTGAAAGAATCTTTTAAAAATAAGTTCATAATTTAATATTAAAAAGATATAAATTAGTAGGTAAAATATACTACAACTGTAAAGAAAGAATGAGAATTTCTTCTTCAACTCAAAATAGTAATAAATACAAGAGATTTTGCGGATATTAAAAGTAGACCTTATTTACATTATTTTAATTTTAAGTTTTTTAAATTTTAATATTAAAACATATAATTATTTTAATCACTTTTCACGAACATATAATTTTAATATTTTTACCTTGTTGACCTTATTGAGATTCTTAAAGTGTTCGTGGTGAAATGTTAAGAATTACAAATTATCATTTAATTTAAGTTCAATTCGTACTTTTAATAATTTTCAAATACATAATAAAATTAATAATATCCTTTTACCATCAATTAGAAGTAGTCACTATTTTTTAAAAAGTTTAAATACTGAAGTTATAAAATGTAAATAAATAAATATTTCAATAAAGATTCAAATTGATCTATCATAAATTTATTATTATTAAAAATGTGATAAAATTTATCTGAAACTTTCGGGAAGGTGAAAAGAGTTTTGAAAAAGTTGCAATTAAGGGTTTAACATTTTAATTTATATGGAGATTCTATAACGTGTTCATGTCAGTGATAAGAATAATTATATTTTAATATTAAAACTACAATAATATCAATAAGGTTCAATTTGTAGTATCCGCAAAAACTCTTGTATCTATTACTATTGTGATTCAAAGTCGAAAATCTTATTCGTTCGTCACCATTATATTACATTTTACTTACTAATGTGTACCTTTTTGTATGATATTACTAACTTATTTTTACAAAATTCTTTAAGGTGTTCCTTATTTTTTTGGGCTTTTTTATTCATAATCACGTTTTCAATCTTATTTCCAAAAATACTAACTTATCCAATCTTATTTTCGAAAATACTACATTCTCTAAAATATTTTCGAAAATATTGTGGTTGCATATGCAATCATATATATATATATATATATATATATATATATATATATATATATATATATATATATATATATATATCGATTCCAAATATGAGGTCGAAAATGACATTTGAAATCTGAAACTTGAAATCAGGATTTGTAGTTGCATATATGGTTGCATATGAGGTTGTATTCAGTTGATTCTATTGTAATCTAATGACCCCGCCAGGGGCACCCATACATCAGTTGCAACTTACTGTTTTCCGTTGCATATGAGGTTGCACGCAACCTCATATGCAACCTAATATGCAACTAAATGCAACTGAAAACTGTAAGTTCCAACTGAAGTATGGGTGCCCCTGGCGGGGCCATTAGATTGCAATAGAATCAACTGAATGCAACCTCATATGCAACTGAATGCAACTGAAAACTGTAAGTTCCAACTGAAGTATGGGTGCCCCTGGCGGGGTCATTAGATTGCAATAGAATCAACTGAATGCAACCTCATATTCAACTAAATGCAACCTCATATGCAACTAAATGCAACTGAAAACTGTAGGTTGCAACGGATGTATGGTGTGCCCCTGGCGGGGCCATTAGATTGCAATAGATTCAACTGAATGCAACCATATGCAATTGAATACAATCATATGCAACTATATATGCAACTGAATTCCTGATTTCGAGTTCCAGTTTTCAAATGTCATTTTCGACCTCATATTTGGAATCCATATATATATATATATATCGACTCCAAAGATGAGGTCGAAAATGACATTTGAAAACTGAAACTTGAAATCAGGATTTGTAGTTGCATATATGGTTGCATATGCAACCACCGTATTTTTTGAAAATATTTTCAAAAAGGTAGTATTTTTGAAAATATTTTAGAGATTTGAAAATAAGATTGAAGAAAGTAGTATTTTTGAAAATAAGATTGAAAAAACAATATACAAGATATGTTAGGCCGAAATTAATCACTATATGAATTAATATAGTGAACACAATCAATAACAGAATACTCAAATAAGAGAACAAAGTAAACTCTTATTCACAAAACTCAGTAGGTTACAAAAACTCTCTTAGTGATTTATAACTTATCACTAAGAGCTGCTGGGTTAGAAGAATAATGTTCTCGATGATCTTACTCTTATAGAGTAAACCCTAATCTGTGTTTATATACACAGTTACATGATATCTACTGATTGATTTATAATTATCTGCTTCCTAAAATAATCTAATCAGTAGCTATCCTTCTGCTGTCCTGATTTGCACAATCTCCCTTGATCTTTATCTTCCTTATTTAGCCAGATCCGCTCCTGAAAATCAGCCGCCTGCAAACTCTGATCATCGATAAACTCTGATCCAGTTGGCAGTCGTTAAACTCTGATTTCCAGCTAAACTCTGATTTTCGCTTCTGCACATTAAACAAGTTAGATACCTGTGACATCATCAAATATGTAACAATCTCCCCCAACTTGTACATTAGACAGAATGAACAAGTTATATATATATATATATATATATATATATATGTACTAATGATGTCAAAAACTATCAAGGACAAATGCATAAGATAATCAATTTACAGAATTAATTACAACTTACAAAACCAGCAGAACTATCTATCAAATCAACCTATATCCATAGCTTTCTCTAACAAACTGGTTGATCAGATTTTCTTCCTTCAGCTTTAAGGTCTGTATCATCTGGACTTTAACATTTCTGAGTTCTTCAGTTTCATCCCCAGTCTGATAGATAGCTGCTCTCAAGGCATTCACCTTGCTTCTTTCCATTGCCTCTCTCAGCTGAATCACCCTTGGTCTGTCTGCATCATTGTTGTAACCCAAGATGCTGGTGTTTGCAATAGTCTCCATCACAGAGCTATTCTTCTCCATACATATTTCAGAACCATCATCTTGAGCTATCTCTGGAATGTATTCTTCATCAGACTTTATCCCATAGAATCTTCTTTTCTCATTAATAGTCCTCTTCATCAGATCAGACCATCTCTGAGTAGCTTCATTCTTGATTTCCAGCATATAGTGAAAGTGTTCAAGCTCTCTCAGAGATTTCAGCAATAGATCAGCTTCTGAGACTCTGTAAACTCTGCCAGACTCCAGAAATATAGCAATCTTCTCTTTGTCTCCTGTGCCATCATGAGTATCCATGAGGATCTGCACTGATTCTACTTTATCTAAGTCCTTTTGAGTGACAGATTCCCCCACTTTCTCAGTCAGAGGATAGGGATCTCTGAAGGTGGTTGCTGAACTTGTTTGTATCTTTTCCTTTCTGTGACCTAGACCAGTAGTATCATAAGCTTCCTTTCCTCTGGTTCCATGAGCTCTGATTCTGGTGAGCATTGAGCTTTCCTTGTACAGACTTGTACCAAGGCTTCCAAAGAGACTCTTCTTTTTCTGATCTTGAGTTTTCTCAGAGTTTATCTTCAGCCAAGAGACTTTAGTATCTTCAGTCTTTTCTTCTGTTACTGGAGCTTTAACTTGAGCATTGTCAGAGGTTAAAGTTATATCAGAGATTAGTTTCACTTCACCCTTTCTTCTTCTGGTCAATCCAGCTTCTTCCTCTTCAGTTTGATCAGATACATCAGTGATTATATTTGCATTCTTGCTTAGCTTTATCATTCTCTGAGAAGGATTCTCTGATGCTATCTTGATCATTGACTTCTATATCACAGGAGGAACAGGAGGAACTCCATCAACAGGTTTCTTCCCTTTGTCTTTTGAATCAGTCTCAGGTTGAGTTTGAGACCTGGTTCTTGGTCTGTTGATGTCAGTGTAGTTCACCTCACTAATTACTATCCCTTTTTGCTTTGGATTCGTCTGTTTCTGTGAGGGATCAGTAACGTTTTTTTGCTCATCAGACTTTGTCTTGCTGATCTTCTTCTTCTCAGCAGCTAGTCTTTCTTCCTCAAGTCTGATGGCTTCTATATCTACTCCTGGATTTTCCTTTTCAAATATTTTCCTTGCTACAGCTTCATCAATAGCTTGCAAAGAAGGAGATTTGTAGAATAGGGTAGTTTCTCTGCCTCTGAACTTCAAAGTTTGGCAGAACTTCTGAGATTCAGGATCTCCAGCTTCAATCAGCTTATCTGATTCAGGAATCAGATCTTCTTTCTTCTTCTTCTCAACCTCAGAGTTCACAACTGCAAGTTCTTTAGATATATCATCAGAAATTCTAACTGCTTCACTTATGCTCTGAACTTGAGACATAATAGTCAACTCCATAGACTTGTGTTTTTGTTGAGAATCTCTGGGTCTATCAGAGTTTGCTTCATTATTACTCCTTTCCTTCTCTTTGATTTGTAACAGCTTTAGCTGCTTGTCAGCCATCTCCCTATTACCTTCTTCATCACCATCTGGCCTTCTCTTTGTCATTTGCTGGTCAGATTTGCATTTGTCTTTAGATATCTTCTCCCCCTTTTTGACATCAGCAGAGGTGAGAACTTGAACCAGCTGAGCTACAGAACAGCTCAAATCAGCCAGAGTATGCTGCATTGATGTTTGGGTGGCCTCAATAGAGGCCAGTCTGTCTTCCACAGATGGAGGTGGAACTCTGCACATCCTCTTGAAATATGATAGTTGACAGACTTTTCTTTGTGCAGAAATGGGATGTTGAATTGGAGAAGCATGAACTGGAGTAGGAGTAGATTCTCTGACTGGTGACCATGTATGTACTGGAGAATCAATTTTGACCGGAGTTGATTCCCTGACTGGATCAGAGGTTGGAGAAGTAGAAGTTTGAATAGGAACAGAGGTGACCTCTGTTGCATCATCATCATCATCATTGACAAATATACTCAGAGTATGAGATGCCAGAGCTTCTGTAGCTGCATCAGACGTTGCAGCTATAGGAACCTCCTGAACAGGAGCTGCAACATTAGCCTGAGTTTGAATCAGAGAGTCTTGAATCATTTGCAGTACAACCTCTATATGTGCATCTTCTGATTGGCTTGGAATATCAGGAGTTTTATCTGACACGTGAGTGTCAGCTGCAGTGATGTCTTCATGTTGAATCAGAGATTCCTGATTCAACTTCAACACTTCATCTGATTTGGCCACTACTGGTTGATCATTACATGCAGATATTGATTCTGACATTTGAATGTCAGCTGCCAACGGTTCAAGTGGAACTGCAGAAATAGGTTCAATCATGACTGGCTCTGCACCTGAAGGTTGATCAGAAAATTGGATCAAGGTCTGTATGGGATCCTCTGACTGAGGTGTCTCAACAGTCAGGTCAGTTATATCAGTTGGCTTGATCTTCTTTCTCTGTTTCTTAGCTGGTGGAGGATGTGGAGGTGCTTCATCAGAGTCAGAGTCTGATATTTTCTGCAAGAATCTTCTTTTTCTTGGAGGAGGAGATGGTTTACTTGGAGACTTTGAAGATCTGAGAACCCTTTTTGGTGAAGTTGTTTCAACTGACCCTTTTTGGGAAGGACCAGAGGTTAAGGTTTGATCAGATTTTACAACTGGCCCTTGCTGAGAAGGACCAGAGGTTGGATGAGCATCTGGTTGAGCAGATGAAGAGGGAAGCTGTGGTATATTCTCATCAGAGAATAATGGTCCATACTTATCTGGCATAGCTACCCTTAACTTATCCTGTACTGTTACAGGAATAACAAACACTGGTGCATTGGGTTTCTTGCTGTCCTTCTTAATTAGATCAGTAAATGCACGTTTTGTAATTTTAAATGGCAGTTCATTCCCAGATTCAGGTATAGGTATAGCCGGAAAACAGTAAGAGAATATAAGCTGACAAAATCTAGCATAATACACAATATTCATATTCTCTTTTCTCCTATCTCCTATAAATCGCAGTATAGATGTAGCATAATCAAACTTAAGATTATGAATCAGAGAATACCCGATTTGCTAAATGAAAAGAGGTATAGCATCAAGATTGCTACATTTATTGCCGAAGGCCCGTGTGATGCAGTCATAGTAGAAGCTCCATTCCTTGCATAGATGTGGACGCTTGAGTTCCCCCATCTTATCAGTGCTTGCTGAATAGCCGAAGAAGTTCATCATATCCCTCAGAGTTTGAGTAGGGACTGGAGAATCAAACTTGTGGTGATCAGGAAGATGAAGAGCCTTCCTGATAGTTGCTGGTGAGACAAAATACTCCTGACCCTCATACTCACAGGTCAGAGATGGAGAGCCATGGTCACCCCCATCATCGTAATTAGCTGTCCTCCAGAAGGTGACGACCTGCGAGGGAGAAATAGACTCTGGTTGAGTCAGAGCGTACATCAGTTCACTGTGTGCTAGAACATCTTGAATCAGATGAAATTCCTTGGGTGCTTCATCATTATCAAGGATGGCAGCATAATTGTTGGTGAGAAACTTCGCCCCATTGAACTCAAATGTTGTAGTCGACATAATTTCTGAAAGAAAATGAGAGTTTGAGAGAGTGTATGTAAGGTGTTTGATGAAATGCGTAGGAGAAAATGAGAGTAAAGTTTGAGAGAGAGAGAGGGTAAAAATCGTGTGATAAAAAGTAAAAAAACTTTTTAAAAACTGATATATATCTGTGTGTGCACGATTCACCGAGAGGAGACAGTAGTGGGACACGTGTCATGTGTCTAACGGTAACAAGAAAGATAGTGGGACGGTAATTATTACTGGCGTGTGAATCTGCATGTTTGTGTAACAATTTCCGAGGAAACACAATTATTCACCGTGCTTTTCTCCACTCAGGAATTCAAATGGATTTTGTACCGTTTGACAATTAAATGTAATATTCACCTGACCAAAAATCATTTATTTTAAACTCCGACTTTGATCAGATGTTTGACCATTGACCAGAGTTTAATTAAATGGCATACTATGAGACAAATCAGAGATTGTTCATAAAATTTCGTACTGATGAGAGATAGACATTGAAAGTCTGAATAACAATTTTTCCTCAGAGTTTGCAAACGATTATTTGAATTTAATCAAAAATCACTCGATGTCATAAAATTTGTTAATCACAAATGTGGAGTGAAAGGTGTGTGTTGACATGATTCCTCTATTGTCACAGAGATTGACAAATTTCTTAAGAAGCATTAGAAAGAATCAGATTAATAGAAAATGTTTTAACCACCTCATAAGCCGAGTTTCTCACAATATTGATCAGAGTATAAGTTTTCTTCTCTTTTGTAAGACATTTATCTTTTGAAAGGAAGCTTCTCATGGTAAGTGAGTCATATCCTTCATCAGATTTTTATTTCTCAGTGTATTTCTCCAGTAATCAGAGAATGCGAAAGGTCTCCAAGAAAAATACGATTTTTTTGATGCATTTTGCTTAATACCAGCAGTGCACTTGGATCTTTCCTTTCATAGAATTTCTAAGATCTCAAAGGAGCACCTGAGATAACCTCTTTTTTTTGTTTTTTTTCTGTTTTGTTTTCTTTTTTTTTCTTTTCTTTTCTGAGAAGAAACACATTTTTGTTGATCCATATCTGAGACTTATTCACTCTTAGCTCATAAGGGGAGTAAAGCAAATTCTTCACTGAGTACATGTCTAATATTTAAGAAGTAAGGCAGTCTAGGTAACAGCTTTAAATCATGTTTTGTGTATCATAGATTTCCACATATGTAATATCACAAAAATCAGACTTTAGAGATGTTCATGACTTAATTCAAGTATTTGCAACATATTCTTCACAGGAAATTCTCTTATCAGTGAAAATTCATGTCATCAGAGTTTGTCAGGTCAGAGTATAAACATCAGAGTTTGTCAAATCAGAGCATAATCATCAGAGTTTAGATCAGAGAATAACAGATGCAGATGTAGATCAGGTATATAAAAGTGATTAATAACAGATATTTTATTACGAAATGTAGCAGAGTTTAGAGAGGACCAGAGATCATCCCTACTTCGTTTACAAGTCTTGTAAATGTTGCTTTAGCCAAAGGTTTGGTGAAGATATCTGCTAACTGCTAATCTGTTGGAACAAAGTGAAGTTCTACTGTTCCTTCCATCACATGTTCTCTGATGAAATGATATCTTATGCTGATGTGCTTGGTCATGGAATGCTGTACTGGATTTCCTGTCATGGCAATAGCACTTTGGTTATCACAGTAAATAGGGATTTGAGTAAGAGATAACCCATAGTCCAACAGTTGATTTTTCATCCATAAAATCTGAGCACAGCAGCTTCCTGCAGCAATATACTCTGCCTCTGCAGTAGATGTGGAAATTGATTTTTGTTTCTTACTGAACCAAGACACCAGTCTTCCTCCAAGAAATTGACAACTCCCACTTGTGCTTTTTCTGTCTATTTTGCACCCTGCAAATCTGCATCAGAGTAACCAATCAGTGTAAAGTCTGATTCTCTGGGATACCAGAGTCCCATCTCAACTGTACCCTTGAGATATTTGAAAATCCTTTTGACTGCTATCAGATGTGGTTCTCTTGGATCTGCTTGAAATCTTGCACAGAGACATGTAGCAAAGATGATATCAGGTCTACTAGCAGTTAGATATAGAAGTGAGCCTATCATACCGCTGTAGTTAGTAATTTCTACTGGTGATCCAGTATCTTTATCTAACTTAGTGGCTGCTGCCATGGGAGTAGTGGCAGCTGAACTATCCTGCATACCAAATTTCATTAGCAGGTTTGTACTTAGACTGATTAATGAAAATTCCCTCATCAGTCTGCTTAACTTGCAGCCCCAGAAAATAGCTCATCTCTCCCATCATGCTCATCTGATATCTAGACTAGATAAGCTTTGAGAATCTTTCACAGAGTTTAGGATTAGTAGATCCAAAAATGATATCATCTACATAAACTTGAAATAAAAGCAGGTCATTACCATGGTTGAGATAAAACAGAGTTTTGTCTATTGTACCTCTGTTGAAACCACTGTCCAAGAGGAATTGAGCCAGAGTTTCATACCATGCTCTTGGTGCTTGCTTTAGTCCATACAGTGCCTTATCCAGTCTGTAGACATGATCTGGAAATTTTGTGTCTACAAAACCTGGAGGTTGTTCAACATATACTTCTTCCTCCAGCTCTCCATTTAGAAAGGCACTTTTCACATCCATTTGAAAAACCTTGAATTTCTTGTGTGCTGCATAGGCCAAGAAAATTCTGATTGCTTCTAATCTGGAAACTGGGGCAAAGGTCTCATCATAGTCAATTCCTTCTTGTTGAGAGTATCCCTTGGCTACCAGTCTGGCTTTATTTCTGGTGATTATTCCATCACTGTCTATCTTGTTTCTGAACACCCATTTTGTACCAACTATTGATCTGTTCTTTGGTCTTGGTACTAGTGTCCAGACTTTATTTCTCTCAAATTCATTTAACTCCTCCTGCATTGCTGTTACCCAATCAGCATCCTTAAGAGCCTCTTCCACTTTCTTTGGTTCTGTCTGAGATAAAAATGAGTGAAATAAGCATTCATTTGCTGTTGCAGTTCTGGTTTGTACTCCGGCATCTGGATCTCCAATTATCAGATCTGGTGTGTGAGACTTTGTCCATTTCCTTTCATGTGGCAGTTGACTTCTGGAACTAGATCCTCCCCCATAATCCATGCTGTTTCCAGTGTCATTCTGATTCTCTGATGCCTCTCCCCCATTATTCATGCTATCTCCATGAGTATTCTGAGTTTCTGATACTCCCCCTGAAGATGTGTTCTCATGATTCTCTGATGTAGAATGATCAGAGTTTGAGGAGTCAGTATCAGAGTTTGTGTTTTCTGCTGAGTCTTCAACATTTTCACCCAGATTTTCATTGTGAAAGTGCTCCCCCTCAACATGTGCTTGAGGTAGGTGAGTTGGAGTGACATACTCTGATATGATTTCAGAGTCAGAGTTTATGGAGTCAGAGAATGCATCTTCATCTTCAAATCTTAGTTGCTCATGGTCAGCAAAATCTTCCATTCCAGTAATTTTCTTATCATCAAAGGATACATGAATGGATTCCATGACTACCCTTGTTCTCAGATTGTAAACTCTGAAGGCTTTTGTTGACAGAGGATAGCCAACAAAGATTCCTTCATCAGCTTTTAAATCAAATTTGGTCAACTGTTCAGGATGATTTTTCAGAACAAAGCATTTACACCCAAATATGTGGAAGTATTTGAGATTTGGTTTTTTGCCTTTGACCATCTCAAATGGAATTTTCCCATGCTTATTTATCAGAGTTGCATTCTGTGTGATGCAAGCAGTTTGCACAGCTTCAGCCCAGAAGTAAGTTGGCAATTTTGCTTCCTCCAACATGGTTCTAGCAGCTTCAATCAGAGTTCTGTTCTTTCTTTCTACAACACCATTTTGCTGAGGTGTTCCAGGTGCTGAAAATTCTTGTTTAATTCCATTTGCTTTACAGAACTCTTCCATCTTAGAATTCTTGAACTCGGTCCCATTATCACTTCTGATGATCTTTACTGCATCTTTAGAAATTTTGTCCAGTTGCTTAACATGCTCAATTAAAAGAGATGATGTCTCATCCTTGCTGTGTAGAAAATATACCCAAGTATATCTGGTAAATTCATCAACAATGACCAGAGTATATCTTTTCTTTGCAATGGACATTATATTTACTGGTCCAAGAAGATCAACATGAAGCAGATGATATGGCTCAAGAATTGAGGACTCAGTTTTACTTTTGAATGAGGATTTCCTCTGTTTTGCCTTCTGACAGGAGTCACAGAGTCCATCTGGAGTGAAAACTGATTTGGGAAGTCCTCTCACAAGATCTTTCTTCACTAACTCATTTATATTGTTGAAGTTCAGGTGAGATAGTTTCTTGTGCCAGTTCCAGCTTTCTTCAATACTAGCTCTGCCAAGTAGACAGATTGCAGAGCTTTCAGAGTTTAAAGAGAGCTTGGCTTCATAGATATTTCCATGTCTATATCCTTTCAGAACAACTTTCCCAGTGCTTTTGCTAACCACTTCACAGTGTTCTTCAAAGAAATCAACATGATATCCTCTGTCACAGATTTAACTTATGCTGAGCAGATTGTGCTTAAGTCCTGAGACCAGAGCTACAGATTGAATGATGACATTTCCAAGATTGATATTGCCATATCCCAAAGTTTTCCCTATGTTGCCATCTCCATAAGAAACATTTGGGCCAGCCTTTTTCACAAAGTCTGATAGCAGGGCTTTATTTCCTGTCATGTGTCTTGAGCATCCACTGTCCAGAACTAGGATGTTTTTCCTGTTGCCCTGCAATCACATACACAACTAATGATTAGTTTTAAGGACCCAGACTTGCTTGGATCCTTTGTTCTTGTTAAGTTTGTTAACACTAGCAGCGGAAGATTTATCAGAGTTTAAATCAGAGTTTGTGCTAACAGACTTTTTAACAGAGTTTAAACCAGGAGAATCAATCTTTTTCTTCAAAGAAGGTTTCAATTCATAATAATCATAGTATAAACTATGGTATTCCTTACAAGTGTAGATGGAATGCCATAAACTACCACAATGAAAACAAGGATTTTCTGGTCTAAATCTAGTATTCCTAGTCTTAACTTCTGATTTGGGAGACATAGCATTTATGTCCTTATTCTTCCTGCAAAAAGAAGCAAGATGATTAGGATTACTACAATTATGACAAGTTTTCCTAGGAGCATTTGGAATAGGCATATAATTATTGCTTTTGTTTATTCCTACCTTCCCATTTCTATTTTTCCTAGGTTCCTTAATCCTGTTTTCTTTCTTAACCTCCTTGAGCTTATGCTTAAGCTGTTTCTGAGTCATTAAACCAATATTGACCTGTTTAGGTTTATCAGTCTTTGATTTGTCCTGAGCCTTTGATTCTGCAACAAATCTTACTGGAGCTACCTTAGGTCTCTCAATTTTAATGGTTTCTTGTTTTTGTGATTCAGCTTCATTTTTATCAGAGTATCCTAAACCTTTCTTCCAGTTTCCACTTTCTAAGATATTCTGAGTAGTCTTTCCTGAGTTAGTCCAAGTTCTGATTATCTCTCTTTCCTTAGCAAGTTCTGATTCAAGAGAAGCAGTTTTCTTTAAGAGTTCATTTTTAACAAAAACAGAGTCATCTCTTTCCTTCTGAACTTCTAGCATCTGAACTAGTTCTTTCTCAAGATAATCATTCATTTTCTTAACTTCTAAGATCTCAGATTTTAGTCTCTCATCTTCTAAAGTTTGATCTCTATAACTAACATGCATATTTTTGAGAAACAATCTTAACTCAGTTATATCTTCAGTGTCAAAAGCAAGAGTGGAATGAGGTACCTTAGATTCAACAGCCTCAGTGCTGTTGTCCATGTTTGCCATCAAGGCATAGTTGACTTCTTCCTCTGATTCTGTTGAGTCTGCCCAGCTTCCTTTCTTAGTGATAAAGGCTTGTTCCTTTTCTTTCTTTGCTTTCTTGCACTCAGTTGCAAAATGACCTTTCTCACCACAATTGAAGCAGGTGTACTTAGACTTATCAGCTTTTCCAGATTTTTCTTCTTTGCCTTCATTCCTTTTGAAGACCTTCTTATCAGAGTTTCTATCTTTCCTTGAGAACTTCTTCCCTTTATTGAAGTTCTTGTAAGCCATCTTCTTGAAACTTTTAACCATCAATGCTGCCAGCTGCATCATCTCAGTATCACTGTCATCAGAGTCTGAAGGTATATCAGTGTCTGAGTCATCATCAGAGTTTGATGACTCAGCATCAGACTTTGTGACATGTGCTTTTCCCTTGCTTTTCACAGCTGTTTCTCCTTGAACTTTTAGAGCAACTGGTTTGGGTTTCCCACCATGTCGTTTGTTCCTTTGCTCCATCTCAAGTTCATAAGTTTTCAATCTTCCAAAGATATCATCCAGAGACATCGCTTCAAGATCATGATTATCTCTTATAGTGGTTACCTTCAAATCCCACTTTTCAGGAAGAGCAAGCAGAAATTTGAGATTTGAATCTTTTAAGTCATATTCTTTATCCACTAGAGATAAGTCATTCAGCAGCTTGACAAACCTGTCATAAAGATCAGTCAATGATTCACCAGTTTTTGAATCAAAGTGTTCATACTCTTGAGTAAGTATGGTCCGTCTGTTCTTTTTGATGGCTTTGGTTCCTTGACATCTGATTTCCAAAGCATCCCATATTTCTTTTGTAGTTTTGCATCCAATCACCCTATTTGACATAGCATTGTCTAGAGCACTGTGCAACAAGTGTTTTACTTTTGCATCCTTACTGATTGATGAGATGTCCTCAGGAGTATAGTCTTTCTTTTCTTTGGGGATCATCTTCTGGGGTTCATCTCCAACTGCAACAGAGAGCTTTGTTGGCATGTGTGGACCATCATAAATCCTGTCCAGGTACTCTGGATCTGTGGATTCCAGAAACATAACCATCCTAACCTTCCAGATAGGATATTCAGATGCCCTGAGGACCGGAACCCTAAGTGATTCATATCTACTGTTTGAAGCTTGTGATTTTTCAGACATGATTGTGTGATTAAGATCTCACTGTAGGTATATCAACAGAGCTGGCTCTGATACCACTTGTTAGGCCGAAATTAATCACTATATGAATTAATATAGTGAACACAATCAATAACAGAATACTCAAATAAGAGAACAAAGTAAACTCTTATTCACAAAACTCAGAAGGTTACAAAAACTCTCTTAGTGATTTATAACTTATCACTAAGAGCTGCTGGGTTACAAGAATAATGTTCTCGATGATCTTACTCTTATAGAGTAAACCCTAATCTGTGTTTATATACACAGTTACATGATATCTACTGATTGGTTTATAATTATCTGCTTCCTAAAATAATCTAATCAGTAGTTATCCTTCTGCTGTCCTGATTTGCACAATCTCCCTTGATCTTTATCTTCCTTATTTAGCCAGATCCGCTCCTGAAAATCAGCCGCCTGCAAACTCTGATCATCGATAAACTCTGATCCAGCTGGCAGTCGTTAAACTCTGATTTCCAGCTAAACTCTGATTTTCGCTTCTGCACACTAAACAAGTTAGATACCTGTGACATCATCAAATATGTAACAAGATAATTCCCCTATTTTTTTCTATAATATTCTACCAAAATTCATTATAATATTTTTGAATTCTACAGAGAGACCTACTAAATCTCGTATCATATAATTTAGTATATTAAAAAATATGATAAATGTCTATTATGTGTTTTACAAAAATTTAATATAATTTTTAATTATCAATAAATATTCTATAAATACTAATTATATATTTTTTGAGTTCTACTAAGTGATCTACTTAATATCAGTATAAGTACGTGTTTTATAAAATTTAATAATTTTTTGTTTATAATCATCTATCAAAAATTATTATAATATATTTTTTTATTTCTACGAAGTGACAACTAAATTTTAGTATAAACTTTTTAATCGAATAAGTGTTCTAAAAGTTTTAATATAACTTTTGTATCATATTCTTGCAAAATTTATTATAATTATCTTGAGTTCTTTAAGTAATATACATACATTATATATTTTAGTAGAATGGAACTTATGAATCCTTTTTTTTAGTTTTTTCTCCCATGAATTTTAGTTTTAGCTCGTTAAATACAGCTAAGTATATGAGTTATAAAATATTTAAAGATTTGAAACGTAGTTTACACGGGCATGAACACATCACCAAAAATATAAAGATTGCAATAAATTTATCTGCAAAAATATAAAAATTCTTTTGTAATTAAAGATCTTTAAATCAACATATTTTGTTAAATATGGATAGATACGTTACAATTTCTATGACGATATATATAATAACATCTGCATTAATTGTTAATTAATTATGACTCATAAATAATTTTGATCTTAATATCCTTGCACATCGAAAAACACGTATAAACTTTAAGATAGCCTCTTTAGAACGCAATGAAGAATCCAAAATAATATAGAATCCAAAACAAAATTGCAAGCACGTATGAAAACACTTTTGTATATCTTAAGAACATTTAGAACACTAAAAATAGAAAAAAAAAACTAACAGGTTGTAGGGTGTGAGCATTGCTCCTTTTTCTAATCCTGTACATGAGTTCTAATGTCGAACTGTCCAATTCTAATATCATTGAAAACATGCACTGCCACAAATCCATGAATCAAACCCAGTTGAAAAAATCCATTATTTTTTATCAGTAGACAGTGATGACAAAACATCACAAGCATACAAGGTTTAACCCTAACAATCGCCTTCTCATGTCTGAACAAAAACATCAAAAACAAAGATGAATCATTGTTCTTTATAGTGTTCGTATAAACTGTGATTGAGAGAGATCAAGAGTAAGAACAAACCTTGAGGCAACCATGTTAGCATCAATCGACGTTAACATTAGTATGTTCTTTAAAGTGTTATGATACAAAAAAGTATACAAAATAGGATTCACAATAATATCAAAACTAAAGAACATACCTTCCATCATCTATACTAGCATCGATCGATGTTGACATTGAAGCTCTCTGCAAATTTCTTCTTCAGTTGACATATTGGTTTTGAGTTATATATCATAGATATGCAGTGCTGAAGAGATTCCTAAAATAGTGAATCGCATGATTGACGCATGAGATCAGAATAAAAAATCTCTTTCCTTATAATCTCGTATACTATGCGTATTTGTATTTTTTCTCCCCGTATAATTCAATTTGTGATTGACTAGAGTGCCCTCGTGCTGGTTAATACAAATCTGGTGGAATCAACAGCTAATATTTAGTCTCTTGTGTCTCTTGATAAGACCTGTCTCCCTGGAACTTAACCCATATATATATATATATATATATATATGTGTGTGTGTGGGGGGGGGGGGGGTAGCACTCTATAGCATACCCTCTTATATGGAGTTACATAGCACACCATTATAAAAATATACATAATATATATTTTATTATATTGTTTATGGAATATAATTACAAATTTTGATTATTAAACAAAAAACGAAGTTATACAATTTTTTATTCCAAAAATCATCTAAAATTATACAATATCTCAACATGATTCTATAACAGAATAATAATCATCTAGAATTATTCTGTTGTAGAATTAGTTTCGAAAATATACTTTTTTCATCAAATTTTAAGTGTTAAATTACTTAAAAGATATATATGTTATAGTATTCTGTTAGGTCCAGATACGATTGTAGAGGGGGGGGGGGTTGAATACAATCGTCACAAAATAATCGCGGCGGAATAATCTGATTGGAGTTTAATTTGTTAATCAGATTTAAATTAATTAATATAACAATTTTTAAGTCGTTATATAATTAATATGGTTCGTTTTAATGTCCACTAGTTCGTAGAATAAATTTGACAGGAAGTATTCTAACTTAGCGGAATAAAACAACCGAGTGATCAAAGCACAGAAAACTGTGGATATAACGAATAGCAAGTTACTAACAACTTGAAAGTTTACAAAGCTTTGAACAAGAACAAATGAAGAGGTTGAAGCCATATTTATAGGCAACACCTTGAACTTGTATGACAAACGTGGTATGACCATGCTACAAAGATCAGTATGACAATATGAGCTAATGTCATGCTACAATTGAAATCAGTATGACAATATGAGCTAATGTCATGCTACAATTGAATCTGTATGACAAACTGAAGCATTGTCATACTATACAATTTTCGGTATGACAATCCAGTATGACATAAGACTTGGAGGCTAAGTATGAAGCAGTATGACAATGCAGAGTAATGTCATACTACTTTACTTCGGTATGACAAATCATGACATTGTCATGCTATGTCAAATTCGGTATGACAAACTATAGCATTGTCATGCCATGATCAATTCGGTATGACAATGTATACATATGTCATGCCAAGATCAATTCGGTATGACAATGTATACATATGTCATGCCAACTGAAAATAGAACCTTCCAGGTGCGGTATGACAATCTATATGATTGTCATACCGTGCCCAAAATCAATATAAATTGATTTTCCTTTAATATAATTACTTCAATAATTATTCACTTAATTATATTAATCATATAAATTCATAAATTAAATTAATTCAAGTGTGAATCAATTTAATAAATAAATTACATAACTTATATAATTATTTTGAGATGTGAATAAATTAAAAGAATAATTATATAGAGCACAGTCTTCAGCAGCAGGTCTTCTGACTTCCTTTAAAAGATCTGATTCTTTGTATTGATTGAACGACCACCTATTGTTGATGCAGAATATTTAATTGGAGTAGCTGACACACAAATGTACTGTCTGGTTCATCTGTATCTAGCTGAATCAAATATTCTTTATCAAATAAACATTTGAGAAGTGGCTTGTTCATCGAGTCTTTGTCTTCGTAGTTCATCTTCATAAGTAGAAATAGTTTGGAATCTTCTGAATAAATAAAGTATTAAAACTTTATATCTTCTGGACTTCTGGACGTGCTACAAAATATTATTTGTACACTGAGGCTTGAACATATTAATGAACTTCTTTCAGTGGTGTGCAGCAGCATCCTGAAATTCTTCAGACATATGATTTTAATAAATCACTTGACGTTCTTCGTACGGATTCCTTCAATAGAGCTTGCTAATTTACTTTCTTTCTTATCAGAGTTGAGTTAATACTCTTAAATACAGATTTGAGTGACGGGGTGTTAGTTTTAAACTTTTACGATTCTTGATTGGGATTCTGTGGGAGTAGTAGTTTTTATCTTTTCTCAATAAAAGAGCATGCTTGCACACACTGGCACTCCACACTTGTAAATAGAAGAGTATTTGACTTAGTAGCGAGAGAAGTGAAATTCGAGAACATTAGCACAATCTGAGGTATTATAATTGGCAAGGCAATTACTTCATAGTTCACTCATTCATCACGTAGTTGCATTCATGCATTGCATTGTATTATTGTATAGTGTCGTTGACGCTTGAGGACAAGCATCAGTTTAAGTTTGGGGGTGTGATAAGTGGTATTTATACACACTTATAGGCCTTCATTTCCACTTAAATTGGTTGGTTGTACTTAAGTGTTTAGTGTCTTTTGATGTGTTTTTAGTGTTTTTCTGTGCAGGTCACGAGTTGAGGTGATGAAGTGATTTTCTATCATTTTAGGTTGTTTTTGGTGCATTATCTGCAAGAATAGAGAATTATGGATTCATCGCGACTTGGGATTTTGTGGGTACATCTTCTACAAACCCTCACGAGAACACACTCGTCCACTAGAGCTATCTAGGGGTTTAAAGGGCTTGTTGCATGTGCTAAATGCAACCGTGATCACCTACGGAAGTGGTACTAGAGCGAGGAAGGACATGCACGCGAGAACGAGCAGAATTGGAGAAGTTGGCCATCCGGGGGCAGACACTAGCGCGCCCGCGCTAGTGCCTAGCGCGCCCGCGCTACCTCACAGTCCACTAGCGCGCCTGCGCTAGTTTAGCGCGACTGCGCCCAGCAGAAGTGTTCCGGGCCGATTTTTACAGCTTTTATGACGGATTTTAGCAGCGGTCGAGGCCCGGTTGACTTGGTCAATTTATTTTAATTTCTCATGTGTAAAACCCTAGCCTCCAAGTAGTTTTAGTAGAGAGAACAATATCATAGTTAGTTTAATTTTTCAAGCACATTATCAGTTTTGTAGTAGATCGTTCTACGCGAGGAAGTGACAGTTTCGAGCGAGATCGTGAACATCAATTCTGTAACGTTGTGATCTTTATTATTAATTCAAGCATTTTTATTCATATTAATTCTTGTCTGTTATTTATCATGCTTTCATTAGAACCCATGATGTCGATTAGTTCGATTATGAACTAACCGCCTTCATGGGATTCTAATGGATTTATCGATGTAGTCTAGTAACGAATGTTAGTTGCTTGATGTTGCGACGTACGTTGATTTCTTTGCATGAGCCGTGCTTATTCTTCTTAGAAGCGTAGCTAACTTCTAAGTTGTTTGTTAATTCTTTCTGAAGCGAGAGTGGATGATTGAATTTAGAACTATGCCATGTAAACATAGGATTATGTGAATGAAACATAATTTGTGGTAGACTTGAACTATTTTTATCACCCTGTGTAATCACGATAGACGACCTGTTATTAAACCTCTCTGCTTACACTACCGCTATAGAGATATAGGGTCTGAGCTTTGTTGGTGTCCATGAGATTTCTGTCTTAATTGCGGATTTTGATTGGTATGATATGTGTGCAACGAGAGTTGGCATGTATTACTTTCGTGTTGTCTGATTAGGATCAACAGTCACATGTTAATCAATAATTTCAATTCTAGATGAATTCGATAATGAAGTTAGAATCCCATGTGTTTTCCTATTCTGATTTTGATTAGTAAATTTCGTTATTAGTATAAAAGAACCATCCTTGTTAATTGTCTTGGCAGTGAAAATTACTCATACATTGTTGCATAGGTGCGTATTCTTAATTCACCAGTCTCTGTGGGAACGAACAAATATATTACTTGTGATCACGTGCGCTTGCGTGTAGATTTTTGCGAACAAGTTTTTGGCGCCGCTGCCGGGGACTCGGTGTTAATTAATTAGTTTATGTACTTGTCATCAGTGTGCATTAAAATTCACTGACTAGGATTCTATTCTCTTCTCACTTTTCTTCTTTTCTTTATTTCAGGTACTTGGGTCGCGTTTATGCTCACACGTTCTAGAGCTCGTAAGGAAGCAATTGATTCATCTTCTTCTTCTTCTGATTCTGAAACAATGGAGTATGCAAGGACAACAGTTGATGAGGCGTCACAGGAATTTTCTCGTTTGAATATCAATGATAATCAGGCTGAAACAATTGAGCCAGCGATATCAGCCAGTGGTATTCGGATTAAGCCATCAATCATTCTCAGGCTGCAGGATACTCTTCAATTTGGGGGGTCTGTTCTTGAGGACCCAAACCTGCATCTAAGGAAATTCGAGGAATTCAGTATTGCATTGGATTTCAATATCGGACCTAAGGATCTGGTGAAGCTGAGACTCTTTCCATTCACGCTACGTGATGTAGCACGATCGTGGTTTCTCTCTCTCTCGGCAAGCACTACTAATAGCTGGAACAAGTTGGAGAAAATATTATGTACCAGGTTTTATCCTCTAATTAAAGTATCAGCTATCAGAAACACCGAAAGTAAATTCTCGCAATTCTCGAGAGAATATCTTTGTTTAGCTTGGGACCGGTTCAAGAAGATTCTTGAAAATCTCAATGAAGATGGCATGCCTCCTGGAATGGCAATTCATTATTTCTACAGGGGACTTAATGGTCAATGTAGAGCAGTGTTAGACGTGGCAGCTGGAGGAAATCTGTGGAGCAAGAGCTTCGATGATGCTTACGAACTGATAGAGAACCTGGCTGCTGCTGAGCACAGAGACCTAAAGTGGAAAATTCCAAAAGAGGAAGAATCAGAGGATGATGAAGCGGTCGAAGTCACTCAGGAACTTCAGATGACTAATTGGCACAGAATTAGAGCACACTCCGACGCAATTCCTAATGCATGTGGAGACACTTGTCCTCTCCTTTCTACCAGTGCGAGTAGCCAATCTGTAATTCAATCACCTGCTGATTCAACATTGAATGAAGCACATTACCGAAGGATAATCCGGCGTATTGACGCGGTTGAAGAACGAATCGGTCGCTTTGCTGATATCTTAACGGATTCTCTTGCTGAAGCATTCTTAGCACTAGATGTTAATGTTACTTAGGATTCGTTTGGTTATGGAACGAGGTATCCTCCACAGGATACTTCATCGGAATCGGATTAATTCAGGACTTCACGTCGAGCTAACGACGTTAAACAAGCGCTTCGTGGGAGGCAACCCGCGCATTGGAACCACACTGTACCGTTGTAAACCTCAAAAACGCAAAAAACGAGAAAATTCGGCCCTGGGTGTCAGACACTAGCGCGCCCGCGCTAGTGTCCAGCACGCCCGCGCTAAAGTGTCCAGCGCGCCCGCGCTACACTTAGCGCGGCCGCGCTACTGACTGTCCAGAAACTCGATTTTCTCCCAAAAATATTTTCTTTTCGTTTTTAAAAGCCCATAATCCTAATTTTGCATGCCTAGCCCGAAATATATCCTCCAAAACCCTAACTCAGCTCTCAAAATCCTATATAAACACAAAACCCATCTCCAATTCCTATTCTAATTCTACAAACCCCAACCTACTTATATATACACACCTCCATACACACAACCACCATCAAATCTCTCAAACCCACCACACATAAACCTCTTGCAACTCTAAATCTCTATCAACGGCACCCAAAAGAGCCCGAAGATCACAAGGACCAAGCACCCAAGCCCCTACATCTAGCGATTCTTCCTCGATGGGTGAGGTTGAGTTCACCTCCGATGGTGCACGAACCGAGTTTCAACGGCTTATGAATAAGTCGATAGTCAAGGAGAGGGGATTCTTACCCACGGCGGAAGATGGTGATCTCTTGAAGATGATTCAAGAAAGGGGATGGGAGTCTTTTTGCGAGGCTCCAAAGGCGGTTCCCTTGGCCATTATTCGCGAGTTCTATGCTAATGCCAAGGAGAATCGCGATGGGTTCACGGTGGTGCGAGGAATCCGTGTGGATTATAGTGCGGAGGCGATCCGTAGAGTGATTGGGGGGCGTGCCAAGCGCCGTAATGAAGAAGATTGGGTTGTAGAGAGGATCGGGCGTGCCAAACGCCGGTTTGATGATGATCTGGTTGATCTTGAGCGGTTGGTGTATGATATGTGTGTGCCGGATACGAATTGGAAGATGACAGCACCTCCTTTGCCGGCACATGTTTCTTTTCCGGCAGCCGCTTTGAACCGGTATGCGAAGGCGTGGAACGCCTTCATCTGTGCTAACATCATGCCATCTTCACATGGGCATGAGGTGACGGTGGATAGAGCTATTCTGCTCTTTGGGATTGTCTCGGACAAGTATATTGATCTGGGACATGTTATTCATCAGGGGATTCTGAGGTTCTTACAGGGAGGAACCACTGGTGCCATTCCATACGGCACAATTGTTACGAAGCTCTGTCGATCAAGCGGTGTTCGTTGGCCGGCCAACGAGCAATTACAGTTGCCAGCAGCACCTATTGATCATTCGGCGATCAGTCGGATGACGGAGTGGGATGGAGGAGTTCCTCACCCTCGAGGCCTCGGGTACATATATGATGAGATGCCAGGGGGACGTCCAGGGTTCATTAGGAGGGAGCGCACTAGAGCTTCTGGAGCTGGTACTTCACAGACGGAGAGGAGCTCCGAACCGATGGGAGATGTTCATTATCGCCGACTAGCGAGACGGATGGACACTATGCATGACATCCACCAGAGGTTTGCATTTGACTTGACACAAGCTCTAGGTAGTGCTTTTCAGGCACAGGGGGTCACAGTTCAGTGGCCAGTATTCGGAGCAGGGATGCAGTATCCTCCACCTGATTCACCTCCAGCAGAGGAGGGGGAGGACTCGGACTCCGAGTAGGTATGTGGGTGCTCTAGCCTTTTTATCACTTTCAATGGGGACATTGAAAATTTTAAGTTTGGGGTGGTAATCTAAGGAAGAGCATATTATTGTAATTTTGTTTATTATTGCATGTGTTAGTTAGTTCATGTAGTTCACGTTTTTTTTTATTCTGCTTTGATTATTTCTCACGTTTTTTTTATTTTTCTCACGTTTTTTCTATTTTTCTCAATTTTTTTTCTTTTACATGTTTAGTGGTAATTGTCGTAGTTAGTATCACGAGCATTTGCATGAATTATGAAGTTAAGCCAAGTTAATTGCCTATGATGAGTTATGTGCGTAGTTCTTGATTAGTAATTTCAATTGCAATGCGAGGTTAGTACTTGGAAATTGCTTGTGTTGGAAATTGTAATTCACATATGTTCTTGAGATAGGATTTAGACGAAATTCCATGAATTCTAGGATTGAATTGAACACCCTTCAGCTTAGGTCTGTAATTCTTAAGTTTGGGGGAACTAAGGAGTAGATATGCCTTTCTAAAAAAGAAATAGTAGTAAATAAAATTCACTAGAAAAAATAAGTGGTAGAATTAACTAGGTTGAGCTCATTAGTACTCGAGTAATTAAGTCTGAGGGGACTTTGTGCCTAACAACCTAAAGCCCTTCGTGGTTTGGGATTATTGACCCAACACTCGCTACATGGGTACTAGTGTATAAATCTTTAGGGATCTCAACCATTGCACGGTTAAATAAACCACTAGAATAGAGTGAATAATTGGTGTGTGAAGTCTTGTGGTGTTCGTAACGCATTTACACTGCGAAGCGCTCTGACCTTAGACCGAGCAATTAATCACCAATAAAAAGAAAAAAAAATAGTGAATAAATTAGAAGGGTGTGGACATTCTTTGGGACCTTGGCTTTTAGTTGGACTTGAGTGACGGGGTGTTAGTTTTAAACTTTTACGATTCTTGATTGGGATTCTGTGGGAGTAGTAGTTTTTATCTTTTCTCAATAAAAGAGCATGCTTGCACACACTGGCACTCCACACTTGTAAATAGAAGAGTATTTGACTTAGTAGCGAGAGAAGTGAAATTCGAGAACATTAGCACAATCTGAGGTATTATAATTGGCAAGGCAATTACTTCATAGTTCACTCATTCATCACGTAGTTGCATTCATGCATTGCATTGTATTATTGTATAGTGTCGTTGACGCTTGAGGACAAGCATCAGTTTAAGTTTGGGGGTGTGATAAGTGGTATTTATACACACTTATAGGCCTTCATTTCCACTTAAATTGGTTGGTTGTACTTAAGTGTTTAGTGTCTTTTGATGTGTTTTTAGTGTTTTTCTGTGCAGGTCACGAGTTGAGGTGATGAAGTGATTTTCTATCATTTTAGGTTGTTTTTGGTGCATTATCTGCAAGAATAGAGAATTATGGATTCATCGCGACTTGGGATTTTGTGGGTACATCTTCTACAAACCCTCACGAGAACACACTCGTCCACTAGAGCTATCTAGGGGTTTAAAGGGCTTGTTGCATGTGCTAAATGCAACCGTGATCACCTACGGAAGTGGTACTAGAGCGAGGAAGGACATGCACGCGAGAACGAGCAGAATTGGAGAAGTTGGCCATCCGGGGGCAGACACTAGCGCGCCCGCGCTAGTGCCTAGCGCGCCCGCGCTAGTGCCTAGCGCGCCCGCGCTACCTCACAGTCCACTAGCGCGCCTGCGCTAGTTTAGCGCGGCTGCGCCCAGCAGAAGTGTTCCGGGCCGATTTTTACAGCTTTTATGACGGATTTTAGCAGCGGTCGAGGCCCGGTTGACTTGGTCAATTTATTTTAATTTCTCATGTGTAAAACCCTAGCCTCCAAGTAGTTTTAGTAGAGAGAACAATATCATAGTTAGTTTAATTTTTCAAGCACATTATCAGTTTTGTAGTAGATCGTTCTACGCGAGGAAGTGACAGTTTCGAGCGAGATCGTGAACATCAATTCTGTAACGTTGTGATCTTTATTATTAATTCAAGCATTTTTATTCATATTAATTCTTGTCTGTTATTTATCATGCTTTCATTAGAACCCATGATGTCGATTAGTTCGATTATGAACTAACCGCCTTCATGGGATTCTAATGGATTTATCGATGTAGTCTAGTAACGAATGTTAGTTGCTTGATGTTGCGACGTACGTTGATTTCTTTGCATGAGCCGTGCTTATTCTTCTTAGGAGCGTAGCTAACTTCTAAGTTGTTTGTTAATTCTTTCTGAAGCGAGAGTGGATGATTGAATTTAGAACTATGCCATGTAAACATAGGATTATGTGAATGAAACATAATTTGTGGTAGACTTGAACTATTTTTATCACCCTGTGTAATCACGATAGACGACCTGTTATTAAACCTCTCTGCTTACACTACCGCTATAGAGATATAGGGTCTGAGCTTTGTTGGTGTCCATGAGATTTCTGTCTTAATTGCGGATTTTGATTGGTATGATATGTGTGCAACGAGAGTTGGCATGTATTACTTTCGTGTTGTCTAATTAGGATCAACAGTCACATGTTAATCAATAATTTCAATTCTAGATGAATTCGATAATGAAGTTAGAATCCCATGTGTTTTCCTATTCTGATTTTGATTAGAAAATTTCGTTATTAGTATAAAAGAACCATCCTTGTTAATTGTCTTGGCAGTGAAAATTACTCATACATTGTTGCATAGGTGCGTATTCTTAATTCACCAGTCTCTGTGGGAACGAACAAATATATTACTTGTGATCACGTGCGCTTGCGTGTAGATTTTTGCGAACACCGCTCTGATGCCAATTGTTAGGTCCAGATACGATTGTAGAAGGGGGGGTTGAATACAATCGTCACAAAATAATCACGGCGGAATAATCTGATTGGAGTTTAATTTGTTAATCAGATTTAAATTAATTAATATAACAATTTTTAAGTTGTTATATAATTAATATGGTTCGTTTTAATGTCCACTAGTTCGTAGAATAAATTTGACAGGAAGTATTCTAACTTAGCGGAATAAAACAACCGAGTGATCAAAGCACAAAAAACTGTGGATATAACGAATAGCAAGTTACTAACAACTTGAAAGTTTACAAAGCTTTGAACAAGAACAAATGAAGAGGTTGAAGCCATATTTATAGGCAACACCTTGAACTTGTATGACAAACGTGGTATGACCATGCTACAAAGATCAGTATGACAATATGAGCTAATGTCATGCTACAATTGAAATCAGTATGACAATATGAGCTAATGTCATGCTACAATTGAATCAGTATGACAAACTGAAGCATTATCATACTATACAATTTTCAGTATGACAATCCAGTATGACATAAGACTTAGAGGCTAAGTATGAAGCAGTATGACAATGCAGAGTAATGTCATACTACTTTACTTCGGTATGACAAATCATGACATTGTCATGCTATGTCAAATTCGGTATGACAAACTATAGCATTGTCATGCCATGATCAATTCGGTATGACAATGTATACATATGTCATGCCAAGATCAATTCGGTATGACAATGTATACATATGTCATGCCAACTGAAAATAGAACCTTCCAGGTGCGGTATGACAATCTATATGATTGTCATACCGTGCCCAAAATCAATATAAATTGATTTTCCTTTAATATAATTACTTCAATAATTATTCACTTAATTATATTAATCATATAAATTCATAAATTAAATTAATTCAAGTGTGAATCAATTTAATAAATAAATTACATAACTTATATAATTATTTTGAGATGTGAATAAATTAAAAGAATAATTATATAGAGCACAGTCTTCAGCAGCAGGTCTTCTGACTTCCTTTAAAAGATCTGATTCTTTGTCTTGATTGAATGACCACCTATTGTTGATGCAGAATATTTAATTGGAGTAGCTGACACACAAATGTACTGTCTGGTTCATCTGTATCTAGCTGAATCAAATATTCTTTATCAAATAAACATTTGAGAAGTGGCTTGTTCATCGAGTCTTTGTTTTCGTAGTTCATCTTCATAAGTAGAAATAGTTTGGAATCTTCTGAATAAATAAAGTATTAAGACTTTATATCTTCTGGACTTCTGGACGTGCTACAAAATATTATTTGTACACTGAGGCTTGAACATATTAATGAACTTCTTTCAGTGGTGTGCAGCAGCATCCTGAAATTTTTCAGACATATGATTTTAATAAATCACTTGACGTTCTTCGTACGGATTCCTTCAATAGAGCTTGCTAATTTACTTTCTTTCTTATCAGAGTTGAGTTAATACTCTTAAATACAAATAGGCTTAACATATGCCTTTCATATTCTATATTAGAATCACGTTTTATATGTATTTTATAATAAAATTTAAATAAAATTGATGATTTACAATGGTGTACTATGTACCTCCATATAAGGAGTCCCTCCCTGAAATGTTGGCGCACACAAATATATATATAGTTAAGTTCTATGGAGTACAAAAAATATTGAAGTATTGAGTGAATAAAATTTTTTTATATAATAAATTTGATTAGGCGAGTGAATCAAGTATTTAACAAACTATTTCGAGCACTATAGTTCTGTTTAAACATGTTCAATTTGAGAAAAAGTTGGTCAGGATGAATGAATTTAAAAATTATATTTGAAGTTTGTCCATTTTGAGAGATAATATAATTTTTTTAATATGTTTAATAAGATTTGATGGTTAAATTATAATAATATGAGTTGAGTTGATATCTCTCAATTTAACTAAATAATTAAGTTCGATTTCACATGGCAGCAAATAATAATTTTAAAGTTGATACTAAACATGGCAGAAATTTGATATTCAAATTTGATTTGTAAATTTTAATTAATTTGATTGGACAAAAAACCCAGTTTAACTTTAAATTCATTAAATAATACTTATTCCATCCCTCTCATTTCATAACCTCTTTTAATAAATTTTTTGTATAAATATTTAAATATGAAATTTTTATTCATAATTTTTTTTTAAAAAAATAATTTTTGAAAATCCAATTTGTACGAGTCTTAAAATACACGTCAAGTCCCCTTCACCAAAATAAACAGCCCAGACGGACACAGAAAATATCCAATTTATATTATTTATAATAGTCCAAAGAATTTATTTATTCATTCTCTCATGTAATTAAAGTTTTCTCAAAACTCGTTAAAATAATTTTAGATAAAATTGTGCCATTTAAATATTCTATTTTCTTTTTTTAAAAAACAAATGATATTATTAAGACCAAACGCTTAACAAGACAGATATTGAAAACCGGCACAAACTGTCAACTACAAAATAAAGAATGAACTAAATAAATAGTCATTTTGTTTTCAGATTGCTTATTACATAAAATATTCATATTCTTTAATCTAAAAAATATTATAATGATGTGTCAAGCAATCCGACCTATATCAATTATGAAACTAGTAGCATCACAATTGATATTCACATAAGTATCATTTATAACCTAATGTTTAATGTTTAGAATTATCATTCAAATCAACTGATACCGGAGCTTCAAATGTCCCCAAAATATGAACAATTTTTCGTTGGGAAAGATGCGTGTCCACTGTCGTCTCAAAAAACCGTATAAATCTTTGTCAGAATGATAACTGAAACACGTATCAAGATGCACATGGATAAAAAAAACACAACAGTGACATCTTAAAAAGATGAACACACTCTCACATCCAAAAAAATGGGCACGACTAACCTTGATAACACGTTACTCACCAAGATATAATCCAAAAAGATTAGATTTAGGTTTTATTAAAAAAACTGATAAATAAAAGAGGGGATGAGGAGCGAATGAATTAATTGGAGGAGATGAAAATCTGGAAGACGGAGATGTGACGGCTGAAATCCTAATTACAGGACTCCACTATCAAAACAAAAGAGAATTGTATTGAAAAAATTGCCATTTAAATACTCAATATTGTCCCAAACTCTTTTTACAAAGAGCAGTGCTAGGTATTTTAAATAAAATTTTCATAACACCGTGACAAATTTATTTAGAGATCTCTTAATTTTCATAACACATGACAAATTTATTCAGGATCCCATATTATTATTAAGAAAGTTATCATCCATATATTAACAACCCTGTATTTGGGGAAATTTGTTGGGTGAAATTTGGGTGTCTGCTTTCACTTTTACAAATTATATAAAAAACAGTATAGGGTTTTACTCAATAAACTCTGTTCCCTGCAG
This sequence comes from Daucus carota subsp. sativus, assembly GCF_001625215.2. Taxonomy (NCBI): domain Eukaryota; kingdom Viridiplantae; phylum Streptophyta; class Magnoliopsida; order Apiales; family Apiaceae; genus Daucus; species Daucus carota. The sequence goes on from NC_030383.2 coordinate 35,701,614, forward strand.
GATGTGATAGGAACCTAAACAGAATAATCTCTGCTTTCTTTAGTGCACCATATTATGAACCCATCAACTGGCTCCAAAAGAATCAACAGAGCTAACCAGACGAGCATGTTATGAACCAAGCAACCAAACCCAGACTACATGGTTTCGCCCACAAACGAGAGACATATGAGTGGATTCAATCATTCAAAACCACCAGCAGAAACAAATTCCGAAATTGTATAATTTAACAAACAAGACTGAAACATTCCATAAGTATCAAAAGTTTGAAACAGACAGTTACAATCCTGATCACCACTAAAAAGAGATTTTAAGCATCAAGCAGCCTAATGCTGTTACTTAATAAAGATCCCCTTGTGGGTGTGAATCACACAATCGGATTTCGGGTAGGACACGCAAGTAAGCAAGTAACCCTCTCCCATTTGTTTGTCATCAAGGAACGATCCATCAGCCTGGTCAACGGAGCCTTCAATAATCTTTCCAGCACAGGTAGAGCATGCACCTGCCCTGCAAGAATATGGAAGCTCCACACCTGCCTCCTCAGCAGCATCTAGGATGTAGCAATCATCTTCAGCCTCGAATTCGTGCTCTACACCTTCTGGGGTCACCAGCTTGATCTTGTATGCAGCCATTGCAGAAGCTTTGAATCCATTACCAGATTTCAATCCAAAGGATTTGGAAACGCTTTTCACATACCCTATGGATGGAGGACTCTTAACAAGAGCACTCGACTTCTGGCACCTCGGGGCAGTGCTGAACATGCATTGGGAAGGAATACTCACAGTTGACATGTTTACCTGTAATTATGGAGAGCAGTATTTCAGCTTTAGCACACTTTGTCAAATTAAAAAGCAAGCCTCAACGTCAATCTTATAACAACATTACGTGGTGGCACAAAAATCAAGAATGGAAATATAGCCGGGCTACACCTACCCTTAACCAATAAGAGGTATGTTGTGTGTGCTTATTCTATTCCTCCCATTTAAAAGTACTCTGTATCCTATCATCAAAAATCACATATACATGACATAAATAGGGCTTCATATACATGACAGAAATCGGGCTGCATATACTGATGAAAGTTGATATGGGTATTTTTAAAGCTGACAATAGCCAGCCAGCTTATCAACTTATTCCTGTAATACGGGGAAAATATCTGAATTCTGAAGAATATAAAACAAGTTAAATGCATGGCTCTATGTTGCTTTCTGAATCCCTGGTGCCGGAGAGATCTACAAAATGAGGTGGGTCATTTAAATGATTATTATGGATGATAATCTAAGTGCTTACTACACTGATAATTTAAAATTTTCATATATATTTGATGACTCAACATATTCTGCAACTATTTAGCTCTTTCAAGATAACCGTGGTGTTTGGGTAGTTGGAAAGGAGTGGTATGGTCTTGGAATGAGAGGTTATGAGATATAAGCGATATACAGAGAGGATGATAAATAATGCAAAAAACATAATGTATCATTTCATTTTCTTATTTTTCCAATCCAAACCTCAACATAACTTATTGGATTTTAAGTTGAGCACAGTAAATAATATTAACTGCATTTCATTTTCTTATCCTTCCGGTCCCCAACCATATAAACAACATCATAATATTCACATAAGAAACATCCTACAGGAAGAAATTATGTGTCAAAATCATACATGTATATGTAACGCCAATAAGGAATATTCCAAAAATTAGCAATCTCCTATCACACCAACACCTACAAAGGAGCACATTTAAAATTTGTACCGACCGCTTTATCTATCTATGTAATCACATTGACAAGCTAAAGTGCTAAACACATAAGATTTAAACATGGAAATCATATTTGTTCCACTGCAGAGCATTTCAGCAAACAATGTACAATCACTAAATCCCTCATCCGTGTATTACAACTAACTGTTTGCAGTGTTTTGGTTAAACTACGCGTCTATTTCATAAACAAACCCTTCTATGGCTACATATATACATTACAACACACAATTTAAGACCCTTCTGCACATGTGAATGATAAACAAGGGGAAAAAGTTATAAATTGAGGAATTAAAATCAGTAGTATACTAAAAAAATCTTACTTTCACAAAGATTACAAAGCAAAGCAACAAAAAACAGAATAACATAGAACCCCCTTGAAGAGAAGCCAAAACTAAAGATACAATCTTGATTCTTGATAACAGCAACACAAGAATCCTCAAAAATAAATATACCCAATAAATCATTTCATCAATCTAGTAACATGAATAAATAAAAAAACAATCTTGACAATTATAATCTATAAATCAAAGCTAGAAAGACAATAATTTATCAAAGAACAAAGAACCCTTAAAAAGACTATAACAAGGAAGAAGATAGAGAAGAGAAAGAGAAGATCTTACAGAGGAGGATCTGGCGACTGAGCTGTGGATCTAAAGCTTACGAGGAGAAAACGAAAGGGTTGTATGTATTAACGAGTGTTTGTGTGTGTGTGAATATATAGGTGAGATTTGGTGAGAGTGGGCGGCTTTTGAAAACTATGGAGAGACGATCATATGAAAAATATGACCTTGTTTTGTCTTCGAGAGGGTACTAGTAACCAGTGTGTGTGCGCGTTAGTGCCGGCTGGTTTTGGTCTCTACTTTTATGATTCTGTATGCGATTACTAGAGCTGTATTTGGGCCTAAAACTTTTGCCCAGCCTGGTCCCAAAAAACCGGTCCGTTCTCATTTTAGACCGAATTCAATATTATCGTTCACAATATTAATTTTTTTAAGAAAAATAAAGCTTCTATTGCTGAAAATTCCCGTCATATATTATTGAATCCAATACAGAGCATGGAGGACTCGTAAAACTAACAAAGCAATTTAGCTCACAAGGGACGAGCCATCAAATAGGCTGTCCTATTAGCTAATCTTCTAACATGTCGTACTTTAAAATCTTCTCTAAATATCAACCTCTCCGTACACACTTTAATAGTATGGACAACTTCTAATTGGTAGTCTTCCTCGCCATTAATCGCTTAGACTGCTAGTACAGAATCTAACTCGATTAGCACATCTCTATCATCCCTCAACGTGATCCATAACTCGATTAGCACATCTTTATCATCCCTCAACGTGATCCATGACAAGGCCTCCTCGATACGCACCCATAACAGAAGCTATCACGCTAAACTTCATGCTAAACTTAATATATTTAGAACGATAATATTGAATTCGCATCCATTATTTATGATAATATATTTAGATTTTTTAAATTTTATTTACTATTTATTTTTTATTATATTAATACATTTTTTTTGTTTTAATTAAAAATAAATACTAAATAAAATTGATAAAATCTGAATATATTGTCATAAATGCTAGAAGTCATAACCTTTTAATTGGTTGTGGTAGTATTCAAAAATAATGTGTCAAACTCTCTAAATAATATTTTTACTCCTTGAACTGAAATTTGGAGGTACTTGATTGATATTTATTGTGACTTTAATGATTGAAATGAGACCCTGATAAGATTAGTGAGCAAAGTGATATATGACCTCCACTTCAGTGACCACTTTGATATTTAACCGTAATTTCTTCCAACCATTGGGACCGATATTACTCAGATGAGGATTATATGATTCCTGCCAAGTCTGATAACCCGACTTTACCGTATAGTGACAATCATTACACTACAAGAAAAACTGCTTTTAGCGACCGACTATCAGCGACCGCACGCCGTCGCTACTAGGCTTTAGCGACGGCACCCGGTAGCTGAAAACTGTCGCATATAATCTCGTCGCTGGCATGCACTCTAGCGACAACCTTCAGCGACCGACTCTTTAGCGACAGCTTTTGGCGACCGAAGTTGTCGCTAGTCTGAGTCAGCACAGGACTGCCGAATACCACGTGTCAGCGACCATTTTTGCGACCGATGGTCGCTACTGTTTGCGACCGACAGTAGCTACCGATCGCCGTTGCTGTCTGTTGCGACGGATTCGCTACAGAATTTTGTAGCTAAAGTTAGCGACCGATTGGCTACGGATTTCCGTAGCAAATATAGCTACAGGTATTTGCGACCGCTGTGCGTCGCTAAGTTTGAAAGCTTTTGCTACCAGCATTGGCTACTGCTTGCGGTAGCTAAAGCCAATTTTTTTTTAAATTTTTTTTTATTTTTTTTGCAGATTTACATAATTTCAGTTTGTACCTGCTTTTCCCACAAACAATAACAACTTTGTCTCAACAATTTCACGGTGAATAACCCAACAATAGAAGAAATCCTAATTAACATCAAAGTTTACATCAATATCCTTAAAATTTCAGCAACACAACCATATGTTCCAAATATCATCCAAGCAGTACAATACTAACACCTAAATGCTCGAAGATCCTCCAACATCAGCATCCTAATCGGCATGATCACCCTGTCAATGTCATTTGAAGAAGTGAATCTACATGGCATATAAACAATTGAATATGAAAACAGACTTCAGCAGTTAATAACACAATTGAAGTTAACTATTAAATAGATTAATACCTTACGACCATCACTTTGTTGATACACTAAGATCCTCCAATATCAGCATCATGATCATGATCATAATCATCAGCATCCTGGTCATCACGATCACCCTGTCATCATCAAATCAATTAAAGAAGTGAAATCTCAATTGTATATGAACTGTAAACATGAAAAACAAACTTCAAAAATTAATAACAAAATTGCAGTTAACAATTATATACCTGCCTACCATCACTTTGCTGCGATGCTGCTGCCTCAGCCACAGCACGAGCTAACTCATCAGGATCCATAAGCCCAAGATGTCCTCCTAATACACGAAGAAGCGCTCGATCCTGACATATAGCTCGAACACAGTCAGCAGGAGTATGAACAGGTGGATGACTCGGTGACTGTGTGCTACAGGTTGAGCCAAAGATAGATGGGCGTCTTCGTTGTCCCTGACCCTTGACATAGTTCTTCTTCACAATAGAGGCCCTCTCCCAAAGCTCCTGATCAATATTCGGGGGCTGAGTGCCCTCAGGATAGCGCTCAGCAACTAAAGTGCGATAATTTTTCTGTCATCATATTTATGATTAGTTAGTTAAAACTCAATTTTGTAAACTCTAGAGATTTATGCCAATATTATATGCTTAATTATATATTATACCTTTATACTAATAACAACCATATTGATATCACCATAAATCTAATTTCCTTATATTCTATTCTTTAGTAGAACCACAACTAACTTGGACATAATAAATGTATAAAAGTTTAGTTTTATTACCGCTACTTCCTGAGCAGCAGGTATGCCTTCACGAGTAGCCACGTACACATCCAACCAGTTGATAGTACCCTGAGATTGAGACTCCTGTACAAAACATATTTCCAATAATTGAGAAGTAAACATGTGATGGTGGTTACACACATCGAAGCTATGCATACATACCTTGTTAGCCATATGCTGCCCCTGGGATATACTACCTCCCTTGTATGTACCTTTTGCCTTCTCAGCACCTCCACATCTATTTCCCGAGGCAGTATTACTTTTGTGCACAAACTCAGGCTCTGTCCACTGAGCACACATCTGAGCCCAAATATCAGCGCTACACCACCATGGGTTAAACTTATGCATATGCAAATCCCCTTGACCTGGAAATGCATTGCTAGCATTCTGCAGGGCTTTTGTGCGCTCTTTTGACAAATTGTCTTTGGTTCGATCTGCACATTTTCTCCAAAACAGATCAGAAATAGTAGGACCGTCTTCATCCGCCCACCTGTATCGTTTCTGCATAAAGAGTTCAATAGGAAAAAATACATTAATGTAGCAATTTGTTAATAGTACACAATTAGAAATATACATTAATTTTGTTGTTAATGAAACAAGCTAAATAAACTAATGGTGCACACAAAAATCTTTTTTGTCTATGTATGTTCACTTTTTTGGTCGAATTATAAAATATTATAGCCTAAAAATATAGTACCCGATATAGTTTAGTGTTCAAAAGCACGACAAGATAACAATAAAGTATATTATTTTTCCAAGCTAATGTTAAAGGACTTTTCTATTTCCAAACACATAAAGTAGTCATTAGCAGGCTAGAATGACATGACATGATCATTAATAAATTGACGAACAAGAGAAGAACCATATAGCTAGCACTATGAGTAATAATTTTCATGTTTTAAGTGTTATGACTTTACAAATCAATAATTAAATTTCATCATTGTAGTACCTGAAATTCAGCCCATACTGCATCCTTATGTGCTGTAGGTGTGCTAACCCACCTAATGGCAGGGGTAGGCCAATTCTGAAGGCACAGCTGAGAGATGCACTTCACAAAATTTATAGGAAAATGCTTGGTGCACATAATTGTGTACAAAAACATGTACATAATGACATGAGGCGGATTTTAATTGGATGACCCTCCTGCATTTACACCAACCACTCCAATTAAAACCCACCACATCACTTGCCACATCATTATGTACAAATTTTCTGTACACAATTATGTGCACCTAGCACTACTCAAATTTATATCACTGACCACATGAATGATGAGGGAAGCCACATATAATCTGTGGCAAGCTAAGTGTCAGACCAGATGCACAACTATTAGCTGGACTTAAAATTTGGTATAACACGCAAGCTTAAAGCCTTAAACTTGAATATACTTTTTTTGTTGTGCCATGGTTTTCTTGTATTTGATACCATAGAGAAATTTATATATTAGGAATTCTGTCAATAGTACGCAGCCTATTCTCTGTACAATGTTCTATGGCAAATTAACTAAAGTACAAGGATTTTTATATAGGAAATCTTGCCAAAAACTTTCCTGAATAGAAAGAGACTAAAATTTAATATGCTGATATTACTAAATTTAATAAGTTTGGCATAATATTGTTGCCTCGGTTCAAAATTTACTTTTTAGGAATGGGTATATACAGGGGTGGACAGACCGAGTTATTAAAAGGAAACAGAGGACCACAGTAAGTAATGACATAAGCAGACTCCAATATTAGAATATTTTGGACAAACATCATTGGCATCTTATTCTTTTGCATAATTTAAGCCCACCTCTCTCTCTTTCTCTATCAAATTTTAAGTAGCAGCAGAGAGAATCAGAAGTGTAATGAATCAAACATTACTAGTAGTCATTAGTCTGATCAGATTTGAGTTCCCGACTCTCATCAGTCCCTTGCTAGCTTTAGCCTAGCTTCTCTTCTTACATTCTAAAAAAAAAGTTTGCTAATTCTGAGAACTTAAACACTGATTTCAAATTGTATAAAATTATGTCAAACTTTAACTAATATGACTTAAATCTTAAGCCTGTTTTTAACCAGTACAAAACCCCTTATGTCACCACATTGTAATACAACAAGAAATCAAGAATGTTCCCTCATCCTCAAATTTTATCTACTACTCAAAATTACCTTGATATATAATGGACCAGAATTGCTATAGCAGTAAGCCAACAAAACACGGAGCAACTACAGAAATCAAGGTAGCATATACGGTAAATATAATATGTGATCACAAAAACAGAAACTCGACCAAACATGCAGGAACTAAATAAAAATACCATACAGGCAGGTCAAAATACCTAAAATATGTGTAAACACATTCAACTCTCCACACCTTTCAACCTCATATAGATAATCACAAACAACACTCGATAATTAAAGTGTAATACAGAACCCATTCTGTCACCACACTGATATAGCAACAAGAAATCAACAGCACCACAAGATATCAACAGCATCACAAGAATTAGAACATAATTTCACAAACCCACAAACAATCACACAGTCGGCACTAAAATGTAGACGATGCACATACAATCGCACACAGTAGTTACTAGTAAATGCAGATGATTAACTCACAATCGATATTCATAATATACAGTAGTAGTTGTAGATAGGCATACCTGTAACTGTACTGGTGGTTGAAACACGATCGCTGAAACCCTCGTACTCTCCCTCCCCCGCTGCTTACCTCCGCACTTGCTTCAAGTGCTTTACCCTTTTACAGTTTTGTATTACTGTATGATAAAAATAAAATTATATATTTGGTAGAAATTAATAATATAGTTATATATTTTATGAAAATAACGAGGATTTTATACCAAATCAATTCTTTATATAAATATATTTTATTTATATGATAAAAATTATTATGTTAAAAAGATTTGATTCATTTAATATAAAATAATACAATTACAAATAATTTTTAAAATTGTACCAATATTTAAAAAATATAAATTACTCAATAATATATTTATAATAGAATAGAGTATTAAATAAGAATTAAAAAAAAATTGTCTTGTACGTAAATTTGAAGACTACATGAAATTATTTTATTTAATCAGATACACTTAATTTAAAGGTAGAAAATTTTAAAAATATCTAAAATCAATCATCAATATACCTATATAAAGGGAAAGCCGGAGACATTTAGGTGACGTGGAGAGATAGCTCCATTCTATTTTTTCAATTTTTCGGAATTTTTGAAATATAACTTTCAGTATTGGAATAAATTACTTTCTAAATATTATCTTTTCCGTTTTCAAACTTATTGAAAAGAAAAATCACCAAAATTACCTTTTTTTGGTATTGGAAGAAAGTGTTTCAAAACTAACTTTTCCGGTTTCAAAATTGTTGGAAGGTAGTTTCAATAATTTTATAAATTCTATTTTCTAAATTTTCTAAAATTTTTGAAATATATTCAAAATTATTAGGAGAAAAAATTTTCTATTATTAATTTTTGATCACAATCGATTTTGAAGTTTTTAAGATTCAATCACTATCTGACATAGCTTGATCTCCGTGAGAAAAAAAGGGGCACATGCTTAATTATACTTTTAGAAAGATATAAATACATATATTTGTTAAAAAGTATATTTTAATAAAATTAACGAAAAAAATTATAACATTTTTACAAAACCTAATATACTATATAAAAGTGTAAAATGAAAATAATATAACTTCTATAGGGAGCAAAAACTCATATGCGGGAGAAATATTTAGATTAAAAAATATATTTATTAGAAATATCCAGTTTATGATAAAATTAATTCTAAATAATATACATAATTAATTTTAAATTTAAAACTTGCTGATTCAAAAATTCATTAAATAATAATATCAAATATAATTAATATTCTTTTATCAATTTAAAGAATTCAATTAAGAAATAAATAATAAAAAACTTTGTATTTAAGGAAATAAAAAATTACATCCGCTACCAACATTAGCGACCGACTGCCGTAGCTAATTGATGACGTGGAACTTTCCGCTACGGCATTCGGTCGCTAATAGTCCTGGTCGCAGATGTGGGATGTCACAATTATTTTTGGAGGGAATGTATACAGCGACGACTTTTAGCAACCACCAGCGGTCGCTGATAATATGATGACGTGGCACCTTTAGCGACCGCTCGCGGTCGCTACCATAATTTAGTCGCTAAAATTTTTCGCGCAAATTTCCCCGCCAATTTTTTAGGACGAAATTTTTTTTGGAGACGAAATAGCAACTGGAATCGGTCGCTAATGAAGTATTAGCGACTAAGGAATTCGCCGTCGCGGAAGGCGGTCGCTATTGATTAGTATTAGCGACGGAATTGCGGTCGCTGATAAATTTGGTCGCTGATAGCTATTTTTCTTGTAGTGATTGTTGTTTACCCAAGTTGTTCTATCATCTGTGTCATATTGAGGGATTCTTGTACTTAAAATAGCTCTGGCATCTCTTTCAGAAAACATGCCGAGAATTTTCTCCTCATCCCAGGTCCTTGAGTTATAGCTAAGAAGATCTGAAACTTTTAAATTCTGCGCAATCTCATAGCTATCATCAATCATATTCACGATGATTAAGGAACTCAAAGCTGAACAACTGATGATGGAGGCTCAAATTGCACAATTGGTTAGTTTTTCTATCGCGCGACAAACTGAATCTTCTCTACCCCGTGTCTCCGGGTTGAAGATGACAGAAATATTATCATTCTTGCAAGTGATGAAGAGTGTCATAGTTTTTCGATATGTGATGATGATGTGCCTACTGATAAAGAGGAAGATCATGGTGCTGATGATAAGATCAATGATGAGTTCGATATTGTTGACCATGTGCTTGATGCCGAGGTAAATGAAACAAGCAATACCAATATGGTTCTTGTGTCACTTCCATCATACGTGCCTAAACTAGCTGATAAGTGCATATTTTTGTATATTTTAAATGCCTAATTATTGCTTGTTCTCACTTATTTATTTGTTTATTTGTCTTTTTTGTAGGAATATTGCAAATGCTTGAAGAAATAAAAGAATAAAGCAAAAAAGAGAAAGAGATGGAAGAAAAGGATCATAGGGGAATATTCTCAAGGAAGCATCTAGATGGGACACTTACACCCCCCCTCTACCCTAATTTCCCCCTATAAATACACATCTCCCCATCATGTTTCAACCAACCTAGGATTTCATATTTTTAGTAGCCTCTCTTTTATGTAGTAGATCTAGTAGTAGCACTCTAAATTTGTAAACACTTTTATTATATCAATACAAGTATTCATTTTTGTTCTTAAATCTTGCTCTTTACTTTTACTTCTAGGCTATGAAATCTTTCTCTAACCACATGAGACTCAAAATTACTTGTGGATTGAAGGAGCCTAATTATATGTTTTAAGCTTGCATTTTTTAGTATTTAGATTGAGCCCCTTTTAATTCTCAATATTATTAGTGGGTTCAATGGTTTAGTATTCTAGATTTTGATTTTAGCTTGTAGTTTGATGGGGTTTTGTTAGATACATGGTAGATAAGCTAGTTTTGAAGTTTTGTTTGATTTGGAGTTAGTTTGGTAGGATTTGGTATTGTTCTTGTTCTTGGTTTTTAGTATTTTTAGGGGCTTTTTGGTGTAAATTTTAGTTTGTGATTTTGAATTGAGGTTAGTGGGTTTATGTTAGAAATATTTTGTTTAGGTTAGATTTGAAGTTTGGTGTAGTTTGGAGTTGTTATGGTTTGATTTGGATCTCGTTTTAGTCAAGAAATGGGTAGTTTAGAGGCTATTTAGTATAGAATTTAGTATCAAATTTGGTTTAGAGGTTAGTGGGCTTTCATTTGTTATATTTGGAATGGCTAGATTTTCCGGTCAAATTAATTTTCCGGTGAGATTTAAGCTATTCCGGGCACCTCCATAGATTCCGGCGAGAGGCTCCATCGCAGGTGGTTTTGTTTGATTCCACCGGCCGTAAGTTACAGTTTACGCATGATATGTTTGTTTTTAGTTTATGGATTAACAGTGTGAACGCGCGTCTTGACTCTGTTTTACTGATTTTCTTTTCGATTTCATACTGGTCGCTTATTGCTTTCGTTTTGTTTTTCGTTTTTTGATTTTTTTCTTCTCTTTTTGTTTGTTTTCATCTTACGTCGATTAATTTCTAGTTTATCTAATACAGTGATTTAGCTGGTTGCAGTAAACGTGATTCTTAATTAATTGATTAACTAGTTTAATTCTTTATCTAATTAATAACCACCCTTCAAATATTAGTTGGTCTAATTTGATTAAGTTAAAAATTAAGGTTTTCGAGAAAATTATTCTAGTCCTTGTGGATCGAATCTTATATTATTAAAACGAGATTGTGCGCTTGCAATCAAAATCATTACTTTTGAGCACATCACTAGCATTGCTTATTCAGATGGACGACATAACTAAAGTGGATCAATGGGTTGATATTGATAAATTTTATTTTACTTTAACCTTCACTCTTGTATTTGAGAATATATGTTTCAAGGTGGACGTGATGTCAGGATTTGTCCAGGATTATCTTTCTCGATTGGTATTCTAGAACAAAAGGCTCTTACACTTCAAATCTCGAAAGAAGGAGATAGCAATATTGACTCTCTATTCATTGACGTGAGAAGCCATGAGATTCAACTGACTCCTACGAAAGTGTCAAAAAAACCACCACCGAGCCTTCGCTTCGAGTGAATATCAAGGAAGTTTAATCTTTTTATGAATGTGAATTCTACACAAAGTTCTCCAAATCTACAATATTTTGATCAATTGTTGCTTCTTGATGTGACAATTAAGTTTACTAAAGTTTGTTTGGAGACTTTCTACAATATAAAGAAAACCTTTAATGCCCGTGACTTTATTCATGGTGGTGAGATTATGTTTTAGAAAGTGGATACTCCGCCTTTTACACTTGCATCAGATTCTTTTGGAGGTTTGATGTCAAGCTAATGATTCTAAAAGAGCACTTCTTAGAAGGCATTACATAATATTTTTTTAAAAATTTATTTTTATACTCTCACGAGATGTCTTGATAATTTGATATGAGTGTTTCATTAGTGATTTTTTTTTTGAAACAACAGTTTGGCTCGAATGAAGCAGCAGATGAAATTCATGGAGATGAATAATAAGAATTATGGCATCGACTTTCTACTGGATTGGATTAGGGCTCATTCTCGCGGAAAGCAGGAATTGAATGTTAGGTCCCGATACGATTGTAGAAGGGGGGGGGGGGGTTGAATACAATCGTCACAAAAATCGCGCGGAATAAATCTGATTTGGATAAAACAAGATAATCAGATTTTTAATTAATTAGATAAACAAGGTTCAAGTACAAAGTAATTTAAACTTGAAACTCGTTATTAAATTAATTAAGCTTCAGTTTTAATGTCCACTAAAGTTCGTAGAATAAATTTGATAGGATGTATTCTAGTTTAGTGATTAAAACAACCGAGTGATCAAAGCACAGAAAACTGTGGATTTAACGAATAGCAAGTTACAAACAACTTGAAAGTTTACAATGCTTGAACATTTTGAAATGAAGAAAGTGCAGGCCTATTTATAGGCAAGCACTCTGAACTAGTATGACATTGCTAGGTATGACATTTTTTAGCTAGGTATGACATTCTTAGCTAGGTATGACATTTTTAGCTAGGTATGGCATTCCAACACTTAGGCATGACAATTACATGAAGAGGTATGACATTCTTTGAAAAAGTCATGCTGAAACAAGGGAAGGAATGACATTTTTTGATAATGTCATGTTGAGGGTGGAAGGTATGACTTTCTTTGAACTTGTCCTCCAAGGTAAGGATGGTATGACATTCCCTGGAAATGTCGTGTTGAAACACACTGTATGACATAATGTCATGGCTGCCATGTTCGATATGACATTCTCTGATAATGTCGTGCTAGAGAGCAAGGTAAGACATTCTCTGATAATGTCATGCCCACTGATTCAATTCGGCAGTACGCACGCTGCTTCAGTAATACGAAAGTTTATAAACTTTCGTCCTTTAGCCAGCTCCTTAGAAATGCTTTTAATCCCGCACAACTTATAATTTTTAATTAATAAATATTTAATTTAATCCAGAAATTATATAAATAAATATCTAATATTATTAGACATTTATAAATATAATTTTCTAATTAATTAAAATATTTATTAATATAAATAAATCCTTACGGTCCAAGCTGCGGTCTCTAGAGGGCCGGGAACCAAACTCCTTTTGCCTTGAAAATAATAAATCAGTTCCATCCGGGGTTCCAGCTTTATGATTATATCACTTTCCATTGTGCTGGTGATAATTCTTTTCCCTCATAGTTAGATAGGACTAAGATTCGGTCTCTTGTGGGTCTAGAACCGGATCCCTTTTGCTTTGAAAATTATAAATCAATTCCAACCGGGTTTCCAGCATTAAGAATATATCACTCTCCATTGCGTTGGTGATAATTCTTTTTCCCATAGCTAGACAGGTCTGAGCGGCGGTCTCCTTGTCCTTCCTTTTAGCCTTCTTTCTTTTGCTTTCTTTTTGTAAATTAATTCTAAATCAATTAACTTATTAATAAACTTAATTATCAAATTAATTCAAATTGAATTTATTTAACAACTAAATAAATTAATAGAGATTAATTATTTAACAAAGAATTAATTAAAAATGTATATTCCAGAAAGCAAATGTCTTGAGCCTTCGTCTTGATCATCACTCGGCTTGAACGACCACCTTCCTTTGATGTTAAATATTCAATATAAATAGCTGACACACAAATGTACTGTCTGGTTCATCTGTGCCTAACTAAATTGAATATTCTCCATCAATTAAACATTTGAGTTGTGGTCGGGTCTTCGAATCTTCGTCTTCTAGTTCAACTTCATTTCAGTACACATATGGAATCTCTGATGAAATAAATACTTGAATCTTCATACCTTCTGAACTCTTCGAACTGCTACACAAATTATTTAACACTAAGGCTCGATCATATGAAATGAACTTCTTCCAGTGGTTTGTAGCGGATATCTTGGAATTCTTCTGACATTCTAATTCTTGTATCCACTTTACTTTCTTGATCTGATTCCACCTAAACTATCTACTATCATAACTTATCAGAGACTAATCCAGGTTGAGTTACAATTTGTCAAGTCATCAAACACAAGTTGAGTTATCACGGGTTGTACAAATAGGCTTAGACATGTACCTTGCAACAAGGCCTTTTATTGAACCATGGTGTGTTCTCAACTCCAAATTTTATGAGACTATAAACAACCACTGTGACAGTTGCTGCAATTGTTCACTAAGTGCATCCGTTTTAATAATGAATTAAGAAGGCCAAAGTCAATTAACTTTAGCTCAACGACGTTTCAGGGGAGTTTTCTTTTTAACAAATATATTATTATATTTATATAGCGGTGTCATATTTGTTTCTTGAGGACAATGAACCACTTTAGTGTGGGGATGGGTTCTCAATGTTAAAAAGTAAAAAAATTATATATTATAAATTTGGAAAGAAATTGAAAAAATAGGAAAAAAAATTGTATATTGCCATGTCTCAAATTTAGGAAGGGCAGGGAGTTATTAATTTGGTATGCATTTTATTTAGTAGATTTTTTTTTCCCTTTTAGGTTGGACTTGCATAATTATGCAAATAAACCCATCACAAGATTTTAACTTGGTGTGTTCTCAACTCCAGATTTTATGAGACTCTAAACTACCACTGTGACAGTTGCTGCAATTGTTCACTAAGTGCATCCGTTTTAATAATGAATTAAGAAAGCCAGAGTCAGTTCACTTTAGCTCAATGGCATTTCAGAGGAATTTTTTTTTAACTAATATTATATTATTATATTTATACATCAGAGTCATATTTTTTATTGAGGACAATGAACCACTTTAGTGTGGGGATGTGTTCTCAATGTTAAATAAAAAATATGTATTATAAATATGAATAAAAATAGAAAAAACTAGAAAAAATTTGTATATTGCCATGTCTCAAATTTAGGAATTTCATGTGGTTGCATTTAAATTAGAGCAGGTAGTTATTAAGTTTATATGCATTTTGTTTAGTAGATTTTTTTTCTCCTTTTAGGTAGCATTTGCATAATTTCATGAAAGTATATAATACCAATTAAATTCTTGTGATGAGTTTATTTGCATAAGTTCTTGTCTATTAATCATGATCATATGTGATGTATTGCATGCTTAAAAAAATTGCTTGTGCAGAAATTTTATTTACACTATAAAATGCTCTAGAGACAAGATTTAGGCCAGCTTAATTCTTGAGTCCTATGAGTCGAGCGTAGAATTTTAACTATTCTCTTTTGAGCTAAGAGTATGTAATTCTTAAGTTTGGGGGAGCTATATGAGATGTATATGTCTTTCTAAAAAATTGAATATTGCAATAGAGTATCAAGTACACCTTTGAGATCAATATGTGACAAATGCAATGTCATGTCAAAAGGATGATCCATGTACTTGTCCCGGTATTAAGTGCAATTGTATCAGAAATAAAATTTTCTTGGGAACTTTTCACAACCCTTGGTTATTGGAGAATTACTTGACTTCAAAAAAAAAAGAAAAAAATGAGCTAACAAAATCTTATGGGGGTTGTAACTCACTTACCCTGAGAAGTATCCCGACCTTAGACCGAGTATGAGAAAACAAAATGCATAAAAAAATATAAGAGAGGCATAGATTTTCCTTTATGACCCTGAGCTATTGTAGGCTCTAATGTAATGAAGTGTTTAAGCATTCTTCTGATTAACAACTCATAGTTAAGACTTTGTTGAAGTTTGTTGGTCTCTGTTTTTTTCATTAAAGGGCATGTTGAGCACACACGATTCACTCCGTACTTCCAGTGGAGGAGTTGCTTGACTAATGTGTGAGATAGATGAATGTCTTGAATGTTACTTATTCTAGAAGATTATTTGTTGACGGGGTTAAAGATTTAAAATTGTGATATATGAATAGTTTGCATTCATGTTAGTTGCATGTTTGAGACTTTGGCAGAAAATAATGGATTTTGTGAGCATATTCACTATAAACCCTCACAAGACAAAATTCGTCCTTGCAGAGCTGCCTAAGGGCTTAACGGCTTGTTGCATACGCTCAATGCAATCGTATCATATATGAAAGTGGTGTTAGTTGGTTAGGATTTAGATTTTATTTCGCTTATTTTGCCGAGGACGTGCAAAAGCTTAGTGTGGGGATGTTTGATAGAATATTATATATATATATATATATATATATGATTTTACTCCCATATTTAATTATATTTTGCATTGATTTGGATATTTATTTAATAGATTTTATTGTAGGAAATAAAGAATTCCAAGTTGAGAAGGATTTGAATATAAATTAGCAATTTTGGAGCTAAACTCTATTGAAATTCGGATTTATTGGGTTCCACCCGATTTCTGCACTGATTGGGCCATAACTTGAGTTCCAGATTTCGGATTTGGACGATCTTATAGCCCACACGTATCCCTTGAAATTCTCTTTAATTCAGAAGTGGTCCAAGAAGGAAAGTCCAAACAAAGAAGCCCGTAAATTGATGTGCAAAGAAAGCTACAAATATTGAGACAGCATCCGACTTGACTTTGGATTTCTATTTGTATATTTTTTTTAAACATTAAAAAGACTAATATTATTAGAGATAGGATTAGTTTTTCACTTTCATTGTATACTTTTAGATTAGGATTATGGTTAGAGAGATGGAGACACCATGACTTTTCGTGGTCTGACAACATTAAAGGTTAAAGGTTTTATCATGTAAATTAATCTCTTGTCATTTATTGTTTGTTGAATTATGTCTTTTGATTATTCTAGTTGTTTTAGTTATTTAATTATTATCGAGTAATGTGTTTTAGGGCTTAAGGGGAAGCCATGTTTACACTATGATATTGGCACGATTTCACTGTGATTTGATTGTTGTGGTTAATTCCAATTGATATGTTTTAATGTTGATTTGTGTAATCGGCCGATATCATGAATTAATTCTATGCAAATAGGAGTATGATTGAGAGATATACTACTAGAGGTACACATACAATCAGCAGAATTAAATTTGAGTGCAAGAGCGTCATTGGATTTCTAAGAGCATTAATACTCGAGAGAGATTAACAATGCTTTAATTTCCCAATTAATTGAATTATTAGAAGTGATTATACTTGTAATCATGTTTCGAGGGTGTCTTTTGATTATTCTAGTTGTTTTAGTTATTCAATTATTATCTAGTAGTGTGTTCTAGGGCTTAAGGGGAAGCCATGTTTGCACTATGATATTGGCATGATTTCACAGTGATTTGATTAGTTGTGATTAATTCTAATTGATATGTTTTTATATTGATTGTGTAATCGGTCGATATCATGAATTAATTCTATGCAAATGGAATATGATTGAGAGATATACTACTAGAGGTACACATAGTGCGAGAGCGTTATTGGATTTTTGAAAGTGTTAATACTCGAGAGAGATTAGCATTGCTTTAATTTCCCAATTAATTGAATTATTAGAAGTGATTATACGTGTAATCAATTTTTGAGGGTGTTGATACTTGAGAGAAATTAACAAACTCTAGTTGCGTGACCACTATAATTGCTTTAGCTTAGAAACTAGTTATTGTGTAAGCATGATGGACTTGATTGCCCCAAACTTTTTATATATTAATTTAGTATCTTTTTAGTTATTGTTAATCTTGGGCTACTTCACGGGCTTCACCTGTTTGTAATAGCTCTCGGTGGTACTCCCAGCAATTTATTGTATTTCCCTACAAGCCTTCCCACCTAAACTGAGATTCTACTATTATATTCTCGGAAATAAGCATTACCACGTACACATCAAACCCATTAGGCGTCCATTGTACGAGATGTCGTCATTGTCTATCATGAACTCTACAACTTGGGTTGTAGCAATGGGTTCCTCTCGGTAGGTGATAGACAGCTTCACCCTTCTAACTATCTGAACAGAATCACTAGTGAAGCCATATAAGTCATCGTAGCATGCCATCATGTCCTTATCCGAAAGCTTCAATTTCTGATATGTGCCATAGGCTAAAATATTTACAAAACTCCCATTGTCTACCAATAGTTGATGCATGAACATTTACAATCACTGATGTTATTACCAAGGCATCACTGTGGGGTTGGTGAACTGTGCGTGCATCCTTCTCAATAACAGTTAAATTCATAATTTTCCCCTTGAACATCTTTGGGGATCTTTCTAATAGATGATACATTTTGGTTAGGGGTTCACTCTGATCTTCCCCTACATACCTCCTCATTGCACTCATACCTTGGCTTCCCACAAACAATCCTCCTATGATGGTTCATACACTACAGGCCCTAGTATTGCTTGCTATGTTCCGGTCATTCCCCTTTTCAGCCTTCTTATCCTTATATTTTTTTGCTGACTGGGCTACGAACTCTGCCAGATATCCATCCCTGATGAGATCCTCAAAGTAGTCCTCCAAGTGTATGCAATAAGTACTGTCATGCCCGTTGATGTCATGGAACGCACAGAATTTGGTCAGATCCTTCTTTCCTGAATATTCTAGCTTTACTTCCATCCTCCAAACTTTGCTCAAGTGGGGCCTTTAGAGGTGTGTATTCAGCGTATTTCAAATCATGGTATCTCCTCGCGATATGATTCCCCCTGTCGAAGCCTTGCATGATAGTGGCTTTAACTGATATGGATGCAGTTTTGTCATCTTGGATTGCGGGCTTCTCACTAGTGGACTTTGAATAGGGGCTTTGTTGGGAAGACACCTTTCTCTCAGGGTTTTAGAATGATCCATCTTGCTTTTTCAGCTGTTAAACCTTTTAAAACACGTATCCATCCTTATTTTAGCCATAGATTCCTCAATAACCTTATATGGATTAACTCTTGCAAACAAATCAGCTAAAGTTTCGGGCTACCGCCCTTGTAAATCTTTTCAAAGATCTGTACCGAATTTTACCTCTGCAATCAGGAAATTGTTCAGGGATTCTTTTGAGGTGGGCCTGACACGGGGTACCTCTGAGTTGAAGTGCTTGAAATATTCTCTTAGGGTTTCATTCTCCTTTTACTTGATGTTAGCTAGCATATTAGCAGGCGGAGCATACACAACTGAGGCCCTGAAGTGACCCATAAACAGCTCATACGTTCACCTCCAAGGATTGATGGAATTTGCGGGAAGCCTTTTAAATCAATGGTGGACGTTATCCGGCAGGGTCGCAACCAGTAAACGACATCCCGTGAGGTCCAAAATCTAGTAAACCTCCATGTCTTTAGCAAACCTGCTCAAGTACTCGACCGGGAATGTGGTTCCATTATATTTCAGGACGCTAGCCCCCCTGTAGGTACGTGGGAGGGGTGACTCCCTAACCGCCTTGGTAAATGGTCACTTCACAATGAGCTCAACCTATGACTTCTTATAAGCCTTCACCTTTTCAATGGCTTTCAACAGCTCCTCCGTCTTGAAAATATCATGCTCACTGTCGATTGAAACCTCATCTTCCTCGTCGTAAGCCCGGTCTCTATCCATGCTATCCTCATTATTAGTATGGGAGCCCAATCTCTCATCATTGGTAGGGGCATATGGAGCCTTTGAAGTCCCGCGACTTTTGCCCAGTGTCTTGGGCTCGGATTGGGGCTTCTCCCTTCTTAGACCGAGGGAACACCTAGATTACGATATTTCAGCCCTTTCCTTGTAGGCATCACTTCCATCTAACTTGTGCTTTTGATCTCGATCAACAAGTTTCTTCCCCAAGTGATCACACACACTCAAGCTAGCAGTTGGAGAGTTTTCCTTCTCCAAATCCGCTTCGTTTTCCTCAGTATTAGCCTTCCTTTCGGGGTCAATTTCCCTGTTTTTTCATCTACTTCACAGAAATCCAGCCGAGTTGGAGTAATTTTCAGTGTCTTTTTTGACTTCTCCAACTTTTTTTCAGTGACGTAATTTTTTTTGCTTATTGTTTTATTTCCGCACACATTTTTTCCCGCACACATTCCCCTTTTCAGCCTTCTTATCCTTATACTTTTTGGCTGACTGCCCTAACCCGCCCCGAATGGGGCAGATCCGCCCCGCTAATATGGGGAATGGGGCAGTGACGGGGAATGATTTTCTGCCCCGCCAAAATATGGGGCAAGTATGGTATTTGTTGAATCCCCGCGGGGATTCCCCGCCCCGCCCCGCATATATTTAATATAAATGAATAATTATATTTAATATAATATTTTTATTATATTTAATATAATATATTTATTATATTTAATATTATTATTTTTAATACACAAAACTATAATTTTACAATGTATAACATGTCTCTTTGATTTCTATTATCATTAGTTTTTTGCTTTTAATATACATGTCTCGTATATTTTTATTAAATTCTGAAAAAAAATTACTTAATTTTAAAGTAATTATTTAAAGTGTAATATTATGGAAGCGGGGCGGGGTGGGGCGAAATTATATTAAGTCCCCGGTGGGGCGGGGATGGGGATTAAAAATAAATCCCCGCGGGGAATGGGGCGGGGATGGGGCAAGAAAAAATTATGTGGGGCGGGGCTGGGAAATGAAGTCCCCGCCCCGAACCCGCCCCATTTTTAACCCTACTGACTGGGCTACGAACTCTGCCAGATATCCATCCCTGATGAGATCCTCAATGTAGTCCTCCAAGTGTATATGCAATTAGCAGTGTCATGCCCGTTGATGCCATGGAACGCATAGAATTTGGCCAGATCCTTCTTTCCTGAATATTCTAGCTTTACTTCCATCCTCAAAACTTTGCTCAAGTGGGGCCTTTAGAGGTGTGTATTCAACGTATTTTAAATCATGGTATCTCCCTGCGATATGATTCCACCTATCCAAGCCTTGCATGATAGTGGCTTTAACTGATATGGATGCAGTTTTGTCATCTTGGGTTGCGGCCTTCTCACTAGTGGACTTTGAATAGGGGCTTTGTTGGGAAGACACCTTTCTCTCAGGGTTTTAGAATGATCCATCTTGCTTTTTCAGCTGTTAAACCCTTCAAAACATGTATCCATCCTTAATTTAGCCATAGATTCCTCAATAACCTTATATGGATTAACTCTTGCAAAGAAATTAGCTAATGTTTCGGGCTACCGCCCTTGTAAATCTTTTCAAAGATCTGTACCGAATTTTACCCCTGCAATCTGGAAATTGTTCAGGGTTTCTTTTGAGGTGGGCCTGACACGGGGTACCTTTGAGTTGAAGTGCTTGAAATATTCTCTTAGGGTTTCATTCTCCTTTTGCTTGATGTTAGCTAGCATATTAGCAGGCGGAGCATACACAACTGAGACCCTGAAGTGACCCATAAACAGCTCATTCGTCCACCTCCAAGGATTGATGGAATTTGCGGGAAGCTTTTTAAACCAATGGTGGACGTTATCCCGCAGGGTCGCAACCAATAAACGACATCTCGTGAGGTCCAAAATCTAGTAAACCTCCATGTCCGTAGCAAACCTGCTCAAGTACTCGACCGGGAATGTGGTTTCATTATATTTCAGGACGCCAGCCCCCCTGTAGGTACGTGGGAGGGGTGACTCCCTAACCACCTTGGTAAATGGTCACTTCACAATGAGCTCAACCTATGACTTCTTATAAGCCTTCACCTTTTCAATGCCTTTCAACAGCTCCTCCATCTTGAACTTATCATGCTCACTGTCGATTGAAACCTCATCTTCCTCATCGTAAGCCCGGTCTCTATCCATGCTATCTGCATTGTTAGTATGGGAGCCCAATCTCTCATCATTGGTAGGGGCATATGGAGCCTTTGAAGTCCCGTGACTTCTGCCCAGTGTCTTGGGCTCAGATTGGGGCTTCTCCCTTCTTAGACCGAGGGAACACCTGGATTACGATTTTTCAGCCCTTTCTTTGTAGGCATCACTTCCATCTAACTTGTGCCTCAGATCTCGATCAACAAGTTACTTCCCCAAGTGATCACACACACTCATGCTAGCAGTTGGAGAGGTTTCCTTCTCAAAATCTTATTCGTTTTCCTCAGTATTAGCCTTCCTTTCGGGGTTAATTTCCCTGTTTTTTCATCCACTTCACAGAAATCCAGCCGAGTTGGAGTAATTTTCATTGTCTTTTTTGACTTCTCCAACTTTTTTTTCAGTGACGCAATTTTTTTTGCTTATTGTTTTATTTCCGCACACATTTTTTCCCGCGTCAATTCTCCACCGGAAGCGTCACTAGCACTTTCCACATTTTTTTCCGGTGTTTTATGATTACCAGAATTCCCAAACATCTTTGCTCTCTAAGATATGTTGAAATTCCCCTCCTTCTAGCGCCAAAAAGTTTTATGAGAGGATTTGATCAACACCTCCAGAATTATATGTGATACTTGGGTTTTCCGTGTCCTTCGTGTAGGCGACAAGGTACGTATGTGGGCTACAACTGCCAGAAATGTTGGTGACTTTGGTGTTGTTTAAAGGTTGTGTTTGCAAGTTAACTAGGCAAAGAAGCCAGAATAAGTCTTACTTCGCCTCGTTGGTGCGCGAAAAATAATCGCAGAAGTTACAAGTGCTTTCTAGAGTGTAGAAGTTGTGAGTCAGAACCCTTTGCAAAGTGCTTACATACTCAATATATAGGTATCATGCGCAATGTAGTTCTCTTGATAAGCACCACCATGAGATAAGGTCCTTATCCCAACATATGCGGCCTTAGGGGTTCACCCCTCCAGGGCTGAAATCCTAAACCCACACCAAATGGTCTAATCAAGCCCAAATAGCATAATGGGCTATAAAATTGGCCAATGGGATTTTATGACACAACACACACACAAACACAAAGATATATATATATATATATATATATATATATATATATATATATATATATATATATATATATATATATATATATATATATATATATATATATATATATATAGGCCAACATTCCAGAGAGGGACTCCTTATATGAAGTTACATAGTGCGCCACTATAAATCATCAATTTTATTATAAATTCTGTTATAGAATACATATAAAATGTGATTCCAATATAGAAAACTATAAAATAAATCTATTTTAAGTAATTTAACACTTAAAATTTGATTTAAAAAAATATATTTTCGAAACTGATTCTACAACAGAATAATTCTGGATGAGTATTGTTCTGTTATAGAATCATGTTGAGATATTGCGTAATTTTAGATGATCTTTGGAATAAAAAAATTGTATAACTTCGTTTTCGGTTTAATAATCAAAATTTGCAATTATATTTCATAAAATATATAATAGAATATATATTATGTATATATTTATAATGGTGTGCTACGTAACTCTATATAAGAGGGTATGTTATGGAGTGCTACTCATATATATATATATACATATATATATATATATATACATATATATATATATATATAGGCCAACATTCCAGAGAGGGACTCCTTATATGGAGTTACATAGTGCGCCACAATAAATCATCAATTTTATTATAAATTCTGTAATAGAATACATATAAAACGTGATTCTAATATAGAATACTATAAAGTATATCTATTTTAAGTAATTTAACACTTATGATTTGATTAAAAAAAGTATATTTTCGAAACTGATTCTACAACAGAATAATTGTGGATGATTATTATTCTGTTATAGAATCGTGTTGAGATATTGCATAATTTTAGATGATCTTTGGAATAAAAAAATTGTATAACTTCGTTTTCGATTTAATAATCAAAATTTGCAATTATATTTCATAAAAAATATAATAGAATATATATTATGTATATATTTATAATGGTGTGCTACGTAACTCTATATAAGATGGTATGCTATGGAGTGCTACTATATATATATATATATATATATATATATATCGTATCTTGAGAGCTAAAAGGTACAAGTTCAATTTTACGATATTATCAGGTATGTACACAGTCATAAGTTTTCAGGGCTAAAATATCATTAAGCCAATGAAGAAGTATCTCATTTTCAATTTCCATTTTAAAAGTTGAATATTTATTAGAAAAGGATCTCGTTACGCTTTGCTACTTATACACTTGATAAGCGTGCATTTTATCTTAATATTGTCCCTGTATTTTAGTTATTTTGTATTTAATTGGATTTTTATTTAATAAATATTAATGTTTTATTGGAGGGTGCAAGGAATTATAATTATATATGGAGTGGAGTTTAAATAGCAAGGATTGGAGATTAATTTGAATAAAATTCGGATTTTGAAGCTAGCTACGCAGCATTCACTGTCTGGGCCATATCTGGAGTTCTAGAAGTCCAAATCAGGTGATTCAAGAGCCCACGCGACGCTTAGAACAAGGCCTTTAATTCAGAAGTGATCTTGAAATTTTATCCCAACCGTATCAGGCCAGAATAAGAGTCAAAAAGTCAACTGTGAATTTCCTCTTTTGGAATTCTATTCTGATTCCGAAATCTCCTTGTATTTTCATCAATTCATTAAAAATACTTTTGATAGAGATATTAGGGTTTAGTATTTAGACCTGACTAAGGAGAGAGACACGGTACGATATAGAGAGGAGGCACAAGCAAGAGACAAGAAGCCGCACAAGGGAGGAGGAGAAGCCATCAACGGAGAACAATTCAGCCATTGAAGACATTCAATTGGCTTAGTTTTCTCTTATCTTTTATTTATCTCTTCTTATGAGCATGTGTTGGTTATCTTGGGATTGTTTTGATACTTTGATTCTGAACTAACTTTTATGAGTTAGGATTTTTATGGAACCCTAGTATGGTATTGTTGGTGTTTAGATAAGAAGTATTATACACTACACCATAAGTGCTCATATGCAACGCATTTTGTAAAGTGTTGCCACCCTAGTGTTTCGTTAGCTCTATCCTAGTGATTTTATGCAACACTCCTGCAAATAGTATTGCATTAGACATGTATGTTGTGTTGCGCCGCCACACTAGTGTTGCAACGGGCATACCCTGCAACACTAGTGTTGCATTAATGTTAACTATTTTTATAATTAGAAAATTTATATATATAATCAAGTATTGTGCATAAATATTTTATCTAATATTATTCTTACATAAAAACTTAACAAAAATAAGAGTATAATATTTGACTTTTTTTTAAGAAAAGTATAATATTTAACTTATTTTTTTAATATTTTATATCAATAAAAGTAAATATTATATATATATATATATGTTATTTATAACTTAAACTAATTAAATATATGATCTTAATTTTTTTTAAGGCAGCGGGTATTCTAGAGTAGCGAAAATGCTGAGCAGGTAAAACTCCCCCCAATTGAAAATTCAAGTTTCATACCCTCACCTCGATAATGAAAATCTCTCGTCTCTAACCTAGCAGTCCCGCACAAATCTGAGCTCTGAACTCTCTCGCCTCTCTCACCTCTCTCACCTCACATCCCGACATTCATTTCTTATCACCTCTGACCTCCATTTCTCATCTCAATATCACATCAGTTCAAGTTAGGGTTTCGGTGTTCTGTCATCTGATTTGGGGATTTTGCTAATTTCTCAATTCAAGTTCAAGTTCAGTTATCGATTAGGGTTTTTGAAGTTTTCAATTATGACATCTCAACTAGGGGTGTGACTTGTAACTTCTTTATCTCAATTAGGGCTTTGGCTGGTAACTTTTAATTGATGTTTCGGCTTGGGTTGGGTGCTGCATAAATGTGTAAATGTGATATATGTGTAAATCTGTATGTATTTTGGATTTTGTATATGTGTATGTGATATTATAGATTTTGTATTTGTATTTTGCTAACTGTTTTAAATCTGTATTTTAGATGTTGGATTTTGTATTTGAATTGTAGATTTTGTATATGTATTTTCAATTATGTGGTAAATCTGTATTTTAGATGTTGTATTTGTATAAGTACAGTGGTGAATACTGAAAACTAAATCTCTCCCAGCTTGCAGGCACGTCGAAATGAGTTGGGAATGGAAGGAAGAGAACTTGGATCGAGTTGTTTCATATGTGATAACTTGTTTCGTGAAGTCAAAAGGAAGCCTGACGGGCGGAAAGAGGTACTACTTTCTTAAAAACATGGAAATAACAAGTTATATAAAAATAACAAATCTGTTTATATTTCATGCAATGATGCCTTCAACCTCTTTGTGCCTAGCTAACTGGTACTTTATTGTATGCCTATTGATATATACTAAATTATGGTTTACTGAATTGTTTATTTCATAAGTACAGTTATTAGGCAATATAACAATTTGTTGACATATCTTGAGTTATATATCCAAACATGGAACTGGGGTAATGATTTACGAGAGTAAACCTGGCGGTATTATAAAGGTAACTTGTTTACTGATTTTTTAACAGCCTCCAAACTGTTAGTTTTAATAGTTATGGTTGATCTTTGATGTCATATTCTGGTTCATCTGTATCAGGGGACGATACAATGCTGAGTTTGCGGAAATTTTTGATAAGGATGCTATGCAGTTTGTTGCTGGATTGTTGAGGGAATTCAGAATCACATCAAGTATGCAATGGAGTGCAGAAAGGAGGCCAAGGAACGGTACAACATTTGTGGCTTGCCAGGGTTTGATCCTGCTACGAAATATGTCAGGTAAGGGGAGTGGATGTGTGCTCCAGTTCCATCAGCGGTGGCTGATCGTTGGTTTTCATGGTTTGTGGGGATCACTCTGTTTTTTTCTGTATATATAATGAAGAAAACAGAGATGGCGAGAGTTACAGCACAAACTTGGCTTTAATATGCATATTACAAATCAACGAACTCGACTAATTTGGGACAGAGCGATAATTAACAAGATCTCTTGTTGCTACAAGTTCCTGCAACTAAACCTGACGGTAGTATAAAAGATATATGGCTTGACAAGAACAAGCAGCAAGATATGTCATTCATGTAAGTTCATTCGCTCTGTACCTTCTTATAAGCTGAACCTGATATATATTTTTTAGAGCTTGCACCTACATGAATTTGGAAGCAAACAGTGCCTAGCATTAGCATAACAGTAAAACACATTTCTGAGTTCATATTTAAGTTCCAATTCTATAAAAAAAAATAGACTATTTGATTTACTGTTCCACTATAGATCATCAGTTATGAAATCAGATGCTTAATATGATTCAATAGTATGCACATCTTCAGTTCCAACAGGTAAACTAAAATAAGCTTATAAATTATTTGAGAGATTGAGAAATTTAAACAGCAAGTATTCGATGTCTTATCAGGTGAAAAATCTACTATTTTACAGAAGTATATCATATATCTTATTAGGTGGCTACTCTATCATGTATTATTAGATTGGTAACTAAAAAGTATGAAATTTAGACAAATATCATATATTTTTTGCCTTTGATGTGTACCTCATTGTCGACTGTTTCTCATATTTGTAATGTGATTCCAAGATTGGTGTAATGGACATGGTGCTGGTGACTCAATACTTTGATATCATGAAGGAAATCGGTGCATCCGCAAAGTCAGATGTTGTTTTTCTCCCACATGGACCTGGTGCAGTGAAAGACATAGCCTCACAAATCAGGGAGGGTCTTCTTCAGAGAAATGCTACTCAGTGGTAATATAGTATCTACAATGAGCTTACGCCATTGCGAAGGGATTTCTGTAGATTTGTGACTAGGTTATTTTGTTGTTTGCTAGATTGGTTAGGAAGGGATTTATCAATGTACAAGATAGATATTGCCAAAATTTATGAAAAATATTGCATTTTACTTTGGTCAGTGTTGCAAGTTAATATAGTGTCTCATTTATAATCTATCAGTGTTGTAAATATAGATAACCTACTGTGGCATATTAAAATATATGGTGTTACAAAAGATATGTGGGGCCCACTAAATATTTGGACCATGTGGGATCCACCCATGACGTGGAAAGTGACTCATCAATGATGTGGCAAGTGGACCCTGCCAACGTATCAGTTGGGACCTAGCTAACGTGGTGGATGGAGTGGGACCCACCTCTGATGTGTGTCCACCTTTTGGGGCAACACTGAGAGATGTTGCCTTTATAAAAGGGTGGTGTTGCATTATATGTATTAGCAATACATTTTCGGTGTTGCATTAGATAGCCAAAAGTGTTGCCTTATGGGTCAAAGGCAAGGCTCGCATATGCAACACTCAGAAAGTGTTGCATATCTCGATTTCGGGCCTAAGGCAACACCATTTGGGGTATAAGGCAACACTATTGAGCGTTGCATATGAGCGTTTATGGCGTAGTGATATGCAGTTTGCAGGTTATTCATTCAAGTGAATTTCATGTTTAATATTTGCTATTGTTTGGCCAACTCTAGTAAATTTTTGAGTTAATAATAATACTGAGAAGGTTATAGTTAATTGACACAATACTTGAATGGTGCATGATTAAATCAATAGATATTAATTTTGTGACAGTATAGACATATATTGTTCCCTTGCATAGCCGTGTGAAATTGGTGCTTCATTTGTATTCTGGAAGTTAAATCTGGCATAGACATATGTTAGTTTAATTATAGAATCTAAACCATAGTGATTTCCAGAGAAACCTATGACCATTAAATTTCTGGTTAGTAAATTGTGGTTTGTTATAATATTACACTGCTTTGTTGCCAACATTAACATATTAGGGGGAAGTAATTATCCTGACTTAACTTTTAGTAACTAAGCTCATCCAGATCTCTTTGCTAGTATTTTATTAGTTAGTTAATTTAGTTGCTAAATAATTAGTTTAATTAGAAAAACCAAAACCAAATTCTTGTGTTCTATAATTGAATTTTTTGATATTGATTTGTAATTTATACAAATAGACAGTCCTTGAGAAACGATATCTGATATTCACTACTATATTACTTGTTTGAGATTGTGTACACTTGCAAAACTTATAAACCTAATTGTTATGTGCTTGGACATTCAATGACATGTAAGTAATTCAACAAAGAAAATATCGGGATAATTACAACCTTAAAATATATTTATACATGTACAAAATTTATATAAAAACCTTCGTACTTTAGACAATTTCTCCGAAAGTCCTTCAGGTTTATGATTAACTAAAAGAGGTCAAATATCAATACTCTATAGATTTAACGACTTACAAATGTAACAATTATAGTTTTAATCATAATATATCAAAAATTTATAATATATGTTATTAAACATTAAAAGCTGACTAATAATATCTATTTTAGAGAAAGTCTTAGAAAATAAAACGGATAAAAATAACTCTATATCTCTTTTATTAGAGATGTGGGCTGGTCAATCCAATTCAATATGTGTCTATTTTTGTCAATCTAAAACGATTTTTTTCAACATGTATATATATTTGAATTAACTCGATTTTAATGGGTTGAATATGAGTTTTGATTTTTATCTGATTAGCCTAGTTTAAGTTCAATTAATTAAAAATAGGAGAATTAATAGATATATTCACAATAGTTCTAGTATGTGTCATTAGCCTAATACATTAGTCCATTAGTATTGGTATTTGTTTGACGTGTTTGGATGTTCCTTATTTCATATTGATGCTAATTACGATAAGTTTAGACCGCAAAGTTTTAAACTTTATATCTATGCATTAACTGCGAAGGTCTAGACTCCATATTTAGGGCTTGATCGCAAAGGTCTGGACAATATATTCATGCTCACTTAAGAAGGTTGCTATTAATTGTTTATAGATCAAAGTATAAATGAAGATATTTATTTTGCTAATTTATAAGCGTTCAGTCCGCCTAGGTTGTTCAACTTGGTACACAGGAACTTCGCATGCATTTTAACGCTCCTATAAAATGTAGTTACATATGTTATTAAAAAATTTCTTTCTTTTGAATAAAAATTTAATGTTTATATATATATATTGTTGTAGAACTAAAAACGGGGGTGAGCGATTCGTGCTTCGGACTGGTCTCGATTTGAGATGCCTACGTATCTTCTGCGTAGAGAAGAATCAAGTCCAAAACGTAGTTCTAGTTATGAGGGGTAGAGCCCTTTATATAGGCGCTTCGGAGTTAGAAGTGGGACGGAAGTATGATTCCGTGTATCAGACTTCTTATCGAAGTATGCCTCGAAGCAAGAGATAAGATAGAACTCTTATTCTCTTGTTGTTGACGTTTATCCGAACTTCTGAATATTTATCTGCTAGAGTCAGATGTATCATAGAATTCAGACTTGTTACTGGTCCTCTGACTGGGCCTTTATTAATTAATCACGAAATTATCTAATAAATAGAGACTCAGCCCCTTTTTAACTGGGCTTTAGTGTTCTTGGGCTTTTAATATCTAACAATAATTAAATATCACTTCTGACCCATATCATTTGCCCCCCAACTTTCGACAAGTTTTGTAAAAACTTTTCAAAAGTTGCTGAGTCCTCATCGGCTTTCTGAGCTCCCGATTCATGCGAGAAAGCTAACTTCTGCAAATTCCCATCGTCCAAGGTCTGAAGTTCCATAAATAGCGCAAGGATCTCAACGATCTTGACTACTTTGAAACAATTCGAGAGATGACTTGAATTGACTGTAGAGTAAAGATAGCTCTGTTTCGTATCCTTCGGGATCGTACTTCATTTTCGATTGGAGTACCGGAGGACATGAATCTTTCCTTTGACTTCTCGAGTCGTTTTCATGACACTTACGAGTCTTTTTATTGGTATAACAAGCGTCCTTCAAAATTACGTTCGTAATGGTACTTTCGAGCACTTTCGTATTTTTTCCAGGGCTTAATTCAATTAAATTGGAATTTCTGTAATTAAATTCCAATTTTCTAGAATTTTTTGAGCCTTTAAAGAATTTCCAAAATATTTTTTGAAATTAAAATCCCAATTTTACCATTTTTCCTGATTTTTCAGGAATTTTTCTTGTATTTTTCCAAATTTTGGGGAATTTTTTGGGTATTTTCATAAAGAATTAAATAATCCTTTAATAAAAACCCATCCCTCTCCAGGAGATGCTTCCTAGGCGTGGGTACCCCCGCCAAGGAGGCATCCAATGAGCCACGCCTAGGAGACTCGTCTCCTGGGCGTTGCTGAGTGTTGTTCCACATGTTTAGTCTCCTTGGCGTGGCTACACCCGCCAAGGAGGCATTTTAGCAGCCACGCGTAGGAGGCATGCTCCTAGAATCGGTCATGCCTTTCCAGAGTGAAATGTCTCCTAGGCGTTGGTGCACACGCCCAGTAGACATAATTTGGCAGCGCGCCAAGAAAAAGTGCTTCCTTGGCGTGGTTGGACAATGCTTTCTTCAAGTATTGCTTCCTTGGCGTGGGTACAACCGCCAAGGAGACATAGTGTTGTACCACGCCTAGGAAATATGCTTCCTGGGCGTGGTTGTCTTTAAGGCCTTCACAGGCTTGATTTGTTATGCTTCCTAGGCGTGGGTATCCCCGCCAAGGAGACATAGTGCTGTACCACGCCTAGGAAATATGCTTCCTGGGCGTGGTTGTCTTTAAGGCCTTCACAGGCTTGATTTGTTATGCTTCCTAGGCGTGGGTATCCCCGCCAAGGAGACATAGTGCTGTACCACGCCTAGGAAATATGCTTCCTGGGCGTGGTTGTCTTTAAGGCCTTCACAGGCTTGATTTGTTATGCTTCCTAGGCGTGGGTATCCCCGCCAAGGAGACATAGTGCTGTACCACGCCTAGGAAATATGCTTCCTGGGCGTGGTTGTCTTTAAGGCCTTCACAGGCTTGACTTGTTATGCTTCCTAGGCGTGGGTATCCCCGCCAAGGAGGCACGTTGGTATTTCGTAAATAAAGCATTTCGATATAATCGTCTTAGGAACATGTTACCGTTATAGGTTGTGGGCCTTAGTCTATAACCTGTCAGGCCTACATAGCCTATTTTTCTTTATTTTTTTGCGTGTATCTCCCAGAAATCTCGAGATCCTTCTAGAATAGGTTCGAATCTTTCAAGTTTATGGGCTTCCCGCCTTTGACAAGGCTTGATGACCGGCCCAAGGCCCATTCTACTGGCTGTAGCCAGTTCATTTTAGGGTTTACCGGCAAGTGAACGGGTTAAGCTTTTTCTATATAATGTGTGACTTGAGATTTCATTTCTCATTTCACACAATAGTTTCCAAGTTCAAGAGTTAAAAATCCTCCCAAACACTCTCAAATATCCTCTAGCTTTTAGGCGAAATTTCAGGCGTATTTCCGGCAATCTTCAAAGATTTTCCAGATTCCGGCCGATATTCAAAGTTTTTCCAGTTTTCCGGGCGATCTTCAAGGAATTTCCAGTTTTCCAGGCGATATTCATCGTTTCTTCATAATTTTCTGGGTTTCATACCTTCATCCGAAGAAGATCAATGGCCGATTCTGCATCCTCACAGCAATCCCAGCTTTCGCAGCAACCTACAGCTCGTTCGCGCGCCAACCGAGGTAAAAAATCCCTCGTCCATGCTAGTGTTGTTTGTCTTAGGGATTTACTAAGTGAATTTGGTCAAGCCTTTCCCAATCTACTTCACTTAGATGCTTATAATTATCCCACTAAGCTCACCCAGAAAGATATTGATATTATGAGCAAGTTGTTTGGAATTGAACACCCTTACAGGGCCGAGCTCCCAGGCCCAAATGACCGGGCTTGCTACCCAAAGCCCGGGGCAATTAGAATTTACAAAGAAACCTTTTATGCCGGTTTTAGGTTGCCACCTCCTATGTTTGTTTATAGACTTTTAGCTGAAGCCCGGGTATGTCCAACCCAACTCCAGCCCAATGGCTGGAGGTTCATAAATTGTTTTTTGGTCCAGTGCAAGAAGCATAATTTAGAGCCCAGCGTGGCTGTATTTAGATACCTTTTTAAGTTTGTGAACGCCCCAAATGACGAAGGCTGGGTCAAAATCCAATACCGGACTTTGGGCCGCAGCATCTTTGTTTCTGACTCGGCCCCTGATTCTCTCCCGAATTGGAAAAAACAATGGTTTTATCTATACATGGAAGGGGCCAATTGGGCCGATTACTTTTACTCGGACTTCAGCCGGGCCGAGGATGGAACGATGCGGTCCCTTAAGTTGGGGGTCGAGGAAGAGGCCGCAATTAGGGTTTTGACGGGGGACAACCTCCACCATTGCTCGTTGCTTATCTCGGAGGCCTCCCTCCAGTTACATGGGCTTAGCGATTTGGGCCCTGAGGGTATGCCCCATCTACTTGTGTTTTAATAAACTTCTCTTTACCTTTATAAATTGGGCTTCTAACCTTTCTTGTTTCTGATTTGCAGCCCAAGTTGCTTTAGGAAGCATATTCAAGAAGCGCGAAACCGCCGCTTCTCAGGCGGTGGTTACCGAAGTGCCTCGCGAGAAGAAGTCGCGAAAAAGGGGAAAGTCCCCAGTTATCGAGAAGGTTCCCGCCTTTCTAACTCCTCGCGAAGTGACCGTAGAGGAGGACTCAAGCCCCTATGTGGTGGAGTGGGGCCTTCTCAAGAAGGACACCGTGGTGGGGGATTCTAGGGCCGCCGCGGAGTGGTCGCGGAACGTGATCACCCTCCGGGATCGAGCCCACGTAGTGGAATCGTCCGAGGATCTCCAGATCGAGCTTCTGGGGGCCCAAGCCGTGGCGACGGTAAGCCCAACTTTGTATGCTTTTTTATTTCTAAGTCCTCCTTTTTCCTTACTTAGAAATTTTTTTATATGTTTTCTCACCTATATGTTTTTACTGTGCAGGTTAACACCTATCTGCAAGCCGCTGTTCATAACTTGAAAGCGGTGAGGGCGGAGAAAGCGATCGCGGAACGCGACCGCGATCGTTACTTCGATTCCTCAACTGCTAATTTTGAGCAGTTCAGAAGGGTGGAGGCTGAGCTGGTGGCTGAGCAAGAGAAGGTCCGTGCCCTGGAGGCGGAGTTGGCCAGGGTCCGGAAGGAGGCGGTGGAGGACTATAAAAAGTCCCAAGAATTTGACGACCTCCTGGCCGCGGAGTTCGATACATCCTTTCCCGAGACCTTCAAGTCCTGCTGGGAAAGGATCATAGAGGAACTCGGCTCCCAGATCGAGGGAGTCACACTGGAACGATTCCCAGTTCCGAAGCTTCCCGGGGAGGAGACTCCTTCCCCGATGGCGGTTGAGGATCTCGGGGATTCGCATCCTGTGGACTCCCAAACTTTGGAGATTCCAACCGAGACCCCCGTGATCCAAGATTCCCACGTGGATGAGATGGATCTTGGGAAGGATGAGGAGGCCCAAGATGAGGCCCGGGACGAGGCCCAGGAGAAGGAGGCCCGGGGACCAGAAGCCCAGGACGAGGACAAGGTCCAGGAAGACGAGTTCGATGACGGTCTTCCTTAGACTAGGTTCTTTTTGGCCCTGCGCGGCTTATTTTGTAATTAAATTATCCGAATGTTTATGCCCCTCGGGGTCTAACTTTATTAACTTATTTATTTAAGTTGCTTTTGTTTCGTACTTTACAATTTGTGCCTTTAACATTCCGTACTTAGAATATTTTAGGCCATCTTTTATAAGATTCGCTAATTCGAACCTCGAAATAGTCCACTTGGGATGAATCTAAGTGATTCATACTTAGAATCTCAAAACTCCAAAGTGTCTTAAGATGACCTTTCAGGGTTAGTTGACTTTTGATCGTCATATTTGGAATTTACTTAGTACTTTTTCTCAGCTTCAAGCCTGTATCCTTTTTCAGGATGTTTTATTTAAGCACAAATTAACTCATAATACTTTAACAAAATCAAGGCTAAAATCCTCGGGACTTTTATTAATACCATAGTAAAAGAGATAAACTAAGCTTGAATTCAACTACATGGCAATGGTCGACATGACCTTATTCCTGTGATACCTATTAACTCCTACCTTCATATGATAAGTATTAGATATAATATATCTTCAAGTTGGTGGCGTGCCAACTTCTAGGGACTTCAACTCCTTCCAAGGTTTGAAGCTTGTATGAGCCATGGCCTGTGACAGTCTTAACCTGGTAGGGGCCTTCCCAATTTGGAGCCATCTTGCCTTTGGGACCTACCCCTGAAGCCTCCATTTTTCTAAGTACCAGATCTCCTTTCCTGAAATACCGCTCCTTAACCCGTAGGTTATAGTAATAGGAAGCTCGTTTCTGGTTTTCCACAATCTTAGCATGAGCTTCGTCACGAATCTCATCAATCATATCAAGTGCAAGTCTCATACCTTCCTCGTTGGCTTCTGGCTCATACTGCTGTACCCTTGAGGAGGTGTGAGTGATTTCAAGGGGCACAACTGCCTCGGCTCCATAAGCTAGCTGAAAGGGGGTTGCCCCAGTTGAAACCTTGCAAGTTGTTCGATACGCCCATAGTATGGGGAGTATCTCATCGGCCCACGATCCCTGGGCTTTCTCAACTCTTTTCTTCAGTCCATCAAGAATTATCCTATTGGCCACCTCAGCTTGTCCATTAGCTTGAGGATGGGCAACTGAAGTGAAGCGTAACTCAATCGAGTAATCCTCACAATATCCTCTAAACTCAGCATTATTGAACTGAGTCCCATTGTCGGTAACCATGACTCGAGGTATTCCGTACCTGCAGATAATGTTCTCCCACACGAATTGAGCAACTTGCTTGGTGGTTATCTTGGCCAACGGCTTGGCTTCAATCCATTTGGTGAAATAATCAATCGCAACCAATAGAAACTTTCTCTGCGCGCTAGCAATTGGAAACGGTCCAAGAATGTCCATCCCCCACATTGCGAAGGGGATAGGAGTATTGATAGATGTCAGCATCTCAGGTGGCTGTCGTACAACAGGTGCGAACCTTTGGCAGCGGTCGCACTTCTTCACGTAATCCTGAGCATGTTTCAGCATATCAGGCCAATAAAATCCAAGACGAGTGACTTTATGAGCCAAAGCCCTTCCTCCAAGGTGTTGGCCACATACACCTTCATGTACCTCCCTCAGGGCTTCTTGAGCCTCATCAGGCCTCAGACATCTTAAGTAAGGGATCACCAACGATTTTCTATATAAGATTCCCTCAATGAGTACATATTTAAGGGCCCTTACCTGTAACTTTCGTGCTTCATCAGGGCTTAATAGCATATTCCACAGTAAAGCCATCAGGGCTTTGGAGCACAAGTCCCGCACCACTACCTTTTGTTTTTGAAGCTCCGTCAAAAAATAGTAGCCAATATTCTTTAGGTTTTTCTTCCTTAGTAGGTTCTTCTACCTTGTCTCCTTGCCCCCCGACTTCCTGGTTGCTAATGGTGCATTCAACTAGGAAGTCAGCTAAGGCCTGAGCTTTAATCGCCGTTCGAGGTTTGTATCGGATATCAAATTCTCCAAGCTCAATGGCCCACTTGATCAATCTTCCACTAGCCTTAGGGCTGTGTATAACATTCCGGAGAGGTTGGTCTGTCAGGACTTCTATCTTATGAGACTGAAAGTAAGGTCTCAACTTCCTCGAGGCCGTAATCATGGCCAAAGCAAACTTTTCGATCACTGAGTAATTGAGCTCCGCTCCATGCAGAACCTTGCTCACATAGTATACTGGTTTCTGGACTTTGGATTCCTCCCGAACCAATACGGCACTTAGCGCTTGTTCCGAGACAGCTAAGTATACATACAAGGTTTCACCATTAATGGGTTTCGATAGAAGAGGTGGCTCTGCCATGTACTTCTTCAGTTCCTCAAAAGCTACCTGGCTCTCTTCTGTCCACTCGAAATTCTTAACTTTTTTCAAGGCTTTGAAGAAAGGCAAGCACTTGTCTCCTGATTTGGATACTGATATGGGTCAGAAGTGATATTTAATTATTGTTAGATATTAAAAGCCCAAGAACACTAAAGCCCAGTTAAAAAGGGGCTGAGTCTCTATTTATTAGATAATTTCGTGATTAATTAATAAAGGCCCAGTCAGAGGACCAGTAACAAGTCTGAATTCTATGATACATCTGACTCTAGCAGATAAATATTCAGAAGTTCGGATAAACGTCAACAACAAGAGAATAAGAGTTCTATCTTATCTCTTGCTTCGAGGCATACTTCGATAAGAAGTCTGATACACGGAATCATACTTCCGTCCCACTTCTAACTCCGAAGCGCCTATATAAAGGGCTCTACCCCTCATAACTAGAACTACGTTTTGGACTTGATTCTTCTCTACGCAGAAGATACGTAGGCATCTCAAATCGAGACCAGTCCGAAAAACGAATCGCTCACCCCCGTTTTTAGTTCTACAACATTTGGCGCCGTCTGTGGGAAGACAACAATAACCATGACGAACCCAACCGGAATACGTTCTGAAATCCATGTTCCACGCAGTCGGACCACCACCGGGGTCTCGACTGAGTCAACCCCTGTAACTACCACCCTTCCGCTGAGTGCGACCGTTGCTCAGACTACTACTCCTCTGACTTTTGGCTCGCTGCCCCCTCTGACTCGAGTAATTGCAACCGTCACCGACACCGGCACGCATTACTCAACCGTCACGACAACCACTCGTGGAGGCACGGGTGACGACTATGTGCACGTAACTGATTACGACTCCTCGGAATCGGAGCAAGAGCGTGACACCCCCCCTCGAAGAAGGAGAGAAACCGATCATACTCGGCACCGTCGACGCCGCCATAGGCAAGAAACTAATGAGCCCCGGGGGCCAATAACTTATGAGGAAAGGATCCGGGTCCATGAAGAGGAAATCGCACGGTTAAAAAGAGACCAGGCAAGGATGCAACCCCCAGAATCTAGGGATGAAGCCCCTCGTCGAACCGTGATGAATCAGATTCACTTGTTACCAGCAGGCGATCCTGATAACCCGGTTCCCCCTTTTACGCAAGAAATCATGGGTGCAAGAATTTCCCGAAAATTCAAGCTCCCAACCATTAAAGCTTATGATGGTACGGGTGATCCCGCTAATCATGTTCGGACCTTCATGAATGCTCTTTTGCTCCAACCCGTCACCGAAGCAATCAAGTGCCGCGCTTTTCCCCAAACCTTGAGTGGGATGGCCCAACATTGGTATAGTCGCCTACCCCCTAATTCTATCTCTTGTTTTGCTGACCTGAGCAGGGCTTTCATAGGGCAATTTGTTGGAAGCAAAACACATGCCAAGAGCTCTGCCTCTCTAATGAATTTGCATCAAGGAAAGAACGAATCACTCAGGGAATATATGAATCGTTTTACCAAAGAAGCCTTGAAGGTCCCAGACCTTGATCAGAAGGTAGCCATGATTGCACTCCAACAAGGCACCACCGATGACAATTTTCGTCGATCTCTAGCCAAGAGGGCTCCGGACAATATGAACGATCTACAAGAAAGAGCCGGAAAGTATATAAAGGCGGAGGAAAGCCTGAGAAAATCCCAGAACAATCAGGGACCGAATACCAACTTCAAGAAGCGTGGGAATGACACGGAGTATAATGCTGAGAATAAGTACTCCCGGAAGGAAGAGGAGGAAAAGTCGCCTGCTAAGAAGAAGCTGGGGCCGAGGTTTACTGAGTATGCCAGGCTTAACGCCCCGAGGAGTCAAATCCTGTTGGAGATTGAGAAGGACGAAAGTGTTAGATGGCCGAAGCCTATAAGGACCGATCCGGAGAAACGTAACAAGGATTTATATTGTCGATTCCACAAAGACACAGGACATAAGACCGATGATTGCCGGCAGTTAAAGGATGATATTGAGTTCTTGATCCGAAGAGGCAAGTTATCCAAATTTACCAAAGATGGAGACAAGAATCATCGAGACAGTGATAACCGTGGAAGAGACAACGACGATAAGAGAACTCAGCCTAGAGGGCCTGTTATTAATGTGATCTCCGGAGGACCTACAGCCGCTGGTACTTCCAGTAACTCCAGGAAGGCTTATGCAAGAGAAGTAATGAGTATAGTTGGGGAACCCCCGAAGCGGGCAAAAATTGACTATGCAATGGCATTCGATAACGTCGACCTCGAAAAGGTAAAATTCCCCCATGATGACCCCTTAGTAGTTACGCCAGTGATTGGAAACTCGTCCGTAAAGAGAGTGCTCATTGATAATGGAGCCTCGGTGGATATTTTGTTCTATGATGCCTATGAAAAGATGGGATACTCCGATACTCAACTTACACCCTCGGACATGCCGATATATGGCTTTAACAATGTGGAAACCAAGATTGAAGGCATGATCCAACTACCTGTAACTATGGGTACCGAGCCTAGACAAGCCACATGCATGATAAATTTCTTGGTTGTTAAAGCTTCGTCAACCTATAATGCCATCCTTGGAAGGACAGGGATACACGCTTTTAAGGCAATCCCGTCCACTTACCACATGAAGATCAAATTCCCGACTAGGAACGGAATTGGGGAAGAATTAGTAGATCAGAAAATGGCCCGAAGTTGTTATATTGGGGCATTAAGATCTGGAGGAGCCGGGGGGCAAGTATTACCCATAGAGGACCTTGATGTCCGAGAAGAGGAAGAAAGGAGAGGCAAGCCTGCCGAAGATTTGGTTCCAATCCAATTGTATACAGAAGAACCTGAAAAGGTCACTTATGTTGGAGCATTACTCCAGGAAGATTTGAAACAAGAGTTTGTGAGGTTCTTGAGGAACAACCGTGATGTTTTCGCTTGGACAGCGGCTGATATGCCAGGTATCGACCCCTCATTCATAACACATAAGTTGAATGTAAACCCCGTGAGGAAACCTATTAAGCAGAAGAAAAGGAACTTCGCCCCTGAAAGGCAAGAAGCCATTAAACAGGAGGTCGATAAGTTGTTGGAAGCAGGTTTTATCGAGGAGATACAATTTCCAGAATGGTTGGCGAACCCTGTTATGGTCAAGAAGGCCAATGGAAAGTGGAGGATGTGTGTAGACTTCACTGATCTGAATGATGCTTGTCCCAAGGATTGTTTCCCTCTTCCAAGGATAGACACGTTAATAGATGCCACCGCTGGACATGAGATGCTGAGCTTCATGGATGGCTTCAGCGGATATAATCAGATCCGGATGGACAAGGATGATGTACCCAAGGTATCGTTTATCACTGACTTTGGTGTATTTTGTTATTTGGTTATGGCCTTTGGACTTAAGAATGCAGGAGCAACGTATCAACGCCTTGCAAACAAGATGTTTAAACATCTGATTGGAAAGACTATGGAGGTATACGTAGACGATATGTTGGTGAAAAGCTTGAACAAAGCGGATCACCTTGAACACCTTAGAGAGGCCTTTGAAGTCCTGAGGACGCATAAAATGATGTTAAACCCAGCTAAGTGTGCCTTTGGGGTCGGTTCTGGGAAGTTCCTGGGTTTAATGGTCTCAAAGCGTGGTATTGAAGCCAACCCCGACAAGATAAAAGCTATCCTAGATATGGAACCCCCAAAGAGTGTAAGGGATGTTCAGAAGCTGACGGGAAGAATTGCAGCCTTGGGAAGGTTTGTATCCAAATCAGGAGACAAGTGCTTGCCTTTCTTCAAAGCCTTGAAAAAAGTTAAGAATTTCGAGTGGACAGAAGAGAGCCAGGTAGCTTTTGAGGAACTGAAGAAGTACATGGCAGAGCCTCCTCTTCTATCGAAACCCATTAATGGTGAAACCTTGTATGTATACTTAGCTGTCTCGGAACAAGCGCTAAGTGCCGTATTGGTTCGGGAGGAATCCAAAGTCCAGAAACCAGTATACTATGTGAGCAAGGTTCTGCATGGAGCGGAGCTCAATTACTCAGTGATCGAAAAGTTTGCTTTGGCCATGATTACGGCCTCGAGGAAGTTGAGACCTTACTTTCAGTCTCATAAGATAGAAGTCCTGACAGACCAACCTCTCCGGAATGTTATACACAGCCCTAAGGCTAGTGGAAGATTGATCAAGTGGGCCATTGAGCTTGGAGAATTTGATATCCGATACAAACCTCGAACGGCGATTAAAGCTCAGGCCTTAGCTGACTTCCTAGTTGAATGCACCATTAGCAACCAGGAAGTCGGGGGGCAAAGAGACAAGGTAGAAGAACCTACTAAGGAAGAAAAACCTAAAGAATATTGGCTACTATTTTTTGACGGAGCTTCAAAAACAAAAGGTAGTGGTGCGGGACTTGTGCTCCAAAGCCCTGATGGCTTTACTGTGGAATATGCTATTAAGCTAGACTTTCCAACCACCAATAATGAGGCAGAGTATGAGGCATTGATAGCTGGGCTTGGCCTAGCCAGAACCTTGAGGGTAAAGAATTTGAAGGTCTGTGGTGACTCAAAGCTCGTAGTCTTCCAAGTGAATGGTGGGTTTGAAGCCCGTGAAGAGACTATGCTAAAATATCTAAGGATTGTAAAGACCCAGATGGCACTATTCGAAGAATGCTTGGTAGAATATGTGCCAAGGGAGGAGAACACCAAGGCGGATGCCCTGTCACAATTTGCATCTTCCGACGATGAGGTATGCTCGGGAAGCGTTTACTATCAGGTTTTGAGAACCCCGAGTATCGAAGCAAAGTTAGTTGCCCCCATTGACACAGGGGCCACTTGGATGGATGAAATTAAGTTGTACTTACGAAGCGGACATCTGCCACCTAATGCTGATGAAGCACGAAAGTTACAGGTAAGGGCCCTTAAATATGTACTCATTGAGGGAATCTTATATAGAAAATCGTTGGTGATCCCTTACTTAAGATGTCTGAGGCCTGATGAGGCTCAAGAAGCCCTGAGGGAGGTACATGAAGGTGTATGTGGCCAACACCTTGGAGGAAGGGCTTTGGCTCATAAAGTCACTCGTCTTGGATTTTATTGGCCTGATATGCTGAAACATGCTCAGGATTACGTGAAGAAGTGCGACCGCTGCCAAAGGTTCGCACCTGTTGTACGACAGCCACCTGAGATGCTGACATCTATCAATACTCCTATCCCCTTCGCAATGTGGGGGATGGACATTCTTGGACCGTTTCCAATTGCTAGCGCGCAGAGAAAGTTTCTATTGGTTGCGATTGATTATTTCACCAAATGGATTGAAGCCAAGCCGTTGGCCAAGATAACCACCAAGCAAGTTGCTCAATTCGTGTGGGAGAACATTATCTGCAGGTACGGAATACCTCGAGTCATGGTTACCGACAATGGGACTCAGTTCAATAATGCTGAGTTTAGAGGATATTGTGAGGATTACTCGATTGAGTTACGCTTCACTTCAGTTGCCCATCCTCAAGCTAATGGACAAGCTGAGGTGGCCAATAGGATAATTCTTGATGGACTGAAGAAAAGAGTTGAGAAAGCCCAGGGATCGTGAGCCGATGAGATACTCCCCATACTATGGGCGTATCGAACAACTTGCAAGGTTTCAACTGGGGCAACCCCCTTTCAGCTAGCTTATGGAGCCGAGGCAGTTGTGCCCCTTAAAATCACTCACACCTCCTCAAGGGTACAGCAGTATGAGCCAGAAGCCAACGAGGAAGGTATGAGACTTGCACTTGATATGATTGATGAGATTCGTGACGAAGCTCATGCTAAGATTGTGGAAAACCAGAAACGAGCTTCCTATTACTATAACCTACGGGTTAAGGAGCGGTATTTCAGGAAAGGAGATCTGGTACTTAGAAAAATTGAGGCTTCAGGGGTAGGTCCCAAAGGCAAGATGGCTCCAAATTGGGAAGGCCCCTACCAGGTTAAGACTGTCACAGGCCATGGCTCATACAAGCTTCAAACCTTGGAAGGAGTTGAAGTCCCTAGAAGTTGGCACGCCACCAACTTGAAGATATATTATATCTAATACTTATCATATGAAGGTAGGAGTTAATAGGTATCACAGGAATAAGGTCATGTCGACCATTGCCATGTAGTTGAATTCAAGCTTAGTTTATCTCTTTTACTATGGTATTAATAAAAGTCCCGAGGATTTTAGCCTTGATTTTGTTAAAGTATTATGAGTTAATTTGTGCTTAAAATAAAACATCCTGAAAAAGGATACAGGCTTGAAGCTGAGAAAAAGTACTAAGTAAATTCCAAATATGACGATCAAAAGTCAACTAACCCTGAAAGGTCATCTTAAGACACTTTGGAGTTTTGAGATTCTAAGTATGAATCACTTAGATTCATCCCAAGTGGACTATTTCGAGGTTCGAATTAGCGAATCTTATAAAAGATGGCCTAAAATATTCTAAGTACGGAATGTTAAAGGCACAAATTGTAAAGTACGAAACAAAAGCAACTTAAATAAATAAGTTAATAAAGTTAGACCCCGAGGGGCATAAACATTCGGATAATTTAATTACAAAATAAGCCGCGCAGGGCCAAAAAGAACCTAGTCTAAGGAAGACCGTCATCGAACTCGTCTTCCTGGACCTTGTCCTCGTCCTGGGCTTCTGGTCCCCGGGCCTCCTTCTCCTGGGCCTCGTCCCGGGCCTCATCTTGCGCCTCCTCATCCTTCCCAAGATCCATCTCATCCACGTGGGAATCTTGGATCACGGGGGTCTCGGTTGGAATCTCCAAAGTTTGGGAGTCCACAGGATGCGAATCCCCGAGATCCTCAACCGCCATCGGGGAAGGAGTCTCCTCCCCGGGAAGCTTCGGAACTGGGAATCGTTCCAGTGTGACTCCCTCGATCTGGGAGCCGAGTTCCTCTATGATCCTTTCCCAGCAGGACTTGAAGGTCTCGGGAAAGGATGTATCGAACTCCGCGGCCAGGAGGTCGTCAAATTCTTGGGACTTTTTATAGTCCTCCACCGCCTCCTTCCGGACCCTGGCCAACTCCGCCTCCAGGGCACGGACCTTCTCTTGCTCAGCCACCAGCTCAGCCTCCACCCTTCTGAACTGCTCAAAATTAGCAGTTGAGGAATCGAAGTAACGATCGCGGTCGCGTTCCGCGATCGCTTTCTCCGCCCTCACCGCTTTCAAGTTATGAACAGCGGCTTGCAGATAGGTGTTAACCTGCACAGTAAAAACATATAGGTGAGAAAACATATAAAAAAATTTCTAAGTAAGGAAAAAGGAGGACTTAGAAATAAAAAAGCATACAAAGTTGGGCTTACCGTCGCCACGGCTTGGGCCCCCAGAAGCTCGATCTGGAGATCCTCGGACGATTCC
The DNA here is from genome assembly GCF_001625215.2 of Daucus carota subsp. sativus. Taxonomy (NCBI): domain Eukaryota; kingdom Viridiplantae; phylum Streptophyta; class Magnoliopsida; order Apiales; family Apiaceae; genus Daucus; species Daucus carota. Next base: position 35,745,698 of record NC_030383.2, read on the forward strand.
ACTACGTGGGCTCGATCCCGGGGGGTGATCACGTTCCGCGACCACTCCGCGGCGGCCCTAGAATCCCCCACCACGGTGTCCTTCTTGAGAAGGCCCCACTCCACCACATAGGGGCTTGAGTCCTCCTCTACGGTCACTTCGCGAGGAGTTAGAAAGGCGGGAACCTTCTCGATAACTGGGGACTTTCCCCTTTTTCGCGACTTCTTCTCGCGAGGCACTTCGGTAACCACCGCCTGAGAAGCGGCGGTTTCGCGCTTCTTGAATATGCTTCCTAAAGCAACTTGGGCTGCAAATCAGAAACAAGAAAGGTTAGAAGCCCAATTTATAAAGGTAAAGAGAAGTTTATTAAAACACAAGTAGATGGGGCATACCCTCAGGGCCCAAATCGCTAAGCCCATGTAACTGGAGGGAGGCCTCCGAGATAAGCAACGAGCAATGGTGGAGGTTGTCCCCCGTCAAAACCCTAATTGCGGCCTCTTCCTCGACCCCCAACTTAAGGGACCGCATCGTTCCATCCTCGGCCCGGCTGAAGTCCGAGTAAAAGTAATCGGCCCAATTGGCCCCTTCCATGTATAGATAAAACCATTGTTTTTTCCAATTCGGGAGAGAATCAGGGGCCGAGTCAGAAACAAAGATGCTGCGGCCCAAAGTCCGGTATTGGATTTTGACCCAGCCTTCGTCATTTGGGGCGTTCACAAACTTAAAAAGGTATCTAAATACAGCCACGCTGGGCTCTAAATTATGCTTCTTGCACTGGACCAAAAAACAATTTATGAACCTCCAGCCATTGGGCTGGAGTTGGGTTGGACATACCCGGGCTTCAGCTAAAAGTCTATAAACAAACATAGGAGGTGGCAACCTAAAACCGGCATAGAAGGTTTCTTTGTAAATTCTAATTGCCCTGGGCTTTGGGTAGCAAGCCCGGTCATTTGGGCCTGGGAGCTCGGCCCTGTAAGGGTGTTCAATTCCAAACAACTTGCTCATAATATCAATATCTTTCTGGGTGAGCTTGGTGGGATAATTATAAGCATCTAAGTGAAGTAGATTGGGAAAGGCTTGACCAAATTCACTTAGTAAATCCCTAAGACAAACAACACTAGCATGGACGAGGGATTTTTTACCTCGGTTGGCGCGCGAACGAGGTGTAGGTTGCTGCGAAAGCTGGGATTGCTGTGAGGATGCAGAATCGGCCATTGATCTTCTTCGGATGAAGGTATGAAACCCAGAAAATTATGAAGAAATGATGAATATCGCCTGGAAAACTGGAAATTCCTTGAAGATCGCCCGGAAAACTGGAAAAACTTTGAATATCGGCCGGAATCTGGAAAATCTTTGAAGATTGCCGGAAATATGCCTGAAATTTCGCCTAAAAGCTAGAGGATATTTGAGAGTGTTTGGGAGGATTTTTAACTCTTGAACTTGGAAACTATTGTGTGAAATGAGAAATGAAATCTCAAGTCACACATTATATAGAAAAAGCTTAACCCGTTCACTTGCCGGTAAACCCTAAAATGAACTGGCTACAGCCAGTAGAATGGGCCTTGGGCCGGTCATCAAGCCTTGTCAAAGGCGGGAAGCCCATAAACTTGAAAGATTCGAACCTATTCTAGAAGGATCTCGAGATTTCTGGGAGATACACGCAAAAAAATAAAGAAAAATAGGCTATGTAGGCCTGACAGGTTATAGACTAAGGCCCACAACCTATAACGGTAACATGTTCCTAAGACGATTATATCGAAATGCTTTATTTACGAAATACCAACGTGCCTCCTTGGCGGGGATACCCACGCCTAGGAAGCATAACAAGTCAAGCCTGTGAAGGCCTTAAAGACAACCACGCCCAGGAAGCATATTTCCTAGGCGTGGTACAGCACTATGTCTCCTTGGCGGGGATACCCACGCCTAGGAAGCATAACAAATCAAGCCTGTGAAGGCCTTAAAGACAACCACGCCCAGGAAGCATATTTCCTAGGCGTGGTACAGCACTATGTCTCCTTGGCGGGGATACCCACGCCTAGGAAGCATAACAAATCAAGCCTGTGAAGGCCTTAAAGACAACCACGCCCAGGAAGCATATTTCCTAGGCGTGGTACAGCACTATGTCTCCTTGGCGGGGATACCCACGCCTAGGAAGCATAAAAAATCAAGCCTGTGAAGGCCTTAAAGACAACCACGCCCAGGAAGCATATTTCCTAGGCGTGGTACAGCACTATGTCTCCTTGGCGGTTGTACCCACGCCAAGGAAGCAATACTTGAAGAAAGCATTGTCCAACCACGCCAAGGAAGCACTTTTTCTTGGCGCGCTGCCAAATTATGTCTACTGGGCGTGTGCACCAACGCCTAGGAGACATTTCACTCTGGAAAGGCATGACCGATTCTAGGAGCATGCCTCCTACGCGTGGCTGCTAAAATGCCTCCTTGGCGGGTGTAGCCACGCCAAGGAGACTAAACATGTGGAACAACACTCAGCAACGCCCAGGAGACGAGTCTCCTAGGCGTGGCTCATTGGATGCCTCCTTGGCGGGGGTACCCACGCCTAGGAAGCATCTCCTGGAGAGGGATGGGTTTTTATTAAAGGATTATTTAATTCTTTATGAAAATACCCAAAAAATTCCCCAAAATTTGGAAAAATACAAGAAAAATTCCTGAAAAATCAGGAAAAATGGTAAAATTGGGATTTTAATTTCAAAAAATATTTTGGAAATTCTTTAAAGGCTCAAAAAATTCTAGAAAATTGGAATTTAATTACAGAAATTCCAATTTAATTGAATTAAGCCCTGGAAAAAATACGAAAGTGCTCGAAAGTACCATTACGAACGTAATTTTGAAGGACGCTTGTTATACCAATAAAAAGACTCGTAAGTGTCATGAAAACGACTCGAGAAGTCAAAAGAAAGATTCATGTCCTCCGGTACTCCAATCGAAAATGAAGTACGATCCCGAAGGATACGAAACAGAGCTATCTTTACTCTACAGTCAATTCAAGTCATCTCTCGAATTGTTTCAAAGTAGTCAAGATCATTGAGATCCTTGCGCTATTTATGGAACTTCAGACCTTGGACGATGGGAATTTGCAGAAGTTAGCTTTCTCGCATGAATCGGGAGCTCAGAAAGCCGATGAGGACTCAGCAACTTTTGAAAAGTTTTTACAAAACTTGTTGAAAGTTGGGGGGCAAATGATATGGGTCAGAAGTGATATTTAATTATTGTTAGATATTAAAAGCCCAAGAACACTAAAGCCCAGTTAAAAAGGGGCTGAGTCTCTATTTATTAGATAATTTCGTGATTAATTAATAAAGGCCCAGTCAGAGGACCAGTAACAAGTCTGAATTCTATGATACATCTGACTCTAGCAGATAAATATTCAGAAGTTCGGATAAACGTCAACAACAAGAGAATAAGAGTTCTATCTTATCTCTTGCTTCGAGGCATACTTCGATAAGAAGTCTGATACACGGAATCATACTTCCGTCCCACTTCTAACTCCGAAGCGCCTATATAAAGGGCTCTACCCCTCATAACTAGAACTACGTTTTGGACTTGATTCTTCTCTACGCAGAAGATACGTAGGCATCTCAAATCGAGACCAGTCCGAAGCACGAATCGCTCACCCCCGTTTTTAGTTCTACAACAGATACAAACCTTCCCAAGGCTGCAATTCTTCCCGTCAGCTTCTGAACATCCCTTACACTCTTTGGGGGTTCCATATCTAGGATAGCTTTTATCTTGTCGGGGTTGGCTTCAATACCATGCTTTGAGACCATTAAACCCAGGAACTTCCCAGAACCGACCCCAAAGGCACACTTAGCTGGGTTTAACATCATTTTATGCGTCCTCAGGACTTCAAAGGCCTCTCTAAGGTGTTCAAGGTGATCCGCTTTGTTCAAGCTTTTCACCAACATATCGTCTACGTATACCTCCATAGTCTTTCCAATCAGATGTTTAAACATCTTGTTTGCAAGGCGTTGATACGTTGCTCCTGCATTCTTAAGTCCAAAGGCCATAACCAAATAACAAAATACACCAAAGTCAGTGATAAACGATACCTTGGGTACATCATCCTTGTCCATCCGGATCTGATTATATCCGCTGAAGCCATCCATGAAGCTCAGCATCTCATGTCCAGCGGTGGCATCTATTAACGTGTCTATCCTTGTAAGAGGGAAACAATCCTTGGGACAAGCATCATTCAGATCAGTGAAGTCTACACACATCCTCCACTTTCCGTTGGCCTTCTTGACCATAACAGGGTTCGCCAACCATTCTGGAAATTGTATCTCCTCGATAAAACCTGCTTCCAACAACTTATCGACCTCCTGTTTAATGGCTTCTTGCCTTTCAGGGGCGAAGTTCCTTTTCTTCTGCTTAATAGGTTTCCTCACGGGGTTTACATTCAACTTATATGTTATGAATGAGGGGTCGATACCTGGCATATCAGCCGCTGTCCAAGCGAAAACATCACGGTTGTTCCTCAAGAACCTCACAAACTCTTGTTTCAAATCTTCCTGGAGTAATGCTCCAACATAAGTGACCTTTTCTGGTTCTTCTGTATACAATTGGATTGGAACCAAATCTTCGGCAGGCTTGCCTCTCCTTTCTTCCTCTTCTCGGACATCAAGGTCCTCTATGGGTAATACTTGCCCCCCGGCTCCTCCAGATCTTAATGCCCCAATATAACAACTTCGGGCCATTTTCTGATCTCCTAATTCTTCCCCAATTCCGTTCCTAGTCGGGAATTTGATCTTCATGTGGTAAGTGGACGGGATTGCCTTAAAAGCGTGTATCCCTGTCCTTCCAAGGATGGCATTATAGGTTGACGAAGCTTTAACAACCAAAAAATTTATCATGCATGTGGCTTGTCTAGGCTCGGTACCCATAGTTACAGGTAGTTGGATCATGCCTTCAATCTTGGTTTCCACATTGTTAAAGCCATATATCGGCATGTCCGAGGGTGTAAGTTGAGTATCGGAGTATCCCATCTTTTCATAGGCATCATAGAACAAAATATCCACCGAGGCTCCATTATCAATGAGCACTCTCTTTACGGACGAGTTTCCAATCACTGGCGTAACTACTAAGGGGTCATCATGGGGGAATTTTACCTTTTCGAGGTCGACGTTATCGAATGCCATTGCATAGTCAATTTTTGCCCGCTTCGGGGGTTCCCCAACTATACTCATTACTTCTCTTGCATAAGCCTTCCTGGAGTTACTGGAAGTACCAGCGGCTGTAGGTCCTCCGGAGATCACATTAATAACAGGCCCTCTAGGCTGAGTTCTCTTATCGTCGTTGTCTCTTCCACGGTTATCACTGTCTCGATGATTCTTGTCTCCATCTTTGGTAAATTTGGATAACTTGCCTCTTCGGATCAAGAACTCAATTTCATCCTTTAACTGCCGGCAATCATCGGTCTTATGTCCTGTGTCTTTGTGGAATCGACAATATAAATCCTTGTTACGTTTCTCCGGATCGGTCCTTATAGGCTTCGGCCATCTAACACTTTCGTCCTTCTCAATCTCCAACAGGATTTGACTCCTCGGGGCGTTAAGCCTGGCATACTCAGTAAACCTCGGCCCCAGCTTCTTCTTAGCAGGCGACTTTTCCTCCTCTTCCTTCCGGGAGTACTTATTCTCAGCATTATACTCCGTGTCATTCCCACGCTTCTTGAAGTTGGTATTCGGTCCCTGATTGTTCTGGGATTTTCTCAGGCTTTCCTCCGCCTTTATATACTTTCCGGCTCTTTCTTGTAGATCGTTCATATTGTCCGGAGCCCTCTTGGCTAGAGATCGACGAAAATTGTCATCGGTGGTGCCTTGTTGGAGTGCAATCATGGCTACCTTCTGATCAAGGTCTGGGACCTTCAAGGCTTCTTTGGTAAAACGATTCATATATTCCCTGAGTGATTCGTTCTTTCCTTGATGCAAATTCATTAGAGAGGCAGAGCTCTTGGCATGTGTTTTGCTTCCAACAAATTGCCCTATGAAAGCCCTGCTCAGGTCAGCAAAACAAGAGATAGAATTAGGGGGTAGGCGACTATACCAATGTTGGGCCATCCCACTCAAGGTTTGGGGAAAAGCGCGGCACTTGATTGCTTCGGTGACGGGTTGGAGCAAAAGAGCATTCATGAAGGTCCGAACATGATTAGCGGGATCACCTGTACCATCATAAGCTTTAATGGTTGGGAGCTTGAATTTTCGGGAAATTCTTGCACCCATGATTTCTTGCGTAAAAGGGGGAACCGGGTTATCAGGATCGCCTGCTGGTAACAAGTGAATCTGATTCATCACGGTTCGACGAGGGGCTTCATCCCTAGATTCTGGGGGTTGCATCCTTGCCTGGTCTCTTTTTAACCGTGCGATTTCCTCTTCATGGACCCGGATCCTTTCCTCATAAGTTATTGGCCCCCGGGGCTCATTAGTTTCTTGCCTATGGCGGCGTCGACGGTGCCGAGTATGATCGGTTTCTCTCCTTCTTCGAGGGGGGGTGTCACGCTCTTGCTCCGATTCCGAGGAGTCGTAATCAGTTACGTGCACATAGTCGTCACCCGTGCCTCCACGAGTGGTTGTCGTGACGGTTGAGTAATGCGTGCCGGTGTCGGTGACGGTTGCAATTACTCGAGTCAGAGGGGGCAGCGAGCCAAAAGTCAGAGGAGTAGTAGTCTGAGCAACGGTCGCACTCAGCGGAAGGGTGGTAGTTACAGGGGTTGACTCAGTCGAGACCCCGGTGGTGGTCCGACTGCGTGGAACATGGATTTCAGAACGTATTCCGGTTGGGTTCGTCATGGTTATTGTTGTCTTCCCACAGACGGCGCCAAATGTTGTAGAACTAAAAACGGGGGTGAGCGATTCGTGCTTCGGACTGGTCTCGATTTGAGATGCCTACGTATCTTCTGCGTAGAGAAGAATCAAGTCCAAAACGTAGTTCTAGTTATGAGGGGTAGAGCCCTTTATATAGGCGCTTCGGAGTTAGAAGTGGGACGGAAGTATGATTCCGTGTATCAGACTTCTTATCGAAGTATGCCTCGAAGCAAGAGATAAGATAGAACTCTTATTCTCTTGTTGTTGACGTTTATCCGAACTTCTGAATATTTATCTGCTAGAGTCAGATGTATCATAGAATTCAGACTTGTTACTGGTCCTCTGACTGGGCCTTTATTAATTAATCACGAAATTATATAATAAATAGAGACTCAGCCCCTTTTTAACTGGGCTTTAGTGTTCTTGGGCTTTTAATATCTAACAATAATTAAATATCACTTCTGACCCATATCATATATATATATATATATATATGTGTAATTTTAAAAATAACTTATGAAACTATATTTTACATACAGCTTAAAATGTGTGCAAAGTAATACAAAAAAAACAAAAAAAAAACTGTAAGAAATGAGAGGCGTGAAGGGAGTAAGTAAATTACATAAATTAATTAGATCATGATATAATAAATTAAAAATCAAGGGCAATTAGGTCCACTATGACTACACACTAATTGGCTTCTAAACTAAAGTGTTTAAAGTGGTCACGTCAATAAAGTTTGTCAATTGCTCAAGTATCAACACTCTCGAAGATACTTACACATACAATCACTTTCAGTAATTTAATTAATCATATAATTAAAGAAATGTTATATAAACTCTCTTGAGTATTAACACTTTCAAAAATTCAATGATAGTACTGTCGCACTCAAATTCCATTTTACTAACCATGAATGTGCCTCTATTAGTTTATCTCTCGATCATACTCCTAATTGCATATAATTTATTCATGATATCAGTCGATTACACAAATACATATTAAAATATAATCAATTAGAATTAATAATAACCAGTCAAACCACTATGAATATCAAGCCAAGATTATAATGCAAACATGCCTCCCTCATGCCGTAGTAACTACTACTCACTAATTATTAAACCATTAAAACAACTAATATAATAAATAAATATAATTAAACTACTAAGAATAAAGAAGAAACTAGAAAAAATAAATTTTTAATATTCAATGTTGTCACACGAAGAAAAGTCTCAGTTCCTCCATTAAGTCTCTCCCTATGAAACCTTAATACTATCTCCAAATCTACAAGTACAATAAAATCTGGTCTTAAAACTAGTAATAAAATTATTTTTGATGTTTTAATCAGTTTACAAGTAGATTTATAAAGACAAGAAGGATTATATAGTAAAATTCATAGCTGTATTTGCATTTTAGTTTTCGGAATTCTAAATTTGGATCTTAATTCTTGGGTTATCTCTACATCAAAGAGAATTCCTGTAATGTAAGATTGTCTAAATACAAAAATCAAACTCAAGATATGATGCAAACAATGTAGGTAGTGCATGCAACCCAATAAGAATAAATTTTTCTCCAAATTAGCTCTTTTTCTTCAAATCCTTTTAACTTAGGAATTCTATATATATGTGTGTGTGTGTACTATTAGTCACGGATAGTGACAACATATCAATCAGTCGATAGGTTCATCACAACACATGGACTTAGGTTTATCACTGTGTAAAGTCATTGGAATCTAGCTAAGTCATTCCACTGGATCATGATAAATCAATTTGTTCAATACAACCGGTTGCTTAAAAATATATGTTTATTTTGAAAAGACTGATATAGAGAAGCAATTAACATGTTAAAACAAGAAATCTATTCCCTAATTTTAAGTATTAACTTTTTATATTTTAGTTGATGGAGTAGTTGTATATAACGTAATAATGTGTATTCAAGTTTCATCTTTTGTATACTAGTAGCTCTCAAGAACTAGCTTTATTTGGAGACTAGTCTGTATCAGATTTTATAATATAATTAATAAGATACGACAACTTGCTTCATGTTAGAAATATTTTTGGATGTCTCTAGATTTTTATAGTGCATGTCCTTTGGCTTTTCAAGTCCTTGTAACTCAAAGGACCTTTGGCTTTTTAGATGCTTGTAACATCTATATTTTGTACCTATAAATAGGCATCAAGTTGGAGTTTGTAGACACAACAAATTATAATAAAAATCACTCTTTTCTCTCTCCTCTCATCTCTAGTATCTTTCTCCTCTCATCTATAATATTTCTTAGTTATCATATATATTTTATCTAACACGTTATCAGCACGAGGTCGCTCATTCGTTTAACAAATTTGGAGAGCATAGTAGGTCGCTCACAAAGTTGTTCGTTCATCTTACGTCAGATATTGCCATCCTCTAAATCTATCTAAGAATGTCAAATTTCACCAAACTTGAATTTGATGCTCCTGATATTACTGGAAAGAACTACTTGTCATGGATATTTGATATTGAAATTCATTTAGCCGCACAAGGTCTTGGAGACACAATCAAATAGAGAAATTAAGAATCAGAATCAAACCGTGCAAAAGCAATGATTTTTCTTCGCCGCCATCTCCATGAAGGACTTAAAATAGAATATGTTATGGTGAAAGATACACTTGAACTTTGGAAAAATTTGAAAGATAGATATGATTATCAAAAGACTGTTATTTTGCCAAAAGCTCACTATGATTGGATGCATTTGAGGCTTCAAGATTTTCAAATGGTCAGTGTATATAACTCCGCGCTTTTTAAAATAAGTTATCAACTAAAATTATGCGGAAAAAATATTACTGACGCGAACATGTTACAAAAAACCTATTCAACTTTTCATGCCTCAAATGTACTCCTCCAGCAACAATATCGTGAAAAAGGTTTTATAAAATATTCAGATTTAATCTCATGCCTTCTTGTTGCTGAACAAAATAACAAGCTTTTGATGAGAAATCACGAGTCTCGCCCAACTGTTTCTAGCCCTTTCCCTGAAGTGAATGCAGCAACTTATGATTTTGGGCGAAGACGTGGTGGCGGCCGAAGTCATGGACACGGTCAAAGAAATCATGGGAGAAACAATTTTTTCAAACAAAGAAAATCAAATTGCAACCCGAAGTTGGAGAAAAATAATGAGAATGTTGATAAAATATAAAAGGGGGCAAAAGAATAGTGAAAATATTTGTTATAGATGCGGTATGAAGGGTCATTGGTCGCGTACCTGTCGTACACCTAAACACTTGGTTGATCTATACAAAGAATCCAAGAAGGCGAAAGGATAGTCTGTTGAAGCAAATTTAGTTGTTCAAAATGAAAGACTCGTGTATAACCCCTCTGATATGACACATGTAGAATTGTCTGATTTTTATGAAATTCCTGAAGGAAGCGGCAATATTAATGATATAGACATGATATGATTTCTTTGAAGATTGAAAGACTTACTATTATTATTATTATTATTATTATTATTATTATTATTATTATTATTATTATTATTATTATTATTATTATTATTATTATTATTATTATTATTATTATTATTATTATTAATGTAAGTGAGACATTTTTCAATTACTAATTATGTGCACTTTTATTTATTTGAAGCAATATGGATATTGCTCATTCTCGCATTGGTCATATACCAAAGGAAGATATTTGTCTTGTAGGTAGCGCCACTACTCATACCATCCTTAAAAATGAAAAATACCTCACTTATTTGCAAAAATGTAGTGGTAATAATAATACAATTTCTGGAAGTACAAATATAATCGAAGGCCCCGGAAGAGCTTGTTAGGTCCTGGAACGATTGTAGAAGGGGGGGGGGGGTTGAATACAATCGTCACTTAAAAATAATCGCGGCGGAATAATCTGATTGGAGTTTAACTTGTTAATCAGATATTAATTAATTAATATAACAATGTGAAATTCGTTATATAATTAATATGGTTCGTTTTAATGTCCACTAGTTCGTAGAATAAATTTGACAGAAAATATTCTAACTTAGCGGAACAAAACAACCGAGTGATCAAAGCATAGTAAACTGTGGATTTAACGAATAGCAAGTTTAGCACAACTTGAAAGCTTACAATGACTTTGAACAAGAACAAATGAAGGGGGGAAGGCCATATTTATAGGCAAATCCCATGAACAAGGCAAGACAACTAAAGACAAGACAATGCAAAGCTTGCTAAGAAAATTTTACAAGGGGCAAGACAATCAGAATGGTTGTATATAGCTTAGCAAGACATTACAAAACAAGGTAAGACAATCCTATGGGAAGGTAAGACAATCTAAGCCAAGATAAGACAATCTTTATGGAAGGAAAGACAATCTGAGCCAAGGTAAGACAATCTTTATGGAAGGAAAGACAATCTAAGGCAAGGTAAGACAATCCTTATGGAAGGAAAGACAATCTTAGCCAAGGTAAGACAATCTCAATCCAAGGTAAGACAATCAATTGGCTTGTCTTGGAAGCTAAGGATTAGACAATCTTTGGGAAGGTAAAACAATCAATTGGCTTGTCTTGGAAGCTAAGGATTAGATAATCTTTGGGAAGGTAAGACAATCAATTGGCTTGTCTTGGAAGCTAAGGATTAGACAATCTTTGGGAAGGTAAGACAATCAATTGGATTGACTTGGAGTTCTAAATGTTTATAACAATTCATTTTCTTTTATATAATTAACCAATTAATATTCACTTAATTATATTAAATGCATAAATTCATAAATTAAATTAATTCGAGATAGAATTAATTTAATAAATAAATTACACATTCAATATAATTATTTTGAGAAGTGAAATAATTAATTAGATAATCATATTAACCCTTTTCCTTCTGCAGTAGAGTCTTCAGTCTTCTTTAAACAATTCCGATCTTTGTCTTGATTGAACGACCACTTTCATTTGACACGGAATATTTAATCTGATGAGCTGATACACAAATGTACTGTCTGGTTCATCTGTAACTAGCTGAATAAAATATTCCTTGTCAATTAAACAATTACGCTGTGGCTTGTTCGTCGAATCTTCGTCTTCGAGTTCTTCTTCATTTGTAGAAACAATAATGGAATCTTCTGAATAAATAAAGTATTTAAACTTTATACCTTCTGATCTTCTGAACGTGCTACAAAAGATTATTTGTACACTGAGGCTTGAACATATTAATGAACTTCTCCTAGTGGTTCATAGCAGCATCCTGGAATTCTTCTGACATAAAATCTTCATTAAATCATTTGACGTTCTTCGTACGGATTCCGATTAACAGCACCTGCTATTTACTTGATTTCTTATCAGAGTTGAGTTGATACCTCTTAATTACAAATAGGCTTAACATATGCCTTTCAATCTCCCCCTATTTGTTTGTTAACATAACATGCAAATTATTGAGAGGATAACTCAACTAACTGATAAGACAAAGGATTAAACAAGGAAAGATAAATAGCAAAAGTTTCTGGTATTTAATTAAACATTCACCAGATTCAAACATAATAAGTAGATTACAAAAAGGGTGTTCATTTAGAACATATATTACAATATCCTATATAATCTAAAGATCAACTTCTCTTTCCTCAGTGTCAGAACTATGAAGGACAGGAGTTGAATGTTAATCCCTGGATGGCTGTTCTGCAGTAGTGGCTTCACCACTTTTCTTCCTTTCATTATACAGAGCCAGTTGGTGCATCACTTCCAGATCCACTGGGTCCTCCTTAAAGTCAGCAGGCTGAGTCTTCGTGACTTGCTTCATCTTCCTTGTGTATTTAGAAATACCATTCCGAAGACAATAGTCAGCTATAACATTATCAGCATCAGCCTTGGCTTTAGAAGCGAAGCCCTTGGTTCCTAAGAGAGTCGATACCAACACCAGATGGTTGATATGGTACTTTGGGAAGGCTTCATCATTCAGATACACAGTGTTTATGATGTCGTCATTGATGAACTTCACACAGTAAGGATTCTTGACAACCTGAGGACTATTGAATTCATCATGTTCCATCAGCTTGTCTCGAAGGAGTTCATTCAAATTAGAGCTTCTCTTGACTTTGTTACGAAGCACCCAGAGCTCAGTTACAGTAAATGACTTGATAGATTCAACTGAGAGTCTGAATGTTCCGTTTCTCCTTGTGTAGATGATAAGCTCCCATTCATCCAATAAGTTCCTGACAGCCACAGTTATGTACCAGAGTTCCAAAGAGAGATCATGCATAAAGACATCCTCATCAGGGTTTACCTCCCTCAGATCATAGATTAAAGATATGAATTTTCTGTCGTCGAAGGGTTCCCTTTGAGGTCCATTAATGATTCTACGAGCAATGTCCCAACTGTTACCAACTTTGTGCTTGATATCAAGATTCTTCTACACACAGGCAGCATCATAGATTTTCTGCTTTCCCTTCTTGATTTCTTCTTCTGTTATCAGCTTATCTTCTAGGAGCTTCTGAAAGTCCCTGAGCTTTCGCTTCCTAGCTTCATTTTCCATCTTGAACTTTCTTACCAACTCTTCATGTTCAAGATCTACAGCCTCCTCCTCAGTCTGGAACAGATACGCTTCATCAAACATTCCATCTTCCTGATTCTGACAGTAAGTGACGTCGAACACATCATCATCATCCATTTCCTTAGGATAAGCATCGTAGTTATCAGAATTGAATACATCTTCTTGTTGATGCATGGGTTGTTTGCCTTTTGACTTTTCAGTATTTCTGCCAAGTGCAGAATCAGAAGTGTTCGTATTTGTGTTCCCTTTGTTACCTTGGTTGGAGTTGTTTCCTTTGTCGTCTCCTCCTTTGTCCCTATTCTCCCCCTTAGTTGAGGGATCCTCTTGAGAGTCCTGAGTTGTTGACTTGGAAGATTTCACGTGACTAAGCAGTTCAGCCAGAGTTTGATCAGCTTCCGCAAACTTGGCCATATATAGCTCATGGTTAGATCTCATTTGGAGAGATATTTCACGAATCTCAGCCCTGAGCTCATCTCTATAAGTGCTAGATGGCTCCTCCTCTACTTTCTTCTCTAAGGTGACCAATTGTGCACCTTTTAGTCTTTCATTTTCAGCAATCATCCGGGCCAGTTCAGCTTGTAACTTAGACATTCGTTCCTCAAATAGAGCCGGGTCAGTGTGTGCACTCGCCTCACGTACACTCAGAGTTGTTTCACTCTCCTCACGTGCATGTGTATCGCTCGGTGTTTGCCTTACATCACTCGTTTCATTCACACCTCCAGCTGTACCTGTATATACTATCAATGTTCCCTGAAATGGGTTCAAAGGTAGTGGAAGAACAAATTAGGATCCATCAAAGGCCTTAAATTACTTACACTCCTTGGATTTCTAGTAAATCTTTGTGTCGATGCAAGTAGATTAGAGACAACTGTATCTTGATTATTAGTAGATGAGTCTTTAAGTCGTATTTTCCTTAAAAACGTTTTTTGTTAACACCAACGAAATTAGAGTAGAGTCGAGTAGACACTTGCAAGAATGTCTCGAAGATTTTATGGGTATATCTTCTGTAAACCCTTAGGAGACAAAACTCCTCTTGTAGAGATCGTCTACGAGTTTAACGGGTTGGTGAACCTAAAATCACCCGTCACGCCTACGAAAAGGAGCCTATGAATCGCATCTATTTTTCTTAGTTTATTTTCTTTTCTTTTGATTTTTACTCGAGGACGAGCAAAAGATAGGTATGGGGAAGTTTGATTAGTCCATATTTTTTCATATTTAAGTGCCTATTTTTTGTTTATTTTCGTAGTATTAATCGCTTATTTATTTTACTTCAGGAAATTGTAGATAAATAAAGAAAGAAGAGAAAATGCAAGAAAAAGAAGAAAAGGAAAAGAAAAGAAGAAAAAAAAGAGTTGGCAAGTAAGGGACACATGGAGGGCCACAATCTTCCCAACACACAAGGCACATGGATGGTCAAGATTGAGCCACCCTACCCCTAAACCCTAATTCTTTAGTTATAAATACCCATTTCCCTTTACTTGTAATGACCTACCTAGCTACCTACCCACCTTTTCTACCTAGTCATTTCTATAGTTAGTATCTTAGATAGATTTACATTTTGCTAGCCCCAATTTCCTTTCCAAGCTTGTATACACTTTTTAATTCCTATGCAAATCTCGTTTAGCTTAATCTTGTATTGTCTTTTTAATTTATTTTCTCCAAGTTATATGATTCTTCTAAGTACCACCACATGCTTTTAAGCTTTTGGGAAATGAAAAAATCATTGAGTTTGTGATTAGTGTAGATTTGTGATCTCTTGAAATAGTCAAGTAAATCCTAGCACAAAATTAATTTGTGTTAGGGTTTTAAATTTTCAGATTTCTAAGAGTTATAGTAACGTTAATCTTGGCAGTTCCTTTTTTATTATAAACAATTACCAACTTGTTAATTGATATACGTTTGTTTTCAAATCACCAAACGCAAGTCCCTTGTTTTCGTTACTCTGTTTTAAAACCCTGAACCCACCGTCTTTTAATCCAAAAATCAGCAAATGAACACCACCTCCCCTGCTTCTTGAAAAAATAGTCGAGTCCCCCTTTCCCTTTTCTTTTACTGCTTGGTTTAGTCTTTACTTTTATTTTGTTTTCATGTCGTCGAGTCGTCACCGAGTCATCTTCTTTCTTGCTTTGCTGAGTTTTGATGGTCGCTTGTTTGTTTTTGCCGGGTTTCTTTCTGTTGATTTTGATGGTTTAGTTTTCGATTTCTTTGGTACTGAGTCTGTGTTTTAAGCCGAGTTGTAGCATCTGTGTATCAGGTCCGTTTGCATCGCTGAGTTCATGTCTGTCTACCGAGTTTGGAGCCCTGTTTTATTGAGTCTCGGTTTAGTTTTAAGTTCTGTTTTGCTGTGTCGATTGTTGCTGTTGGTTTGGTTTCGTTTCCGAGTCTTTCACCGAGTTGAGTCGCCTCTGTCCATAGTCGAGTCATATGCTGCGTTATTTGCTATGCTTTAGTTACTGGGTTTCAGAGTAGAGTAGCTGCTGAGTTCATTTCGAGTTTGCGTGGTAGTTGCGAGTCGATCTTGTTTTGAGTTTTTGATTCGTAGTTATTGCTGGGTTTGTCTTAAGTCTACAGTTTCTTTCAATTTTTCAAGTGTTTACTGGCCGAGTTTCGAAGCTGCTTTACTGAGTGTAATTGCTGCATTTTGTTGTGTTTTGAGTCGAGTCCAGTCCGCAGTCACTCTGTGTTTTCTGCCGAGTTTTGTTCTATGTGCTGCGATTTCTTTTGTCTCGTGTTTAAGTGCTACGTTTTTCTGTCGTCTGCTGGGTTTTACTTCAAATTCTTGAGGTTTGTTTGCATCCAAGTTGCTGGCTGTAGTGTGTATACGAGTCTGTTAAATGTTTTAGAGTCATTTTTTACTTGTTTGATTCGTTTGCGTTGGTTGGCCAATTTGTGGTAAATTTCTGAGTTAGTTTATGGGTTGATTTCGTGAATTCATAAAAGGACAACAGCTGGGTTTTGCATTTAGTTTCAACTTGTGGATCGTGCATTTTTTTTGAATAATGAATAGTTGAAGTATTGAATTTTGATGTATTTGGTTTAGTCAATTCATATGTTTGCTATTCAGTTAGTTGTAAATTAGTTATAAAAACAAACGAGTTCTGCCGAAAATTTGTTAAACTATTATGTATTTTCTTTCTAAAAATTAAGTTCTGTCGCTAGTGGTTAGTAAATTAATTAAACTAACTAAATCATCTCAAAATATTGTTCTAATTCGCCTAGGTTAAAGATAATAGGTAGCGATAAATAATTTTAATCTCTGTGGATCGAATCATAAATATTAAAACGGTGATCGTGCGCTTGCGATTTAAAGGTATTATTTCTAGCACATCAAGTTTTTGGCGCCGCTGCCGGGGATTAAAATTAAATTTTCGCACCTTTTATTTTTAATCTTTCGGATTAGTTTGTTTTCTCACTTTTTGTTTTTATTTTGAGGAGGAATATTCGGGAATCATAGATTAAAGTGACGGATTTCGCTTGGAATTCGGGAAGCTTGCTTTGGTAACCGTATCTCCACTTTTATTTTTTTGTCTCTATTTAGAAAATCACAAAACAAATTTGAAAATTGAAAATTACAAACAAATTAAAAATTTTAAAATCCAAAAATATTAGATAGAATTACATATGTGTTGCATCATGCATATAATCACTTAGGAACACATCATTTAGATTTTTAATTTTTGTTTTTAAATTTTCGTACCTATATTTGTGGTGATCGCTGGAGGACCCCAAGGTACGTTAATTTCTTTCGTTCTCTAGATTAGGACACGTAGTGTGGAAGCATCCATAATTGTTTACCGTTTTAATTATCTCGTTGTGTGGAGCATCATTTTAAATAAATCTTAAGGGCAAAACCCAATCACAAGATAAGGGAAGGGATTTCATCACTCTTTCCTTGGCCCACAACGACTTAATTCTTCATTTTGCATTTACCTAGCCTTTAATAAAATTGAATTAGACTTTAGCCCTAGGATATCGCGCTCAATTAGGAAGGTACCTAAAAGACGAGGTAATCTTTAATTATTCCGACTCTTCGGTGTCTAAGGACAAGCGAAAGCTTACCTGGCCGATTAGGGTTTGGTGTCTAAGCGCGGAGATTGGCCTCTTGGCAATGCCTGCTCCAAACTGGCCAAACCGGTCCGAATAATTTTTGATTTATCGAGTTTTTGGTGGTCCTTAACGTTAGGAGCAAGGTCTAGTTCCTTTTATTAGGCAACCCTAGATTTAGGTTTTTCTTTTGCTTTTATACCCTTTCTTTTGTTTGTTTTAATTTTTGCACTTATTTGCTACATGTTTATCGTTTATGCGAACTACTTGGGTTAGGAACGAATCGTCTAGACTAGTTAGACCGATCATCGAAATTCCTTCTTTGTCCTCTTCGGACTCCGAACCCATAGAAGCTAGCGAACCGATAATAAACATGGCATTGTCTCTTAAAGACCGCTGTTACTCGTCCCGTTCCGCTCAACCATCGTGCATCACCCTTCCTCCCGTTAATGGGAACAATTTCGAGATTAAGGCACATCACATTAGCATGTTACCAAAGTTTTTAGGGAGTGAAGGTGAGGATCCCTATCTCTTTATTCAAGAATTTGAGGAGGTTTGCGGTTTGCAAAAACTCCAACAATTAAGCGAAGACTCCATTCGGCTTAGACTAATCAACTTTGCTTTAAAAGAAAACGCTAAAAAATGGTTGTATAGTCTTCCCGTCAATTCTATTTCCACTTGGGAGGGGTTTGTGGTAATGTTTCTTAAAAAATATTTTCCAAACCATAAGACGACTCGAATTACAAATGAAATAAATCAATTCCATCAAAGGGAAAATGAGTCTTTTTGGAAATTTTTTGATCGTTTCAAAAATCTTTTATCACAATGCCCCCACCTTGGAATAGAGAAATGGAGACTTTGTAAGATTGTGTACGAGGCCTTAGACCGCTTTATTAAAGTCTATGTGCCATGGCAAATTCATGGAGAAAGATGAGGATCAAGGGTGGGAATTTTTCGAGGACTTAGCCGAGAAAACAATGTTATGAGAGTATACTAGGGAACTTAAAAAGTCGATCGAGGCGTCTAGCTCTAGGGGTTTGCACTCGATAGGAAATAATGTGGCAACCGATGCCAAATTAGTAACCCTTACTAAGAGACTCGAAGCTTTAGAGTCTCATAGCGGCCCCTCAACTTTGCCTATGTTCCCGAACTATAATGCTTCCCATCCCGAGATCCAACAATCTCTTGATTTTGAGCAAGTGAACGCGATGTTTCAACCCAAGCCTAGAAATGACCCGTTTGCACCAACGTACAACCCCGGGTGGAAGAATCACCCGAATTTCTCGTGGAACCAAGGGCAAAATTTTCAAGCCCCACAACCTAATTTTCCTAGGCCCAATCTCAATTCTTTTCCGAATTATCAAAACCCGAGTCAAGCTCCGTTAAACCCTCCCGGTTTTAATGATTCGGATAAGAGACTCAATTCCTTAGAAAAAAGCATAGAGGCCTTAGTGAAATCACAAACTAACTTGACTCAATCCCAGCAAACTTTCATGCAAACTTTAACCCAAGATAGGCAACTTTTGCATTCTAATGTGCAAGCCGTCTCTAAGTTAGAGCCCCAATTGAGTCAATTAGCAAGCACATTGTGTGAGCGAGAAAAGAACAAGTTCCCAAGTCAACCGGAGCCGAACCCAAAATTTCCACTTAATCAAAGACCCCCGGATAATGTGCATTCGGTCATTTCTCTTAGGTCGGGTAAACTAATAGATACCCACGTTGGTGAGAACCTTGGTAAGAAAGGGGATTCGACTTCTAATCCAAGTCCACCCTTCACTACCATTAATCATGACGAACCCGAGTGTTCAAAAGCCCGTGAGGAGTCGAGTGACCCAAACCCGGAACCCGAGTTGCAAAGTGAAGTAGTCTATAAACCAAGAGTCCCTTACCCTCAAAGACTTATTTCACCGAAGCAATCAGCTCAAATGGAGAAGATTTTGGAAGTGTTTAAGCAAGTCAAGGTCAACATACCCCTTTTAGATGCTATTCAACAAATTCCGTCATATGCTAAGTGTCTTAAGGAGTTATGTACTCATAAGAGAACCAACCATGTCCCTAAGAAAGCTTTCCTTACGTCTCACATAAGTTCGATTCTCTCAAACCAAATTTTCGTGAAGTACAAGGACCCCAGTTGTCCTACAATTTCATGTGTCAAAGGAGAAACTTTTGTGGATAAGGCGTTACTTGATTTAGGGGCTAGTGTTAATCTCCTTCCATATTCTGTCTACCAAGCTTTAGGTTTAGGGGAACTCCGGCAAACAAATGTCACACTTCAATTAGCCGATCGATCCGTGAAAATTCCTAAGGGAATGATCGAAGATGTGCTAATTAAAGTAGGTGATTTTGTGTTTCCCTTAGATTTTGTCGTCCTAGAGACCGAGCCGGTTAGGAACCCGAAGAATCAAATTCCCATAATCCTAGGACGACCATTTTTAGCTACATCCAACGCGTTGATTAATTGTAGGAATGGCTTAATGAAGCTAACATTTGGTAACATGACAATCGACCTCAACATTTTTCATGTGGGGAAACAATCCGATGATTTCTATGATCAACCTTTGGACGTTAATCTAATTGATGAAATAGTTGATCAAGATCTCATGAATCCTAAAGAAGCCCTTGAATTTTGCTTAAAACATTTTGGAGAGGATTGGGATGTTTCCGACTACACACATGAGGTCAACCAAATGTTAGAATCCACCATTCCCACAACGAGTCAAGAGCGTGATGTTGAACCCGAGAATTTGCTATCACCAAAGACAACCGTTGAGTCACAACCGCCGGAATTAGAACTCAAACCTCTTCCCGACACTCTTAAGTATGCTTTTCTAGGCCCTAACGAGTCCTATCCCATTATCATTGCCTCTAATTTGACTATGTCACAAGAGGGTGAACTTTTAGGAATCCTTAGAAAGCATAAGGGAGCGATAGGGTGGAGTATCTCGGACATTAAAGGAATTAGCCCGGCGATTGTCCAACATATGATTCATTTGGTAGAAAATGCAAAGCCCGTGAGAGAACCTCAAAGGAGGTTGAATCTTCCCATGATGGAGGTAGTTAAGAAAGAGATTCTTAAGTGCTTAGATAATGGGATCATTTATCCCATTTCCGATAGTAAGTGGGTGAGTCCCGTCCATGTAGTGCCTAAGAAGTCTGGCATTACTTTGGTGACCAATGAGAACAATGAGCAAGTTCCAACCCGTGTCCAATCCGGTTAGAGAATGTGCATAGATTTTAGGAAGCTCAATGCCGTCACTAGGAAAGACCATTTTCCTTTGCCTTTTATCGATCAAATGTTAGAGAGGCTAGCAGGTCATGCCTTTTATTGCTTCTTAGATGGTTACTCGGGAAATTTTCAAATCCCAATAGCACCCGAGGACCAAGAAAAGACCACCTTTACTTGCCCTTTTGGAACCTTCACGTATAGACGCTTAGCTTTCGGCCTAACCACGGGCCCGTCCACGTTCCAAAGGTGCATGACTAGCATCTTCTCGGAAATGATAGGTGACTTTCTAGATGTCTTCATAGATGACTTTTCCATCTTTGGACCATCTTTTCACCAATGGCTTACCAATCTAGACTTAGTTTTGAAAAGATGTGAGGAAACAGACCTAGTGTTAAATTGGGAGAAAAGTCATTTCATGGTTAAAGATGGAATCGTTTTAGGACACAAAATTTCTGAAAAAGGGATCGAAGTAGACAAGGCTAAGGTTGACTTAATTGCTAATCTCCCACCTCCTAAGTCCGTTAAGTAAATTCGTTCTTTCCTTGGACATGCGGGATTTTATCGTAGATTCATCCAAGATTTTAGCAAAAAGGCCCGACCTTTGACCAACCTTCTAGCTAAGGATGTCAAATTCGAGTTCACAAGTGAGTGTGTTCATTCCTTAGAAGACCTTAAGAGAGAATTGACTTCGGTCCCGATCATGAAGTCTCCCGATTGGAGTCAACCTTTTGAGCTTATGTGTGACGCGTTCGATTATGCGATAGGAGCGGTTTTAGGACAACGAATAGATAAGAGGCCTCATGTCATTTACTATGCTAGTAAGACCTTAAATGATGCCCAACTCAATTACTCTACCACCGAGAAGGAGCTTCTAGCCGTAGTCTTTACCTTAGAAAAATTTCGCTCTTATCTTATCGGGTCAAAAATCATTGTTTACACCGACCATGCCGCTCTTAAGTACCTTTTCTCTAAAAAAAGACTCGAAAGCCCGATTGATTAGATGGGTGTTGTTGCTCCAAGAGTTTGAATTAGAGATTAGGGATAAGAAAGGTTGTGAGAATGTCGTCGCCGATCATCTCTCTCGATTAGTGGTTGAATCCACTAACGACTTGCCCTTAAGCGAGTCCTTTCCCGACGAACACCTTCTCTCAATTTCCACTCTCCCTTGGTTCGTCGACATAGTCAATTACTTAGCAACCGGTGACATTCCCTCGAATTGGTCCAAAAATGATAAAGCCAAGTTCTTTTCTCAAGTGAAACATTTCTTTTGGGACGACCCGTATCTCTTTAAGCATTGTCCCGATCAAATTATTAGGAGGTGTGTCCCAAATAGTGAGTTTCATAGCATCCTCTCGTTTTGTCACGATCAAGCATGTGGAGGTCATTTTAGTGCGAAAAAGACCGCCGCTAAAATCCTCCAATGCGGTTTTTATTGGCCTACTTTGTTTAAAGATGCCGCCGAGTATTGTTCTGCATGTAGTAGGTGTCAACATCTAGGAAGAATCACTAGGAGAAACATGATGCCTATGAGCCCAATCCTTGTTGTAGAACTTTTTGATGTGTGGGGCATAGATTTCATGGGCCCATTTCCTAGTTCGTTTGGCAACCTTTACATTCTTCTAGCGGTTGATTACGTTTCTAAGTGGGTAGAAGCCATCCTGACCCGGTCCAATGACAACAAAGTTGTCCTTAGATTCCTTAAAGAGAATATCTTTTCTCGATTTGGAACGCCTAGGGCTATCATTAGTGACCAAGGGACGCATTTCAAGAATCGTCAATTCGAGTCTCTTCTTAAGAAGTACTCCATCACTCATAGGCTTGCTACCCCTTATCATCCTCAAACTAGTGGCCAAGTAGAGGTCTCAAACCGGCAAATTAAGCAAATCTTAGAAAAGACGGTCAACTCGAATAGGAAGGATTGGTCTACCAAGTTGATAGATGCCTTATGGGCCTATCGGACCGCCTTTAAGACCGTCTTAGGAATGTCTCCTTATAGACTCGTGTATGGTAAAGCTTGCCATTTGTCGGTTGAGCTAGAGCATAGGGCCATGTGGGCCATTAGAGAATTGAACTTCCACTTACCCACCGCCGGTAGTCATCGGAAGTTGCAATTGACCGAGTTGGACGAACTTAGAAATGATGCCTACGAAAACGCTAAAATTTACAAAGAGAGAACTAAGGCCTTCCATGATAAGACCATCTTTAGAAAATCCTTTTCTCCCGGCCAAAAAGTTCTTCTCTACAACTCTAGGCTTCATTCGTTTCCCGGTAAGTTGCGTTTTAGATGGGACGGTCCTTACATTGTTCAAGTTGTGTTTCCTCACGGTGCTGCTGAAATTCAGGATCCTAAAAACGGTAATGTTTTCAAAGTTAATGGTCAAAGTCTTAAACCATTTTTAGAATTGCCTGTTGATTCGGAGGAAGAGGTCATCCACCTCGTCGACCCTTGATCATGTAAGTTGCTTTAGTAGTTAATAAAAATCCCCTTCATCCCCTATTCAGGTATTTTTCCTCTTTACTCTCTCATTTCAATTCTATCTTTTGCATACATTGAGGACAATGCATGATTTAGGTATGGGGAGGGCTTTAGTGTAATTCTAAAAAAATGAAAACCCTAAAAAAAATGAAAAATTAGAAAAATCCAAAAATAGAGATACTTTTAGCTAAGTTGTCTTAACCTTACTCGAACTTTAGGAGTAGTTGGTGTTTATCATGTTTTCGTAAAGTATATATATATATATATATATATATATATATATATATATATATATATATATGTAGTGTCTTTTAGATAATTTGAACGTAGTTGAGTAAGGTTGTCTTTTTGAAGCTTGTATCGACCGATTTGTACTCGTAATTCCATGATGGCACACACATTTGCACAAGACCTTTGATGGAGAGATTGTCTAGTGATATTATTCGATACCTGAGAGAGAACCCACATGTTGAAACAATGTCGAATCGAACCTTTGCGAATAAAAAAAAGAGAAAAAGAAAAAAAAATAGAAAAAAAAGAGATAGAAAAAGAAAAGGAATAACTACTTCAATACCCATTGTTCTTTATAGATAAAATCTTTAGATAAATGGGCAAAAGTAGATTGGCTAGTCTCGTTTTGTGGCCTTTGTTACTCGAGCAATTAAGTCCGTAGGGGGATTTCAAAACCTAGTGCCCTAAGGCTGTTTGGTTTGGGAGTCACTGACCTAAAGCTCGCTACATGGGTAACATTGTTTGCCTAAGAAAACGGACAAAATAAAGTCAATGCAAAGCTTAAAAAAAAGAAAAAAAAAGAATAAGAGTTTGTGAAGTTTGGGTAGATATTTGTTTCGATAGAGATTGGGTCAGTTCAAAAATTGATTGAAAAAGAGAAAGTGTTCTTAGACAATTAGGATCCATCAAAGGCCTTAAATTACTTACACTCCTTGGATTTCTAGTAAATCTTTGTGTCGATGCAAGTAGATTAGAGACAACTGTATCTTGATTATTAGTAGATGAGTCTTTAAGTCGTATTTTCCTTAAAACGCTTTTTGTTAACACCAACGAAATTAGAGTAGAGTCGAGTAGACACTTGCTAGAATGTCTCGAAGATTTTATGGGTATATCTTCTGTAAACCCTTAGGAGACAAAACTCCTCTTGTAGAGATCGTCTACGAGTTTAACGGGTTGGTGAACCTAAAATCACCCGTCACGCCTACGAAAAGGAGCATAGAATCGCATCTAGTTTTCTTAGTTTATTTTCTTTTCTTTTGATTTTTACTCGAGGACGAGCCAAAGATAGGTATGGGGAAGTTTGATTAGTCCATATTTTTGCATATTTAAGTGCCTATTTTTTGTTTATTTTCGTAGTATTAATCGCTTATTTATTTTACTTCAGGAAATTGTAGATAAATCAAGAAAGAAGAGAAAATGCAAGAAAAAGAAGAAAAGGAAAAGAAAAGAAGAAAAAAAAGAGTTGGCAAGTAAGGGACACATGGAGGGCCACAATCTTCCCAACACACAAGGCACATGGATGGTCAAGATTGAGCCACCCTATCCCTAAACCCTAATTCTTTAGTTATAAATACCCATTTCCCTTTACTTGTAATGACCTACCTAGCTACCTACCCACCTTTTCTACCTAGTCATTTCTATAGTTAGTATCTTAGATAGATTTACATTTTGCTAGCCCCAATTTCCTTTCCAAGCTTGTATACACTTTTTAATTTCTATGCAAATCTCGTTTAGCTTAATCTTGTATTGTCTTTTTAATTTATTTTCTCCAAGTTATATGATTCTTCTAAGTACCACCACATGCTTTTAAACTTTTGGGAAATGAAAAATCATTGAGTTTGTGATTAGTGTAGATTTGTGATCTCTTGAAATAGTCAAGTAAATCCTAGCACAAAATTAATTTGTGTTAGGGTTTTAAATTTTCAGATTTCTAAGAGTTATAGTAACGTTAATCTTGGCAGTTCATTTTTTATTATAAACAATTACCAACTTGTTAATTGATATACGTTTGTTTTCAAATCACCAAACGCAAGTCCCTTGTTTTCGTTACTCTATTTTAAAACCCAGAACCCACCGTCTTTTAATCCAAAAATCAGCAAATGAACACCACCTCCCCTGCTTCTTGACAAAACAGTCGAGTCCCCCTTTCCCTTTTCTTTTACTGCTTGGTTTAGTCTTTACTTTTATTTTGTTTTCCTGTCGTCGAGTCGTCACCGAGTCGTCTTCTTTCTTGCTTTGTTGAGTTTTGATGGTCGCTTGTTTGTTTTTGCTGGGTTTCTTTCTGGTTGATTTTGATGGTTTAGTTTTCAATTTCTTTGGTACTGAGTCTGTGTTTTAAGCCGAGTTGTAGCATCTGTGTATCAGGTCCGTTTGCATCGCTGAGTTCATGTCTGTCTACCGAGTTTGGAGCCCTGTTTTAGTGAGTCTCGGTTTAGTTTTAAGTTCTATTTTGCTGTGTCGATTGTTGCTGTTGGTTTGAGTTTCGTTTCCGAGTCTTTCACCGAGTTGAGTCGCCTCTGTACATAGTCGAGTCATATGCTGCGTTATTTGCTATGCTTTAGTTACTGGGTTTCAGAGTAGAGTAGCTGCTGAGTTCATTTCGAGTTTGCGTGGTAGTTGCGAGTCGATCTTGTTTTGAGTTTTTGATTAGTAGTTATTGCTGGGTTTGTCTTAAGTCTACAGTTTCTTTCAATTTTTCAAGTTTTTACTGGCTGAGTTTCGAAGCTGCTTTACTGAGTGTAATTGCTGCATTTTGTTGTGTTTTGAGTCGAGTCCAGTCCGCATTCACTCTGTGTTTTCTTCCGAGTTTTGTTCTCTGTGCTGCGATTTCTTTTGTCTCGTGTTTAAGTGCTGCGTTTTTCTGTCGTCTGCTGGGTTTTACTTCAAATTCTTGAGGTTTGTTTGCATCCAAGTTGCTGGCTGAAGTGTGTATGCGAGTCTGTTGAATGTTTTAGGGTCATTTTTTACTTGTTTGATTCGTTTGCGTTGGTTGGCCAATTTGTGGTAAATTTCTGAGTTAGTTTATGGGTTGATTTCGTGAATTCATAAAAGGACAACAGCTGGGTTTTGCATTTAGTTTCAACTCGTGGATCGTGCATTTTTTCTGAATAGTGAATAGTTGAAGTATTGAATTTTGATGTATTTGGTTTAGTCAATTCATATGTTTGCTATTCAGTTAGTTGTAAATGAGTTATAAAAACAAACGAGTTCTGCCGAAAATTTGTTAAACTATAATGTATTTTCTTTCTAAAAATTAAGTTCTGTCGCTAGTGGTTAGTAAATTAATTAAACTAACTAAATCATCTCAAAATATTGTTCTAATTCGCCTAGGTTAAAGATAATAGGTAGCGATATATAATTTTAATCTCTGTGGATCGAATCATAAATATTAAAACGGTGATCGTGCGCTTGCGATTTAAAGGTATTATCTCTAGCACATCGTACTTGTACGTTTCCAAGCATCTCCTGATCATTAAATAAAGAGTGATCAGAAAAGTTTTCATATACAGCAACTTGGTTTTGAAAAACTATGCTCTCAGAAAGTGTAGTATCCTGTTTATTGGCTTGATTTTGCACTAGCGTGAGTGCTAGAGCAGTGCTTGACTCTTTACAGGGCACCGTGGCTGGACGGTCAATTTCAATGGGTTCATTCGGTTGAGAGAATGACTCCAGAGACTGTATATTTGCCATTTCAGAATCCAAGCCCTTTTGGGAAGGCGAGGATGTGGCTGCAGTTGTCTCCGAGGCTTCCACCCGTTGCTTCTTTAGGGAAGACAGAGCTGCGGGTTCAGACACAAAACTACTCCCACTCCTTTTCCGGGCAACTTTACGAACATGTTGCATAGTAATGAGGTTTGTAGTGTTTGGAGAAGAGATAGTGTGTTGAACAAAATCATCAGCAGGGTTATGAACCTGTGTGCTGTCAGGTTCACTGCTGGAAGGCTGACAAAACAAGTCAAAGTTACAACCATAATCAGAGTTATCAACATTAAAGTTAGATGAGAGGTTAGAAAGTACTTGTGCTACCTGTAGGTCATCTCGGAAGGCTTGAAGCCCAGGGTTGATAGCAGAATCTGATGGAAGTGGTTGTGAGGTTTATTGTGTTTGTGGAGAGTATTGTGTTTGGGTTAGGTGTAATATGGGTTCAGATGAAGATGGTTGTGGTTCGAAGAAATCATAGTGTAAAGGCTCATCTTCAAATGAATGTGATGGTTGTTGTTGTATAGGGGAGTGTTGTGGTGATGGTTGAGGTGAAGGTTGAGGGGATTGATGTGGTGGTTGTTGAATTTGAAGAGGTTGAGGTTGATTCTGTGGTGGTTTTTGAAATTGCAGTTGCAGTTGTTGTTCTTCTAGTTGTTGTTGTTGCTGTTGATGCGGTTGAGCCACTTGAAATTGAAAAAAATTCAACTGAGATTTGAACCTTTCAGACATATAAGGAGTGACCACAAGAGGAATGTGGTTGAACTTAGTGGCTTTGGCAAGCTTGTTGATCAGCTTGAGACTTGTCTATTTGACATTGACCCTCTCAGAGTTGAAGTAGAAATTCTTATCAGCTTCGGTCATCTTGTCATTCAATAACAGCATAAGGAATCGTGGATAGAAGCATTCAACTTTAGGGTTGTTATCCATATTCCGATTCCCGAGGGGACCTAGCTTTCTCAGAATCTCCTTCAAAATGACTTTCCCAAAATCAATTTGACGATTGAAAGCTATGCGGAGTCCAAAGACTTGTAGAATATTGGAGATGTTGTGGAAGTTTCTACGGTCAGCGGGAGAGAAGACTTTAGCCAAAGTGTCGAAAAAGATCTCCCATTCCAGTTTCAGATTGCTTTTTGTCATCTTGGACAAGTGAATCTCCCCTTGGTACAGAATAATTTCGAAGAACTGTATCAACTCAGGTTCTTCGGGAACATCAACAAAATTTGCTCGAGGGAATCCCAAAACACGATTCACATCATCAGATGTAATCGTGATGCTCCTGCGTCCATTGACGTCTCCTAACCTTATATCTCCCGTCATCCTGTGATTTTCCAGTAGAGTCGTATTCAGTGCAGTAGAATAGAAATCGTAAAGTGGCTGCACTTGTAGCTCTACTGAAGCAGTGATAGCGGTACTTGCAAGACATTGCTCGTTCAAAAATCTGACCCAGTGCCTAAATCTGTTCGAAACACCATCAGGGTCCTGGAATGCGTTGTAGTTTGTCTCCGCAGTTTTGAATTGGCCAACCATTTTGTTAATTAAAAAATATTTTAAGTGAGAATTTTTCAAATAAAATGATAATTCTCAAATGTCTCGCAAATTTCACTTAATAATTAATTTAACAATTAATTAATTAATTAATAATTCAAAATATTAAATAATTCCGAATTAAAATTTAATTAATTTTAACGGTTTGCAAATTCAAAAACAATTGGGGTTAGGGTTCCAAAAACAGTTGCAAAGGTCTCGAAATCTCCACAAAGCTCGAAAACCCCCAAATTTTTCAAGAACACCGAAAGGGGTTTTGAAATCACACTTACAAATCGAGACTCCAATGGCTGATTAGACTAAAAACCAGGCGAATGCACATATACAACTGAATATCAGTTCGATTAAACACCAAATCGCAACAAAACGAGAAACCAGCAAGTTGTACGTTACTTGAAAACGAGAAACCGAGCAAGTTTTGTGAAAAAAACTTGAAATACCGAAGTTCGTGCGTGTATGTATATGCGTGCATAGGTGTGTGGAAGAAGATGAAGTGAAGAAATAAGAAGACAAGTGATTATATTGTCTTGTGGGTGTTTTGAATTGAGGTAAGACAGTCAGAATGATTGTCTTGCCGTTCCAAAACTCGGTAAGACAATCATTCTGATTGTCTTGCCGCACGGAGAGGCTTACAGGGGAAGTCACGAATGAACTCGGTAAGACAATTTTAAAATTGTCTTGCCGAATAATTTAAAAGAAAATTGAAAATGCGTTAAGACAATGCCAGAAATTGTATTGCTGTTTGAAAAAATAAACAAAAAACGTTTAAAAAGCACGGTAAGACAATGATTTATATTGTCTTGCCGCGTTTTTCAACCAGAAAAAAACAAAGAAAAATAATATATAAATTATGATTTTTGATTTATTTTAAAAGTAAAATGTTTTGCACATTAAATCAAAAATCGATAATACGACAATATTATATATTACACATATATTTTTGTAAAATTCAACTTTAATTAAATATAAATACTTATGAACTTAACTTTAATTCATAAAAGTGAATTAACTTAAATTCGAATATTTATGCTTAATTGATTTTGAAAAATAGAAAAATAAATACAAATAATTATCTAAATGCTTAGAGAATAATACAGGGGAGTATGCAGGCATTTAGAAAATTACAGATAAACATATAGACATGCATAATTACACAGATAATTATCAAATAATATACAGACAATCATATAAAATCTAATAAATACCTATAATCACACAGAAAATTCACAAAATTATATAAAACATATGAAAAATATATACAATGAGAATCATGTCATATTTAACATCCCTAGCTCACAAACCAACTTAGAGAAAGTGGATTCATCAAGTGGTTTAGTGAAGATTTCAGCAATTTGATCGGTCGTGGGTACGAAATGTAACACCACCGTACCATTCATGACATTTTCTAGAATAAAATGATACCCGATATCTATGTGCTTGGTTCTGGAATGTTGAACCGGATTGTTGGAAATGGCTATGGCACTTGTGTTGTCACAAAATATTGGAATTTTGTCGACAGAAATACCATAATCATTCTGTTGGTTTCTGATCCACAGTATCTGAGCACAGCAGCTTCCAGCAGCTATATACTCAGCTTCAGCAGTAGAAGTAGACCCTGAATGCTGCTTCTTGCTGTACCAGGAAACCAATCGGCATCCTAGAAATTGACAGCTACTAGACGTATTTTTCCTATCAATCCTGCATCCTGCATAATCAGAATCTGTATAGCGAGTTAAGTCAAAACCAGTATTCTTAGGGTACCAAATACCTAAACCAGGTGTACCCTTAAGATATCTAAAGATTCTTTTGACGGCCATAAGATGTGATTATTTAGAATCAGCTTGGAACCAAGCACACAAACATGTTGCAAATATAATATCTGGTCTACTAGCAGTGAGATAGAGTAATGAGCCAATCATACCTCGATAGCTAGAAATATCAACTTTCTTACCAGATTTATCCTAGTCAAGCTTTGTGGCAGTGGCCATGGGTGTCTTTGCCGGAGAAGAGTCTTCCAGATTGTACTTTTATAGAAGATCTCTGACATACTTTGATTGGCAAATGAAGATGCCATCTTCCTTTTGGCTTACTTGAACACCAAGAAAGTAGGACAGCTCACCCATCATACTCATTTCATAATTGCTCCGCATTAACTTAGCAGACCTCTTGCACAAGTTATCGTTAGTAGAACCAAATATAATATCATCAACATATATTTGAACAAATATCATATTATTATCATGCAATTTGTAAAAGAGAGTTTTGTCTATGACACCTCTAGTGAAATTGTTTTCAATTAAAAACTCAGAGAGAGTGTCATACCATGTCCTTGGTGACTGCTTGAGCCTATAGACAGCTTTGAATAAGAAGTAAACAAAATCAGCAAATTTTGGATTTTCAAAGTCAGGGGGCTGTTCCAGATATACTTCTTCTTCTAGCTTTTCATTCAAAAATGCACTATTCACATCCATCTGATAAACTTTGAAGTTGGAGTGTGCAGCAAATGCAAGAAATATTCTGATGGCTTTAAGACGAGCAACCGGAGCATAGGTTTCATCATAATCAATTCCTTCTTCTTGAGAATAACCCTTTGCGACCAGTCTGGCTTTGTTTCTAACAACAATGCCATCACCATCTAACTTGTTACGGAAGACCCATCTAGTTCCAATTGTAGACTTTCCTTTTGGCTTTGGAACCAGGGCCCAGACTTCTTGTCTCTCAAATTGATTGAGTTCTTCTTGCATGGCAAGAACCCAATCAGGATCAGCAAGTGCTTCATCCACTTTCTTTGGTTCTATTTGTGATAGAAAACCAGAGAAAAGACATTCATTTGTCGTAGCACTTCTAGTCCTTACACCAACATCAGGATCACCAATAATAAGATCAAAGGGATGATCTCTCCTCCAAATCCTTTCCTTTGGAAGTTGTGTCCTTGATGATTCAGCTGTATTATCGGTAAGCTGAAATGTGTGACTAGTTGATCCACCAGCTCCCCCTGAGTTGTTGCCAGGTTGACTTGATGATCCACCACTAGCATCAGTGGAATCTCCAGCATTATTGCCATTTCCTTCACCATTGCCTGGATCATTATCATTGTTGTCATCACCTGTTGCAACCTCAGGTGGCACATCATCATCTGAATCAGAATTTGGATAGTTGTCAAACTTCAGAGATTCAAATGGATTAGCAGATTCTAAACTTGGGAGTTTAGTGTCATCAACATTGACACTAACTTTCACTGACAGAGTATCAATTACAAAAACTCTATAAGCATTATTAGTATAACCAACAAAAATTGCTTCAGATGCCTTTGGTTCAAACTTGTTCAAGTTCTCTTCACCATCCTTGAGAACATAACACTTGGCTCCAAAGACATGAAGATGTTTGACATATGGTTTCTTGTTGTGATACAGCTGAAATGGAGTTTTCATATGATCCTTATTGATCAACGTTCGATTCTGGGTATAGCAGGCAGTAGTCACAGCTTCATCCCAAAAGTACAGAGGAAGCTTTGCTTCAGCAATCATTGTCCTTGCAGCTTCAATCAATGTACGATTGTTTCTTTCGACGACTTCATTTTGTTGAGGAGTCCTTGGTGCTGAATACTGCCTTCTAATTCCCTTTTCAGAGTAAAAGTTGATTAGAGTTTGATTCTTGAATTCCGTGCCATTATCTGACCTTATTGCTTTCACTAGCACACCCTTTTCCAATTCAACTTGCTTTATATGATCAATCACTGTCATCGGAGTTCCATCCTTAGAAGTAAGGAAGTAAACCCAAGTATATTTCGAGAAGTCATCCACAATAACCAAGGCATATATTCCTCCATCAATTGATGTAACATTCATGGGGCCAAAAAAATCCATGTGCAGTAAAAGGAGTGGATCTGTAATGGTATTGATGGTTTTGCCTTTGTGAGATGCTCTCTTCGCTTTTCCTTTCTGACAAGCTTCACATAGATCATCAGTTGAGAATTCCAGGGAAGGCAAACCTCTCACTAGATCTCTATTGACTAGAGAGTTTATGATTTTGAAGTTGAGGTGTGAGAGCTTCTTATGCCATAACCAACTATCTTCAGCAGACGCCTTTGCGTAGAAACAGTGAACTGCATTTCCTGGTCCTGAAGACAAATCAGCTACGTATATGTTGCCTTTCCTAATGCCACATAGTGAAGGACGCTTATCCTTGATATGTTTAATGATACATATCTCCTTTTCAAAGTGAACATAATATCCTTTGTCACAAAACTGACTGATACTTAGGAGATTATGTTGAAGTCCTTCAACTATAGCAATATCCTCTATGATGATCCTTCCAACTTTGTACTTGCCATATCCAACAGTACGACCTTTGCTATTGTCAGCAAAAGTGACTGAAGGTCCAGTTGCTTCTCTTATGTCTTCTAGCAGGGATCTTGTACCAGTCATGTGCATTGACGCTCCACTGTCAAGCACCCAAGCAACTCGAACAACTCCACTTGCACCCTGCAAAAGACAACTTGATTAAACCTTCTTTGGGACCCACACTTGATTGGGTCCAGCAAACTTAAAGAATTGATTTCTATCAGGTAATACAACAGAGCCTCTTGGACTGATATTTGGCTCACTCTTGACTGAACTTACTTCCATAACAACAGCCTTGTAAACCTTGGTTTTAGGCTTTGGAACATAAGTCTCCTTCCTAACACGAGGAGGAGTAGCAGTCTTTGATCTAGCATGCTTATTGTTTGTGTGTTGTCTAGGTGATGTGATTTCATTTTTAGCATGCAAATTTCTAAAATAAGCAGACATAGTATTAAAAGCACAAAGCATATAGTTATCAACACCACAACATTTATGACATGCATCAAATACATGAGCAACAGACAGTAGTAGGAACACCAACAGATTCTACTTTAACTTTATTAACAGATTCAAAGTTCTCAGTAGAGTGACATCTATTATCTCTATTCCTACTGTTCACAAAACTATTAGGCTTGTTGAATTTTATTCTTTTAGAGTTGACACCTAAACCAGCTTTAGGCAACCTAACATCGCCTTTCACTTTGATTGGTTTTAGTGATGTCAGGATCTCATCTCTATTCACATTACTCTTTTTCATTTTAAGGTCTTCCTGTTTGAGTTCATATCTAATGACAACAGGAGTTTGTAACAGAGGTTCAGCTTCTGTGGATTTAAACAATGGTTGAGGAGAATCTTTCAAAACAAAAGGAATTCCTCTCTCCTCAACACTCTTCTTAAAGGGAGTAATGTTACTAGCCTTACCTACAGATTTGTTATAGTCAAAACCTATTCCAACAGTTCTCTTGATCTCTTGTTTATCATTAAGTTCTTTGACTATAGTGAAGGCTTCCTTAAAGGCTTTACATTTCACTTTCTTTTCGTCTAGCTGAAGTCTTAAAGCAATCTCACCTTTCTCTAGAACTCTGACTTTAGCACATTGTAATCCTAAATCCATAGTCAGTTGTTCAATTTTAGGTTTCAATATGTTCAGCTCATTCATTTTATAAGCATGAATTTCTAAGACTAACGCATTAATTTTAAGATTGGTAGCTTTCATCTTTTTAATAACATCATCTCTTTCTAGTCCTAATTGCATAAAAAGTTTAGGGCATGTAGGATCTACCTGAAAGCTTCCAGTAGGATGAGGTGAAGATGATCCAGCATTAGCCATGAGAGCAACATTCCCTATATGCTCTTCTTCTCCACTGTCTGTATCATCCCAGCTTTTCCCTTCTGCCAGATAAGACTTGCTCTTAAAGTTTTGACCTTCAGAAGTACCCTGATGCTTTCTAACCAATGCATCATACTTCTGCTTCAGTTCGTCGTAGGAATCTTTTCTCTTTCCTTGAACCTTGGGTTGTTTACATTCAGTTGCAAAGTGTCCCGGTTCACCACAGTTGAAACATTTGAACTTGCTTCTGTCCACCATCCCAGTCTTGTATCCTCCTTTGCTTGTAGAAGATGAGTAACCTCCTTTTTGAAACCTTTTGGCAGTAGGTTTGTACTTGTAGGAGGGGTTCTTCTTGAATCCCATGTTTGCAAATTTCTTGGCAAACAGTGTTATAGATTGATCTTCTAACTGTTCTAGCTCTTCCATGGTATAGAACTCTTCGTCACCACTGGATGAAGCAGTCTGACCCATCTCTGGTACAAAAAATTCCTGACTGGTCTTAGAAGGAACAACAACATCCTTCTTTTCTTCCGGTACAGGTGACTCAACAACTAGAGCTCTCGAATGGTTCAGTGTTTTACCCCATCCATATCTCTGCTTACTTTGAACTTGCTCGAGTTCATAAGTTTTCAAAACTCCGTAGAGTCTCTCCAGAGAAATCTCATTTAGATCTCTACTTTCCCTGATAGCAGTGATTCTGTGTTGTTCGGGAAGGGTTAAAAGAAACTTCATGTTGACCTCTTTCTTGTCGTAGTATTTCCCATTCAGATTCAAGTTATTAATCAGATTATTGAGTCTGATAAATACTTCTGAAATCCCTTCTCCGGGATTGGAACCAAACTGTTCATACTGAGCCATCAGTATCGCTTTCTTGTTTTCCTTAACTTCTTCTGAGCCTTCGTTTATGATTTCTAGAGTGTCCCAGACTTGCTTCGCATTCGTACAATTTACAACAGCATTGTACATGACCGGATCTAGGGATTCAACTAAGATCAGTTGAAAAACATCATCTAGGTTCATCTGTTCACTCTTTTCATCTGTATACTCAGAAAGATCTTACAGAATAGTCTGATGAGGCATTAACACACCATCTTCTTCGTGTGCTAGTATGACCTTCATCGGAGTAGAAACACCCTTGTTCAGAATCCCGATGTATTTTCTGTTCGCAGTGCGGAGGAATAGTAACATGTGCCTCTTCCATAGGCCAAAGTGTTCTTTGTTGAACGGTGGGATTTTAATGATACTAATCTTTTGTGTACTCATGTTTAAGGATTTGAAGTGAATAGTGGTTGGATGAGATTTGGATATTTGAAAGAAAAATATTTTAAATCTAAATTAATTTTTGGAATAAAAATTAATTCGAATTAAAAAAATATTTGGATTTAAAGTGAATAATGTTTGGATGAGATTTGGATTTTTGAAAAAAAAATATTTTAAATCAAAATTAATTTTTGGAATAAAATTAATTCGAATAAAAAATATTAGGAAGTTACAGAGTGTGTATAGTATCTGATACGGTAAAATGGTATCAACAGCTCTGATGCCAATTGTTAGGTCCTGGAACGATTGTAGAAGGGGGGGGGGGGTGAATACAATCGTCACTTAAAAATAATCGCGGCAGAATAATCTGATTGGAGTTTAACTTGTTAATCAGATATTAATTAATTAATATAACAATGTGAAAGTCGTTATATAATTAATATGGTTCGTTTTAATGTCCACTAGTTCGTAGAATAAATTTGACAGAAAGTATTCTAACTTAGCGGAACAAAACAACCGAGTGATCAAAGCACTGTAAACAGTGGATTTAACGAATGGCAAGTTTAGCACGACTTGAAAGCTTTCAATGACCTTTAACAAGAACAAATGAAGAGGGGAGGCTATATTTAAATGCAAATCCCATGAACAAGGCAAGACAACTAAAGACAAGACAATGCAAAGCTTGCTAAGAAAATTTTACAAGGGGCAAGACAATCAGAATGGTTGTCTATAGCTTAGCAAGACATTACAAAACAAGGTAAGACAATCATATCCTATGGGAAGGTAAGACAATCTAAGCCAAGGTAAGACAATCTTTATGGAAGGAAAGACAATCTGAGCCAAGGTAAGACAATCTTTATGGAAGGAAAGACAATCTAAGCCAAGGTAAGACAATCCTTATGGAAGGAAAGACAATCTTAGCCAAGGTAAGGCAATCTCAATCCAAGGTAAGACAATCAATTGGCTTGTCTTGGAAGCTAAGGATTAGACAATCTTTGGGAAGGTAAGACAATCAATTGGCTTGTCTTGGAAACTAAGGATTAGACAATCTTTGGGAAGGTAAGACAATCAATTGGCTTGTCTTGGAAGCTAAGGATTAGACAATCTTTGAGAAGGTAAGACAATCAATTGGATTGACTTGGAGTTCTAAATGTATATAACAATTCATTTTCTTTAATATAATTAACCAATTAATATTCACTTAATTATATTAAATGCATAAATTCATAAATTAAATTAATTCGAGATATAATTAATTTAATAAATAAATTACACATTCAATATAATTATTTTGAGAAGTGAAATAATTAATTAGATAATTATATTAACCCCTTTCCTTCTGCAGTAGAGTCTTCAGTCTTCTTTAAACAATTCCGATCTTTGTCTTAATTGAACGACCACTTTCATTTGACACGGAATATTGAATCTGATGAGCTGATACACAAATGTACTGTCTGGTTCATCTGTAACTAGCTGAATTAAATATTCCTTGTCAATTAAACAATTACACTGTGGCTTGTTCGTCGAATCTTCGTCTTCGAGTTCTTCTTCATTTGTAGACACAATAATGGAATCTTCAGAATAAATAAAGTATTTAAACTTTATACCTACTGATCTTCTGGACGTGCTACAAAAGATTATTTGTACACTGAGGCTTGAACATATTAATGAACTTCTCCCAGTGGTTCATAGCAGCATCCTGAAATTCTTCTGACATAAAATCTTCAATAAATCATTTGACGTTCTTCGTACGGATTCCGATTAACAACACTTGCTGTTTACTTGCTTTCTTATCAGAGTTGAGTTGATACCTCTTAATTACAAATAGGCTTAACATATGCCTTTCAGAGCTTATCTTTTGTTACTTGGAGGAACAAAATTGGTTATAGATGATGCATTATTCTCTCCAAATTCACAAAAAATTTTATAAAGCTTTAAAGATATCCTCAGAAATGGATATCATGTTAAAACAATAAATAGAGAGGATAAAGAATTCATTTATATCACATGCATCATCTTGGGTAGGAAAAGTGTTAAAGAACAACTACCCGCCTTTACTTCTGGATTATATTATACAAGTATTCGTATTATTGAAGTGAATGCTATCATAGACCAGAAGTTTATTGATACAAATAATTTAATAATCTGGCATGACCGGTTGGGACATCCGGGATCAATTATGATGCGGAGAATTATTGAAAACTCAAATGGGCATCCATTGAAAAACCATAAGATTTTTGAAACTAATGAATTCTCATGTGCTGCTTGTTCTCAAGGCCACTTGATTATAAGGCCATCTCTAGCTAAAATTGGTTTTGAATCCCCAAAATTTCTGGAACGTATTCAGGGTGATATATCTGGGCCCATTCACCGATCATGTAGACCATTTAAATATTTTATGGTATTAATTAATGCATTAACTCGATGGTCACATGTGTGCTTATTATCATCTCGCAACCTAGATTTTGTGAGATTACTTGCGCAAATAATTCGACTAAGAGCACAATTTCTAGATTATAATATCGGTATAATCCGTTTAGATAATGCTGGAGAATTCACATCATGGGCTTTCAACGAGTATTGTATGTCATTTGGAATTAATGTTGAACATCCTGTTGCTCATGCTCATACGCAGAATGGTCTCATAGAATCATTCATTAAACGACTCCAACTGATTGCCAGACCATTGAATATGAGAACGAATCTCCCCACTTTAGTTTGGGGGCATGCTATTTTACATGCAGCAACACTTGTATGCATCATACCTATAAGTTATCATAAATTTTCTCCCTTACAATTGGCCTCCAAAAGAGAGCCTAATATTTTCCATCTTAGGATTTTTGGGTGTGTGGTATATGTCCCAATTGCTCCGCCACAACGTACAAAGATGGGTCCTCAGAGAAGATTGGTAATATACATCGGTTATGAATCTCCCTCTATAATAAAATATCTTGAACCCTTGACGGGCAATATGTTTATAGCAAGATTTGCTGACTGTCATTTTGGTGAAACGGTTTTCCCTAAGTTAGGGGGAGAAAACAAGATTATCCTAAAATCAGGGGGAGAAAGCAAACAGCTGGAAAAAGGAACTATTTGGAATGCATCGACACTAAATATCTATGATCCTCGTACAGATCAATGTGAACTGGAAGTTGAGAAAATAATTCATCTACAAGGCATTGCAAATCAGCTGCCTGATGCATTCACTGATATAAACAAGGTGACTAAGTCACACATACCAGCTGAAAATGATCCTTCAAAAATAAAAGACCCAGAAGGATAAATTATTAAAGCAAATGAGTCAGGACCTCGCATGAAGTGAGGCAAACCACTCTATTTCAAAGATAAAAATCTGTTAGATATAATTGATGATTACTAATGTTCTTAAAGTTTGTTTTAGAACAGGAGTGATCAGAATTTAAGCTGGAAGCTGATCAGAGTTTAATAAAGTCTGACCAGAGTTTGATAAAGTCTGATCAGAGTTTACATAGTCAAGACTCGACAGAGTTTACACGTGGAAAGAGCTCAGAAGCGGATATACTTCAAGGAAGGATAGAAGCGGAGGAGTGATTTGCTGACTATGGAAACTAAACAGAAGACAGTAGCAATCTTTGATTGATAGAATACATAGCTGATTTATAGGATATCAAATCAGAGATTGATTTTGTAACTGTGTCTATATAAACACAGATTAGGGTTACTCTATAGGAGTTGAGTTATCGAGTATATTTTACAGAACCCTAGCAGCTCTTAGTGATAATATATAAATCGCTGAGAGAGTTTTTGTAACCATTCAAGCTTTGTGAATAAGAGTTTACTGCTTTCAATCTCTTATATTGTCATACTGTGTTATTGATTGTGTTCACTATATCAACTTATATAGTGAGTTTATAGGACCTAACAAGTGGTATCAGAGCCAGCTCTGTTAAGATAACTACAGTGAGATCTTAATAACAATCATGTCTGAAAAATCACAAGCTTCGTCTTTTAGAGTTCCAGTCCTTAAGGCATCTGAATATCCAGTCT
The DNA here is from genome assembly GCF_001625215.2 of Daucus carota subsp. sativus. Classification (NCBI taxonomy): domain Eukaryota; kingdom Viridiplantae; phylum Streptophyta; class Magnoliopsida; order Apiales; family Apiaceae; genus Daucus; species Daucus carota. Next base: position 35,784,968 of record NC_030383.2, read on the forward strand.
GGAAAGAGAGAATGATTATATTTCTAGACTCTGTTGATCCAGAATACCTTGACAGGATCTATGATGGACCACACATGCCCACCAAGCTCTCTGTTGGAATTGCAGATGAGCCTCAGAAGATGGTTCCAAAAGACAAGAAAGATTATACCCCTGAGGATATCTTGTCAATTGGTAAAGACTCAAAGGTGAAACACCTTCTGCACAGTGCCCTTGATAATGCAATGTCTAATAGGGTGATTGGGTGCAAAACTGCTAAACAAATCTGGGATGCTCTGGAAACCAGATGTCAAGGAACTCAAGCCATCAAGAAGAACAGAAAAACCATCCTTACACAGGAGTATGAGCACTTTGACTCAAAATCTGGTGAGTCCTTGACAGATCTGTATGACAGATTTGTCAAACTCTTGAATGACTTATCTCTGGTGAACAAGGAATATGATCTTGAAGACTCAAACCTCAAATTCCTTCTGGCTCTTCCTGAAAAATGGGATTTGAAAGTCACTACAATAAGAGACAATCTTGATCTTGGAGAAATGTCTCTTGATGATGTTTTTGGAAGACTGAAGACTCATGAACTTGAGATGGAGCAGAGGAGCAAACGTCATGGAGACAAATCAAAGTCTGTTGCTCTAAAAGTTCAAGAGGAAGCTGCTAAAAGCAAGGGAAAAGCTCATGTCACAAAGTCTGACATTGAGTCATCAAACTCTGATGACTCAAACTCTGATGTTCCCTCAGACTCTGAAGAAAGTGATGATGAGATGATGCAGTTAGCAGCATTGATGGTGAAAAGCTTCAAGAAGTTGGCTTACAAAAAGTTCAACAAAGGCAAAAGTTTTTCAAGGAAAGACAGAAACTCTGACAGAGTTTATGATAAGAAGAACTTCAGGAAGAATGAGGGCAAGGAAGGAAAAGCTGGAAAAGCTGACAAGTATACCTGTTTCAACTGTGGTGAAAAGGGTCACTTTGCATCTGAATGCAAGAAAGCCAAGAAAGAAAAGGAAAAAGCCTTTATCACCAAGAAAGGAAACTGGACAGATACATCTGATTCAGAGGAAGAAGTCAATTATGCTCTGATGGCAAACACTGACAACAACTCTGAATCTACTGCTAAGGTACCTCATTCTACTCTTGCCTTTGATACTAAAGATATAACTGAGTTAAGATTGTTTCTTAAAACTTTGCATATCAGCTTTAGAGATCAAACTTTAGAGAATGAAAGATTAAAATCTGAAACTCTAAGTGTAAAGAAAAGGAATGATTATCTAGAAAAAGAATTAGTTCAGATGTTAGAAGTTCAGAAAGAAAGAGATGATGCTGTCATTGTCAAAGATGAACTATTAAAGTGGTATGCATCTCTTCAATCAGAACTTGCTAAGGAAAGGGATATTATTAAGACATGGACTAATTCAGGCAAAACTACTCAGGATATCTTAGGTAGTGGAAACTGGAAGAAGGGACTAGGTTACACTGATAACACAGAAGCTGAGTCATCAAAAACAGAGTTTGTTAAAACTCAAAAACCTAAGGTTAAACCTGTTAAATTTGTTGCTGAATCCTCTAAGTCTAAACAGAGTAGACCAAAATCAGAGATTAACAACAATTTAAAATCTGATAAGCCCAAACAGGTTAACATAGGACTGATGACTCAGAAACAGCTTAAACATAAGCTTAAAGAGGTAAAGTCTGATAACAAAGACAAGGAGCCTAGGAAAAATAGAAATGGCAAGGTTGGAATAGACAAGAGTAATAACTACATGCCTATTCCAAATGCACCTAGGAAAACATGCCATAACTGTGGAAACACTAATCATCTTGCTAATTTTTGCAGGAAGAACAAGGACATTAACTCCTTACCTACAAAGTCTGGAGTTAGAAAAAGTAGTATTAGATATAAACCACAAGATCCATGTTTTCATTGTGGTAGTTTATGGCATTCTATTTATACTTGCAAAGAATATCATAGTTTGTATTATGATTATTATCAATTGAAACCTTCTTTGAAAAAGGTTAATAAAAATTCTGCAAGTACAAAATCTGTTTCTAGTACAAACTCTGTTCCAAAGTCTGTTAGCTCAAACTCTGATAATAATAATTCCGCTGCAAAAGCTAACAAACTTAATAAGGCCAAGGGATCCAAGCAAGTCTGGGTCCTTAAAACTAACAATTAGTGGTCTTTGTGATTGCAGGGCAACAGGAAGAATATCCTAGTCTTGGACAGTGGATGTTCAGGACACATGACTGGAAATAAGGCCCTGCTGTCAGAGTTTGTGGAGAAAGCTGGCCCAAGTGTTTCTTATGGAGATGGCAACATAGGAAGGACTCTGGGATATGGCAACATCAATCTTGGAAATGTCATCATATCAAATGTAGCTCTTGTTCAAGGGCTAAAACACAATTTACTCTCTGTCAGTCAGATCTGTGACAGAGGATATCATGTTGAATTCTATGAAGAACACAGTGAGATATTAAGCAAGTCAACAGGCAAGGTGGCAGTGGTTGCTCACAGACATGGAAACATTTATGAAATCAACTTGCCTACAAACTCTGAAGGAAAAGCAATTTGCTTATCTACAAGAATCTCTACAGAAGAAAGTTGGAAGTGGCACAAGAAGCTCTCACATCTCAATTTCAACTCCATAAATGAGCTTATAAAGAAAAAGCTTGTGAGAGGACTCCCTGAATCACTACTCACATCTGATGGATTATGTGATTCATGTCAAAAAGCCAGGCAGAGAAAGACATCCTTCAAGAGTAAGACTGAATTCTCAATAAAGAAGCAATATTATCTTCTACATGTTGATCTATTTGGACCAGTTAATGTACCATCCATTGCAAGGAAGAAATATGCTCTTGTCATTGTTGATGAGTATACCAGATACACTTGGGTATATTTTCTTCACTCTAAAGATGAAACAGCTTTGCATCTAATGGATCATGTGAAGCAACTAGACCATGGATCTGAAGACAAAGTAAAGATCATTAGAAGTGATAATGGAACTGAGTTCAGAAATTCAACAATGGAAGAGTTCTGCAAAGAAAGAGGTGTAGTGCAACAATTTTCTGCACCTGGAACACCACAGCAAAATGGTGTAGTTGAAAGGAAAAACAGGACTCTAATAGAAGCTGCCAGAACTATGCTTGATGAGGCTAAATTACCTACTTATTTCTGGGCAGAAGCTGTTCAAACAGCTTGTTTCACTCAAAATGCAACACTGATTAATAAGCATGGCAAGACCCCATATGAGATGGTGAAGAAAAAGAAACCAAATCTGAAGTACTTTCATATATTTGGGTGCAAATGCTTTGTATTGAAGACTCATCCAGAACAGCTTACCAAGTTTGATTTAAAAGCTGATGAAGGCATTTTTGTAGGTTATCCTCTGACAACAAAGGCCTTCAGAGTCTATAATCTAAGAACCAAAGTGATCATGGAATCCATACATGTATCATTTGATGACAAGAGAATTATGGGTTTAGCAGACATGGATGATCATGAAGAACTGCATTTTGAAAATGAAGAAATATTCTCTGATTCGACAAACTCTGATGAATAGTCAAACTTTGACTGTGAGCAAAATACAGCAAACTCTGGTGAAAATTTACAAGTTCATGATGATGAAGCAAATGTTGAGGGGGAGCATCAGAATGTTTCAGACTCTACCCAAGACTCAAACTCATTAGAGAATGCTGACTCAAACTCATCAGAGAATACTGATTCAAACTCTGATAGCACAAATTTAGGGGGAGCTACAGAGAATGATCAACAGAATCAAGAGAGCATGGATCAAGGGGGAGGATCCAATGATGAAAATGGCCAACTTCCACATGCTAGGAAGTGGACAAAATCTCATACACCTGATTTGATAATTGGAAATCCAGAAGCAGGTGTGCAAACAAGGACAGCTACAGCAAATGAGTGTTTACATCATTGCTTTCTGTCACAAACAGAACCTAAAAAGGTGGAGGAAGCTCTTCAAGATGCTGACTGGATTCAAGCAATGCAAGAATAGCTAAATGAGTTTGAGAGAAATAAAGTCTGGACCCTAGTACCAAGACCAAAAGATAAATCCATAGTTGGTACAAAATGGGTTTTCAGAAACAAAACTGATAGTGAAGGTGTCATTACAAGGAATAAAGCAAGACTTGTGGCAAAAGGGTATTCACAACAGGAAGGTATTGATTATGATGAGACATTTGCTCCAGTTGCAAGATTGGAGGCAATTAGAATCTTTCTGGCCTATGCTGCTCACAAGAAGTTCAAAGTATTCCAGATGGATGTTAAGAGTGCTTTTCTTAATGGGAAACTGGATGAAGAGGTATATGTTGAACAACCTCCAGGCTTTGTGGATCCAAAGCATCCAGACTATGTCTACAGATTGGACAAAGCACTTTATGGACTAAAGCAGGCTCCAAGAGCATGGTATGAAACTCTGGCTCAATTTCTTCTTGAAAGTGGATTTACTAGAGGTACCATAGATAAAACCCTGTTTTATTTGAATCATGGTAATGATCTGCTTTTAGTTCAAATCTATGTTGATGATATCATTTTTGGCTCCACTAATGCTAAACTCTGTCAAAGATTTGCCAAGCTCATGCAGTCTAGGTACCAAATGAGCATGATGGGGGAACTCAGTTACTTTCTGGGTTTACAAGTTAAACAGACTGAAGATGGGATTTTTATAAATCAAGCCAAGTATACCAGAAATCTCTTGAAGAAATTTGGTATGCAAGACAGTTCAGCTGCAACTACTCCTATGGCAACAGCAACCAAGCTAGACAAAGATACTGGTGCATCAGTGGATATCACAAACTATAGAGGAATGATTGGATCTTTGCTTTATCTGACTGCAAGTAGACCAGACATAATGTATGCCACATGTCTATGTGCAAGATTTAAGGCAGATCCAAGAGAGCCTCATCTGATTGCAGTAAAGAGGATATTCAGATATCTCAAGGGAACCACATCATTGGGATTATGGTATCCTAGAGAATCAGATTTTAGTCTAATTGGATACTCTGATGCAGATTTTGCAGGTTGCAAAATTGACAGGAATAGCACAAGTGGGAGTTGTCAATTTCTGGGTGGAAGACTTGTTTCTTGGTACAACAAGAAGCAAAAGTCAATTTCAACATCAACAGCAGAGTCAGAGTATATAGCTGCAGGCAGCTGCTGTGCTCAAATTCTTTGGATGAAGAATCAATTGTTGGACTATGGGTTATCCTTTTCTAAAATTCCTATTTATTGTGATAACCAAAGTGCTATTGCTATGACAGGAAACCCAGTTCAACATTCTCTGACAAAGCACATCAGTATAAGATATCATTTTATAAGGGAGCATGTACTGGAAGGAACCATTGAACTTCACTTTGTTCCCACAGAACAGCAGCTAGCAGACATATTCACCAAACCACTAAGTGAAGCAACCTTCACTAGGCTGGTGAATGAGCTAGGAATGATATCAGGAACTGAGTAAACATAATGGTCAGATCTTTCAAATTTCAATTGTCAAATTACCATCTGTATTGCTCACAAATTTGCCTTGATATACTCTGATTGTTAAACTCTGATGACATTCTCTGATGATATACTCTGTTTGTAATACTCTGATTGACATTCTCTGACGTCATTCTCTGACGATATTCTCTGATATTTGTAAACTCTGAATCTTGATAAATGATCTCATTTTTATTTCTCTGAGACAAATAACCTGTGAAGATACTATGAAGCATGATCTGAATTAGTAATCATGAATCTCAGTTAAGTTATTTAATCTTGATCTCAATTTTGTGCCTACTATTTTACACTGTATGCATGTTGATATCATTGAGACTCTATTACTTCACATATCTTAATTATAAGTGAGACTGATTAATTTGCATTTTTTCTCAGTAAAATAGACAGTGATTATAAACTCTGATGCTATACACACCCCTGCAAATAAGCATGGTACTCCTTTGAGATCTTAGATGTCTATATGACAGTGATTGGGAAGACCCAAACAGTTACTGGTATTAAGTAATTGCCAAGATTTTATAATCTATGGTGACCAGTCACAATCTCTGATTACTGGAGAAATACTGTTGCACAATTATATTTAAAGGTCGTGATTCATTTACACTGAAAAGCGTCCTTGAATTAAAAAAAAAAGGGGGTTAGTTTATTTTATATATTTCTTCATCAGAGTATGTCTGTTGTCTATGTCTTGAGAGTTTAAATAAATTATTTTTGTCTACCTTATAATTACGAAATTGTGAAATTCTTTAGTCTCTGATTTAATATGTTAAATCACACACATTATTTCACAAGCACATTATTGAGCTATGGATTTTATAACAAACTCTGATTTTTTGATGAATTTTCTAAACATTATGTCTTATTCTGAGGTGCTTAGAAATTTATTTTCTTTGTTTTAACTCTCAGAGTTTAAAATTTGAGGGATTTGTCTTGATTTTTTAAAATCTTATACATTTCAGGAGTTCAAATATTCAGAGAATGTGAAGAGAGTGTTCCAAACGGATGTATAGTTAGTGGGTTTACATGAAAAACATTTTAATAGGAGAACGTGTAATCAGCATTTATAACTGCACATGTTTTACTGCGCTCATGATTATTACTCTCTTTTCTCCATGCCACTAACTCTCATCTACCAGTTAAAATCTGACAGGTGTACAGCTGAACAAAAAGCCCAGGCGTGTACAGCTAAACAAAATCTGAAGAGTTTATCACATCAGATTTTATTGCTTATTGTTCACTTATACACTTCATCTCTACACACACTCTCTCAACAAACTCTTACGCTTTTCTCTCTGCAATTCAAATCTTCTCTTACACACCTTCTCAAACATCTTCCTTCACAAACTCTGTTCTAATGGCCACTACAGCTTTTACCTTTGCAGGTGTGGAATTTGTTCCCAACAACCATGCAGCCATTCTCAACACAGCCGATGCTCCAAGGGATTATCATCCCATCCAGCAATTCTTGGCACAGAGTGCCCTTGGTACCGCCCTTACCGCTCCTGCCAGACTTTCTGGAAGCCAAATCATCAACTTCTGGAGGACGGGTCAATATGATAATGGTGGTGCAGATGGATCACCATCAATTGTGTTCTCATATGATGGAGAGGAGTATGCTGTTACTCCAGCCACAGTTCGTCAGGCATTCAACATGCCAGAGAGTGCAGCCTATATGACAAATGGAGACACAAATCTAAGGAGCATGATGGATGCTCTGGGCTACAGTGAATCACTCAAAAAATTGGGACAATTGAAGCGTCCAGGGCTCAGAAGGGAATGGAGTTTTTTCTTCGACTGCATCACAAGGGCCTTTCAGAAGAAGTCTACCAACTGGGATGCCATACCCATGGACATGCTGCAGATTGGGTATTCTCTGATGTACTCTACTCATTTTGATTTTGGTAGATTAGTTCTTAGAAATATTGGTGAAAGAATGCATGAGAATAGACAAGTCATATATTTCTCAAGATTCTGTCAATTATTGTTTAATGCCATTGTTGGTGAGGTGGAGTTTAATGTTGATGATGAGATCAAGCCATTCAGGCTTCATAAAAGGGTGTTCAAGGACCTCATTTCCAAGGATGAGAAGTATCCAATTCAGAGGCCCCTTCTAATTCCAGCTCCAGTTAGAGCTAGGATGGATTTGCCACAACAACAACAACCACAACAACAACAGCCTCAACCTCCAATTTATCCTACAGCCACTAAACAACCCAAATCCTCTGCATCCAAGTCTAAAAAGGCTACAAAGTCTGATGAAAATCCCTCCACTGCGAAGACCAGAACCTCTGTTGCTACACAAGTTCTAAAGACAAAATCTGATAAACCAGCAAACTCTGATGCTGTAAACACTGATGCTGTAAACTCTGATGCTGTAAACACTGAAGCTGCTTCTCCACCAAAGCAGAAAAGAAAGAGACTTGTTGCCGCCTATGATTATGAAGATCTGAAATCCCCTCCTGCAACAAACTCTGAACCTTCCCAGGCCAGTCCTCAAACAAAGACAGCAAGATTCGAAAGAAGGGCAAACAAGCCTAAGAGGGCAAAGGTGCCCATAACTGAGATCACAGATTTTACTATTGGGGAAGAGCAAGCACCATCCACTACAATTCCTGATGATCTATCTCAAGCTCTGATGGTGCATCCTCTTCAAGCTGTTCCACTCTCAACTGCTACAGCATCTTCTACTTCATCTGAAGTAGATGAGGAAATTATATGCAAGGAACAAGCTACAGGTGAAGCTGAGACAACAGTGTCTGACTCTCAAATTCCAATATCTGATCATGGACCCTCCACTCCAATTCCTCATTCTCCAATGAAAATTCCTGAGGGTGCCATTGTTCATGATACAGCTCCAGAAAACTACAAGTCAGATGCTGTAGTTGAAGAATATGATAAGATAGCATTGGAAGCACTGCAGTCTCTTGCTAAGGCTGGTGAAGAGCCTAGTAAATCACAGTCTGAAGCTCAAGAAAAATCTGTTCAAGATCCTGTTGAGAAAGTTGCTAATCCTGCATCTGATAATGATGAGGATGATGAAAGTTCAGATGATGACAATGATGAAAATGATGATAAAGTCCCTCTGTCACATCTACAACAAAAGTGGGAGTCTACCAGCCAATATAATGCTAGGCTGCAAACTCTGAACACAAACTCTGAGCCACTTCCCAGGGATCTTCAGGTTGATCCACCAACTGAAGTATGGGATAAACTCTGGCTGAGCCACCAGCATTCTCTGGAGCCAACTAAAGCTGAAGAATTCTTATCTATGGCAGAGAATAAAATCACAAACTCTGATGTCATGTCAAGCCTCAAAGCTACAGTTATTTATCTAAAGACATTTCATCCTGCTCATGATCAGACATCTAAGTCTATAGATGGTCTCAGAACAGAGGTAGCCAGTTTCAAGGAAACTCAAAATATGGATAAGAAAAGGCACTTACTACCTCTGAAAGATGATGTGAAAAAGCTGGTGACTGCTCAACAAACTCTGGAACAAAGAATGTCAAACATTGAGTCTACTCAATCTACTATGACCAAACAGCTTGAAGCCATCCAATCTTCACTTTCTCTGATAACTTCAATACTGATTCCTGATGAGGATGATGTCAAAAAGGGGGAGAGAGTAGCACCAGTCAAATGCAAGTCTACTTCTCAAACTCTGAAGAGAAAGAAAAATGATGATGATGATGATATGGATGACTTTACAAAGAACAAGAGATTTCAAGCTGCAACTGGTGGAAGAGTTTCAAACTCTGACAGTCTAAAACAGTCTAAGCAAAGCACAAAGTCTGCTCCAGCTCCAACACATAATGTCACATCTGGCTCAAAGCAAAAACCAGTGGCTGGATCAGATAAACCATTGACTGATGAAGAACTTGCTAGATTGATTTTTGAACAATAAAATCCAGAAGCCAAATTGGATTTGGAGTTGATTGCTGCAGAGGAAGCTGAACTGAAGAAAGAACATGTTGAAGCTATAAACTCTGGAAAAATTCAAAAGCCTGCAAAATCAACTACCAAGCCAAAAGAAAAAGGGATATTGATCAAGGAAGCTACTGATGCTGATCAGAGTTTACCAGTCAAAAAGGTATACTCTGAAGATGAGTATACATCCAAGGGAAAAAGCAAAGTAGATGAACACCTTGAGAAAGGCTGGGTTAAGAAGAAGCCTACAACCTCTGACAAAGATCAAGTTGTAAAGGGAAAGAAAACAGAAGCTGCAATCTCTGACAAAGCTCATGTTGCAGAATCATAACAAGAAAAATTAACCTCTGACACAGCTCAAGTTAATAAGGAAACAAAGAAAGACACAACCTCTGACAAGGCTCAAGCTGTGTTCAAACCAACTACAACTCCATTGCCAGGTTTTGCAAAGCCAAGTCTGATGACTGAGATAAACTTTGAAAAGGGCTCAATTCAACCAATCTCTCATCGAAAAGCAGGAAGAGATAAAGGAGGGCTAGGATATTAATATAAAAAATTTGATCAGAGTATAGGATCAATGTCAACAGACCCCTCATCTCTCTGTGCTCCCAAGACTGGAGCATTGCAAGAAAGAATGGACAAACTGGATTCAGTCCAACTGGTGAAGAATGACAGAGGTGATAATATCCTTATCTACTTCATGTCTGATGGAACAGTGTTTAGAGTCATTGAAGCTGATCTCTATGCTAAACACTGGGAGGAATTGAGATATGTCTCACACATATTTCAAGTAAAGAACAAGTCATGTCAACACATCTCCAATCTGCTCAAAGATCAAATCAGAAGAAAGATGGGTATTACAGGAAACAAGAATGCTGGACCTTTTATTCCTAAATACTTCAATCATCAAGGACAGCTGGTTGAGATGAAGAAAAACTCAGCAAAAATAGTAACAATAGCTGGAATCAGTACTCTTGCATTCAATGAAGAGTTTGATAAAGCTTACAATATCAGGCTGGATAGAGACATGAGAAGAAACAAGATCTATGATCTCAGAGCTGAAATTTACCAAACTGGAGTTTCAGATCCAGAGCTAAGAGAGATCAAAAGATAGATGATCATAGCACTTGAAGAAGCTGAAAGAGAACTCTTCAGAGGATATCTAAAGACAGCTCATGGTGTCTATGAAGCCAAAGAGTAAAACTATCTGTAAGGTTTAAAAGGTTTCTGTTATATAGCTAAACTCTGTTGCATTTGACTTATCTGTTTTGACATCATCAATTATCTGTTAACTTGCACATGACATATTTATGCACAAGTTGGGGGAGATTGTTAGATATAATTGATGATTACTAATGTTCTTAAAGTTTGTTTTAGAACAGGAGTGATCAGAGTTTAAGCTGGAAGCTGATCAGAGTTTAGTAAAGTCTGACCAGAGTTTGATAAAGTCTGATCAGAGTTTACATAGTCAAGACTCGTCAGAGTTTACACGTGGAAAGAGCTCAGAAGCGGATATACTTCAAGGAAGGATAGAAGCGGAGGAGTGATTTGATGACTATGGAAACTAAACAGAAAACTGGAGCAATCTTTGATTGATAGAATACATAGCTGATTTATAGGATATCAAATCAGAGATTGATTTTGTAACTGTGTCTATATAAACACAGAATAGGGTTACTCTATATGAGTTGAGTTATCTAGTACATTGTTAAGAACCCTAGCAGCTCTTAGTGATAAAATATAAATCACTGAGAGAGTTTTTGTAACCATTCAAGCTTTGTGAATAAGAGTTTATTGTTTTCAATCTCTTATATTGTCACACTGTGTTACTGATTGTGATCACTATATCAACTTATATAGTGAGTTTATAGGACCTAACAATATCATTTTTGGTTCCACTAATGCTAAACTCTGTCAAAGATTTGCCAAGCTCATGCAGTCTAGGTACCAAATGAGCATGATGGGGGAACTCAGTTACTTTCTGGGTTTACAAGTTAAACAGACTGAAGATGGGATTTTTATAAATCAAGCCAAGTATACCAGAAATCTTTTGAAGAAATTTGGTATGCAAGACAGTTCAGCTGCAACTACTCCTATGGCAACAGCAACCAAGCTAGACAAAGATACTGGTGCATCAGTGGATATCACAAACTATAGAGGAATGATTGGATCTTTGCTTTATCTGACTGCAAGTAGACCAGACATAATGTATGCCACATGTCTATGTGCAAGATTTAAGGCAGATCCAAGAGAGCCTCATCTGATTGCAGTAAAGAGGATATTCAGATATCTCAAGGGAACCACATCATTGGGATTATGGTATCCTAGAGAATCAGATTTTAGTCTAATTGGATACTCTGATGCAGATTTTGCAGGTTGCAAAATTGACAGGAAAAGCACAAGTGGGAGTTGTCAATTTCTGGGTGGAAGACTTGTTTCTTGGTACAGCAAGAAGCAAAAGTCAATTTCAACATCAACAGCAGAGTCAGAGTATATAGCTGCAGGCAGCTGCTGTGCTCAAATTCTTTGGCTGAAGAATCAATTGTTGGACTATGGGTTATCCTTTTCCAAAATTCCTATTTATTGTGATAACCAAAGTGCTATTGCTATGACAGGAAACCCAGTTCAACATTCTCTGACAAAGCACATCAGTATAAGATATCATTTTATAAGGGAGCATGTGCTGGAAGGAACCATTGAGCTTCACTTTGTTCCCACAGAACAGCAGCTAGCAGACATATTCACCAAACCACTAAGTGAAGCAACCTTTACTAGGCTGGTGAATGAGGTAGGAATAATATCAGGAACTGAGTAAACATAATGGTCAGATCTTTCAAGTTTAAATTGTCAAATTACCATATGTATTACTCACAAACTTGCCATGATATACTCTGATTGTTAAACTCTGATGACATTCTCTGATGATATACTCTGTTTGTTATACTCTGATTGTCATTCTCTGACAATATTCTCTGATGTTTGTAAACTCTGAGTCTAGATAAATGATCTCATTTTATTTCTCTGAGACAAATAACCTGTGAAGATACTATGAAGCATGATATGAATTAGTAATCATGAATCTCAGTTAAGTTCCTTAATCTTGATCTCAATTTTGTGCTACTATTTTACACTATATGCATGTTGATATCATTGAGACTCTATTACTTCACATATCTTAATTATAAGTGAGACTGATTAATTTGCATTTTCTCTCAGTAAATTAGACAGTGATTATAAACTCTGATGCTATACACACCCCAGAAAATAAAGCATGGTACTCCTTTGAGATCTTAGATGTCTATATGACAGTGACTGGGAAGACCCAAACATTTGCTGGTATTAAGTAATTGCTAAGATTTTATAATCTATGGTGACTAGTCACAATCTCTGATTACTGAAGAAATACTGTTGCAGAATTATATTTAAAGGTCGTGATTCATTTACACTGAAAAGCGTCCTGAAAAAAAAAAGGGGGTTTAGTTTATTTTATATATTTCTTCATCAGAGTATGTCTGTTGTCTATGTCTTGAGAGTTTAAATAAATTATTTTTGTCTACCTTATAATTACGAAATTGTGAAATTCTTTAGTCTCTGATTTAATATGTTAAATCACACACATTATTTCACAAGCACATTATTGAGCTATGGATTTTATGACAAACTCTGATTTTTTGATGAATTTTCTAAACATTATGTCTTATTCTGAGGTACTTAGAAATTTATTTTCTTTGTTTTAAATCTCAGAGTTTAAAATTCGAGGGATTTGATCTTGATTTTTAAATTCTTGTACATTTCAGGAGTTTAAATATTCAGAGAATGTGAAGAGAGTGTACCAAACGGCTGTATTGTTAGTGGGTTTACATGTAAAACATTTTAATAGGAGAACGTGTAATCAGCATTTATAACTGCACAAGTTTTACTGCGCTCATGATTACTATTTTCTTTTCTCCATGCCACTAACATTCATCTACCAGTTAAAATCTGACAGGTGTCCAGCTGAACAAAAAGCCCAAGCGTGTACAGCTAAACAAAATCTGAAGAGTTTATCACATCAGATTTTATTGCTTATTATTCACTTATACACTTCATCTTTACACACACTCTCTCAACAAACTCTTACGCTTTTCTCTCTGCAATTCAAATCTTCTCTTACACACTTTCTCAAACACCTTCCCTCCTTTACAAACTCTGCTCTAATGGCCACTTCAGCGTTTACCTATGCAGGTGTGGAATTTGTACCAAACAACCACGCAGCCATTCTTGACACCACTGATGTTCCAAGAGACTATCATCCAATCCAGCAATTCTTGGCACAGAGTGCCCTGACCACTGCCCTTACAGCTCCTGCCAGACTCTCTGGAAGCCAAATCATCACTTTCTGGAGAACAGGGCATTATGATAATGGTTGTGCATCTGGATCACCATCCATTGTATTTGAGTATGACGGAGCAGAATATGCTGTCACTCCAGCCACCGTCCGAGCAGCACTCAACCTACCAGAGAGTGCTGCTTACATTATTAATGGAGATGCCAACCTCAGAACCATGATGACTGATTTGGGCTACTACGAATCTCTTGATAAATTGGGTCAATTAAAGCGTCCAGGACTCAGGAAGGAGTGGAGCTTTTTCTTCGACTGCATTACCAGGGCTTTCCAGAAGAAAAGTACCAACTGGGATGCTATTCCCATGGACATGCTACAGATTGGGTATTCTCTGATCTATTCTACTAATTTCAATTTTGGTAGATTAGTTATTAGAAATATTGGTGAAAGAATGCATGAAAATCGTCAGATTATATATTTTTCACGCTTTTGCCAATTGCTGTTTAATGCCACTGTTGGAGAAGTGGCTTTTGATGCTGCAGATGAGATCAAACCTTTTAAACTTCATAAAAGGGTTTTCAAAGATCTCATATCTAAAGATGAGAAGAGACCAGTTTTCAGGCCATTACAAATTCCAGCTCCATTAAGAGCTAGGCTGAATCTGCCTCAAGCACCACAACAACAACCTCAACACCAACTACAACATGCAGTCTCTCCTACAGCCACCAGACAACCCAGATCATCAACACCAAAAACATCAAGGGCTACAAAGTCTGATGCAGCCCCTTCTACTGTGAAGACCAGAACCTCTGTTGCTACACAAGTTCTGAAGACAAAGTCTGATAAGCCAACAAACTCTGATACAGTTCCTACTGTAAACTCTGAGACAGTCTCTAAGACTTTAAACTCTGAAGCTGCTTCTCCACCAAAGCAGAAAAGAAGGAGACTTGTTTTCTTCCCAGTCAATATAATGCCAGGCTGCAAACTCTGAAGCCAAACTCTGAGCCTCTTCCCAGGGATCTTCAGGTTGATCCACCAAATGAAGTATGGGATAAACTCTGGCTGAGCCACCAGCATTCTCTGGAGCCAGCAAAGGCTGAAGAATTATTATCCATGGCAGAGAATAAGATTACAAACTCTGATGTTATGTCAAGCCTCAAAGCCACAGTTCTATATCTGAAGACATTTTATACTGCTCATGCTCAGACATCTAAGTCAGTAGATGGTCTAAGAACAGAGGTAGCCAACTTCAAGGAAACTCAGAATATGGACAAGAAAAGGCACTTGCTACCTCTGAAGGAAGACATGAAGAAGATGGTGTCTGCAAATCAATCTCTGGAACAGAGGATGTCAAACATTGAGTCTACTCAAGAGGCAATGTCCAAACAGCTTGAAGCCATCCAATCTTCACTTTCTCTGATTACTTCAGTACTGATTCCTGATGAGGATGATGTCAAAAAGGGGGAGAGAGTAGCTAATGTCAAATGCAAGACTACTTCTCAAACTCTGAAGAGAAAGAAAAATGATGATGATGATGATGTGGATGACTTCACCAAGAACAAAAGATTTCAAGCTGCCACTGGTGGAAGAGTTTCAAACTCTGACAGTCAAAAACAGTCTAAGCAAAGCTCAAAGTCTGCTCCAGTTCCAACACACAATGTCACATCTGGATCAAAGCAAAGACCAGTGGCTGGATCAGATCAACCAATGACTGATGAAGAGTATGCTAGATTGTTATTTGAACAAGAAAATCCAGAAGCCAAATTGGATTTGGAGTTGATTGCTGCAGAGGAAGCAGAACTGAAGAAAGAACATGTTGAAGCTATAACCTCAGGAAAAATCCAGAAACCTGCAAAATCAACTGCCTGACCAAAGGAAAAAGGGATACTGATCAAGGAAGCTACTGTTGCTGATCAGAGTTTACCAATGAAAAGGGTATACTCTGAAGATGAATATACAAGCAAAGGCAAAAGCATAGTAGATGATACTTGAGAAAGGCTGGGTTAAGAAGAAGCCTACAACCTCTGACAAAGATCAAGTTGTAAAGGGAAAGAAATCAGAAGCTGCAATCTCTGACAAAGCTCATATTGCAGAATCACAAGAAGAAAAATTAACCTCTGACACAGCTCAAGTTAATAAGGAAGCAAAGAAAGACACAACCTCTGACAAAGCTCAAGCTGTGTTCAAACCAACAACAACTCCATTGCCAGGATTTGCAAAGCCAAGTCTGATGACTGAGATAAATTTTGACAAGGGCTCAATTCACTCTCATCGAAAAGCAGGAAGAGATAAAGGAGGACTAGGATCTAAATATGAAAAATTTGATCAGAGTATAGGATCAATGTCAACAGACCCCTCATCTCTCTGTGCACCCAAGACTGGAGCATTGCAAGAAAGAATGGACAAACTGGATTCAGTCCAACTGGTGAAGAATGACAGAGGTGATAACATTCTTATCTACTTCATGTCTGATGGAACAGTGTTTAGGGTTATTGAAGCTGATCTCTATGCTAAACACTGGGAGGAATTGAGATATGTCTCACACATATTTCAAGTGAAGAACAAGTCATGTCAACACATCTCAAATCTGCTCAAAGATCAAATCAGAAGAAAGATGGGTATAACAGGAAACAAGAATGTTGGACCTTTTATTCCTAAATACTTCAATCATCAAGGACAGCTAGTTGAGATGAAGAAGAATTCAGCAAAAATAGAAACAATAGCTGGAATCAGTACTCTTAGTTTCAATGAAGAGTCTGACAAAGGTTATTACATCAGGCTGGATAAAGACATGAGAAGAAACAAGATCTATGATCTCAGAGCTGCAATCTATCAAACTGGAGTTTCAGATCCAGAGCTAAGAGAGATCAAAAGACAGATGATCACAGCACTTACAGAAGCTGAAAGAGAACTCCTCAGAGAGTACTTAAAGACAGCCAATGGTGTCTATGAAGCTAAGGAGTAAAGTATCTGTAAGTTTTAAAAGTTTTCTGTTATGTAGCTAAACTCTGTTGCATTTGACTTATTTGTTTTGACATCATCAATTATCTGTTAACTTGCACATAACATATTTATGCACAAGTTGGGGGAGATTGTTAGATATAATTGATGATTACTAATGTTCTTAAAGTTTGTTTTAGAACAGGAGTGATCAGAGTTTAAGCTGGAAGCTGATCAGAGTTTAATAAAGTCTGACCAGAGTTTGATAAAGTCTGATCAGAGTTTACATAGTCAAGACTCGACAGAGTTTACACGTGGAAAGAGCTCAGAAGCGGATATACTTCAAAGAAGGATAGAAGCGGAGGAGTGATTTGCTGACTATGGAAACTAAACAGAAAACAGTAGCAATCTTTGATTGATAGAATACATAGCTGATTTATAGGATATCAAATCAGAGATTGATTTTGTAACTGTGTCTATATAAACACAGATTAGGGTTACTCTATAGGAGTTGAGTTATCGAGTACATTTTACAGAACCCTAGCAGTTCTTAGTGATAATATATAAATCACTGAGAGAGTTTTTGTAACCATTCAAGCTTTGTGAATAAGAGTTTACTGCTTTCAATCTCTTATATTGTCATACTGTGTTATTGATTGTGTTCACTATATCAACTTATATAGTGAGTTTATAGGACCTAACAAAATCATCAAAAAAGAAAAGGAGCAAAGAGTGAAGATGCCCAAATAGAGAAATAAAATCTCTTGAAAAGACTCCTGAAAAGACCCGTGACACAATAGTTGAAACCCCAGAAGAGGAACAGGTACCTGAAAATATTGAAAATGATGAGATCTCAATTAATTATGTTTTCATGGGAAAGAGATGGAACTCAAAAGATGCTATTATCAACGAAAATTTTGCATATAACATAGTGCTTGATGTAATGATAGAAAACGAGGATCTTGAACCAAAATCTATCGATGAGTGTCGACATAGAGATGATTGGTCAAAATGGAAAGAAGCAATTGAAAATGAATTGAGCTCACTTAATAAACATGAAGTTTTTGGACTCGTAGTCCGGACCCCTGAAGGGACAAAACCTGTTGGTTATAAATGGGTATTTGTGCGAAAAAGAAATGATAAAAATGAAGTCGTGAGATACAAAGCACGCCTAGTTTCTCAAGGATTTTCGCAAAAACCAGGCGTAATGGATGCTATAACTTTTCGTTATCTTATTAGCTTGACTGCAATTGAAAAATTAGAAATGCATCTCATGAATGTTTTGATGGCATATTTGTATGGTTCGCTTGAGAGAGACATTTATTTGAGGATCCCTGAAGGATTCCAAATGCCTGAAGCATCTAGAACTCATTCTCGTGATCTTTATTCAATTAAGTTGCAGAGGTCCATATATGGTTTAAAAGAATCGGGAGGAATGTGGTATAAAAGATTAAGTGAGTATTTATTAAAAGAACAATACAAAAATGGTCCTATTTGTCCATGTGTTTTTATAAAGGACTAAATCTTCATTTGTTATAGTTGCTGTCTATGTTGAAAATTTGAATATTATTGGAACTCCCGAAGAGCTCCAGAAAATAGTTGATTATCTTAAAATAGAATTTGAAAGGAAATATCTTGGGAAAACAAAACTTTTCCTTGGACTACAAGTTGAGCACTTAAAAGATGGAATTTTTGTGCACCAATCAGCATACACCGAGAAGCACTAGTACAGAATGGACTTTCAGCGTCGGTCAAATAACCCCTAAGGCGTCAGTTAAGTGGCGTAGCAAATGTAGGAGACGCTATAGGTATATGCCTTTAGCGTCGGTTAAGTAGGCGACGCTATTGTCTTGACAATAGCGTCGGTTATCTGAAATGCCGACGCTATATCCCAACCTATTGCGTCGGCAGTCTGAAATGCCAACGCTATAGCCCTTATCTATAGCGTCGGCTATCTGAAATGCCGACGCTATAGCCTAACCTACTGCGTCGGCTGTAAGAAATACCGACACTATAGCCCTTACCTATAGCGTCGGCTGTCTGAAATGCCGACGCTATAGCCCTTACCTATAGCGTCAGCTGTCTAAAATGCCGACGCTTAAAGTGTTCTTTTTAATAATAATAATATTTTTATTTTGTTGTAAGCTTTTGACAATTCACCACGATCATAAGAATGTGCTCAAACTACATGAGAGAAATGAATAAACAATTCGATCTTATTAATAAAAAAATATTACCTAGTTGTTTATTACATTAGAAACATCTCCAAACTCTTCACGCATATTGATTGTTATATATAATGAATTTTTTTATTACACTAAGAACATCTCCAAACTCTTCACAAATATTAGTTGGAATATATAATGAATTCTTGCTCCACCAGACAGCTCAGGTGTTAGACATTTCTTCGTTCTTTCCCTCGATCACAGAAGACAAAGCTGTTCCATAACTAGGATGCTCCTTTGCGACGGAAACTAGTGCATAATTTAAGCCCCGAAAGCAATGTCTTGATATGTTGCACGAAGATCTAAAAATAATGAATGTAAGTGAGGTTGTAACTTTTCAGATCTCTGCAAAGCCATCATACTATTGCATAAAGCAGGCTGGACTAAAATAGTACACATGGCAACATAAAAACAGGTTGGACTGAAAAGAGTACACAAGTTTACATTTTTATCACCAAGTAACCAAAATCAATAAAAAGGCAGCCTTAAATTCTACAGGAGTTTACACAAGTAGAAACATACCTCAAATTCCAGCGGAGAATGTCCTCTCACAACAACATTGTGAGTGGGTAATGGGAACTGAGGCAGCTTCTGCATATAAGAGAAGTCGCATTGTAAATAAGTCTGCAGTCCAATATAATTACAGTGAGGAAATATTAAACCAATATCATTAACAATATATTACCATTGTATGATGTGCAACAAAAGTTGTTTTTAAAAAAAAACAAAGAAAGATAAAAGGGACAAAAAAACAGGATAGGAGATGCACCAGAAAGCGTGTGATAAACATTCAGTTGCTCCACCTTATATAAGTAAGCTTATTTCTTATTGGAAATATGTAAGCAAAGCGCACTAAGAAGGGGACTAAAAACAGGAGAGAAGATGCACCAGAAAGCCTGTGATAAAAATAGTTACCCTTTATTTAATATTTACTTAACAGGGCAAATTTAAAATATGTTGTCGAGCTTGTCACTTGGACACTATCAGCCAAGTTCAAGTGACATAGTCTTAATTACTTAATGTTTTATTCTCGATACATATGAAGAATAGATAAGACTGATGCCACTAAAATTATTATTTAATCTAAAGTTCACTTCCTTCTTCTTTAAAAAACTAACAGAGCTATAACAAAATATGTATAAAAATGAAAGTAGAAGTATTCCCATAGTATTAGTATATGGAACATGTTAAAAGTCCTGGATCACCTTCAATTTTCGGATGTAAAACAAAATTTAACTGATATAAAAAACCCCCAAGAATGCCACATATACCCGGTATAATATATCTCTTCCAAGATGATAAGAGAAGCTGCAAGAGAAAACCTCAACTTAATACACAAGAAAAAAGAAAGCACAAGAGCAAGCAACTGGGTGCAAGGGCTGCCTTACCCTGGATTCGAGCATAAGCCAAACAAGCAACTTTCTCACTATTAAACTGTATCTATTAGTTGACCATGCAGTTTTCAGTGTCCACATTTCTTGATGCATTCACAGCTTTTACCGGGCAAAAATTCCTTAATAGATCTAAAACAATGAAAGTTAAATACAAGAATAATGAACATATATAAATTGCACATATAACTACTGCAAGGTGACATACCTGTTTGCTCTCGGCGAAAGCTACCCACATTATACCAGCAAGGCCGAACAGAGGTTTTGGTGCCTTCCAAAGTTTTTGAATTAGTCCTTGCAATACTTGCTAATAAACTGCTAGACAGATACTCCTATGTAGGAGCCAGAGCTCTATAATTTATTTCATGTGTGGAAATATAGATGTATCTATATTTTCAGATAACAAATGAGGATGAGAATATCAAAATTATAGTTGGCAAAATGAGAATGAGAAGAAGAGTACACTAACCGAAGCAAGCACTAATACAGTAAAGAAGTTTAAATATTGTCCTTGTTGACCCATTCCAGGAGTTGGCATCATTGTGCCATTAGCAGAAGATATACCAGATTGACTAACACCACTAATCATATTTGACTCAGTCATGCCATACCCCTGTGTACAAAACAGCCAAAAACATGAATAGCCATTCAAATGTGTGATCACAATAAAAATAATAATTCTCGAGAGGAAAAGAAATATGATGCATAAAAGTTGATGATCTAATTAATTATGTGTGTAGGCGTTAGCATTGCTTCGGACTTTTCCAAACAAATAGTAAAGCTGAATTGTATTTACAAGACTATATTGACCTTAGTTTTATAAGTCAAGTCTTCTGACTTTTCAAAGCTCTGAAAATTGTAAACACAATGTAGCAATACTTTTGTTTCTGGAACCAAGTTGAACTTATCCTCAAAACTTTTAAACTTCAAATTTTCACCCGTGACAAGCATCAACTCATGTGATCAGATTTCATATTCGTTGCTTCGATAAAATATCATTCTTGAACAGTCCTACTTCATATTCTAACTTATCTCTTACTGTAAAGTAAAGGTAAACTTCGCACAATTATTCCTACACGACAGATTTAATTACTCAGGCTTATGCTTAAATTCCTACAGTGGACGATAACATTGACAGAAATGCCAAGTAAATCAAAAGTCAAAAAAACAAAATAAACAGTATAGCCAAGTAAAATCATCGTCACTAATTAATCGAGTTAACAACAAATGCCCATTTCACAAAACATCATCACATGACTAGAATAAAATTAACAACATCAAACAGTACACTAAACTCAAACCCACCAAGAATCAATACTAAAACAAAACCTAGATGCAATTTTTCAGACTGATCCCTAAATTTGGGGATATAGAAAGTACCGATACAAGAAGCCCAGCAATCCATCTGTGAAATCAATTAATTAATCCCGTAATTAAGCATCCGAATCAGTTTGGGAAGCCGAGCAATCTAGTGAACCTGTAGAAGAATCGATCCCAACATCCACCAAGATATCGAAAAGGGAAAGTGACATTGAGTGGAAAAAGCGAGAGGAGATCGAGAGTGGGAAACTGAAAAAAGATTGATCACTGATGGATCATGGATGGAGAGTGAATTAGGTATTTTGACTCTTTGAGTCGACAGTTTGCCGAGAAGTTCTGTGAGGCGAACGTGTGTATACCAGGCTACCAGCACCTGGCAGTCTAGCACTCTCGTATAAATCCTATCCTATAGTGTAGTTATTCAAATATATTTTTTTAATATATTTTTATTATAATTTTAAAAGTGAATTATATAATATATTTTTCTTTATATTATATTAATATTAAATATGATTATATTTATAATATATATATATTTTAAACTATAAATTATATCACAATTTTAAAATAATATTAAATCTCTTTTAATTTTAAAACTAAATTATATAAAAGTAAATTTAAGATAATAATAACAAATATATTTTTAAATTATAATATATGAACTTTCATTAATTTAAATTATAAGATTAAGTTATTAATAAAAACTTTTAAAAAAAATTTATGAATAAAAATTTAACTTCAAAACATTAATTCATAAAAAGAAAATTTTAAAGATAAATTGCGCAACTATACTTTACAGGAGCATTAAAGTCCGTGCAGCTTCCCGGTTCCCCAATGTATACTATGGACCAATGTATACTATCCAGGAGGACGGGGGAGTATTCTATTTGTATTATATATAATACAATTTTATTTATAATTTAAAATTTATATTTTATATAATATAATTTTATATTTATAATAAATATATAATTTTAAAATAGAATGTACATAATTTAATTAAATTATAAGTATAATTATAACATATAATATTGATAATAAATATTTAAAAATTTTAATTATATTTATATGATATAATTATAATTAGAGATACATACATACATATATATATATATATATATATATAGATATACATATATATTATAAAATTTAAGTTTTAAAATTACATTATATATAATTGGTTATTAAAATTTTAAAAGATATACTTTTAAATTATAATATATATACATATATAATTTAATTTAATTGAATTATAAGATTATATTTTTAATAAGAAATATTTCATATTTTTAGTTTTATCTTATGCGATATAATTTCAATTAAAATATTAAAACTAGATTATACATATAATCATATGTTAAATTATAGTTATAAAATTATATAAAATAATATAATTTTAAATAAGTATAAAATCTAAAGCGTCGGCATTCTCTTCACCGACGCTACAAGTGAACCTATAGCGTCGGCGTTCTGAGGACCGACGCTACAAGTGAACCTATAGCGTCGGCGTTCGCTCGACCGACGCTACAAGTGAATCTATAGCGTCGGCATTCTCGTGACCGACGCTATAAGTGAACCTATAGCGTCGGCATTCTCCGGACCGACGCTACAAGTGTACCTATAGCGTCGGCGTTCTCCCGACCGACGCTACAAGTGAACCTATAGCGTTGGCGTTTTGCCCGACCGACGCATAAAAGTATCTACAGCGTCGGCGTTTGGCCCGACCGACGCATAAAAGTATCTACAGCGTCGCATCTATCTTTAACCGACGCTAAAAGGGCGACGCGGAAAGTCATTTCTGTACTAGTGAAGGTAGTTAAACGTTTTTACATGGACAAATCACATCCATTTAGTTCCCCAATGGTTGTTAGGTCACTTAATAAGAAGAAGGATGTGTTCTGACCATGAGAAGAAAATGAAGAAATACTTGGTCCAGAAGTACCATATCTTAGTGCTATCGGTGCACTTATGTATCTTGCTAATAATACACGACCCGATAAAGCATTTTCAGTAATTTGTTAGCTGTTCGCACAAAATCACGCAAGCGTACATGGTCACAAGTAATATAGAAATTCAATTAAGTTCGTTCCCACAAAGACTGTATCAAGTATTATGCACTTATGCAACAATGTATGGTTGTTGTTCAATGCTAAGACAAATAACAATTTGGTTGGTGATTATCTAAATTAACTAATTAAAATCGAATTATTAACTAAGTGATTATACTCAAATTACTTATGTGAATTAAAACATGGGATTCTAACTACATTACTACTTCATTCAGAGTTATGCCTTTTTCGATATGTGATGGTTGATAACTAATCAGATAACACGAAACTGATACACGCTATCTTTCGATATACGTATACCATACTATTCCACATCCACAATTAAGATAGAAGTAGAATAGACACCAATTATGCTTAGACTGTTAGATATAATTGATGATTACTGATGTTCTTAAAGTTTGTTTTAGAACAGGAATCATCAGAGTTTAATATGGAAGCTGATCAGAGTCTAGTAAAGTCTGACAGAGTTTGATAAAGTCTGACAGAGTTTGATAAAGTCTGATCAGAGTTTACATAGTCAAGACTCGACAGAGTTTACACGTGGAAAAAGCTCAGAAGCGGATATACTTCAAGGAAGGATAGAAGCGGAGGAGTGATTTGCTGACTATGGAAACTAAACAGAAAACTGGAGCAATCTTTGATTGATAGAATTCATAGCTGATTTATAGGATATCAAATCAGAGATTGATTTTGTAACTGTGTCTATATAAACACAGATTAGGGTTACTCTATATGAGTTGAGTTATCGAGTATATTTCATAGAACCCTAGCAGCTCTTAGTGATACATTATAAATCACTGAGAGAGTTTTTGTAACCATTCAAGCTTTGTGAATAAGAGTTTATTGCTTTCAAGCTCTTATATTGTCTTACTGTGTTACAGATTGTGATCACTATATCAGATTATATAGTGGATTTATAGGACCTAACAAGTGGTATCAGAGCCAGCTCTGTTAAGATTACTACAGTGAGATCTTAAACACAATCATGTCTGAAAAATCACAAGCTTCATCCTTTAGAGTTCCAATCCTTAAGGCATCTGAATATCCAGTCTGGAAAGAGAGAATGATAATATTCTTAGACTCTGTTGATCCAGAATATCTTGACAGGATCTTTGATGGACCACATATGCCCACCAAGCTCTCTGTTGGGCTTGCTGATGAACCTCAGAAAATGGTTCCAAAAGAAAAGAAAGATTATACCCCTGAGGACATCCTGTCAATTAGTAAAGACTCAAAGGTGAAACACCTTTTGCACAGTGCCCTTGACAATGCAATGTCTAATAGGGTAATTGGGTGCAAAACTGCTAAACAAATCTGGGATGCTCTGGAAACCAGATGTCAAGGAACTCAGGCCATTAAGAAAAACAGAAAAACAATCCTTACACAGGAGTATGAGCACTTTGACTCAAAATCTGGTGAGTCTCTGACAGATCTGTATGACAGATTTGTCAAACTGTTGAATGACTTATCTCTGGTGGACAAGGAATATGATCTTGAAGACTCAAATCTCAAATTCCTTCTGGCTCTTCCTGAAAAATGGGATTTGAAAGTCACCACAATAAGAGACAATCTTGATCTTGGAGAAATGTCTCTTGATGATGTTTATGGAAGACTGAAGACTCATGAACTTGAAATGGAGCAAAGGAGCAAACGTCATGGAGGAAAATCAAAGTCTGTTGCTCTGAAAGTTCAAGAAGAAGCTGCTAAGAGCAAAGGAAAAGCTCATGTCACAAAGTCTGACATTGAGTCATCAAACTCTGATGACTCAAACTCTGATGTTCCCTCAGACTCTGAAGAAAGTGATGATGAGATGATGCAGTTAGCAGCATTGATGGTGAAAAGCTTCAAGAAGTTGGCCTACAAAAAGTTCAACAAAGGCAAAAGTCTTTCAAGGAAAGACAGAAACTCTGACAGAGTTTATGACAAGAAGAACTTTAAGAAGAATGAGGGCAAAGAAGGAAAAGCTGGAAAAGCTGACAAGTATACCTGTTTCAACTGTGGTGAAAAGGGACACTTTGCATCTGAATGCAAGAAAGCCAAGAAAGAAAAAGAAAAGGCCTTTGTCACCAAGAAAGGAAACTGGACAGATACTTCTGATTCAGAAGAAGAAGTCAATTATGCTCTGATGGCAAACACTGACAACAACTCTGAATCTTCTGCTAAGGTACCTCATTCTACTCTTGCCTTTGATACTGAAGATATAACTGAGTTAAGATTGTTTCTTAAAACTTTGCATACCAGCTTTAGAGATCAGACTTTAGAAAATGAAAGATTAAAATCTGAAACTCTAAGTGTAAAGAAAAGGAATGATTATCTAGAAAAGGAATTAGTTCAGATGTTGGAAGTTCAGAAAGAAAGAGATGATGCTGTCATTGTCAAAGATGAATTATTAAAGAGGTATGCATCTCTTCAATCAGAACTTGCTAAGGAAAGGGAAATTATTAAAACATGGACTAATTCAGGCAAAACTACTCAGGATATCTTAGGTAGTGGAAACTGGAAGAAGGGACTAGGTTACACTGATAACTCAGAAGCTGAGTCATCAAAAATAGAGTTTATTAAAACTCAAAAACCTAAGGTTAAACCTGTCAAATTTGTTGTTGAATCCTCTAAGTCTAAACAGAGTAGACCAAAATCAGAGATTAACAAAAATTTAAAATCTGATAAGCCCAAACAGGTTAACATAGGACTGATGACTCAGAAACAGCTTAAACACAAGCTTAAAGAAGTAAAGTCTGATGACAAAAACAAGGAGCCTAGGAAGAACAGAAATGGCAAGATTGGAATAGACAAGAGTAATAACTACATGCCTGTTCCAAATGCACCTAGGAAGACATGCCATAACTGTGGTAATACTAATCATCTTGCTAATTTTTGCAGGAAGAACAAGGACATTAACTCTTTACCTACAAAGTCTGGAGTTAGAAAAAGTAGTATTAGATATAAACCACAAGATCCATGTTTTCATTGTGGCAGTTTATGGCATTCTATTTATACTTGCAAAGAATATCATAGTTTGTATTATGATTATTATCAATTGAAACCTTCTTTGAAGAAGTTTAATAAAAGCTCTGCAAGTACAAAATCTGTTTCTAGTACAAACTCTGTTGCAAAGTCTGTTAGCTCAAACTCTGATAATAATACCGCTGCAAAAGCTAACAAACTTAATAAGGCCAAGGGATCCAAGCAAGTCTGGGTCCTTAAAACTAACAAGTAGTGGTCTTTGTGATTGCAGGGCAACAGGAAGAATATTCTAGTCTTGGACAGTGGATGTTCAGGACACATGACTGGAAATAAGTCCCTGCTGTCAGAGTTTGTGGAGAAGGCTGGCCCAAGTGTTTCTTATGGAGATGGCAACATAGGAAGGACTCTGGGATATGGCAACATCAATCTTGGAAATGTCATCATATCAAATGTAGCTCTTGTTCAAGGGCTAAAACACAATTTACTCTCTGTCAGTCAAATCTGTGACAGAGGATATCATGTTGATTTCTATGAAGAACACAGTGAGATAGTAAGCAAGTCAACAGGCAAAGTGGCAGTGATCGCTCACAGACATGGGAATATTTATATATGAAATCCACTTGCCTACAAACTCTGAAGGAAAAGCAATCTGCTTGTCTACAAGGATCTCTGCAGAAGAAAGTTGGAAGTGGCATAAGAAGCTCTCACACCTAAACTTCAACTCCATAAATGAGCTTATAAAGAAAAAGCTTGTGAGAGGACTCCCTGAATCACTACTTACATCTGATGGATTATGTGATTCATGTCAAAAGGCCAAGCAGAGAAAGACATCCTTCAAGAGTAAGACTGAATTCTCAATAAAGAAACCATATCATCTTCTACATGTTGATCTATTTGGACCAGTTAATGTACCATCTATTGCAAGGAAGAAATATGCTCTTGTCATTGTTGATGAGTATACCAGATACACTTGGGTATATTTTCTTCACTCTAAAGATGAAACAGCCTTGCATCTGATGGATCATGTGACACAACTGAACCATGGATCTGAAGACAAAGTGAAGATCATTAGAAGTGATAATGGAACTGAGTTCAGAAATTCAACAATGGAAGAGTTCTGCAAAGAAAGAGGTGTAGTGCAACAATTCTCTGCACCTGGTACACCACAGCAAAATGGTGTAGTTGAAAGGAAAAACAGGACTCTTATAGAAGCTGCCAGAACTATGCTTGATGAGGCTAAATTGCCTACTTATTTCTGGGCAGAAGCTGTTCAAACAGCCTGTTTCACTCAAAATGCAACCTTGATTAATAAGCATGGCAAGACCCCATATGAGATGGTGAAGAAAAAGAAGCCAAATCTGAAGTATTTTCATATATTTGGGTGCAAATGCTTTGTCTTGAAGACTCATCCAGAACAGCTTACCAAGTTTGATCTAAAAGCTGATGAAGGCATCTTTGTAGGATATCCTCTGATAACAAAGGCCTTCAGAGTCTACAATCTAAGAACCAAGGTGATCATGGAATCCATACATGTGTCATTTGATGACAAGAAAATCATGGGCTTAACTGATATGGATGATCATGAAGAACTGCATTTTGAAAATGAAGAAATATTCTCTGATTCGATAAACTCTGATGAGCAGTCAAACTCTGACTGTGAAAAAGATACAGCAAACTCTGATGAAAATTTACAAGTTCATGATGATGGAGCACTTGCTGAGGGGGAGCATCAGAATGTTTCAGACTCTACCCAAGATTCCTCAGAGAATGCTGACCTAAACTCATCAGAGAATACTGATTCAAACTCTGATAGCACAAATACAGGGGGAGCTACAGAGAATAATCAACAGAATCAAGAGAGCATGGATCAAGGGGGAGGATCCAATGATGAAAATGGTCAACTTCCACATGCTAGGAAGTAGACAAAATCTCACACACCTGATTTAATAATTGGAAATCCAGAAGCAGGTGTGCAAACAAGGACAGCTACAGCAAATGAGTGTTTACATCATTGCTTTCTGTCTCAAACTGAACCAAAGAAAGTGGAGGAAGCTCTTCAAGATGCTGACTGGATTCAAGCCATGCAAGAGGAGCTAAATGAGTTTGAGAGAAACAAAGTATGGACCCTAGTACCAAGACCTAAAGACAGATCCATAGTTGGTACAAAATGGGTGTTCAGAAACAAAACTGACAGTGAGGGTGTCATTACAAGAAATAAAGCAAGGCTTGTGGCAAAAGGGTATTCACAACAGGAAGGTATTGATTATGATGAGACATTTGCTCCAGTTGCAAGATTGGAGGCAATCAGAATCTTTCTGGCCTATGCTGCTCACAAGAAATTCAAAGTATTTCAGATGGATGTCAAAAGTGCTTTTCTAAATGGGAAACTGGATGAAGAGGTATATGTTGAACAACCTCCAGGTTTTGTGGATCCAAAACATCCAGACTATGTCTACAGGTTGGACAAAGCACTTTATGGACTAAAGCAGGCTCCAAGGGCATGGTATGAAACTCTAGCTCAATTTCTTCTTGAAAGTGGATTTACTAGAGGCACCATAGATAAAACTCTGTTTTATTTGAATCATGGCAATGATCTGCTTTTAGTTCAAATCTATGTTGATGACATTATTTTTGGCTCCACTAATGCTAAACTCTGTCAAAGATTTGCCAAGCTCATGCAGTCTAGGTACCAAATGAGCATGATGGGGGAACTCAGCTATTTTCTGGGTTTACAAGTTGAACAGACTGAAGATGGGATTTTTATAAATCAAGCCAAGTATACCAGAAATCTTTTAAAGAAATTTGGTATGCAAGACAGTTCTGCTGCAACTACTCCTATGGCAACAGCAACAAAACTAGACAAAGATACTGGTGCATCAGTGGATATCACAAACTATAGAGGAATGATTTGATCATTGCTTTATCTGACTGCAAGTAGACCAGACATTATGTATGCCACATGTCTATGTGCAAGATTTCAGGCAGATCCAAGAGAACCTCATCTGATTGCAGTAAAGAGGATATTCAGATATCTCAAGGGAACCACATCATTGGGACTATGGTACCCTAGAGAATCAGATTTTAGTCTTATTGGATACTCTGATGCAGATTTTGCAGGTTGCAAAATTGACAGGAAAAGCACAAGTGGGAGTTGTCAATTTCTGGGTGGAAGACTAGTTTCTTGGTACAGTAAGAAGCAGAAGTCCATCTCAACATCAACAGCAGAATCAGAGTATATTGCTGCAGGCAGCTGTTGTGCTCAAATTCTTTGGATGAAGAATCAACTGTTGGACTATGGGTTATCCTTCTCTAAAATTCCTATTTATTGTGATAACCAAAGTGCTATTGCTATGACAGGAAATCCAGTTCAACATTCTCTGACAAAGCACATCAGTATAAGATATCATTTTATAAGGGAGCATGTGGAGGAAGGAACCATTGAACTTCACTTTGTTCCTACTGAACAGCAGCTAGCAGACATTTTCACCAAGCCATTAAGTGAAGCAACTTTTACTAGGCTGGTGAATGAGCTAGGAATGATATCAGGAACTGAGTAAACATATTGGTTAGATCTTTAAAATTTAACTTGTCAAATTTACCATATGTATTACTCACACATCTGCCATGATATACTCTGATTGATAAAATCTGATGACAAACTCTGATAATA
Source organism: Daucus carota subsp. sativus (assembly GCF_001625215.2). Taxonomy (NCBI): domain Eukaryota; kingdom Viridiplantae; phylum Streptophyta; class Magnoliopsida; order Apiales; family Apiaceae; genus Daucus; species Daucus carota. The sequence goes on from NC_030383.2 coordinate 35,815,313, forward strand.
TACTCTGTTTGCTTTACTCTGATAACATTCTCTGATAATATTCTCTGATGCTTCTACAACTCTGAATCTTGATAAGTGATCTCATTTTTTTTCTTCTCTGAGACAAAACACCTATGAAGATACCATGAAGCATGTTCTGAATGAGTAATCATGAATCTCAGCTAAGTTCCTTAATCCTGATCTCAATTTTGTGCTACACTAGTTCACACTATGCATGCTAATATCATTGAGACTCTACTACTTCACATATCTTAATTATAAGTGAGACTGACTAATTTAAATTTTCTCTCATATACTAGACAGTGACTATAAACTCTGATGTTTTTATTACATGAGACAAAACCCCCTGAAAAATAAGCATGGTACTCCTTTCAGATCTTAGATGTTAATATGACAGTGACTGGGAAGAACCAAACATTTGCTGGTATTAAGTAATTGCTAAGATTTTATAATCTATGGTGACCAGTCACAATCTCTGATTACTGGAGAAATACTAATGCAATAGTATATTCAAAGGTCGTGCCTCACTCACACTGAGAAGCGTCCTGATGAAAAAAAAAAAAAAAAAAAAAAAAAAAAAAGAGGGGGTAGATTATTTTATTGATTATCTTCAGAGTATGTCCTAGTCTAAGTTTTGAGAGTTTGAATAAATTATTCAAAGTCTACCTTTTAATTACGAATTTGTGAAATTTTATATTCTCTGATTTAACATGACCACACACATTTCACAAGCACATTATTGAGCTATGGATTTCAGAACAAACTCTGATTTATTGATGAATATTCTGAAAATTATGTCTTTATTCTGAGGTTCGCAGAAATTTAATTTCTTTGTCTTAAATCTCAGAGTTTAAAAATTCGAGAGATTTAATCTTGATTTTTTTTTAAATATTCAGAGAATGTGAAGAGAATGTGTTTCAAACGGATGTATCATTAGTGGGTTTATATGCAAAACATTTTCATAGGAGAACGTGTAATCAGCATTTATTACTGCGCATGTTTTACTGCACTCATGATTATTATTCTCGTTTCTCCATCCCACTAACACTCATCTACCAGTTATATTTTGACAGGTGTCTGATTGAACAAAAAGCCCATGCGTGCTCAGTTCAACAAAATCTGAAGAGTTTTTCAGATCAGATTTTATTGCTTATTATTCAATTTTACACTTACTCTCTATATTCACCTTCTAAACAAAACTCTTACACTCTGTTCTCTGAAATTCAAATCTTCGTCTACACATTTCCTCAAACATCTTCTTTTCATAATCTCTGTTCTAATGGCCACTACAGCTTTTCTGTTGGCAGGTGTTGAATTCGTTCCTAATAACTATGCAGCCATCCTTGACACTGCTGAAGCCCCAAGGGATTATCATCCCTTTCAGCGATTCTTGGCACAAAGTGTCATCGGTACCGCTCTCACCGCTCCTGCAAGACTTTCAGGAAGCCAAATCATCAGCTTTTGGAGGTCGGGTACATATGACAATGGTGGTGCAGATGGATCACCATCAATTGTGTTTTCCTATGACGGGGAGGAGTATGCAGTTACTCCAGCAACAGTTCGTCAGGCACTCAACTTGCCAGAACATTCTGCGTACATCACAAATGGAGATGCAAATCTCAGAACAATGATGCTTGAATTGGGGTACTACGAATCTCTGAATAAACTGGGTCAGTTGAAGCGTCCATGGCTCAATAAGGAGTGGAGTTTTTTCTTTGATTGCATTACCAGAGCTTTCCAGAAGAAATCTACAAACTGGGATGCTATTCCAATGGACATGCTACAAATCGGGTATTCTCTGATCTATTCTACTGCTTTTGATTTTGGTAGATTAGTTCTTAGAAATATTGGTGAAAGAATGCTTGAGAACAGGAATGTTATATATTTCTCAAGATTTTGCCAATTGTTGTTTAATGCCACTGTTGGAGAAGTGAATTTTGATGCTGCAGATGAGATCAAACCTTTTAAACTTCATAAAAGGGCTTTTAAGGATCTCATATCTAAAGATGAGAAGAGACCAGTTCTCAGGCCTCTGCAAATCCCAGCTCCTTTCAGAGCAAGGCTGAACCTTCCTCAGGAACCACAACTACAGCCTCAACAACCTCAACCACAACATCCAACCTCTCCCACAGTCACCAGAAAACCAAGATCATCAACTACAAAACCATCCAAATCTACAAAGTCTGATGACCAGCCCTCTACAACCAAAACCAGAACCTCTGTTGATACACAAGTTCTAAAGACAAAGTCTGATAAACCAGCAAACTCTGATGCTGCAAACTCTGATAATGTCCACAATGAAGCTGCTTCTCCTCCAAAGCAGAAGAAAAGAAGAAGACTTGTTGCAGCATATGAATATGATGATCTAGAAACTGCACAAGTTGCAAACTCTGAACCTACTCCTACAACAGTCTCTGAACCTGTTCAAGTCAGTCCTCAAAAACCAGCTCGATTCAAAAGAAGGGCTCAAAAGCCTGCAAGGGCAAAAGTTCCAATCACTGAAATAACAGACTTTACAGTTGAGGAAGAACAGACACCATCAACTACAGTAGCTGAAAATTCTCAAGCTCTGATGGTGCTTCCTATCACAGCTGTTCCTCTGACATCTCCTACAGCATCTTCAACTTCATCTGAGGTAGATGAAGAAATTATTTGCAAGGAACCTATAACATCTGAAGCTGGAGCAAATATGTCTGATCTTCATACTCCAGTATCTGATCATGGACCCTCTACTCCAATTCCTACTTCTCCAATGAAAATTCCAGAGGGTGCCATAGTTCATGATACAGCTCCAGACAACTACAGGTCTGATGTAGTTGATGAAACTGACAAAGTAGCTGTGGAAGCTCTACAGTCTCTTGCTCAGACTGGTGCAGAGTCTATCAAATCACAGTCTGAAGCTAAAGAAACATCTGCTCAAGATACTATGGAGAAAGTTGCTGATCCTGCAACTGACAAAGCAAACTCTGATGATGATGATGATGATGACAGTTCAGATACAAGCAAGGATGAAAATGATGAAGTTCCTCTGACTCAACAAAAGTGGGAGTCTACTAGCCAGTACAATGCCAGGCTACAAACTCTGAACACAGACTCTGACCCACTTCCCAGGGATCTTCAAGTTGATCCTCCAAATGAAGTATGGGATAAACTCTGGTTGAGTCACCAGCATTCCTTGGAAACACCTAAAGCTGAAGAGTTCTTATCTATGGCAGAACAGAAAATTACAAACTCTGATGTTATGTCAAGTCTCAAGGGCACAATTCTATATCTGAAGACATTTCATCCTGCTCATGCCCAGACATCTAAATCAATAGATGGTCTAAGAACAGAGGTGGCAAAAGTCAAGGAGACAAATGAACTGGAAAAGAAGAGGACCATCAATCCTATGAAAGAGAATGTACAGAAGCTGGTAACTGCTAATGAATCTCTGGACAAACGGATGACCATGATTGAATCAAATCAAGAAAAGATGTCCAAACAGCTTGAAGCCATACAAACTTCACTTTCTCTGATCACATCCATATTGATTCCTGATGAGGATGATGTCAAAAAGGGGGAGAGAGTAGCTCAAGTCAAATGCAAGTCTACTACTCAAACTCTGAAAAGGAAGAAGAAGGATGATGATGATGATGATATTGATGATTTCACCAAGCACAAGAGATTTCAAGCAGGGACTGGTGGAAGAGTTTCAAACTCTGACAGTCAGAAATCATCTAAGCAAAGCACAAAGTCTGGTCCAACTCACAACATCACATCTGGATCTAATCAAAGACCAGTGACTGGATCAGACAAACCCATGACTGATGAAGAGCTTGCTAGATTGGTTTTTGAACAAGAAAATCCAGAAGCAAATTTGGATTTGGAGTTGATTGCTGCAGAGGAAGCTGAGCTGAAAAAGGAACATATTGAAGCCATAAACTCTGGAAAGATCCAAAAGCCTGCAAAGTCAACTACCAAGCCAAAAGAAAAAGGAATACTGATCAAGGAATCTACTGTTGCTGATCAGAGTTTACCAGTCAAAAAGGTATACTCTGAAGATGAATACACCTCCAAGGGTAAAAGCAAAGTAGATGAAAATCTGGAGAAAGGCTGGGAAAAGAAGAAGCCTACAACCTCTGACAAGGATCAAGTTGTGAAGGAAAAGAAAACAGAAGCTGCAATCTCTGACAAAGCTCATGTTGCAGAACCTCAAAAAGAAAGATTGACCTCTGACACAGCTCAAGTCAATAAGGAAGCAAAGAAAGACACAGTCTCTGACAAAGCTCAAGCTGTATTCAAACCAACAACTACTCCACTGGCTGGATTTGCAAAGCCTACTCTGATGACTGAAATAAGTTTTGAAAAAGGCTCAATTAAACCATTTTCTCATCAAAAGGCAGGAAGAGATAAAGGAGGACTGGGATCCAAGTATGAAAAATTTGATCAGAGTATAGGATCAAGACCAGATGACCCCTCATCTCTCTGTGCTCCCAAGATTGGAGTATTGCAAGACAGAATGGACAAACTTGATTCAGTCCAGTTGGTGAAGAATGACAGAGGAGATAATGTTCTTATCTACTTCATGTCTGATGGAACAGTGTTTAGAGTACTTGAAGCAGATCTATATGCTAAACACTGGGAAGAATTGAGATATGTATCATACATATTTCAAGTAAAGAACAAGTCAGGACAACACATCTCCAACCTGCTAAAAGATCAAATCAGAAGAAAGATGGGGATTACAGGAAACAAAAATGCTGGACTTTTCATTCCTAAATACCTCGATCATAAAGGACAGCTGGTGGAGATGAAGAAAAATTCAGCAAAGATTGAAACAATAGGTGGAGTCAGAACTCTTGCATTTAATGAAGAGTCTGATAAAGCTTACAATATCAGGCTGGATAGGGACTTGAAGAAGAATAAGATTTATGATCTCAGAGCTGCAATTTATCAAACTGGAGTTTCAGATCCAGAGCTGAGAGAGATCAAGAGACAAATGATTACAGTGCTTGAAGAAGCTGAGAAAGAACTCCTCAGAGAGTATCTAAAGACAGCAAATGGAATCTATGCAGCTAAGGAGTAAAGTATCTGTAAGTTTTAAAAGTTTTCTGTTATATAGTTAAACTCTGTTGCATTTGACTTAAATGTTTTGACATCATCAATTATCTGTTAACTTGCACATAACTTATTCATGCACAAGTTGGGGGAGATTGTTAGATATAATTGATGATTACTGATGTTCTTAAAGTTTGTTTTAGAACAGGAATCATCAGAGTTTAATATGGAAGCTGATCAGAGTCTAGTAAAGTCTGACAGAGTTTGATAAAGTCTGACAGAGTTTGATAAAGTCTGATCAGAGTTTACATAGTCAAGACTCGACAGAGTTTACACGTGGAAAAAGCTCAGAAGCGGATATACTTCAAGGAAGGATAGAAGCGGAGGAGTGATTTGCTGACTATGGAAACTAAACAGAAAACTGGAGCAATCTTTGATTGATAGAATTCATAGCTGATTTATAGGATATCAAATCAGAGATTGATTTTGTAACTGTGTCTATATAAACACAGATTAGGGTTACTCTATATGAGTTGAGTTATCGAGTATATTTCATAGAACCCTAGCAGCTCTTAGTGATACATTATAAATCACTGAGAGAGTTTTTGTAACCATTCAAGCTTTGTGAATAAGAGTTTATTGCTTTCAAGCTCTTATATTGTCTTACTGTGTTACAGATTGTGATCACTATATCAGATTATATAGTGGATTTATAGGACCTAACATAGACCCTATATGTCTATAAGATTTAAAAACATAATGGTTTACGACCAAGTTATCTATCAAGATTACATAGGGCGATTCAAGATGGTTAAAATCACACCACAATTTATGTATATCGAATACATAAACCTATGTTCGCATGGCAAGTTCTAAATCAATATATCCACTTTCGCTTCAATAAAGATTAACACACAACTTAGATGTTAGCTACGCATCCAAGTTGAATAAGCACAACCAATACGAAGAAATCAACATTCATCACACACATAATTAAGGCAAATCAACTACTGAAATACATATATAAATCCGGTAGAATCCCACGATAACGATTAGTTCATAATTGAACTTCTCATCATCATGGGAATAAGAGTAAACATGGTACTGAATAGTCTAAAACAATATCAAAGCACGAGAATTAAAGTTATGAAACGAATCCGAGACAAGCAACCGAAAGTATCGCCTAATTGGAAGAAGACAAAATGAATTAATATGTGGAACTAGGTCTTCTTATTTGTAGCTGTCACGTGCTCTCATGAATGATTCTAGGTTACTTGAGCTTTTCTTTAAGTTCCCCAGCAATCGGGCGTTCAAACGGATCAAAAACAGGCAAAACGGGCTTTTTCTCCCGTCCAGAGTGGGGGGGGGGGGCGCCATAAAGTGGCGTGGGCGCGCCACCCTGCTGAGGGAATGGCGTGGGCGCGCCATAAAGTGGCGCGGGCGCGCCACCCTACTGATGGAATGGGGCGGGTGTGCCCCCAGGACGCCCCCAGAGCGTTGGCACGCCACCTCAGGACGCTTCCAGGATGCCCCTAGGGCGCAGGCGTGCTACCCTAGGGCGCCGGCGCACTGCCTCCCCGGGCCGGGTTGGCGTCAACTCTGTCGCCGACTGATTTTTCTTCGCTTCTTGCTTATTTTATCCCCTTCCAACCACCGTGTATGCCTGGAAACTTTCATTCTTCCTCCATCCAGGTGCTCTACACACATCAACACAAAAACACATCAAAATTACTACAAACTTGAGGCCAAATCATCAATTTAAGTCGAAACAAAGGCTTCTAAGTGGATATAAAATCCACTTATCATTAGCGAGACATAGTTCTACTCTAACACGGAGACATTGGTATGGATTAAAACATATTCTTCGATATCTTCGAGGTACAATCAATAAGGGACTATTTTATTCTAATAAGTCTAAAGTTGTACTGACTAGTTATGCAGATGCAGGATATTTATCTGACCCAGACAAAGCTAGGTCGCACTCACGTTACTTGTTCACTCATGGAGAGACATCCGTCTCATGTCGCTCTGTGAAACAATCATTGGCTGCTACTTCTTCTAATCATGTAGAAATTCTAGCAATTCATGAAGCAAGCCGGAAATGTGTCTGGTTGCGATCAATATGTCAACATATTCGGGAGTCATGTGACATGCATCATGAAAGGACGATCCCAACAATGATGTTTGAAGACAATACTGCATACATTGAGCAATTAAAGAACGGCTATATTAAAGGCGACAATAATAAACATATCTCACCCAAGTTTTTCTTTACAAATGATCTTCAATAAAATGGAGAAACTGAAGTTCAACAAATTCGTTCAAGTGACAACCTTGCAGATCTATTCACGAAATCGCTTCCCCCTTCAGTTTTCGAGAAGTTGGCTCATAAAATTGGCATGCGCGGATTTAAGGACTTTAAGTAAAATATTTCAGAATCGATGTACTCTTTTTCCTATACTAGGATTTCTTTCCCAATGGCTTTTTTCCTAGAAAGGTTTTAACGAGGCACGATTTTTTGAAAAATAGACATCCAAGGAGGAGTGTTAGAAATATTTGTGGATGTCTTTAGATTTTTCTAGTGCATGTCCTTTGGCTTTTCAAGTGCTTGTAACTCAAAGGACCTTTGGCTTTTTAGATGCTTGTAACCTCTATATTTTGTACCTATAAACAGGCATCAAGTTGGAGTTTGTAGCCACAACAAATTATAATTAAAAACACACTTTTCTCTCTCCTCTCATCTCTAGTATCTTTCTCCTCTCATCCATAATATTTCTCAGTTATCATATATATTTGATCTAACACTTCATACAATTGTTATTATTGCTTCTAGATTATCAAATGTTGTATATGTAGGAACAATCAGACTTTGGCCTGCGTTTTATGATACTAATTAAAAGTTCGAACCGGAGATTAACCTTAATCGCTACGGCGCAAGCAATTCAAATTTACGTCTTCTACTGTATTCCTGATTCTCTTTGGACGAAGTGTGGCCTTCGATCTCCCAAGGCGTGCCTCTCCTTAAAGCTCCGAAAATCCAAAACCCTAGCTGACTCCTTGAGAAAAAAGACTGCCTCTCTCAAACCCTAGGATGAATTCGTATTGGTGTGTCTTTCAGCTTTAAGAGAACGAGAATATATATAGGCTACAGTAGGGATCATGAACCATTAGGTCAGGCCTTCCAATGACATTCTGGGCCAGGCCCAATGTCATTAAATATTAATTCAAAAAGAATTAAGATTTGCACTACCTTTCCCAAATCTGTAAATTAATTATTTAATTCGGCTCCCATATTAATTGCTTATAAATTCCCCATGTTTAAGATATCGCATGTCCATCAATTAAATTATTTTCTGACAATTAATTTAATCAATACCTTTTATCCTTGATCATCCACTTAACCTTATAATTATGCAAGAACAAATCTCTCTGCAGGACTAAAGCATAATTATCTTTATGAGCTTTCAAGAGGACATCATCACCCGAATATATTTTCCGGACATGGTTTCCTTTTATAGTCAATATCCCACTCTGTATATAATGTCATTGCCCAATACATAAATTCGTAATTTAAAATAAATTACTTAACTTATGAGTCAAGGCATGTGCATTAAATACAAGTGTCAATCACTATATCAGGATTAAGATCCTAAGCAATAGAATCTTAGTTCTTTATTGTCAGAATTAAAGAAACAATTATTCTACTATTTTGATCCCGTTCAATATACACAAAGTATATAAGTATTATTCAATAGTCAAGATAAACTATTTCCAAATAATACTTCAGTCGTTCCAATGGTTTGTCTAACACCATTTAGACTGTGAACCTTTATTATATTATATGAGGAGTTCGACAATCTAATCTTCTCCTATCCCATTTGATACTAGATTGTCTACAATATATAATATACAGACAATGTGAAAACATGCCTTCATGATTCTCAAATAATTGTTATATACTTCAAACGAATATTTCAGTATAATGCTAATAGTATAGTTGTATACAACCCCTAGTATACAATCGTTTATTTACTGACTATCAATTAATGTTTCTCATTTCTCTCTATCCCTTTCTATTTTTCCTCTATTGATAACCTCTAAGACCTCTTGAATTGTGCAATTTTATTATTAATTAAAATATAGTAAATTAAATTATCTTATAATTCATAATAATACAAACTACTTGTAATATATTATTCTAATTAAAATTTTATTATGCATACCTAAACGAGGTTACAATATATAAATAATTTTTCTATTTTTCAAGCTCTCGTGTTGTCTTGTCTTTTTACTTCAACGATCTCGAAACTATCTAATATTAATTAATTATCATTAGTTAGAGAAATTTGGTATATAAACAAATTTTGTTTGTTAATTTTCAGTAAAGCATTTTAATTCTAGAAGTCATATTTTATTAATTTCTCAATAATATTCATCTAAATGAAGTATATAATTATAAAATAATACATGTCGATATAAGAAAATTACATCAATCTACCACTACCGAACATAAACATAAAATCGATCATGATACATTGGATGCATATATATATCCTGCACATATAACATGCACTGTAATCATAATGGGTATCATAAATTATGTAGGTACAAAATTCATAAATGAGGACCATCAATGCATTTAGACTTTTATCTTCAAATTTTGGCTTTAGCAGATCTACTAGTTTCATAAATTTGATATATTAAGAACTACTTGACTAGGACAAGTACTGTTTATATAGCACTTACATCAATACATCAAAAAAAAAACTTAACTTTTAACAAATAGACGAAAATGTTTATAAAATTACCAGATATGTTTTAACTCATTTTTCACACATAATTATTTTATCTTAAAACAAAAAGCTACTACATTTATAAAAAATAATTGAAATTTTAGAGTTTGTTAGATTTTCCTTAACTATTTAGTTGTTAAGTATTATAATGATCAAGTATGTATAAGGTTGAGTTAAAAAATTAACTTCAATTATTTTTTATTAAATGAAGATATAATTTATAAAAATCAAAGATCTACGTATATAACAACATAAAATCTGGTGTCAATAATTTGTAAATTATAGGATATATCTTATGTAATTGTCATATTTATTAGAATATTCATAAAAGATAATTACGGTTTGTAACACTTAACTTTGGCCCAAACACAAATGAGTATCTATACTTTTTTTTGTGTCATTTTGCAATCTAAACTTAATAACCCTTACATTTTGTAAACCAAACTCGCTTTTACGTTAAAAAATGCGTTACCTATTTGTATATGGACATGTGTCTTACCTTCTTTTTCAGAAATAAGACATTTATTTATATAAAAAATATAAATATATATTTCTTTTCAAGTTCACTCAAACACACTCTAGAAAAACACTTTTTATGTTTTATAAATAATATTTTCTTGAATTATTGTTTGTCTAGGTGTGTTTGGATGAACTTGAAAAGAAATACACATTCTCTTAATTAATATAAGATATAAGATGAAGAAATATATGTGCAAAATATGTAAATATTGATCATCTTCTCATACCATTCGCATAGTTCAAAATAACGGTTACATAAAGTAAATGATTATACTAAATGATCCTCTTCTTGCTTGCATGAAAATCATGACAAACATCAATGAGAGATGTTCCCACATGACATTTGGGGCATCTTTGATCAGTTTCTTGTACCATCACAAAGATATAGCATGCTTGACAACCTTTGACAATCAACTTTGGAAGAACATCAGTTTGATCTTTGTATATATTTATAGTTTCTTCTGGAGTTTCCATGAAGCAACCATTGTTGTCTTGTGTTGATGGTACCAAAATCATATCACCATAATTTTCTTCTTTTTGTGGCACGTTCAAATCTGGTATAGTTGGTGGTTTCAAGCTCGCCTCCTCCTTATTCGCCGTTGATTTCCCTTCATTTCCATCAATCTGCTCCTACATAATCATTATATTAAGTTAAATTCTTAAATACAAATCTATATATTCACAAAAATTAAATATTTACTCCTTCGATAATGACTAAGATTCACATACATCTTATCTTTAACTTTCTCAAATATATATATGCTAAATTTGATGAGGTTGGATAAGGTTTGTATATTTAAATTGATATATATCCATTCATTACTAGATAACAAATTAATTTTTATACACACTTGCCTTCTTGGAAAGAGTAAGACATGGGTTGTTGTTGGAAGACTGCGTCCTAGTTGATGCTTTCACTTTAATAAATTCCTCTTCATCTTCCTCCTCAGTTCTCTGTTTTTTCTTTCGCCAAATTGCCATTACAATACTTGATAAGAACTAATAAAAGAGATGGATGCTAAGTGTATATGTATGAAGGATGGTCCAATACCCCCATCTATATATACTAGAAGAATGTATATAGTTTATATGAATTTGGCATCTGTATCTCGAAGTTTCCGTTACTAATTATAACGTCGCTTTTCACAATACTATTAGACAAAAATTTATAAAAATTTCATTATTTTTTCCCCCATTGTTATTTTCAATATTGATTTAAATGATATTTATTTAAATGCCCAGAAGTAGTTTGTTACATATAGGTCAAGAATCGAAATAAATTTGAATGCTAAAGTTAGTGACTGTAATTGCAGTAATGACATAATGCTCATTTATTGTGCTAACATACCTTGTACTTAAATGCGTTTGGGGTCCACAATTTTTGCATCAAAATCATTTTTGTGCGAGAGAAAAATATATTTGTCGCGAACTCGAGATTAATCCTAAATCCAACTCAATCCAAGACATCATTAAAACGTTAATGTTATGTTTCCCGAAATTTAAACAATAGATTAATTGATTAATAACTCTATTGTTAAGGATTAATGTCAATCTGATGATAGAGTAACAATCATTAATCAAATCAACTCGGCCCTTACTGATTTATAAGAACTGTTACAAAACCTCTCAAGAAACTAATTGTTCTTGAGTGTTGCTAGGTTACAATGATTTCTCTCGTTGTTAGGTCCAGATAACTCTCATCAAATTTATCGTTTTCTTCTGCTTGACGGTAAGTAGCATTGAAGACGTCATCATCATCCATGTCTTCCGGATAATCATCATAATTGTCAGAATTTAAGACATTATCAGATTGATGTAACGGCTCTTTGCCTTTTGACCTTCCAGAATTGTCAGGAGCAGATTTAGAAGTATTGCCTTTGTTGCTTTGATTTGAGCTATTTCCCCTGTCATCTCCTTTGTCTCCTCTATCTCCTCTATTCTCCCCCTTAGTTGAGGAATCCTCTTTGGAGGTATCAGCATTAGACTTTGAGAACCTGAGGAGTTGATCAAGTTTACTGTCGATATCATCAAATTTGTCCATATACAGTGCATGATTAGATCTCATCTCGACAGTCAACTCATGAATTTCTTCTTTAAGCTCATCCCTGGAAGAACTGGATGGCCTCTCATCAGTTTTATTTTCTAGGGTCACCTACTATGCACCCTTCAATTTCTCATTTTCAGCAATGATTCAGGCTAATTCAGCTTTCAGCTTAGCCATTTGTTCCTCAAATAGAGCCGGGTCAGTGTCTGCACTCACCTCACGTACACTCAGAGCTGTTTCACTAGCCTCACGTGCATGTGTATCGCTCGGTGTTTGCCTTTCATCACTCATTTATTGCACTCTTCTAGCTGTACCTGTATAAACTACCAATGTCCCGTGAGACGGGTTCAAAAGTAGTGGAGGAACAAATTGTCCTCTGGATGCCTACGAGGGCAGATTTACTTGCATGCTGCCAAGTACCTCCTGATCATAAAAGAAAGTGTGATCAACAAAGTTTTCATACATATTAACTTGGTTTTCAAAATCTGTGCACTCAGTAAACATAGTAACCTGTGTATCTGTTTGGTCTTGCACTAGCGTGAGTGCTAGCGCAGTGCTTGACTCTGTACAGGGTACCGTGGCAGGGCGGTCAATTTCAATGGCATCATCCTATTGAGAGAATGAGTCTAGAGACTATTTCATTGCCTGTTCTAGGTCCAAGCCATTTTGGGAAGGCAAGGATGAGGCTGCAGATGTCTCCAGGGCTTCCAACCTTGGCTTCTTAATGGAAGACAGAGCTGCGGGTTGACTCGTCAAACTGCTCGAACTCCTCTTTCTAGCAATCTTACGAATGGGTTGAGTAGTAGTGTTGATTGTTGTGTTTGTAGAAGAAAGAGTTGGATGAAAGAAGTCATCAGCTTGGTTATGAACCTGTGTGTTGTCAGGTTCATTTCTGGTAGTCTAGAAAACAAAATCAAGGTCACAAATAAAATCTGACGCATCAACATTAAAATTAGATGAGAAGTCAGAAAGTACCTGAGCTACCTGTAAGTCTTGTCGAAAGGACTGCGGCTCCGGATTGGATGTTGAGTCAGAAGGTAATTATTGAGAGGTTCATTGTGTTTGAGGTATATTGTTGGTGTGTTGTTGTGGTAGTGGTTCAGATGAAGACGGTTGAGTTTCGAAGAAGTTGTATTCCTGAGGTTCGTCTTCAAATGAATGTGAAGGATGTGTTTGATGTAGAGGGGAATGATGTGGTGATCGGTATGGTGATTGATATGGTGATTGGTGTGGTGATTGGTGTGGTGATTGATGTTGTTCTGGTTGTTGAATTTGTAGTGGTTCTGGTTCTGGTTGTGGTTGTGGTTGTTACTGTTGTTCCGGTTGATCTTGTTGTTGTTGTTGCTGTTGCTGAGGTTGTGCCACTTGAAACTGGTGCAGTTGTGGATGAGCATTGAACTGGTCCACAAGATATGGAGTAACAACAAGTGGAATATTCTCATACTTTTTCTTGTTGGTCAATGCCTTCATCAGCTTGGTACAGACACACTGAGTTGGTGCAATTGGAGAATTGAAATAAGAATTCTTCTCAACGTCTGTCATCTTATCGTTCAAAAACAACATTATGAACCAAGGGTAAAAACATTCTACCCTGGCATTCTGTGCAACAGACCGACTGCTGAGTGGTCCCAATTTCTTTAGAATCGATTGAAAAATAAATTTGCCAAAATTGATTGGTCGATTGTGAACAATACAAAATCCAATGACTTGAAGAAGGGAGGAGATAATGTTGAAGTTACTTCGAGTGGTTGGGGAAAAGACCTTTGCCAGTGTATCGAAGAACAAATCCCACTCAGGTTTCAGATTCTCTTTCAGCATCCTTGGCAGATGAATCTCTCCTTGGTAAAGAATAGTCTGAAAGAATTGAGTGATTTCAGCATCTGTCGGAATCTCAGCAAAATTGTTACGTGGAAACCCAAGAATTCTGTTGACATCATCAGCTGAAATAGTAATGCTTCGACCTCCAATAATGTTTCCGGAAACCCTGAAGCTATCCAGAAGAGTAGTGTTGATGGTAGTGGAGTAGAAGTCCTGAAGAGGTCTAATCTGTAGATCAGCATGTGCAGTGACCCCCGTTAACAAATTGGCCCGCCATTTTTATAATTACAAATTGAATTAAGCGAGAATTTTTCAAATAAAATATTAATTGTCAAACTTCTCGCAAATTTCAATTAATAATTAATTAACAATTAACCAATTAATTAAAAATTCGAATTAATTGATTAAACTCGAATTAAAAATTAATTAATTTTAAACGGCCAATGACAATTCCAAAATAATCCAAACGAGTGCCAATTAACCCCAATTAGACAAACGAGAACTTAACAAACAAACCTCAAGAACCCTAAACAATTCCAAGTCAAAAATCCGAAACTCAAGTTCGAACAAGGGTCTTTAAAAACTCAAGAAATCCAGCTGAGAATACTCGGTGAGGAATCCAACTCAAAACAGAGGCCAAACACGAGCTATAACCACCACGAAAATGTCTAGATTTCGAACAAAGAGGTTCGAATTTCGCGAAAATTGGGCAGAGTAACAGCTTAATTACTTGATTATAAACGAAACCAACAAGCGATTAATGCTTGTAGAGAGTAACCAGCAAGTTTTTAACGAGAAAACTTGAAAAACCGATGAGCTTATGCGTGTATATACGACAGTATGTGTGTATATGTGTTGGTGAAGATGAAGTGCGGAGTATGACAATGCTAAGTAATGTCATAGGGGTTTTGTAACTTCGGTATGACAATCACTGTCATTGTCATACCGAGGTTTTGAAACGGTGGTGGTAGGTGTGATTAGAACTCGGTATGACAATCGATTAGATTGTCATGCCGAGTTTAATAATAAGTATACAACACACAAACTGACATGGCTATGACAACTGAACTAATTGTCATACCGATACATTTAAACAGCAAAACGGACTCGGTATGACAATCCTAAGGGTTGTCATGCCGAGTTTTATTAAAAATAAAACAGAAAATTTATATATAAATAATATGATTTTTGATTTTCTTACAAATAAAACTTTTTACACATAAAATCAAAAACATACTAAAAATAATATATAATATATTACACAAATGTTTTGTAAAATTCAACTTTAATTAAATATAAATATTTATGAATTTAACTTTAATTCATTAAAATGAATTAACTTAAAATCAAATATTTATGCTTAATTAATTTTGAAAAATACAAAATAAATACAAATAATTATCTAAATGCTAAGAGAACAATACAGGGGAGTGTGCATCACTTAGTAAATTACATAGACATATATGAACATGCATAAATACACAGAAAATTATCAGATAATTTACAAACAATTATATAAAATCTAATAAAATAGATATAATTACACAGAAAATTCACAAAAATATATAATAATATATAAAACAAATTTATAATATATATAAAGAGAATCATGGCATATTTAACATCCCTAGCTCACAAACCAACTTAGAGAAAGTGGATTCATCAAGTGGTTTAGTGAAGATGTTAGCAATTTGATCAGTCGTGGGTACAAAATGTAACACCACAGTACCATTCATGACATGTTCTCTAATAAAATGATACCTGATATCTATGTGCTTGGTCCGGGAGTGTTGCACTGGATTGTTTGAAATGGCTATGGCACTGGTTTTGTCACAAAAAATTGGAATTTTGTTAACATCAATACCATAATCATTTAATTGATTTCTGATCTAAAGAATCTGAGCACAGCAACTGCCAGCAGCTATGTACTCAGCTTCAGCAGTAGAAGTGGACACTGAGTGCTGCTTCTTGCTGTACCAAGAAACCAATCCACATCCTAGAAATTGACAGCTTCCAGATGTACTCTTTCTATCAATCCTACAACCTACATAATCAGAATCTGTATAGCCGGTTAAGTCAAAACCAGTATTCTTTGGGTACCAAATACCTAAACAAGGTGTACCCTTAAGATATCTAAAGATTCTTTTGACGGCTATAAGATTTGATTCTTTAGGATCAGCCTGAAACCTATCACATAAACATGTTACAAACATAATATCTGGTCTACTAGCAGTGAGATAGAGTAATGAGCCTATCATACCTCGATAGCTTGAGATATCAACTTTTTTACCAGATTTATCCTGGTCAAGCTTTGTGGCAGTAGCCATGGGTGTCTTTGCCGGAGAAGAGTCTTCTAGATTGTACTTTCGCAGAAGATCTCTGACATACTTTGATTGGCAAATGAAAATACCATCTTCCCTTTGGCTTACTTGAAGACCAAGAAAGTAGGACAGCTCACCCATCTTACTCATTTCATAATTGCTCTGCATTAACTTAGCAAACCTCTTGCACAAGTTATCGTTAGTAGAACCAAATATAATATCATCAACATATATTTGAACAAATATCATATTATTATCATGCAATTTGTAAAAGAGAGTTTTTTCTATGACACCCCTAGTGAAATTGTTTTCAATTAAAAACTCAGAGAGGGTGTCATACCATGTCATTGGTGACTGCTTGAGCCCATAGACAACTTTGAATAGGAAGTACACAAAATCAGCAAACTCTGGATTTTCAAAGCCAGGGGGCTGTTCCAGATATACTTCTTCTCCTAGCTTTCCATTCAGAAATGCACTTTTCACATCCATCTGATAAACGTTGAAGTTGGAGTGTGCAGCCAATGCAAGAAATATTCTGATGGCTTCAAGACGAGCAACTGGAGCATAGGTTTCATCGTAATCAATTCCTTCTTCCTGAGAATAACCTTTTGCGACAAATCTGGCTTTGTTTCTTACCACAATGCCATCACCATCTAACTTGTTACGGAAGACCCATCTAGTTCCAATTGTAGACTTTCCCTTTGGTCTTGGAACAAGGACCCAGAATTCTTGTCTCACAAATTGATTGAGTTCTTCTTGCATGGAAAGAACCCAATCAGGATCAGCAAGTGCTTCATCCACTTTCTTTGGTTCTATTTGTGATAGAAAACCATAAAATAGACATTCATTTGTCATAGCACTTCTAGTCCTTACACCAACATCAGGATCACCAATTATAAGATCAAAGGGATGATCTCTGCTCCAAATTCTTTCTCTTGGAAGTTGTGTCCTTGATGATTCAGCAGTATTGTCAGTAAGCTGATGTGTATGACTATTTGATCCACCAGCTCCCCCTGAGTTGTTGCCAGGTTGACTTGATGATCCACCACTAGCATCAGTGGAATCTCCAGCATTTTTGCCATTTCCTCCACCATTGCCTGGATCATTATCATTGTTGTCATCACCTGTTGCAACCTCAGGTGGCACATCATCATCTGAATCAGAATCTGGATAGTTTTCAAACTTCAGAGATTCAGATGGATTAGCAGATTGTAAACTTGAGAGTTTAGTGTCATCAAATGTTACATTGACACTAACTTTTACTGACAGAGAATCAATTACAAAAACTCTATAAGCATTTTTAGTATAACCAACAAAGATGGCTTCCGATGCCTTTGGCTCAAACTTGTTCAAGTTCTCTTCTCCATCTTTGAGAACATAACACTTGGCTCCAAAGACATGAAGATGTTTGACATATGGTTTCTTGTTATTAAACAGCTGAAATAGAGTTCTCATATGATCCTTATTGATCAAGGTTCGATTCTGGGTATAGTAGGCAGTAGTCACAGCTTCAGCCCAAAAGTATAGTGGAAGCTTTGCTTCAGCAATCATAGTCCTTGCAGCTTCAATCAATGTACGATTCTTTCTTTCAAGGACTCCATTCTGTTGAGGAGTCCTTGGTGCCAAATAATGCCTTCTAATTTCCTTTTCAGAGTAAAAGTTGATTAGAGTTTGATTCTGGAATTCTGTGTGATTATCTGACCTTACTGCTTTCACTAGCACACCCTTATCCAATTCAACTTGCTTAATGTGATCAATAATTGTCATCGGAGTTTCATCCTTAGAAGGAAGGAAATAAACCCAAGTAAATTTCGAGAAGTCATCCACAATGACTAAGGCATATCTTCCTCCATCAATTGATGTAACATTCACGGGGCCAAACAAATCCATATGCAGTAAGTGAAGTGGATCTGTAATGGTATTGATGGTCTTGCCTTTGTGAGATGCTCTCTTCGCTTTTCCTTTCTGACAAGCTTCATATAGATCATCAGTTGAGAATTCCAGGGAAGGCAAACCTCTCACTAAATCTCTCTTAACTGGAGAGTTCATGGTTTTGAAGTTAAGGTGTGAGAGCTTCTTATGCCATAACCAACTATCTTCAGCAGACGCCTTAGCGTAGAAACACTGAACTGCATTCCCCGGTCCCTGAAGACAAATCAGCTACGTATATGTTGCCTTTCCTTATGCCACATAGTGAAGGACGCTTATCCTTGATATGTTTAATCATACATATCTCCTTTTCAAAATGAACATAATATCCCTTGTCACAAAACTGACTGACACTCAGGAGATTATGTTGAAGTCCTTCAACTATAGCAATATCCTCTATGATGACCCTTCCAACTTTGTACTTGCCATATCCAACAGTACGACCTTTGCTATTGTCAGCAAAAGTAACTGACGGACCAGTTGCTTCTCTTATGTCTTCCAGCAGGGATCTTGTGCCAGTCATGTGCATTGACGCTCCACTGACAAGCACCCAAGCAACTCGTACAATTCCACTAACACCCTGCAAAAGACAACTTGATTAAACCTTCTTTGGGACCCACACTTGATTGGGTCCAGCAAACTTAAAGAATTGATTTCTATCAGGTGATTCAACAGACCCTCTTGGACTGATACTTGGCTCACTCTTGACTGAACTTACTTCCTTAACAACAGCCTTATAAACCTTAGTTTTAGGCTTTGGAACGTAAGTCTCCTTCCTAACACGAGGAGGACTAGCAGTCTTTGATCTAGCATGCTTATTGTTTGTGTGTTGTCTAGGTGATGTGTTTTCATTTTTAGCATGCAAATTTCTAAAATAAGCAGACATTGTATTGAAAGCACAAAGCATACAGTTATCAACACCACAATATTTATGACATGCATCAAAAACAGGAGCAACAGGAATATCAATCACAGTAGTAGGAACATCAATAGATTCTAATCTAACATTGTTAACAGATTTAAAGTTCTCAGTAGAATGACATCTATTATCTCTGTTCTTACTGTTCACAAAATTATTAGGCTTGTTGAATTTAGTTCTCTCAGAGTTGACACCTAAACCAGCTTTAGGCAACCTAACATTGCCTTTCACTTTGATTGGTTTCAGTGATGTCAGGATCTCATCTCTCTTCTCATTACTCTCTTTCATTTTAAGGTCTTCCTGTTTGAGTTCATATTTAATGATAACAGGAGTTTCTAACAGAGGTTCAGCTTCTGAGGATTTGAACAAAGGTTGAGGGGAATCTTTCAAAACAAAAGGAATCCCTCTCTCCTCAGCACTCTTCTTAAAAGGAGTAATGTTACTAGCCTTACCTACAGATTTGTTATAGTCAAAACCTATTCCAATAGTTGTCTTGATCTCTTGTTTATCATTAAGCTCTTTGACTATAGTGGAAGCATCCTTAAAGGCTTTACATTTCACTTTCTCTTCGTCTAGCTGAAGTCTTGAATCAGTCTCACCTTTCTCTAGAACTCTGACTTTAGCAACTTGTAATCCTAAATTCATAGTCAGTTGTTCAATTTTAGGTTTCAATACGTTCATCTCATTCATTTTATAAGCATGAATATATAAGACTAACGCATCAATTTTAAGATTGGTAGCTTTCAACTTTTTAATAGCATCATCTCTTTCAAGTCCACATAGCATCATC